>NC_141877.1:364969209-365594209 GCF_056163025.1 Triticum urartu
AAAGACATGATTCAAAGCTGATGCATATAATGCTATAAGTTCGGGGTGCCGCACTATCGAAAGTGTTCGGACTTCTTGCACCGTATTATGGGGTAAACGAAAGCCCCTGGCGTACTGACCGTATCCGAATGTGCGGGTGCGAATTGTCATAAATGGACATATAAGAGAGAGAGAAAGAAAAGCTTAGATAATGCAATGATAGACTAATGATATGCATTGTTATTTAAATAATACATCGAAGCGTACTGGTACAAGTAGTGCAATAAGCAGAAAGTAGGACAATTCGAAATGTCCTGTCCCAGGGCAAGCTGCGCATAGATAGTGAAAAACGGGTATATCAATTATTATTAGAGACCACCTGGGGGTTCCCGTGTTCATCTTAGCTTCTTGCCGCCTTGGTTGTTGCTTCCGGAATGTGTCTAACAATCATACTGCCGAAAAGGGCTTCCAGAGAGTTAGGCCCTGAAAGAGAAAAGAAATGATAAAGGTATATAGCCCCTAGGGCGGTTAAGCCGCATTGCAGGACGTGCCCAGATCGTGCCCCCGCCTATGTCCATGGTATTTTCAGTGCGTAGTTATGTACGCGCGGCACGGATTTCGTCGCTTGACTGGGACTGGGACGGGGGCCGAATTGCTAGGCGAGCTCTGAACGTGCCAGGCGATCCTGTTGCAGCTTGTTCCGGACTCTCTTGAAGGTTTCCGGGGGCTGTAACGCCGAATTAGTGGGCTGCCTTAAAAGGCTGCTTTGTGCTTCTGCTGCAAGGGCCGCAATGTGCTCTTCTGTGTGGAGTGAGCGTTCTGTGTTTCCATTTACCGTTATGACCCCCTAGGTCCTGGCATCTTGAGCTTGAGGTATGCGTAATGCGGAACTGCATTAAATTTTGCAAATGTTGTTCGTCCGTGCAGTGCGTGATAGCCACTGCGAAACGGGACGATATCGAAGATTAACACCTCGCTTCGGAAGTTGTTCGGTGATCCGAAGACCACTTCCAGTGTGATTGAGCCTCTGCAATGGGCCTTTGCACCTGGGATGACGCCTTTAAAGGTGGTTTTGCTGGGTTTGATCCTCGAGGGATCGATACCCATTTTTCGCACTGTATCCTGATAGAGCAGGTTCAAGCTGCTGCCGCCGTCCATAAGGACTCGAGTGAGGTGAAATCCATTGATGATGGGGTCTAGGACCAGTGCGGCAGATCCACCATGACGGATGCTAGTGGGGTGGTCCCTGCGATCAAAGGTGATCAGGCAAGCAGACCATGGGTTGAACTTTGGGGCGACGGGCTCCATCGCATAGACGTCCCTTAGTGCGCGCTTCCGCTCCCTCATGAAAATGTGGGTTGCATATATCATGTTCACCTTCTTCACTTGTGGGGGGAACCCCTTCTGTCCTCTTGTGTTCGGCGGCCGGGGCTCCTCCTCGTCATCACTATGCAGCCCCTTGTCCTTGTTTTTGGTGTTCAA
Organism: Triticum urartu; assembly: GCF_056163025.1. NCBI lineage: Eukaryota > Viridiplantae > Streptophyta > Magnoliopsida > Poales > Poaceae > Triticum > Triticum urartu. The sequence continues at coordinate 364,970,671 of NC_141877.1, forward strand.
CTTGCCGGCCTGCTTGAACACCCAGCATTCTCTGTTGGTGTGATTGGCTGGCTTGTCGGGGGTGCCGTGGATTTGACATGAGCGATCCAGTATGTGATCCAAATTGGACGGAGCCGGAGTACTTCTTTTGAATGGCTTTTTCCGCTGACCGGATCTAGAGCCTCTGAATCCGGCATTGACTGCCATATCTTCTGTGTTATCGCCATTATTGCGGCGCTTTGGTCTGTTACGATGTTGCCTACCGTTGGCATCTTTGGTATCCAAAGTGCCCGGATTCCTCGATGTGTTGTTGCTGCAAGCCAGCCAGCTATCCTCGCCCGCGCAAAAGCGGGTCATGAGTGTTGTGAGGGCTGCCATAGATTTCGGCTTGTCCTGGCCAAGGTGGCGAGCCAGCCATTCGTCACGGATGTTATGCTTGAATGCCGCTAGGGCCTCTGCATCTGGACGGTCGACAATTTGGTTTTTCTTAGTCAGGAACCGTGTCCAGAATTGTCTGGCCGATTCCCCTGGCTGCTGGGTTATATGGCTCAAGTCGTCAGCATCCGGTGGCCGCACGTAGGTGCCCTGGAAGTTGTCCAGGAATGCGTCTTCCAGATCCTCCCAACTGCCTACGGAGTCTGCTGGCAAGCTGTTCAGCCAATGCTGAGCTAGTCCTTTGAGTTTTAGTGGGAGGTACTTGATGGCATGTAGGTCATCGTCGCGAGCCATGTGGATGTGAAGGAGGAAATTCTCAATCAATACAGCGGGATCTGTTATGCCATCGTATGATTCGATATTTACAGGTTTGAAACCCTCCGGGAATTCATGATTCATAACTTCATCAGTGAAGCATAGGGGGTGTGCGGCGCCTCTGTGCCGGGCTATATCCCGACGCAGTTTGTATGATCTTGTCTGCTGTATTCGGCCCGGCCAGATTTACTCTTGGTGTATCCGACACGACGATCATCGTCCCATGTTGGCGTGCGTGCCCGTGACCCGTATATTGACCTTGCAATTTTTGCCTTACCGTCCAATACGTCTCGCAGGTCCCCTGTGTTGCCCCGGGCCTTAGTATTTTTGATTGAGTGGCGGCAGGGTGCTGGCTGAACTTCAGGCTGAAACGTCTCTCTGGCTCGGCCATGTAGTGGCCGGTCAGCCGCATCATACACTTGTGAATGAGGTTTCAATGCTTCCTCCTCGAGGTGAGGTAGCAGCCTGCGTTTTGGGTAACTCTTGGAGGGGCGCTCGAGTTCGTACTCCTCGGCCGCAAGGACTTCGGTCCATCTGTCTGCTAGCAAGTCTTGATCAGCTTGAAGCTGTTGCTGCTTTTTCTTCAGGCTATTTTCCGTGGCCATAAGCCGGCGCTTGAAGCTCTCTTGCTCGACGGGGTCCTCAGGAATGATAAATTCTTCGTCGCCGAGGCTCGCCTCGTCTTCGGAGAGAGGCATGTAATTGTCCTCCTCCAGTTCTCCATCTGCTTCCCGCTCTGGAGGGTTAGCTTGTTCGTCCTCCGACTGTACATCATGCTGGAGGGGATTGTTGTTGTCTTCGGCACTATCCGGAGTGTTATTATCTCCCGTGCCGGTATCACTACTTTTGTTGTGGCGGGACTTAGAGCGGCGCCGCTGACGTTGGTGCTTGGGTTGCTTCTTGGAGGGGTCATCCTCTGTGGTCTCATCGCCATTGCCTTCTTTGGGGGTGTCCACCATGTATATATCATATGCTGAGGTGGCGGTCCAGCGCCCTGTGGGCGGTGGTTCCTGTTCGTCTCCTACATCGTCGTCCATACCATCGAAGTCTTCGGAGTCAAAGTCGAGCATGTCGGTTAAATCGTCGACAGTGGCTACTAAGTGGGTGGTGGGTGGGCAGCGAATTTCTTCGTCGTCCGCATCCCATTCTAGCCGGACATAGTTCGGCCAAGGTTCTCCTGATAGGGAGAGAGACCTTAATGAATTTAGCACATCGCTGAAAGGTGAGTGCTGAAAGATATCCGCGGAGGTGAACTCCATAATCGGCGCCCAATCAGATTCGATGGATGCGGATGCAGGCGGCTCGGAGTCCGTGGCCGGAGAACAATCCAGTGGTTCGGCGACACAGCTCTCGTAAGTGGTGAAGTCAGTATCCGGCTCTATCGCCACTGAGAGTGCGGCCTCCATGGCAGGGTCTATCCCTCCGCTCTCGGATGGCGCGATTTGCTCCGGATTGATGGCCGGAGTAGCTGCAGATGCGATCTCCTGAACATTGTCCGACGACAGAGTTACGTCGTGCTCGTTGTGACTGTGCGGCGCACCTGACACGAGCTCGAATCCATCGAAGATCAAGTCTCTGCGGACGTCGGCGGTGTAGTTAAGTTTTCGAATCTGACCTGATGGCCAGGGGCATAGCTCTCGATCTGCTCCAGATGGCCAAGCGAATTGGCCCGCAGTGCGAAGCCGCCGAATACAAAGATCTGTCCGAGGAGGAAAACCTCACCCTGGACCGCATCGCTAGCGTTGATTGAAGGAGCCATCAAGCCTTATGGTGACGACACAGTGGAACTCTCAATGAAAGCACCAATGTCGGTGTCAAAACCGGCGGATCTTGGGTAGGGGGTCCCGAACTATGTGTCTAAGGCGGATGGTAACATGAGGCAGGGGACACGATGTTTACCCAGGTTCGGGCCCTCTTGATGGAGGTAATACCCTACGTCCTGCTTGATTGTTCTTGATGATATGAGTATTACAAGAGTTGATCTACCACAAGATCGTAGAGGCTAAACCCTAGAAGCTAGCCTATGGTATGATTGTATGTTGTCCTATGGACTAAACCCTCCGGTTTATATAGACACCGGAGGGGGCTAGGGTTACACAAGGTCGGTTACAAGGGAGGAGGTATACACATCCATATTTCCTACCTTGCCTTCCACGCCAAGGAGAGTCTCATCCGGACACGGGACGAAGTCTTCAATCTTGTATCTTCATAGTCCAACAGTCCGGCCAAAGGATATAGTCCGGCTGTCTGGAGACCCCCTAATCCAGGACTCCCTCAATGATCACAAACTGGTTTAGCATCTTCTTCCAAATTAATTTTATGTTGACATAGAGTGGGACTAATTCCCTTAAGATCATCAAGAGTATACCCAATAGCAGCATGGTGCTTCTTCAGAGTTTTCAATAATCTCTCTTCCTCATGCTCTGAAAGATTAGCACTAATAATAACAGGATATATCTTTCTCTCATCAAGATAAGCATATTTAAGAGTATCAGGTAATGGTTTAAGCTCAAACACAGGATCACCCATGGGTGGAGGAGGATCCCCTAGGATTTCAACAGGCAGATTGTGTTTCAGAATAGGTACCTGTTTAAAGAATACTTCATCTATTTCCCTCCTTTCATTCATAAACATATCATTTTCATGGTCTAGCAAATATTGTTCTAAAGGATCACTAGGAGGTACGGCAATAGAAGCAAGACCAATAATTTCATCCTTACTAGGTAATTCTTCTTCACGGTGTTGTCTACTAAATTTAGAGAAATTAAATTCATGAGTCGTATCATCTAAACTGATAGTAACAACATCTCTTTTGCAATCTATGGTAGCATTAACAGTGTTTAAAAAGGGTCTACCAAATATAATGGGACAAAAGCTATCTTGTGGGGAACCAAGAACAAGAAAATCAGCAGGATATTTAGTTTTCCCACACAAGACTTCAACATCTCTAACAATTCCCATTGGTGAAATAGCATATCTATTGGCAAGTTTAATTGTGACATCAATATCTTCTAATTCAACAGGTGCAATATCATGCATGATTTCTCTATATAGGCTAATAGGTATTGCACTAGCACTCGCACCCATATCATATAAGCCTTTATAATAATGATCTCCTATTTTAACAGAAATAACAGGCATGCCTACAACAGGTCTAGGTTTATCTTTCGCACAAGGTTTAGCAATTCTAGCAGTTTCATCACAGAAATAAATGACATGCCCATCAGTATTATCAGACAAGAGATCTTTAACAATAGGAATATCAGGTTCAAATTTAATTTTCTCATGAGGTGTATAAGTTTTAATATTGCTTTTACGAACCACAGTTGAAGCTTTAGCATGATCCTTTATCCTAACAGGGAAAGGTGGTTTCTCAACATAAGAAGTAGGAGCAATTGGATCATTATAAGTGATAGTCTTTTCTTCAACTTTCATAGGTGCAGCTACTTTTACTTCTATGGGAGGATGATATTTAAACCACTTCTCCTTGGGGAGATCAACATAAGTAGAAAAAGATTCATAGAAAGAAGCTACTATCTAAGAGTCAAGTCCATATTTAGTGCTAAATGTACGGAAAGCATCAGTATCCATAAAAGATTTAACACACTCAAAACTCGGTGTCATACCTGACTCCTTACCTTTGTCGAGGTCCCAATCTTCAGAGTTGCCTTTAATTCTTTCCAATAAATCCCATTTGAATTCAATAGTCTTCATTATAAAAGAGCCAGCACAAGAAGTATCAAGCATGGTGCGATTGTTATCAGAAAGCCGAGCATAGAAATTTTGAATAATCATTTTTCTTGAGAGCTCTTGATTGGGGCATGAATATATCATTTTGATTTAAGCCTCCCCCAAGCTTGAGCGATGCTTTCTCCTTCGCAAGGCCAAAAATTATATATATAATTGTGATCATGATGAACAAGATGCATAGGATAAAACTTCTGATGAAATTCCAATTTCAATCGTTTGTAAGTCCAAGACCCCATATCATCACATAGCCTATACCATGTCGATGCATCTCCCTTCAAAGATAAAGGGAAGACCTTCTTCTTAACAACATCCTCGGGTACACCTGCAAGCTTAAATAATCCACAAACTTCATCCACATATATTAGATGCTCATCAGGATGTTTTGTTCCATCTCCTAAAAAGGTATTAGCTAGCAGTTTTTCTATCATACCCGAAGGAATTTCAAAGAAGACATTTTCATTTTCAGTAGATTCAGTAGGTTGAGGAGCAACTCTTTGCTCTACTGGTCGGGGTGAAGATACCCCGAACAAGCCCCTCAGAGGATTACTTTCCATAGTAACAAGTGACAGTAAATTTCAACACACTATATAAATTTTTCCTTACCAAATTCCACCTACCAAAGGTGCTTCACTCCCCGGCAACGACGCCAGAAAAGAGTCTTGATGACCCACAAGTATAGGGGATCTATCATAGTCCTTTCGATAAGTAAGAGTGTCGAACCCAACGAGGAGCAGAAGGAAATGATAAGCGGTTCCAACAAGGTATTCTCTGCAAGTACTGAAACAAGTGGTAACAGATAGTTTTGTGATAGGATAATTTGTAACGAGCAACAAGTAACAAAAGTAAATAAAGTGCAGCAAGGTGGCCCAATCCTTTCTGTAGCAAAGGACAAGCCTGGACAAACTCTTATATAGAGAAAAGTGCTCCCGAGGACACATGGGAATATCATCAAGCTAGTTTTCATCACGCTCATATGATTCGCGTTCGGTACTTTGATAATATGGTATGTGGGTGGACCGGTGCTTGGGTACTATCCTTACTTGGACAAGCATCCCGCTTATTTTTAACCTCTATTGCAAGCATCCGCAACTACAACAAAAGTATTAAGGTAAACCTAACCATAGCATGAAACACATGGATCCAAATCAGCCCCTTACGATGCAACGCATAAACTAGGGTTTAAGCTTCTGTCACTCTAGCAACCCATCATCTACTTATTACTTCCCAATGCCTTCCTCTAGGCCCAAATAATGGTGAAGTGTCATGTAGTCGACGTTCACATAACACCACCAGAGGAGAGACAACATACATCTCATCAAAATATCGAACGAATACCAAATTCACATGACTACTAATAGCAAGACTTCTCCCATGTGCTCAGGAACAAACGTAACTACTCACAAAGCATAAACATGTTCATAATCAGAGGGGTATTAATATGCATATAGGATCTGAACATATGATCTTCCACCAACTAAACCAACTAGCATCAACTACAAGGAGTAATTAACACTACTAGCAACCTACTACTACCAATCCCGGACTTGGAGACAAGAATTGGATACAAGAGATGAACTAGGGTTTTGAGAGAAGATGGTGCTGATGAAGATGTTGATGGAGATTGCCATCTCCCGATGAGAGGAGCGTTGGTGATGACGATGGCGATGATTTCCCCCTCCGGGAGGGAAGTTTCCCTGGTAGAACAGCTCTACCAGAGCCCTAGATTGGATCCGCCAAGGTTCCGCCTCGTGGCGGCGGAGTTTCGTCCGAGAAGATGGCTTCTTTTTTTTCCCATCGAAAGACTTCATATAGCATAAGATGGCCACCGGAGGGCCACCAGGGGGCCCACGAGGTAGGGGGCGCGCCCAGGGGGTAGGGCGCGCCCCCACCCTCGTGGGCAGGGTGTGGCCCCCTGGTGAATCTCTTCCATTGAGTATTTTTTATATATTCTGAAAACATCTTCCGTGAAGTTTCAGGACTTTTGGAGCTGTGCAGAATAGGTCTCTAATATTTGCTCCTTTTCCAGCATAGAATCCCAGCTGCCGGCATTCTCCCTCTTCATGTAAACCTTGTAAAATAAAAGAGAATCGGCATAAGTATTGTGACATAATGTGTAATAACAGCCCATAATGCAATAAATATCGATATAAAAGCATGATGCAAAATGGACGTATCATCATTCTTATCTGTGATAAGCAAAACATTGATGTTTGCAGTGGTCTTTATGAATCACAACATATCGAACGTGCTATCAACATAGTAGGCTTACCTATATGAAAAGGATGACATCACACTCAATGAACAATCATCGGTTTATGAAATTCCCGCTTTTGACCGCCCTAGCCCACCAAAGGTTCCTTTGCTGTGCACTGCATGCGTTGGGTCACTGACATGCAGGCCATGTACCCAAAGAGCCCACACGTCAGTGGAAGAACGGCACGGTATCCTTCGTCAGAGTCAAGGGTGCCACTCGCTGCACGCCTGGCTGAACACGCCTCCTTGCTGCATTCAAACGCTTCCATGAAACCCGCCCATGTGGAAGCCGAGAAACCCACTCTAGACACACGTCTGACATTAAACGCAACGCCAGCTAAGCTCCTCCCGTCCGTCGTCTATTTAATCTCCTATTCAAACAAGGCCAAACGCCGACCAAGAATCGCACACCTCCACCGCTCCCCTATCTCCTCCTTCACCATTTTGTCCACTCTTACAATGGCTTATGAAGAGTAGTTATTCTGCACAAGCCATTTGTCTAGGTTTGTATCTCTCACACACACCCACGTAGGTGGGGGACGTGCACGAAGAGAAGAGGTGCACGCACGGCGCACGTACTCCCGTCTCTTTCCCAACCACACCCGTGCGGGTACACGGTGGAGCTCATTTCTATACGAAAAGGCAGCCCACATGGTAATTTGACCGTGTACTGGTTGTCCACTTGGTGGAGGGAGGATCGTCTACCATGGGTGAACAAACAAATTGCGACTTGACGCGTTATGTTAAAAAAGAGGCAAACCATGTGGGGCCTACCTTAGATGCAAGGCTCTATACACTGGAGTACTTTTGATGTGTCCCGTCAACTCATAGAACAAGTAGAAGCTTGCTTAGTACACCATGTCCCCCACTCACTGGCGCGGTGGCTCGCAGGATGAGGTGAAGCTTGCTTACTAGTAGTAGTACTGTACGCCTTACGCCCGCTCCCTCGCCCACGCGCGCGATGGCTCGCAGGACGAGGAGAAAATTTTACTACTCCCTTCGTTTACTCCTCGTCCCTACTACCTTGGTTAGAGAGATCATCATATTATTTGGAATATATATGTCCTTTAGTACTCCCTCCATTTACTTATACAAGGCCACTATAAAAAATACATTTTGCATCTATACAAGGCCACAAATAGTAATCGAGACAAAAGTTACTACTCCCTCCTTTCTAGTTTATGGCTCAATTTCAAAATCTCTCCAACCAAGGTAGACGGTGAGTGATCGAATTAATTTCGTACTCCTAGTTTGCACAAGTAATTAGTACGCTCGTTTTTCTCAAGAAATTATGTTTACCGAGGCATTAATTAGAACGAATGCATGAATGAACACTAAATTTCCATGAACTTCTACATGCATTGGTGAGTTTTCTCTTGACACTGCTTGCATCGGGTGATCTAGCGCACCTCAAAATCGAACATGTGATGGTACTACTACTAGTAGTAGAACTAAGACTTATAAAACGGAAAAACGAATGTTTTCTAGATGAGCCCTATAAACCCTAGTGGGTACGTACTCCGTAAAATCAGATTTTCCCAACACTAAGTCGCTCAACCTTTATTTGCTTGTTTCCCTTCCTGCCTCCTTGCCCCGAACAGACTATGCCAAACTCCCCTACCAGCCGCGCGGGAAAAGACCCGGCCTCACCTTTTTTAGTCCGGGTTTGTATCGATGGATCACGCGAAGCAGCAAAAACCCAAGCCATGTCTTGTACTCCTCCGTCGACGCTTGCTTTCATGAATTATGTACTTCCCGTCGCCGACATGTGGGACATATAGCAACCGGGTCGATGTGTCAAGAACCAAATAATAGTGCAGTACAGCAGGGGGACGCACCCCAGTTGTACCACCCCAGTAGTAGTAGTAATGAGCAATGAGATGTCAAATCATAATGCCACACCTTCCCAGATGGACAAAGCAACCATTATTTCACACTTCGGTTCGCCATCATCTCAAACCACGTAGTATTGCTTCTGCCTCAAGAGGAACATGCATATCGCCTTGGTACATCATGACACGTGGGACCGCATGACAGGCCATGCTCCCCCGCCGATCGCTCAGTAAAATCACCTCATTTTTACTACTATACTTCCTCTGTATCGGTTTACATGGCATGCACGTCATTCTAGGTTGAGAATTTAATTGGCTATATATGTGATGAACAATATATGTTTAGAAACTACATCCGCTTAATAGTCCAATGATATAATTTTTGTGACATAGTAACTCATATTTAGTTAGTCAAATGGATGACCTAGAACTACGTGCACGCCCTAAAAACTGAGACGCCTACAAAAATAACGAGACAAAGAGGGTAGTTCAATACGTATTTTTGTAGATCAATATAGTCGGGATTCAACAAGGAGCAAAACCAAGTGGTAGGCTGCACCTATCGTGTTGGCATAGCAACTCAAGCAGGGTCAATCCGCACACGAAATGGTGACACACTTAACAGGACCCCTTTGGCCGACATATGGCTCATCCACCATCTTGTTCCACGTGCGATGCACCAAATTACAGCTCGGAGCAGCGGTTGAAATTGCAGGCACCCCGGTCGTAGCGCCGCAGTAGTAGAAAATGAGCGACGAGGGGTCAAATCACAAAGCCCCACCTTTCCTGCATTAAGCTGGACAAACGAAGAAACCATCATTTCACTCTAGGGTGCAAGAGCATAAAGAAAAGAGAAAACCAATGATGCATGCGGCAGCTACCTAGGCACCCTAGGGTAGGGGGTACTACTACGGCGTGCGGGGCCACATCGTAGTAAATGGGAGAGGGATTAAGTTTGAGTCGACGCCTTAAATATGTGTGGGCCGCTTGGTTTTAGGGGAACGAGGTAGCATTTTGGGTTCGGGGACCAGTGGAGATATAGTACGTACAAAAAATTGTGGACATAGGTTTGACCGAAAGGCAATGATGCATGGGCCCTGCATTTTGATATAACTGGGGCCGCGTGAAATTTGCTACTCTACTCAAAACTAGTAAGGTACACATGCATTGAACGCATGAGATTTCAAAACCAAATTATGAATAAATACACACTATAGCATGTAAAGCTTTGAGTCATATATGCATGATGTAGATGTTCGTTTAGTTCTTATAGTTCATCTCATTCAAAATCAATTAGTTTTATAAAAATGTTAAGATTCATGGGGTTGTGCATTGTAAAGCATAAAGTAAAAAACAAATAATGGCAATTCATTTAGAAAAAAATTCAATTATTATACGGAAGATTCTAGAACAAAGGAGAAGTGCTTGTGTTTTGAGGTTTGTGCATTATGCTTAAGTTCAACCATGGAGTCTTCTAAATTGTACATGTGGCAGATCTGGTGGAATGTTGATGATATCCAACGGCTAGTAGTGCTCGGATTTGCCATCTCTGCACTGTCGGATTAGCTTCATCCAGCGACCATCTTTCAAAGTTATTCGCACACTATATAGTTCTTATGCCATAGTTGCATGTCTTGGAAAAAAGCTACTAGTGGGTTGTACTACCTATTTAGGAATAGAAGATGTATACATGGAAGTTGTAGGGAAAGAGGTGACATGGAGTATCTCAATTCCTATGAGTAGGGATTGGAAAAGATATGTCATTTGGTTCACATCGTAGGAACTTTTCTATTGAATCTAGAGATGGCATGTATGTCAATTCCTATGAGGAGGGATTAGAAAGGAGATGTAATTTGGTTCATATCATAGGAACTTTTCTATTGAATATACGCTAATGTTTATTTTCCTTTGAAATTATGGGAGTATAGGAATCCATTCATATGAACCAAGTGGCTCTAAAGCTATAGAAATGATATCATGTTTATTTCCTTTGAAATGTGGAGTATATGAATCTATTCCTATGAACCAATTGGCTCTAAAGGAAAAAATCCTATAAAATCATATCATATAGAGTTCCTATGATATTCCTCCACACCAAAGGATGCTTCAAATTGCTGCGGGTGATATGATGGTCTTTCTTTGCAGATTCCTCCCCCATCTTTATAGTTAATTACCTCTCGAAGATGAATGAAATGATATATACAGGGTATTCTACATGTGCAATTTGGTACACGAAAACTCGGTAAAAAGTTTGCGAGGTTCGAATTTTAAATAAAGCTATATGCACAACATTTTGGAACGGAGGGAGCATACGGCAGTTGCTAACACTCACGTGGAATATTTGTGTGTAGGAGGAGTGGTTGTTCTGTTAAATGACATGGCAAAACTGACACTGTCGGATGCCAATCTAATGGTTCTTACGGCGTCCGTCAAGAAAACGCTTGTGGCGAACGTTTGTCGGATAATGATTTACGGACACATGCATTGCATTGATACGTGCCCCCTCTCTCTCACGCACACGCACCCTCACGAGTCACGATTCTCCCGAGTCCTCTCGCACCCACCGTCTATCTACAGGTAGACATCACACACATATGTGCTCTTCACACCCTACCCTCAGAACTTCTAAAAAACAAAAGACGCCCCACACATTTTATTTTAGCTCACACGTCACACACTTATACTGTTACTCTTGTGGCGAACGTTCTTTGGGCATAGTATATTGTACTCTCACAAAGAGAAGCGGTGCACACACGCACTAGTTCTCTCACACCCACTCATGGGTACAAGTAGGAGCGCATTTTTTTGAAGCTGGTACAACAAAATCACTCCACTATATATATAAGCAGGAGCCTTAGCGCTTGCTTTACTAGGGTTCCTCTCGTTCACTCTCTCATGCTCTCCTTATCTAAGCAAGACATAGGTGGCCACACTCTCTCTCAGCTCACGGCTGGTCACAAAAATCCGGCCGGACAACCTTGACCGGGGCAGGGGTGTAGGTGCATCGTTCATGCTGTCGTCGGCGGCGAGGGAGGAGACCAAGGGCTGCCCGCACGTCCCGATCGGTGGTCGGGCCGTTCTCTCCGAGAGAGCGCCGGCTCGGGAGGGCCTCCGACCCCTTCTTCCTCCCTGCGGTATTGTGGCCAAGATGCGGCCTCCCGGCACCGTCTTAGCCACATGCCGACGACCCTCAGGTATATATTCCTTCGAAACCTGCCTTGCTCTACTGCCCCGGCTCCCCACTTGGCTTCATGTGGATCTTTTTCTACTTTCGTCCGCTGTTCCAAAGCCACCTAGACTTTTACTTTTATTAGAGGTAAAGCTAGTTCATACAGTCGACTCTAAGAGTTGGTTCAAATAGGGAAGAAAGTGGGAAAGTTGTAGCATGAATCTAGGACTTGGTTCTAAGAGGAAACAGGGGTAAGTAATATATACTGGCTACCCAACCGGTCTCTTGGTTGAAATGGCAAAGAAAGCATGGTGGATGGCGAAGGGTGGGGGGAAGTGGACCTATCTCTTGGTTGAAAAAGGAAGGAAAGTGACGGGTGTTGGGGGACAACACAAATGAGAATGAGTAGGTCTAGATTTCATGTGCTCACATAGGAAAATGTCGCCGAGGAGATAAACAATGGGACAAATGCAGACATGTTGCCTGAGTGTTTGCCGCTCTCGGCAACCACATCTGCCTCACCACTTTATGCCCCTGCTGTCCCTATGCCCATATCCCTACCGTTAATGTAAAATCACATGAAGCATTAAGCAATGCCACCTAATGTCATTATAAGTAATGGTCTAGTGCCGTCGATAAATTGAAGCAATGCCACCATCATTTTATGAAGTGCTTCCATCTTGCTTTATTTCCCATGAATTATGTTTTCACAGTTACACTTAAATCTCACACCGCTAACATTGCTTCAATCCAGTGGAACTACACAAATTTGATTGCACATTTACTGACCATGTGCTACTCTCATGACAGTAATACTAATGCTATTGTTCTGCATGTTAATCTAGTGGCAGTGTTGATGTGACGTGATACTACTTACTTAAGGACACTTTCATATTGTCAATCTAGTGCCAATTATAACACAATAGATGTTGTTAATCATACGCCACTACAAATATCTGTCACTGTTCAAATAACCGTATTTCGTATTTGCGCAAACAGGGATGTCTGTCTCCATATCGTTTCGGGATGTTTGTCTCCATATCTTTCTATCCGCGCAGTCAAAAGCACACACCTCAGTTTTAGTAGAACTGCGCAAAATGAGATTGCTATCCCTCCTTGCCGTCGTCTAACCACCTGTCATCGAATTGTCACGGCAGATGTCCTAGTGTGAGGACTTAGTCGCGAGGCCAACGCATATTTGTAGTAGCTTGAGAGGGGTTGAGCGGAATCAAGAGACGCAACACAAGACAAGGATTTAGACAGCTTCGGGCCCCGGGAAACATCATCCGGTAATAACCCTACATGCTATTTGTGGCTACATCTCATTATTCTCATGAGAGAATCGCCGCATAAGCCGGCTCCCCTTTGTGTCTAGCCCTAGATATTGTTTCTTGTTGCTTGTCCTTCTTTGGGGAGCCCTGCCCCTCCTTATATAAGTTGAAGGGGCGGGTTACATGACCAGTCCTAGTAGTATTAGGATTACTCTATACAAGTGGAGTCCTAGTCTTGCTTCCTTTGTAGGAGAACATTCCTTATGTCTTCCTCTTAAGCCGGCCCACCATAACATGAGCCAGCCTTCTGGGCTTTAGGCCTTGTCATCCATCTGAAACACCCGCTGGGTCACCAATGAGTCTTTAGGCTCGTGAGTCGTCACACCAGTGAACCGCCAAACACATGAGTCGCCAATCTTCTGGCGGGTTGCCAATGAAATGCCAAGTCCGGCCGGGTCATACCGTGGGGTATATCCCCGACATTAGCCCCCAGTTTAATTCAGATTTATCCATGTTAAACTAATCTGCAATATAAATAGAAGAACAAATTTGACAGGTTGTGCTCTGGGTTAAATATTCTTGTAAGCCGGCACCTGATCATCCTTAAGTCCTTGACATTTTATCCTGGAAAATCTGGGTCAATAGGTCAGCTTCACAATCCATTTGCTGACATTGGCTCTTGTAAAGAAATATTATAAGAGATAATCCATTTGAGTCGGCCTTCAATGCTCTGATTTGAAAAAATATTGGTCTTGAAATATTCAACTGATATTCAGTCGGCTTAAAGATGTAGATCTTGCCGATTTATGATTGCCAAAATTGTCGGGTTATAAACAAATGATGCCGGGTCATGTAATTGTTGCTGATGCCGGGTTAATCTTATGATGACGCCGGGTCATAAACTTTGCAGATTTCTCTGATAATAATATAATACCCAATTTGCTCAAAATTGAGAATTTGAAGTTATTCCTCCCTTATATGCATATCACCTGTAGCCCCCAAGTGTCGGGTTATCATGCTTGCAGCAACCTCAGACTTGCAATTGCCTTATGCTCATAAAAATTTCAACCAGTGTAGCCCCCAAGGGCCGGGTCATTATGCAATAATGAGCAAGGACTTTGTAAATATGATCATGTAAACTTGAGCAGCAACGTGTAGCCCCCAAGGGCCAGCTCAGTAAGATATTACTGAGCTGGGACTTTGTATATGATTCATTGATAATAACATCATATGATGTAATCTCCACCATGGGGCTTGAACCCACGTCCACAAGGTTAAGAGCTTTGTACTTTACCAACTGAGTAGTGGATCTTTCAATATAATGGATTAAAGCTTGTCTACCTTGAATTTTCAACATGAGCAATTGGTAGCCCCCAAGGGCCGGCTCATTTAGAATGTGATGAGTCGGGTCTTCAATAAGTTGAGCAAAAAATGACTTTGCATTAGCCCCCAAGTGCCATGGTGCATGCTGGCAGTGACATGGGACTTGCATATTCGATGTAATCTCAATTTGAATAATGTAGTCCCCAAGTGCCGGGTCGTAAGCCTGCAGCGACTCGGGACTATTCCTTTCATTATAGAATAAATCATATCCATTGATAAAATAATAGCCATTGCGCTGAAGCGACTTTGAAAACCTCAATCATAATATTAGTTACTGATAACCATAATAAAAATCCAGCCATGTTGGCTATTAAAGATTTGAATAACCCAGTTTGAAAACCTCAATCATTCAATATCATAATGAAAATCCGGCCAAGTTTGGCTATTTAAAGATTCAAATACCTTAGCTGTTGACAAGTAAATCCGGAGTTTTAAATACCCGCCAGCTCTTGGCCGATGGCGACTTAATACGCCTCCATTGTAATCCGGAATTGTTATAACCTGGCTATTTATAGCCTTTGAGAAAATCCAGAATGGATAATCATTTTGAAGCATCAATTTTAATGATGAGCTTGGACTTAAGCATTTATATAAGTCATAGTTCTGCAAATCCTACACAGAGTTTAAACAACATATGCCCTAGCGACTTAACGTCAAAAGCCAGGGCGGGTAACCACCCAAATGTAGCCTTATCCTGTGATATTGAATTTGCACTACCGGTTTATGTGACCTGCACGGTAAGGGTGATAACCCAATCCTTTAGAAGCGAACACTTCCAAATGTATGATGATTGTCATACGCTGGCGACTTATCATCCAAAACCAAGCCGGGGTTAAATTTAAACCACACTTATACTTAGATCTGGACAAAAGCCTCAAGACAAAAACAAAGATTGTTTGCAAAAAACTTAAGGAAAATAGAAAGAAAAATATGAGGCTTCTGATTTGAATATGATCAGTAAACCGGACCAAAGAGGTTAAGCTAGGATTCGAATACGATCATGTAGCCCCCAGTGGCTTTGGCGTTGCGCCGATCAAAAGGGTACCGACAGCTATGTTCTCTTTGGTTCGAATACGACCTATGTTTGAACAGGAAGCCCCCAAATGACCTTGATAGTTTTTTAATGACTCTGATTCGAATACGATCAAAGTCGGACCCAAAAGGGGTTAAGCTATGATTCGAATACAATCAAGAAGCCCCCTAGTGAGTTTGGCATTGTGCCAATCAAGAGGGTACCGACAGCTATGTTCTCTTTGGTTCGAATACAACCTATGTTTGAACAGGAAGCCCCCAAATGACCTATTTGTGAGCTGTGCTCACTGGGTACCTATGTTTGAGTTGTGCTGTGTAACAGACTCTCTTTGGTCCCTTTAACCTGGGTAGTAAGCCCCCAAGTTTATTGTAAGCATGGCGTATAAGCCGGATCAAGAGGGATATTCATAGCTATGCTCAATGAGCAGGAAGCCCCCAAGTGTTCAATAATACGATAAGACAATAAGGCAGGATAACCCATGTTTGAACCGCGCATTATGGCAGCAAATTCTCTTTGGCAACCTTTAATTTTTCCTGAAAACTCGAACTTTGCGAGAGATGATTCTTTTTGAACTGAATCTTTAACCCGAATATTTAAGAGCTTTAGAGCTTTGTGGGAGACATATTTTCCATTGAGCCTGATTTTAAACCAGCTACTGAGAGCTTCCATGCTTTGTGAAAAACATATTTCTCTTGAACCGGATTTTGAACTAGAATCTTCATTTTGGGCCGGAAGTTTTTTGATGGCTTTTAAATTTTCACCAATATGGTGGCAGCCTCTGGGACCAGGTTATCTTTCCCTCCATCATCCTGGGGTTCTTAAATTTGCTGAAACTGGCAAGATTTGCTGAGTCATATCATCGTAGCCCCCGAGACTTAAGACGACTCGAGGAGTTGTCTTGAGATTCTTCGTATTTAATCATCGTAGCAGAAGGTGTATATCATTGGTGTTGATTGCGCGATGTGAATCCACAAAAGGTTGAAGTGACTACGGCGGGTTATAAATGATCTATATGAGCCATGTCAGCAACTCGGCCAATGGTTCCTTCCAACTGGCTATTTGAAGTTTAACCAAACAGTAGTGGTGGCGACTTGTGCGCCAGTCCATTAAGCCATCCAGTGCAGACGGCGGTTGATAGTATATGATAATTTGCCTCCAATTTGTTGAAAGAAAAACTGGGCTACCCGAGCAGTGATTGGCTTTATACTCAATAAACAACTCGTGCAGACAGGTGCGGCCCGGTGTGCTGATGTAGACCAGGCCGCGAGAGACGAACAGCAAAGACGACCGCGGCTTCAGAGGCAGCACAGATAGCTAAGTCGGCCGCGGTGTTATAAGCCGGCGTGGACGGGCGAGTTAGCCACATCATGTTGATGTAAACTGGTCTACAGAATGGCAGCTTGCACATATATTCATCGAGCTTGATGGTATGATCAGATGCTAGTGCATTATAATGGTGGTGCGAGCTATATATCCATGATACAGCCATAGCTTTTGCAATGAACAATTGCTCCTGCATAAATAATATCGCAAGCCGGAGTATTTTGTTCATTTAAAGAATAAAAAATGTATCAATAAAAATTGATTGGACAGATTTCACCTTGGTATGTTAGGCCAAAAAATTTATCCACGAGAGCGGACGGTCGAGTCATCCGTGGTGTTGTAAGCCGGTGCGGTCGTGAGAGACGGCCATGACGTTTGTAAGCCGGCGCGGATAGTGAGTCGGCCGCAGGCGCGGACGGATGTAAACCGAACAGCAGGGGCAGCGATTTGCACGTGTATCCGTCGAGCAGCATGGCACGGAGGAACGCCAGTGCAAAATTATGCTGGCACGCGCTCCATGTCCACGGTATAACAATGCCTTTTGTCATAAATAAATATCCTGATTTGTCCGGATGACGGATGATCCGTTTCAATGCGATCGAGGCGGCTCACGCAGACCGGTGACTCAATATAGACAGCTCAATACGGCAGAGGCGGTTCAACGCGGCCCCGGCGGCTCAACGCAGCCCCGGTGGCTCAATACAGTAGAGGCGGTTCAACGCGGCCGCAACGACTCAACACAACAGAGGCAAAGAACGACAGCTCAGGTCGGCCTGATGTGGACGTCGGGCTGGTGTTGATAACAATGAATAGCAGCAACAACGACTTGGGGAAGCGCAATTATGAAGGCGGGTCGACAGTGGGTCTCAACGGGGACTGGCCACGGCGGCTCAATTGAGGCCTGGCCGGTCTAAAAATGGCCGCTCAGAGCGGCGGCTCACCGTAGAGCAGAGGAAAAAACTTCACTATTTAACTTTGGAAAAACTTCATCATTAATCTTGGGATCCATGTGGTAGTTTGATTCCTTGGTTGATCTTTTAACTACTAGAATTACTATCTGTCAGTCCAGATTGGATCCTTCATCACGTGATCCCCTTTTCTTTATTCCTCCTTAGTCTCACGTGGGAGTGGGTGCCATGTCTCCTTGCAAAATCTTCGGTGGCAATTGATGACAGAAAAAACTAAACTAGAAGCAGGGAACAAATCTGACTAGACCTAAAATTGTACTCCGGTACTTGTGCGTGTACTACTTCAAGGATTGGTAGTACTAGTGCAGAACGACCCGGTTGACTGAGAAATCGCTCCGCCTCAAAATTTTCTTCATGGTCTTCCTTATCCTATCGCAGCGTACGACGGCTCAGGGCGAGGTTGGTGCATGCAAAATCGTCTGAGTCCGTGTTCACGTCTGTGTCCTTTTCCAGGTCGTGGCCGGTTTGAACAAAACGTTCGAGTCGTGTTGAGTTTTTGACTTCTACGTCTGGCTGCACGCGTACGGATCCGACACTAGTGTGGCTTCCCGATGAATAGCAGTACTACTTGATTGATCTTGATGGGAGTAGTTGACATGTCTTTGATCTTCGCTTGGAGTAAACAGTAGCTTTGATTGATGGCCTCTGGACTTGCAGGGTGTCCAAACGGTCTTGGTGATGACTTAAATCTCTTAAACTATGAACCAGAACCGATGAACTCAAAGCTGATGTAGATTCTCTCCAATCGGATCTTCCTCATCTGGAAAATTATGAACTTCTCGATCCCTGGGAAAGAGCCCTCCAAGAACTCAACACCATCGTGCGCAGGCCCCACGGTGCGTGCCAACTGTCGTGGAATTGTCACGGCAGATGTCCTAGTGTGAGGACTTAGTCGCGAGGCCAACGCATCTTTGTAGTAGCTTGAGAGGGGTTGAGGGGAATCGAGAGACACAACACAAGACAAGGATTAGACAGCTTCGGGCCCCGGGAAACATCATCCGGTAATAACCCTACATGTTGTTTGTGGCTACATCTCATTATGCTCATGAGAGAATCGCCGCATAAGCCGGCTCACCCTTTGTTTCTAGCCCTAGATATTGTT
Organism: Triticum urartu; assembly: GCF_056163025.1. Classification (NCBI taxonomy): domain Eukaryota; kingdom Viridiplantae; phylum Streptophyta; class Magnoliopsida; order Poales; family Poaceae; genus Triticum; species Triticum urartu. Next base: position 364,989,484 of record NC_141877.1, read on the forward strand.
TCTTGTTGCTTATCCTTCTTGGGGGAGCCCTGCCCCTCCTTATATAAGTTGAAAGGGTGGGTTACATGACTAGTCCTAGTAGGATTAGGATTACTCTATTACAAGTGGAGTCCTAGTCTTACTTCCTTTGTAGGAGAATATTCCTTATGTCTTCCTCTTAAGCCGGCCCACCATAACATGAGCCGGCCTTCTGGGCCTTGGGCCTTGTCATCCATCTGAAACACCTGCCGGGTCACCAATGAGTCTTCAGGCTCGTGAGTCATCACACCAGTGAACCACCAGACACATGAGTCGCCAATCTTCTGGCGGGTTGCCAATGAAACGCGAAGTCCGGCCGGGTCATATATCCGGCCGGGTCATACCACGGGGTATATCCCCGACACCACCCGTCTTCCAGGTATTCCTACATTGGTAGTTACTAGGTAGAATGGCCAAGGCAATATAAAAGAAGTTGATTCGTACGTTTTACTTCCTAATTGCGGTGTAGGGACGAGGAAAAACAACTGCATCCTAGTCCAGAATGCACTTTCTACCAGTTCATCCATGGACCAAGGACTAGCTGGCACGACTACATGATGGTTTTTTGGACAGGTGCACGGACAAGAGGCATTGTGGTCTGCTTATTTCTGCAAATAGCGGTGCTTAAATTTAGTGGAATGCACAAGAATTTCACCTGGTCAGTACACTACATGGTTCAGTTCAGCATTCCAGCTGAGAACACAATTATAATTGGTTATTCTGGAATGAGAGAACCTAACCCTGGATGGTGGCAACAAGAAAAAACCAGAGTGAACTCCAGGAAATTTAAGCCTGCCGTGAGGCCCTTTGCTCAGAGAAGCCTTGCTTGTTTTTTCCTGAATTGTAAACCTTCTCACAACTTTGTCTTTTGCTGTGAAATAGTATATGTTTTTAATGTTCTATGAATCATTTAGATGTATAAAATTTCTTAACTTATGCTTTTCAAGTTTTTTATGAAGCCGAGTTTAATGTGAGTGTTCCACATGAATGCTGGACTAGCGTGTGAACGTTTGGAATTTACATTGTGGCCTCAGTTAACTGCATGAACCACTGTAACAAGATACATAGTTGCTTATATGTCAGACAACAGATTGTTGATTGTTAGCTGGTCGATAGCCTAATGTTGAGGTGAGCTGAGCCAATGTGCCGTGTTTTGCACAACTGCTTACAAGTAGGGTAGCACCAACAGTGTTTACAAGTACTTATATGTACGTCGGTGCACAGTTCTCGAACGAGTACTCTATTTCATCAAAACACACATTGCTCGTATGATAAACCGTGACAACTTATGTCTTACCATGCCATATTCATGAAAAAACTAGTGAGGACGCATCTGTTTCGGCAACAATTACGATGGTTCTCACATGATTCACGGGCACACAAAAGTAGCAGCAGTTCCCATAGACGGATTCAAACAGAGTACTAGCCCCAGAGGGCTCGATAACAGGCAAGGTTCGGATAATTAGACACAATCCAAACTACTATTAAACACTAGCTGGGGCAACTATTTCATGCCTTGATCTAATTTGGGCTAGACACAAGACGGACCTTGCCATGAACATCATGGAGGATGTCCGGCAGCAACTCAATCCTGGGAACCTTCATGAAGACAACCTTGTGGCCTTGCCACTCATAAACTTGTTTATGGAGGCATGCCACATCATCTTCCTGTGTAAGCTTGACAAGAACAGTATGCCACACAAACGAAGGAGTAGCTTTGAACTTCTTGTGCTTTAGTACACCCTGGACAACACGCCTGACAACAGTGAGGCTGGAATACAACTCTTCATTGGTATAAGCGCAAATGGCTTCCAGGATCCAACAGCCTAAAAACTTTGTTTTCCTAGTGCGTGACATGTACAACCACACAGTGAGTGACATGTACAACCACACAATCCTTGTCTGCATCAGGGCTCTAATTGAAACAGAAACAAATTCTGAATTACTTTCCAGTATAAGAAACACAAGTTATTTAAACCACTATGTATAGCATGGCATCGAAGCTAATAAAATTTTGCATTATTCATCACCACATACTTAGATGAAAAACCACAATCAAGATCGGCAAAGAAGAAAATCACCTTGGGCAGCTCAGTGGGGGGGGACACATCCTCGAAGGGGGAATACTGCTCCTGCAGTGCCACAGGGGCTGTAACCTCAAACGGGGCGTTGACCATCTCAATAGTGGTCGTGAGCGTATCTGGGGTCGGTTCGGTGGCTGCCTCCATCTTCTTGGAGCTCTCTGTCTCATGGGGATCAACCTCCCGCGTCTGCTCCAATATCGGCAGATCTTTGCCAAGTTCTCCTTGGTCCATCATGAAACTGACGAATACTAGGAGACCACTGAAAGGAAAACACAATCGCGATGACAATGAAACAAAAAAGAAAGTGAGGATCGGTTACTGCTTTGCAAAAGTTCTTTTTTTTTCTCTGAACGAAAATATACCAACATCATGGATCCGCTTACCTTCCCTTCATTGGGAGAGCAGAACAGTGGCAGATGCGTGTGTTGCCTTTCTTGAAGACGGTGAGGGAGAAGGGGATTCAGTGAAAAGTGAAATGATGGTTGCTTCGTCCGTCAAACTTAGACTGCGGGGAGGTGGGGTTTTGTGATACGACGGCTCGTTACTGCCACGCTACGACCGGGGTGACTCTCCGCCTACATATTGCCTTCTAATTTGGTGGATGGCATTTGGGCCCGCGCGCTGCATGGCCCGCATGTCGGTGAACAAAGTATAACGACATTTAGTAGAGGGAGACGTTTCGATGACCTAGGAGGAGCCAGAAACGGTATTGTATCCACTGTTCTAGTAGTAATTGTTTTTTTGGGTAGCTGTAGAGTGTCTCCACTGTACTAGTAGTAATTGTTTCCCTGAGCCCAAGACAAAACAGCCCATCCACCCTAGTAAATAGTAAAATCAATTCAAAGTCCATATATTTACTGAATGAGAGGCGCTACCCACACCCAGCACACCGCCCCCCAAAAAACCTGGGTGTTCTTCTTCCTCCTCACTCTCACCCACCTCACGTCAGCTCGCTCCACTCGTACCCCCAAATTCCTCACCTCACTCATACAGAAAACCCAGCTCCCCTTCTTCCTCATTACTACAGAAAGACCCCAGCTCCCCTTCTTCCTCACTACTACAGAAAGACCCCAGCTCCCCTTCTTCTTCACTCGCACTACAACTCGGCTCGTCATTCGTTACTCTGCTCAAATCCGTGAATGCGACGCCCTTGAGGAAAATGGAGTCGGCTGACCCCAGCGCCAAGAAGATGAGGCTCCCGTCAGCAGCGACACCTGTTGTAGATCCCGAAACCGGCAGCGCGGGGAGAAGCGGCGACCCCGCCCCCACTGGATCCCAGGAACCTGTAGAATCTCGGGTGGACCGCATAGCAATCTCCCGGACGTCGTCCTTCTGGAGATAATCTATCTTCTCCCCACCAAGGATTGCTGCCGCACCCAAGTCCTCTCAATTTGGTGGCGCCCTCTGATAACCCACAAGTATAGGGGATCGCAACCGTTTTCGATAAGTAAGAGTGTCGAACCCAACGAGGAGCTAAAGGTAGAACAAATATTCCCTCAAGTTCTATCGACCACCGATACAACTCTATGCACACTTGACGTTTGCTTTACCTAGAACAAGTATGAAACTAGAAGTACTTTGTAGGTGTTGTTGGATAGGTTTGCAAGATAATAAAGAGTACGTAAATAAAATGTAGGGGATGTTTAAATAAAGAAACAATAAAGTAAATATAGCGAGTGTGGAAAAGTGGTGGTAGGAGTTGCGAAATTGCCCCTACGCAATTGACTACTTTACTAGACCGATAGCAAGTATTATGTGCGAGAGGCCACTGCTAGCGTGTCATCCTTGACTTGGAATTCTATGCACTTATGATTGGAACTATTAGCAAGAATCCGCAACTACTAATGTTCATTAAGGTAAAACCCAACCATAGCATTAAGATATATTGGTCCCCCTTCAATCCCATATGCATCAAATTCTATGCTAGGTTGAAGCTTCTGTCACTCTTGCCCTCCAATACATAGTCCTATCAACATACAACTAACCCTAGGGTGTGATCCACGTGCGCAATCATATGATGGGCACCAAAGGACAACAACATAACCACAAGCAAATTAAATCAATCATAGCAATTCATCAACCACCGATAGGACAACGAAAATCTACTCAGACATCATAGGATGGCAACACATCATTGGATAATAATATGAAGCATAAAGCACCATGTTCAAGTAGAGGGTACAGCGGGTTGCGGGAGAGTTGACCGCTGTAGATAGAGGGGGAAGGTGATGGAGATGTTGGTGAAGATGGTGGAGGTGTTGGTGAAGATCTCGGTGATGATGATGGCCCCCGGTGGCACTCCGATGCCACCAGAAGCGAGGGGGAGAGAGCCCCCCTCCTTCTTCTTCCTTGACCTCCTCCCTAGATGGGAGAAGGGTTTCCCCTCTGGTCCATGGCCTCCATGGAACGGAGGGGCGAGAGCCCCTCCGAGATTGGATCTGTCTCTCTGTCTCTCTCTGTTTCTACGTTCTCAAATTCTTCCCTTTCACCGTTTCTTATATTCCCGGAGATCCCTAGCTCCGATTGGGCTGAAATTTTAACGCGATCTCTATCCGGATATTAGCTTTCTTGCAGCAAAAGAATGGCATCAACCACCTTACGGGGTGGCCACAAGGGTCAGGGGCGCGCCTGCCCCCCTGGGGCACGCCCCCCTACCTCGTGGGCCCCTCGAGCATCGTCTCGCGTGGATTTTTCTTCCCAAAAATCATATATATTCCAAAAAAATCTCCGCCAGTTTTTATTCCGTTTGGACTCCGTTTGATATGGATATTCTGCGAAACAAAAAACATGCAAGAAATAGAAACTGGCACTGGGCACTGGATCAATATGTTAGTCCCAAAAATAGTATAAAAAGTTGCCAAAAGTATATGAAAGTTGTAGAATATTGGCATGGAACAATCCAAAATTATAGATACGATGGAGACGTATCAGCATCCCCAAGCTTAATTCCTGCTCGCCCTTGAGTAGGTAAATGATAAAAAAGATAATATTTGATGTGGAAGGCTACCTAGCATAATCTTGATCATGTAATCTAATCATGGCATGAATATTAAGATACGAGTGATTCAAAGCAATAGTCTATCATTTGACATAAAAATAATAATACTTCAAGCCCACTAATAAAGCAATCATGTCTTTTCAAAATAACAAGGCCAAAGAAAGTTATCCCTACAAAATCATATAGTCTGGCTATGCTCCATCTTCACCACACAAAATACTCACATCATGCACAACCCTGATGACAATCCAAGCAATTGTTTCATACTTTTGACGTTCTCAAACCTTTTCAACTTTCACGCAATACATGAGCATGAGCCATGGACATAGCACTACAGGTGGAATAGAATGGTGGTTGGGGAGAAGACAAAAAGGAGAAGATAGTCTCACATCAACTAGGCGTATCAACGGGCTATGGAGATGCCCATCAATAGATATAAATGTGAGTGAGTAGGGATTGCCATGCAACGGATGGACTAGAGCTATAAGTGTATGAAACCTCAAACTGAAACTAAGTGGGTGTGCATCCAACTTGCTTGCTCATGAAGACCTCGAGCGTTTGAGGAAGCCCATCATCGGAATATACAAGCCAAGTTCTATGATGAAAATGCCCACTAGTATATGAAAGTGATAGCTCAAGACTCTCTATATGAAGAACATGGTGCTACTTTGAAGCACAAGTGTGGTACAAGGATAGTAACATTGCCCCTTCTCTCTTTTTCTCTCATTTTTTGGGCGTTCTCCCTTTTTTGGCCATTCTCTTTTTCTTTTTTTTCTTTTTTTTTCTTTTTTATTTTTTCGTCCGGAGTCTCATCCCGACTTGTAGGGGAATCATAGTCTCCATCATCCTTTCCTCACTGGGACAATGCTCTAATAATGATGATCATCACACTTTTATTTACTTACGACTCGATATTACAACTCGATGCTAGAACAAAGATATGACTCTATATGAATGCCTCCGGCGTTGTACCGGGATGTGCAATGATCTAGCATAGCAATGACATCAAAAAACGGACAAGCCATGAAAACATCATGCTAGCTATCTTACGATCATGCAAAGCAATATGACAATGAATGCTCAAGTCATGTATACGATGATGATGGAAGTTGCATGGCAATATATCTCGGAATGGCTATGGAAATGCCATGATAGGTAGGTATGGTGGCTGTTTTGAGGAAGATATAAGGTGGGTTTAAGGTACCGACGAAAGTTGCGCGATACTAGAGAGGCTAACAAGGCCAAAGAAAGTTATCCCTACAAAATCATATAGTCTGGCTATGCTCCATCTTCACCACACAAAATACTCACATCATCCACAACCCTGATGACAATCCAAGCAATTGTTTCATACTTTTGACGTTCTCAAACCTTTTCAACTTTCACGCAATACATGAGCATGAGCCATGGACATAGCACTATAGGTGGAATAGAGTGATGGTTGTGGAGAAGACAAAAAGGAGAAGATAGTCTCACGTCAACTAGGTGTATCAATGGGCTATGGAGATGCCCATCAATAGATATCAATGTGAGTGAGTAGGGATTGCCATGCAACAGATGCACTAGAGCTATAAGTATATGAAAGCTCAAACTGAAACTAAGTGGGTGTGCATCCAACTTGCTTGCTCATGAAGACCTAGGGCATTTGAGGAACCCATCGTTGGAATATACAAGCCAAGTTCTATAATGAAAATTCCCACTAGTATATGAAAGTGATAACTCAAGAGACTCTCTATATGAAGAACATGGTGCTACTTTGAAGCACAAGTGTGGTAAAAGGATAGTAACATTGCCCCTTCTCTCTTTTTCTCTCTTTTTTCTCTCTTTTTTCTTTTCTTTTTACTTTTTTTTGTAGGCTTCTTTGGCCTCTTTTTTTTTTTGGGCTTCTTTGGCCACTTTTATTTTGATAACCTCACATGGGACAATGTTCTAATACTGATGATCATCACACTTTTATTTACTTACAACTCAATATTACAACTCGATATCTAGAACAAAGATATGACTCTATATGAATGCCTCCGGCGGTGTACCGTGATGTGCAATGATCTAGCGTAGCAATGACATCAAAAAAACGGACAAGCCATGAAAACATCATGCTAGCTATCTTACGATCATGCAAAGCAATATGACAATGAATGCTCAAGTCATGTATATGATGATGATGGAAGTTGCATGGCAATATATCTCAGAGTGGCTATGGAAATGCCATGGTAGGTAGGTATGGTGGGTGTTTTGAGGAAGGTATATGTTGGGTTTAAGGTACCAGCGAAAGTTGCGCGATACTAGAGAGGCTAGCAATGGTGGAAGGGTGAGAGTGCGTATAATCCATGGACTCAACATTAGTCATAAAGAACTCACATACTTATTGCAAAAATCTATTAGTCATCGAAACAAAGTACTATGCGCATGCTCCTAGGGGGATAGATTGGTAGGAAAAGACCATCGCTTGTCCCCGACCGCCACTCATAAGGAAGACAATCAGTAAATACCTCATGCTCCGACTTCGTTACATAACGGTTCACCATACGTGCATGCTACGGGAATCACAAACCTCAACACAAGTATTTATACAATCCACAACTACCCACTAGCATGACTCTAATATCACCATCTTTATATCGCAAAACTATTGCAAGGAATCAAACATATCATATTCAGAGATCTACAAGTTTTATGTAGGATTTTATGACTAACCATGTGAATGACCAATTCCTGTCATCTCTCTAAACAGATATAAGTGAAGCAAGAGAGTTTAATTCTTTATAAAAAAGATATGCCCACGCTCTAACAAATATAAGTGAAGCAAAAGAGCATTCTACAAATGGCGGTTGTCTATGTAAAGAGAAACAGGCAATCCAAACTTCAAATGATATAAGTGAAGCACATGAAGCATTCTATAAAGCTATACTCAAAAGATATAAGTGAAGTGCAAAGAGCATTCTATAAATCAACCAAGGACTATCTCATACCAGCATGGTTCATAAAACAAAAATGAAAACTAAATGCAAAAGACGCTCCAAGATTGCACATATCGCATGAACGAAATGAATCCGGAAACATACCGATACTTGTTGAAGAAAGAGGGGATGCCTTCCGGGGCATCCCCAAGCTTAGATGCTTGAGTCTCCTTGAATATTCACTTGGGGTGCCTCGGGCATCCCCAAGCTTGAGATCTTGCCTCTCTTCCTTCTTCTCACATCGAGACCTTCTCGATCATCGAACACTTCATCCACACAAAACTTCAACAGAAAACTCGGTAAGATCCGTTAGTATAATAAAGCAAATCACTACTCTAAGTACTGTTGCAAACCAATTCATATTTTGTTTTTGCATTGTGTCTACTGTAATATAACTTTTTCATGGCTTAATCCATTAATATGAATCGCTAGTTTCATCAAAACAAGCAAACTATGCATCAAAAACAGAATCTGTCTAAAACAGAACAGTCTGTAATAATCTGAACATTCACCATACCTCTGATACTTGAACAATTCTACCAAAATTAGGAAAAATAAAAAATTTGTATAGGAAGACAGTGCAAAAAGAATCAGAACCATTTGACGTTCCAGCTAAAAATGTAAAATCGCGCACTACAGCCAAAGTTTCTGTCTTGGTAAGGGGCGGGGAGTGGGCTTCATTGTAGCCACGCCCCTGCCCCGTCCCCTTCGATGAGGTCACGGTTTGTTGGAGTCGCCGGCCTACTCCCCAAAGACGGCTTCTATGGAAGTCTCCTCTGGGACTCGGCCGTGAGCGGGCAGTCGGCTGCCTTGCCGTAGACTCCCCAGGAGGCGGCTCTTCGCCCTGTGGTCTTGAGGGGCGCAGCCTGCCCCAATGTCTTGAAAGGTTATGGGGCTCGGGTTGGCCTACCCGTGGCCCATTACTCCGACAGTAGTCCCTGAAGCTGGTGAGGCGCTGCGGACGATCGGCCGAGAAGCCTCAGCAGTTTCTCTTTCCGGGTGCTCAACACATGGTCTTGATTGACTTCTGCCGGGCTGACTAGAAGGAGTCGGACTCGCCCAACTCGGACTCACTCAATTCCGACTTGCTCAGTAGTTCGAACATCGTGGCGGGATTTCAAGTGGCGTGCTAGCTAAGCTTCCAGGCCGCCGCCCGTTCTTGGCCTGTCACGCGAGGGCACGTGGCCAGGCCGTCCTGCCAGCCCACGCGCGCGACGGGACAGGCCCGTAGGCGGGGCCCGCCACTACCGCGCCTCGGCGCCCGAGCGGATCCGCTGCGGCCCCGGTGGACGGTTGGGATTCCCGCGAAGTTACTGCGCGTAGTAACTTTACCTGGATCGTGGGGGTCGTGGGGTTGCGGGCGCAGTAAATCCCCATGTCCGCCCCCTCGGCTTCGCAGCCCACGGGGCTATAAGTAGGGGGAAGAGGGGGCACGCGCGCCCCTCCTTCCCACTACCCCTTGCTTTCTTCCTCCTCGAAGCTCCTCGCTCTCCTGCTTCCTCTTCTCTTCTTCGCTCCGCCGCACGCCCAGGATCCGGCGAACGCTGCGGTGACAGCTCGCGATGAGTTCTTCCTCCGCTGCCGCGCCTCCCCCAGTGCGCTCCGGCACCTGGGATGGCTCCGAAGTCCACGAAGACCATATCGTGTTCCTCCGCCGGACCCGTCGGCTTCCCGGCGAAGATCGCGTGCAAGTGTGTCTTGCGCCGGCGGGGGAGATTTCCCCCGCCCCGCAGGAGGGCGAGCGGGTCATCTTCCGCTCGCACTGCCTGCGCGGGCTGGGGCTGCCGGCGAGCAGCTTTTTCCGGTCGTTCATGGTGTTCTACGGCCTCCAGCCGCACCACCTCACCCCCAACACAGTGGTGCTACTGTCCGCCTTCATGGCTTCCTTGGAGTCCTCCCCACCCTCGAGCTCTGGGGGGGAGTTCTTCTTCTCCAAGCTTGGCACCCAGGCTACGGGCGTGCCGGCTCAATGCGGCGCCTTCATTGCCGTGCGAAGGTCAGGAGCCGACAACCCCTTCCCCTCCATCTCGCTGATAAAGTCAGTGAAGATGTGGCAGAGATCCTACTTCTACGTCAGGAACATCGCCACGAGGGGCGACTGGGTCAATCTGCCGGCTTTCGAAGCCGGCCCGCCGGCCAGGAGACTGCCCAACTGGTCATTCCAGGCCAAGTCGCTGATGCCTGCTGGAGTCGGCGCCATCACGCGACTCCGAGTGCTGACGCAGTCAGAGGGTCTGACTAGTCCGGACCTGCTGGCCGCCTTCATCTCGCGTCGGGTCCTCCCACTCCAAGGCCGCCCTCACATGATATGCCAGATGAGCGGGCACCGCGACCCGAGTCGGATGTGCACCAAGGACATGCCTCACGAAGAGGTGGCCTTCATGGTGAACTACCTCTCGGACAGCAGGCTCCTGGAGGACTGGCGATTCGGCAAGGAGCCATACTCCCGCGCCAACCCCCCGCCCGTGGTGAGTTGCCTTTATTTTCTTTCTTTAGATTGTCTTCTTCTTGCCGAGTTTTGTTCTGATCAGTCGGCTTTGGTTAGAATCCCCTTCTTCACCCACCAGCCGGCACCTTGGGGCCGGCCCGTGAGTTCGTCGCCGACCGGGCGGAGAGCGACGTTGACGACCCCGATCTGGGGGCGGCAGCCCAGGAAGACGACGCCGAGGGAGGAGGGACGACAGGAGACTTTAGGCCCTCGGCTACCTTCGCCGACTGGCCTGAAGACGACGCCGAGGGAGGAGTCGCCCCTCGCCATCGGCCAGGAGCCAGCCAGCCGGGCGAGGGCTCTTCTGCCGCATCGGGCGCTCCAAACGGCGGGAAGAAGCGCCGGGCTGTGCCGACTTTGTTCGACAGTCGGCCGAAGAAGCCCAAGGGCTCGGCTGCGGCGACCCGACGGGACGAGGCAGCCGCGAAGGCCATCCGCTTCCGTAAGGAAGTGAAGAAGCCGCCGTTGGTCTCTGCGTAAGTATTCTATCTTCAAAGTTTATTCTTTCTTCGTGTTTTGTCTAAGTCTCTGCTCGCCCCTCTTTCTTCAGGGCTCCCCTCTCTCTTGAGCGGGTCGCCGCCGCCTCCGTCATGGGGTCAGCGGAGACGCCCGCCACCACTCGGCGGATAGACCCCGCTGCCAACCTCCAGGAGGCGATGGAGCGGAATGCGCAGGAGAAGCGCAATGAAGAAGAAGCCCTCCGCTTGGAGAAGGCGGAGGCCGACAAGGCAGAGTCATCCGCTAAGAAAAAACTAGCGGAGGCCGAAGCCGCCGCCGCGGCGAAGCAGCAGACTGAGGAAGCCGCACGCCGCCAGTCGGCCTTGCTTGTTACCCCGCTGAACTCTGCGTCGCCGCCCCCGGAGTTCACGGGGCAGACTGGAGAAGCCGGCGGGGAGAACCTCGTCGAGGAGAGGGAAGGCGGCGAGCCCTCTACTCCGGGCGCGAACGTTCCGCCGCCGCCTCCGCCGCTGTCTGAAGGCGTGCAAGGCGAGCAGCCAGCGGACCCTCCAGTGCCGCCGACCGAAGACGAGGCCGTGGCGAGGCTACTCCTCTAGGTCGGCTCGCCAGCGCGCCGTCGTCTGGAGAAGGCGACTTCGGCACCCCGCCCCCTGGAAGCCGGCACCGCCAGCTCGGCGACTCCAGACGCCGAAGCGACGAGCGCCGCACCTGTTGGGTGGGTGCGAGGAGGCGGCACAGGGCCGCTGAACCGGGCGCTCCTGGACATCCAGGCGAAGCTCCGCGCTGAGGGCGACGCCCTCCAGAGTTGCACCAAGGCGTTCCTAGCATCGCGGGCAGCCGTCCGGGTATGTTTTTTTCTTTGGGCCTTTGTTTTTCTTGTTCCTCTCTATGGGGGCGTGCCAGCGCACCCACTGGGTGTAGTCCCCGAGTTTCGGGCCGGCTGCTGAGCAGGCGGCCCGGAACTCCAATTGATGAACTTCTGGGTACTAACTTTGTCTGAAATGCTTGTTGCAGGATTACCACAACCTCCGCGTCACTGCCTTCAACCGTAATGTTGAAGAGCTGGGCAAGCAGACCGCCGAGTTGGCGGAGAGCCAGAGTAATTCCCCCCCTCTTTTTTTCTTTCTCTGCGGGAGCGTGCTAGCGCACCCGCGGGCTGTAGTCCCCGAGATTCGGGCCAACTGCAGAGCAGTCGGGCTGGATCTCCCCGGCGACCTACTTTATTGACGACTGTTGTCTTTCTTCCTTTCCTTCAGGAGCCAACGCTGCACTTCAACAGCAGCTGAGCAAAGCCAACTCCGCCCTGCTCGCCAAAGGGGAGGAGTGCAGCAGGCTCGCCACAGAGCGCGATCTGCTGGCCACTCAGTTGGCAGAGCAGAAGGAGCTTCTTGCAAAGTCGCAGATGGAGGCGGAGGAGACGGAAACCGCCCTCTTGGCCGAGTTCGCGAGCGAGCGCTCCTCCTAGTCTGACAAGGAGGCGCTGCTATCCTCCGGCTTCCACGAGATTGAAGACATCGTTGATGGTGAGTCTCTTTATTTTCTTTCTTCGAGCTGCCGACTTAGATCGTGCCGACTCCTGGTTTTTGACTTGCTTCTTCGTTTCTTCGTATCTTTTGCAGACTTCTTCCCTGGGCAGCTGCAGGCCGCTATCCAAGCCATCGAGGTCGATCGTGAAAGTCGGAGGGCGGAGGGCGCGGAGATCGCCGCCGATGCCCCCCGAACTCTTGATGAGCACATCTTGAGCATCGAGGCCCACCTCCGGCCGGCACACTAGATGCTGCGCCGGCTTCAGCGCGTCGGTGCCCAAGCGATTTCCGCCCTTTGGCCGGATATGCAGGCTCCGCGCACCCCCAGCCTGACGGCCAACTGGTTGGAGGTCGCGGTTGGTCGCCTCGAGGCCTGGAAGGGCTCTTCGGCCCGGGCTGGAGCGCGTCGGGCCTTGGAGTTCGTCAAGGCATGGTACCCGGGGCTGGATCTAGACCGGTTGGCCACGCTTCAGTCGGAGGCCCAGCCGGAGCTGGCGGCTGCGGAAGACGCCCTCGTCAAGCATGCTACGGCGATCGCCGAGTACACCGACACGAGCATCTTCGTCCCCGAGCGGTCTGAAGACGGCGAGGAGGTACCGCCGGAGTGGTTTGGGATGAACCCAGACTACGGCGAAGACTCGGCGGAGGTGATTGGCTCCAGCGTCGAGGAGGAGGACGAGGCGGAGGCACCAGAAGATGGAGCAGACGGCCAGCCTCAGCCCAACCGCGCCTCCAGCAACGAGCCACGTGCGACCGACCCGACTGCTGCCGGAGGCGATCAAGCCGAGACTAGCCGGCCGACCACCCCGACGCCTGACGCTGGCGCCTCCTTCGACCGCCCGAATCCGTCTGCCGCCTCCTAAGCTGCCGATGTGTCTTTTGTTTTATCTGCTTCACTGGTCTTTGAAGAACTTCTTAATTCGCACAATTCCACCCGCGGGGTGTATTTTGAACCTCTACTCGACAATTCAGCCAAGGGCCTATGTTATATATATATATATATATCGTTTCTTGCTCATTGTTCTTTTGGCTATTTTCCTTTGCCGCTTTCTCTTAGTTGCCTGTCTTGCCAATCGGACAGCCGCTCTGCGGACTGTTGCTGGATCAAGTTCTAGGCTACTTTGGCAAAGCAAGTACTTAGCCGATTTCAAGATTGTTTGAGCAAGTTGGATAGAAAACGACAACCTGACTGTCCGAGAGTCGGTTTGCGAGAAAGGATGGAAGCCGTCTTGAGCTATGTTTTACGCTTTGAGTCCTTAGCCATTTTTCGTGCGAGCACCCATTCTACCTTACCTCTGCCCGCCGTACAGTCGCTCTTCGAGCTGCAGCTTCTGACAGAAGACGGCTTAGGTGTTACACACTACTTGTCCGGCTACAGGAAGCATTTCATAGTGCAAGGCGGAAAGTCCCCGGGCCGACTTGTCGAGCCCAGTGCCAAGCGGCATGACAAAGAGTAACATAATTGTAGGCATAATTTTTATCATACAGACAAAAGAGGGCAGTCCCCGAGCTTGTTTCGGGGGGCCCGAAGTCTTGGTACTTTAATACAAAAGGTAGCGTGGTACATACTACATCAACTGTAAAATCTTCGGAGAAGGTTTGCATTCCATGGCCGCTCTGTCTCCTTGCCGGAGTCGTCCCTCTTGCATGCTCGGGGCTTCTGAGCGTCGATCAGGTAGTAGGAATCGTTGCCTAGTACTTTGCTGATGATGAAAGGGCCTTCCCAAGGCGGCGACAGCTTGTGCTAGCCGGCTGTTCGCTGGATCAGCCGGAGCACAAGGTCGCCTTCTTGGAAAGATCTTGGCCTGACCTTCCTGTTGTGGTATCGGCGCAGGCTCTGCTGGTAGATGCTGGACCGGCTGAGTGCCAACAGCCGGCCCTCTTCCAGCAAATCGACGCCATCTTGTCGTGCTTCTTCTGCTTCCTCCTCGGTGTACATGGTGACTCGTGGGGAGTCAAACTCTATGTCTGTTGGGATGACGGCTTCGGCACCGTAGACGAGGAAGAAGGGCGTGAAGCCGGTTGACTTGTTTGGAGTCGTGTGCAGACTCCATAGGACGGCTGGCAGCTCGTCGAGCCAGCAACCAGCCGAGCGCTCCAGAGGCTCGATCAACCGAGGCTTGATGCCGGACAGGATGAGGCCGTTTGCTCGCTCCACTGGGCCATTTGACTGCGGGTGGGCGACGGACGCTAGGTCCAGTCGGATGCCCTGTGTTGCGCAGAAACGAGCCAAGGCGCCTGTGGCAAAATTTGTGCCATTGTCGGTGATGATGCTGTGTGGTATGCCGTACCGAATTATGATATCGGTGATGAAGGTCACGGCAGTCGGACCGTTCAGTTTCTTAATTGGCTTCACTTCCACCCACTTGGTGAACTTGTCCACTGCGACAAGTAGGCGAGTTAGACCACCTCGTGCTGTCTTGAATGGTCCCACCATGTCTAGACCCCAAACTGCGAAAGGCCAGGCAATGGGGATGGTCTTGAGCACAAAAGCCGGCTGGTGCGGCTTGGAGCTGAACTTCTGGCACCCTTTGCATTTTAGGACCAACTCCTTGGCCTCTTCCAAGGCAGTCGGCAGAAGAAACCATGCCGAAAGGCTTTGGCGATGAGTGCTCTTGAAGCCGCATGGTGGCCGCATTCGCCTTGATGGATGTCTTTGAGAATCGCCTGGCCTTGCTCTGGCTCTACACTATGCTGGTAGACACCAGTGACGCTGCGCCTGACCAGCTTTCTGTTGACTATGGTATAGGCTACCACCCGGCGTTGTACTTGCCGAGCTGAGGTCTCATCAGTTGGTAGCTCTTTGTTCAGCAGGAATTTGAGGATGGGCTGAGCCCATGAGGGTGCTGCTATTTCTTCGACTACCAGAACTGCGTCTTGGACAAGGGCGGCTGGGCTGGGAGGCGGCGGGCTGGAGTCAACAGCCGCTTGCTGGGCTGATGAAGTCCCCAGGCCGACTGGCGCGGTCCTTGGGCCGAGTTCTGGAATCTTCGAGTCCGTCACCGCAGTCCCCGGGCCGGGCTCGACTGTGGCAGCTTTGGAGTCGCCCGCCAAAGTCCCGGTTCTGACTGCCGGAGCTCTAGAGTCGGATCCGCCGTCTTCGGGAGGAGCCGGCACAAAAATGGAGTCTGATTCTAGTGAAGGCTTGATAGACGGCTTGAGGAGGCATTGAAGGGCGACGCCAGACGGTATTGCTTGGCGGGTAGAGCCGATGCATGCCAAGGCGTCTGCTTGGTCGTTGTCGTTTCTTGGCTCATGGAGGAACTAGCACCCTTCGAAATACCCGCTGAGTTGCTGCACGAGGAAACGGTAGCTCGCCATGTTTGCGTCGTCCGCGTCCCAGTCGCCAGATGACTGCTGGACCACTAAGTCCGAGTCACCATAACACAAGATCCTGCGGATGCCAAGTTCTTTGGCAAGCCGGAGCCCGTGAATGAGCGCCTCGTACTCGGCAACGTTGTTGGAGGCGGCAAAATGGATTTGCAGTGCATATTTGAGCTTGTCGCCTTCTGGAGAGGTGAGGACGACGCTGGCTCCTGAGCCGGTGCGCATCTTGGAGCCGTCTAAATGCATCCGCCAATGGGTGGAGTCAGGCGCTGGAGGCCGGTACTGGGTCTCGGCCCAGTCGACGAGGAAGTCGGCCAGTGCTTGTGATTTGATAGCGGTGCGGGGCTGGTAGTAGATGGTATAAGGAGCCAGCTCTATGGCCCACTTGGCCACTCGACCAGAAGCATCTCGGGTACCAATGATCTCGGCAAGTGGAGCTGTGCAGACCACTGTGATTGGATGCTCTTGAAAGTAAGGCTTCAATTTCTTGGCAGCAAAGTGCACGCCATAGCACATCTTCGGGTAGTGGGGGTAGTTCTGCTTGGAGGTCGACAGTACCTCACTCAGGTAATATACTGGTCTCTGGACAGGTAGCGCCTTGCCTTCCTCCTTGCGCTCTACTACAATGATTGTGCTGACTACTCGGCTGGTGGCGGCGATGTACAGGAGCATAGGTTCCTTGGGAGTCGGAGCCGCCAGGATGGGTGGAGTAGTCAGCATCTCCTTCAACTGATGGAAAGCTTCGTCCGCCTTATGGTTCCACTCGAAAAAAGTGGTCTTCTTCATGAGTTGGTATAAGGGGAGAGCTTTCTCGCCTAGCCGACTGATGAATCGGCTGACGGACGCCAAGCAGCCGGTGAACTTCTGCACATCCAGCAGTCGGCTGGGTACCTCCATTCTCTCGATGGCCTTGATTTTTACTGGGTTGCATTCTATGCCGCGTTCAGAGACCAGGAAACCTAGCAACTGGCCGGTTGGTACTCCGAAGACACACTTCTCGGGGTTGAGCTTGATCTGGAACCGGCGCAGGTTCTCAAAGGTCTCCTTGAGGTCTTCCAGCAGTGTTCCTTGCTTTTCCGTCTTCACCACCACGTCGTCCATGTAAACGTGGGCGTTCCTACCGAGCTGCTTGAGGAGGCACTTCTGCATGCAACGCTAAAAGGTGGCGCCGGCATTCCTTAAGCCGAACGTCATGGTGAGGTAGCAGAATGCTCCAAATGGCGTGATGAAGGCGGTCTTCAATCTGTCAGCCGGATTCAGCTTGATCTGGTGATATCCTGAGTATGCATCCAAGAAGCTCAGCAACTCGCATCCGGCTGTGGAGTCTATCACCTGGTCAATTCTTGGTAGAGCAAATGGGTCCTTGCGGTAGGCCTTGTTGAGGCTCGTGTAGTCAATACACATTCTCCATTGCTTGTTCTTCTTTAGCACCAGGACCGGATTTGCCAGCCACTTCGGGAAGAAAACTTCCATAATGAAGTCGGCTGCTAGGAGTCAGGCTATCTCTTCTCCGACAACTCTTCTCTTCTCTTCTGATAAGCGGCACAGGGACTGCCTGACCGTCTTTGCATCAGATCGGATGTGTAACTTGTGCTCGGCGAAATCCGTCGGTACACCTGGCATATCCTTGGGAGACCATGCGAAGATGTCCCGATTCTCACGGAGGAAATCGATGAGCTCGCCTTCCTATTTGCTGTCGAGGTTTGCACCTATGACGGTGTACCTCTCTGGGCGCTCCGGATCCAAGGGTATCTTCTTTGTCTCTTTGGCCGGCTTGAACGAACCTTCAGCTTCCGACTCCTTCGGGTCGGGCGATATCTCCGGCTGCTTGCCGGCCATCGCCACAACTCGCTCAAGGAGTTGCTTCTCGGCTGCAATCACCAGGGACTCGGCCAGCCGACTGCTCTCTGCCGCGCAGGCGGACGACTTCCGGTAGTCGCCGACCACAGTCAGAATTCCCCTGGAACTGGGCATCTTCATCTTGAGGTAGGCGTAGTGGGGTACCGCCATGAACTTGGCCAAGGCGGGCCAGCCAAGTAGCGCATGGTATGGGCTCTCAAGGTCCACTACCTCAAACCAAACAGACTCTCTTCAGAAGTGATCTTTGTCCCTAAAGAGGACGTCAATCAAGATCTTGCCGATTGGTGAGTAGGAAAGCCCAGGAACAATGCCGTGGAACACAGTCCGGCTGTTCTGAAGCTGTCTCTTCTTGATTCCTAACTTCTCCATGGTGTCCTTGTACAGGATATTGATGATGCTGCCCCCATCTATCAGAACTCGCGAGAAACGCGCGGCCCGTTTGTCTGTGGCAAAGGTGGCGTCCAGGACCAAGGCGTAGGAGCCCGGACTCGGCATCACTTCTGGGTGGTCAGCCCTGCTCCAGCTGATGGGCCTCTCAGACCAGTGCATGAACTTTGGCGTCTCTGAGGCTACTGCGTTCACCTCTTGTCGCTGCAGCCGCCTGCTGCGTCGATCATCAGCCACACTGGTGAACACCACGTAGGCTCCATGCTCTTCAGGGTATTCGTCTTGTACTGCGCCGACTGGCCTGACTGCCGGCTGCTGGGGCGGAGGCGGCTGCCCAGCAGGCGGGGGTGGCAGGAGGCCATCTCCCTTGGCGATCCTGGTGAGCCAGTGACACTTCCGGGTGGTGTGATTCGACGGCTTCGCGCCGCTGTGGAACTTGCAAGGTCCATCCAAGGTCTACTCATAGGAGAAGGCCGGCAACCAGTTCGGCTTGCCGCCTTTCTGTCGCTTGGGCGGAGGCTGCTCTTCTGGCTGCTGGGCTTCAACGGTCATGACCTATCGGCTGCTGGAAGCCGGCTACGGGGCCTTGCGCTTGTTGTCGCCCTGCTGTTGTCGCAGGCTTGCGTTTGCCGCCGAAGTTCTTGGAGCCTAAGGAGCTACTTTGCCAGTCGTGCTAATTTGAATTTCTGTCTTCATGGAGGAGTCGGCCGTAGCGTACTTGTCCGCTATGATCAGCAGCTCGTCGAGGGTTTCTGGCTCGTCGCAGAGGAGCTTGTGCTTGAGGAGGGTGCCTTCTCGGCACCCGGCTGTGAAGTACTCGATGGCCAGCACCTCGTGCATGCCCTCGCAGGAGTTCCGAAGCTCAGCACAACGCGTGAGGTAGTCGCGAGTCGACTCATCAGGACCTTGCACGCACAAGGAGAGCTGACGAGGCTTGGGAGGACGCTTGTACGTGCTGGTGAAGTTGCGGACGAATGCTTCAGTGGAGTCGACCCAGCTATTGATGCTGCGGGGCTTTAGGCTGTTCAGCCATGTCCGGGCTGTGCCCTGGAGCATGAGCGGAACGTACTTTACGGCGACACGCTTGTTGCCGTTTGCTATGCTGACAGCCGTGGAGTAGTCGACTAGCCAGTCTTCCAGCTTCACAGAGCCGGTATACTTGGGCGTGTCTCTTGGGAGCCTGAACCCTCTGGGAAAGGGCTCGTCCCAAATGCGGGGCCCGAAACAAGGCGGACCCAGCTCGTCTTCTTCTTCCAGCGCCAGGGACCGGTGAAGTCGGTCGATCCGGTGGCGGGCGTCATTCTCTCCAACTCCCTCTCGGTGGCCAAGGCGGTCACCGAGAGTCAGATGGTCAAGAGGCGGCGGGGAGACTCACCTCTCCTTGCGGGGAGGGGGAGGCGGACAGTCGTCCCGTCGTTCCACTGCTCTCGGGCGGCCGTCTCGGTCGCGCTCTATGGTAATCCGAGTCTGACTGTGGCTGACAGCCGGCTCCTTGTCCTTTCTTCCTCGGGCACCGCCAGTCGGCGTCCGAGACGTCACGCCTTGATCTCGGTGCGGGTCGTCGTTTGGCCGTTGTGGCGCCTCCGTGCGGCAGCCGGCCTCGTTCTGCGTGGCGGCCGCGTCGAGGAGCCGCTGGACTCGCTCCATCATGAGGCGGTGCTCTTCGCCCTCGAAATTGTCCAGCTCATCCGCCGCTGCCTGGGCGGCTCGGATGTTCTCATGCTGGCCAGCTTCTTCGCGCCTTCAACGAGCTGAAGGTGGCGCGCTTCTAACGTCTCCGCATCAGCATCTTCCGGAATGGGCACGGTCAGGTCTTGCAGCGCCGCGCCAAGTGAGTCGGGCGCTCCTCCGCCAGGGAACTCGTCATGATTGATGACTAGCACCTCAGTGACGGTGCTTCCATCACTCTCTGCGTGGGGAGAGGTTCGTCGTAGACCACCACGTTGGTGGGGAACGCGTCGATCGACGCGGTGTCGGAGTCGACCAGCATCGGGTCGGTGGAGCCTACGGACTCCAAGTCTATGGCAGGCTCACCGGAAACATGGAGTTGATCGAGGAGGCCCGTGAGGAGGTTTTCGGGGCCGCCCGCGCCTGCGTCGGACGCAGGTTCGTCGGAGAGGCGGACCTCGCCGACAAGTTCGGCCAAGGAGCTGGCTGCGCAGGCGATCTCAACACCACGCAGCGCGTCGATGTAGAGTTCGCCTGGCGTGCCTGGCTGGCTGCGCTCGCCAGGGAGGAAAAGGGTTCCCGTCCAGACCAGATCTCTGGACGGCGGTGCACCAGGCCCCACGGTGGGCGCCAAATGTCGGGGGTTTGGTGCGACATATGCCAACAGATGGCTTATCATGGTGGGGGCGAGTAGAACGTCGCCGGTGCCTGGAAACGGGATGAGGCGAAGACATGCACGCCGGCGAATCTTACCCAGCTTCGGGGCTCTCCGGGGAGATAATACCCCTACTGCTGCTCTGTGGGGTCTCCGCATGATCACTATGGTCAAGTGTTTACACGGTTGCTCCTTGAGCTGTGTCTGGTGGTAGGAGAGGGCAAGGTTAGCTCCCTCCTCCTATCTGGTATGGTATAGAACTACTGGGATCCCCCTTTTGCATGGGTGCCCTGGGGGGTTTATATAGGCCTACCCCCAGGGGTACAATGGTAATTCGACTGGGCGCGGGCCCAGCCGTCAGTGCCTCCGACCTCCGACTTCTCCGCCGACTGCTGGGGCCCGCCGACTGGTGGGCCCCACCGACTGGTCTGGTACGGAGCCGACAGGCTGCGTCCGCCGCGGGCGGGTCTTGCCGGCTGCCGATTACTGTAGCCGTGCTCCTGATGACGCAAGCTTGGTCAGGGGGTCGTGGCAACAGCCCCGCCGCCTGGCGGGCGATCACTATGGCCACTCCCCATCTCTTCTTGATTAATGGCGTGTGGGCCCCGGGGGAGGGCTCTGCCGACTTCCCCGGGCCGACTCCCGACGGGTCCGACTGGCGGTTCTCCCGCCGTCTCCCGAGGTCTCGCTGACTAGTGGGTCCCGCTGCCGCCAGGCCGTACAGACAAGCCGTCATGGGCGCAGGACCCGGTACAATGGTGCTAATGTCAGGGCCGGCCGGGCAACAGTGCCACGCCGCAGGGAGATCTTCCCAAGTACGGCGTGCTGTAGCCATGCCTGCCCTTGATAAGGGGCGGGGAGTGGGCTTCATTGTAGCCACGCCCCTGCCCCGTCCCCTTCGATGACGTCACGGTTTGTTGGAGTCGCCGGCCGACTCCCCAAAGCCGGCTTCTCTGGAAGTCGCCTCTGGGACTCGGCCGTGAGCGGGCAGTCGGCCGCCTTGCCGTAGACTCCCCAGGAGGCGGCTCCTCGCCCTATGGTCTTGAGGGGCGCAGCCTGCCCCGATGTCTTGAAAGGTTATGGGGCTCGGGTTGGCCTACCCGTGGCCCATTACTCCGATAGGGTGCAATAGCAACAATTTCATGTTTAACATAAGGAACTATAGCAAGTTCATCTCCATAAGCATAATTCATATTGGCATCTTGTCCACAAGCATAGCAAGCATCACCAAAAAGGGATATTTCAAAAGAATCAACAGGATCATAACAATCATCATAGCAATCATCCTCCGGTAAGCACGAAGGGAAATTAAACAATGTATGAGTTGGAGGGTTACTCTCATTAGAAGGTGGGCTCGGGTAACTAATCCTCTCTTCCTCCTTTTGTTCTTCGCTCTCCTCATCATATTTTTCATCCAATGAGCTCACAGTTTCATCAATTTCTTCTTCCATAGACTCCTGCAAAATATTAGTCTCTTCTTAGACAGCGGAGTTGTACTCAATATATGGTTCAACATAGGCATTAGAAGCATAATTATCATAGCAATATTTAAATATGGCAAAAAAATTAGATTTGTAAAGAGTAGCATCATACTTTTCAATCAAAGAAGCAATTTCGTAAGCACCCTTAAAAGCAACAAATTCTTCAATTTGTTGAACATCATAGTAACTATAAACACCCTTAGCATAAGAGGATACGATTCCATTATCATTAAACAAACATTGGTAGGGGAGGTGTTTCTTAGGGTCTTCAGAACAACAAGTATAATCAAATATTTCACATAAATTCCAAGCATAGCATTGCAAACGATGAATTTGATCCAGTAAAGTTTTCCCTTTTTCAGATATTCTATGTCGCACAAAACAAGCATGCTCATCTAAAGATTTGCCCTCAACTAAGCTAGTTGGGTTTCAGCACGAGCACATAGGGATCGAAGATGATCCAAGTAATAAGCTTCAGCAGTGTGATAGATTTTGAGTGGTTCTTCAACCATTGGTTCAGTAGGTACAACTAATTTTTTTGGTATTTTGTGTCTCCTACCCATAGCTAAAGATAGAAAACAACTAAGAACAACAAATAAAAATTACTTAGTGATAAAGCAAACAAGCACGCACGAGAATATTCACCCCACGCTATTGCTCCCCGGCAACGACGCCAGAAAAAGGTCTTGATAACCCACAAGTATAGGGGATCGCTACAGTTTTTGATAAGTAAGAGTGTCGAACCCAACGAGGAGCTAAAGGTAGAACAAATATTCCCTCAAGTTCTATCGACCACCGATACAACTCTACGCACGCTTGACGTTCGCTTTACCTAGAACAAGTATGAAACTAGAAGTACTTTGTAGGTGTTGTTGGATAGGTTTGCAAGAGAATAAAGAGTACGTAAATAAAAGTTAGGGGCTGTTTAGATAAAGAAACAATAAAGTAAATATAGCGAGTGTGGAAAAGTGGTGGTAGGATTTGCGAAATTGCCCCTAAGCAATTGACTACTTTACTAGACCGATAGCAAGTATTATGTGGGAGAGGCCACTGCTAGCATGTCGTCCCTGACTTAGAATTCTATGCACTTATGATTGGAACTATTAGCAAGCATCCGCAACTACTAATGTTCATTAAGGTAAAACCCAACCATAGCATTAAGATATATTGGTCCCCCTTCAATCCCGTATGCATCAAATTCTATGCTAGGTTGGAGCTTCTGTCACTCTTGCCCTCCAATACATAGTCCTATCAACATACAACTAACCCTAGGGTGTGATCCATGCGCGCAATCATATGATGGGCACCAAAGGACAGCAACATAACCACAAACATATTAAATCAATCATAGCAATAATCAACCACCGATAGGACAACGAAAATCTACTCAGACATCATAGGATGGCAACACATCATTGGATAATAATATGAAGCATAAAGCACCATGTTCTAGTAGAGAGTACAGTGGGTTGCGGGAGAGTGGACCGCTGTAGATAGAGGGGGGAATGTGATGGAGATGTTGGTGAAGATGGCAGAGGTGTTGGTGTAGATCGCGGTGATGATGATGGCCCCCGGTGGCACTCCGGTGCCACCGGAAGCGAGGGGGAGAGAGCCCCCCTCCTTCTTCTTCCTTGACCTCCTCCCTAGATGGGAGAAGGGTTTCCCCTCTGGTCCCTGGCCTCCATGGCATGGGAGGGGAGAGAGCCCTTCCGAGATTGGATTTGTCTCTCTGTCTCTCTCTGTTTCTGCGTTCTCAGATTCTTCCCTTTCACCGTTTCTTATATTCCCGGAGATCTGTAACTCCGATTGGGTTGAAATTTTAACACGATCTCTATCCGGATATTAGCTTTCTTTCGGCGAAAGAAGGGCATCAACCGCCTTACGGGGTGGCCACGAGGGTCAGGGGCGCCCCCCTACCTCGTGGGCCCCTCAAGCATCGTCTCGCGTGGATTTTTCTTCCCAAAAATCATATATATTCCAAAACAAATCTCTGTCAGTTTTTATTCCATTTGGACTTCGTTTGATATGGATATTCTGTGAAACAAAAAACATGCAACAAACAGGAACTGGCACTGGGCACTGGATCAATATGTTTGTCCCAAAAATAGTATAAAAAGTTGCCAAAAGTATATGAAAGTTGTAGAATATTGGCATGGAACAATCAAAAATTATAGATACGACGGAGATGTATCACCCTCTATGGCGCGTCGTGCCCCTTAATCTCGACTATCGTCAGCTATCTCTCTTCAATGATTTTGAAATCCTAGAGCCATCATCTCCTCCCACCAGGGCTCCGTTCAAAGCCTCTGCATCCCGTCATGCTACCTGAGCAAGCATACCAT
Organism: Triticum urartu; assembly: GCF_056163025.1. Taxonomy (NCBI): domain Eukaryota; kingdom Viridiplantae; phylum Streptophyta; class Magnoliopsida; order Poales; family Poaceae; genus Triticum; species Triticum urartu. Next base: position 365,013,737 of record NC_141877.1, read on the forward strand.
GCCCTGCATGATGGATGCCTGGCTGAAATCCCCTGAATTCACAGAACTACAGCTTCTTGAGTTCTACTATTCCCCTGGAAATCACCTACCAGATACAGGACGCCATCTACCTGTGCCCTCAGCACCGATGTCCATCTCGCGGTTTTCCTCCTCTCTCCACACCGCCACCTTTGCACTGTGCGACCTACCAGACAATCTGGTACTAAACCTTCGACTCCCATTTCTCAAGAAACTTTCACTTGTGCGGGTTCGTATATCGTAGGCCTCATTGAACAACATCATCCACTCCAGTTGCCCTGCCCTGGAGTGCTTGGTTCTTGTTTTCACAGTTAGAATCGGTTGTCTCCAAATAAAGTCGCCTAACCTTGTAAGAATTGGAATTTCTTTTGGCAGAAGGTAGCTCATCATCCAAGATGCCCCTTCACTTCAAAGGTTCATCCTTGATTCTAGTTATTCACCGTTGCAAATAACCATCCTCTCTGCGCCTAAACTGGAGACCTTGGGTGTAATACATGATCTCTGTGTTCATTTCAATATGGTGTTTGGCTCCACAGTTCTTCAGGTACTTTATATTATCATCTACACTTGTAACCATAAGCTGCATTTTAAATTTCTGCGCATAAGTTATATTTCATCTTGGAGTACACATTTTTTACTAATATTATCTTCTATGCTCAATGAAGAGCTTCTCCATGGATGGCCTATCAATGGTGCTGGATTCTATCAAGATCTTATATACCCAAATGAATAGTTTTGATCTCAACAAGATTATTGTCTTGCTACAATGCTTTCCATGTCTGGAGAAGTTATATATAAAGGTGATAATTTCACGCACATTGGAAGCCCGCATATAGTGTACTAGAATTAACCGTTTAGTTGTTGCTCTTTCAACACTCTTTTTTAGACCTTAACTGTTTTCAATCTTCATGTCTATTTAGGCAACAGGACGGAGTAAGAAAGTTATAACCAATCGGTGGATTCGTAAGCATCGGGATTTTCTCACTTCTCATGAGATTCGATTGAAGACAATAACGCTAGAATGATATGTAGCCAACCGTGCAAACACTAGATTTGTCACATTCTTCCTGCTGAATGCGAGGTTACTATTGTCCATCAGGCTTAAGTTTATCAGCAGCATGGTTTTGACGGATGGGTATGTGGAAGAGCAAAAAAAGGAGTTTCAGGTGGGAAAAGAGCTTCTGAACCTGTCGAGCTTCTATTTACAACATATTGTGGTCATAATCCACTAAATTTTACGACCCAGGATGTTCATTCTATGGACCTGACCGATCCATTTGACTGTGACTGCCCAAAATAGTGCTGGAGTTAGATGTTGTTGCCCTTTTAAACCTGTTTTTTGTAAACCTGATGAACAATTAACCCTCGTGCTTTTGTATAGTTTGTAAGCTGGAGTTAGATGTTCTTGCCCTTTTCAACTCGGTTGTGACTGTCATATTTTCAACTCAGCCAGTCGTTTAATTTAGAGTGAAATATTGTAACAACTAACAAATCCCAAACAAGGGAAATAACATCACTCTCGCCGGCTGCTTGAGCTCACTATGCATTACAGAAGCCAAGTGATTAGCCCCCACTAGCACCCACAAACTTATTTCGAACTAGCACATCAAATGAGCTGTAAATTTTCATAGGAAAGTCTGCATGACCGTGAAAGATTTGGATTCTGACATTTGGGACCCGTGAGGAAATAGCATATCCAAGGTGGTGTCGACTTACTAGCCACCCAAACCAAACCACCCCGTCGACTCCACCTACTCCCGCCTCCCATGGCTGGCTGCGCCTCCGACGCCCTACCGTATGTACCCTCCAACGTTGGCCAGTCCCTCCCTCTATTCCCCCACACGTCCTGTTATTCTCTGGCGACGGCAGCCCCAACACGCACCCGCACCCGAACCAGTCAACCCTTGTACTCCCCTCTGCTTGCGACTGGACCGACGCATCTTCCACGGCTCCCGTTCGTTCCATCCGAGGCCTCGCCGTCGTCCTCTGCCTTGCGGCCTTGGTTCGCTCGCCATGCGCGGTGCGCTGCCCTCTTGCGTTGTCAACGTCGTCAACAACCGAGAGGAACAAGGAGACGACTGTACATGGAGAGGATGACAGTAGGGACCCACCAGCGTCATGGCAGTATGCAAGCAAGTGCCTCTATATTACAAGCCCAAAAATATGGTTCCTCTTAATGGTTGGACATCTGGGGCTCACGCCATTGTCAACGTAGTCAATAAGCGAGAGAATTACACTATGAGCGGCTGACACCAAGGACCTAGCAGGTCGCGCAGTTTTTTTGAGGAACAAGTAGTTGTTATTTATACTAGTTTTAGCGACGGACCAGGGTAACAACGGGGCTCTGCGGGGTCTGTGGCCCGTCTAGCCAGGGTTTTATTTATGTTTATCACATCATGAGCCCAGTTGTGTTTTTTTCTTGCCGAAAATGGCTAGCCCAGTTCTATTTTTTTAAAAAAATACCCAAACAAGGCCTACATGCTTTATCTGCCCTGCTGGGCTGCAAATCTTTCAAGACAAGGAGAGTTTCATTCGGTTTGCCCAGAAATGGGCTGTACATTTTTAAAACACATCAAACCAGGAATTAGTTTCAATTTTTTTTCATTACATGATTTTAAATTCCATTGATTTTTATGCATGGACAATTATTTGGATTTTATATTTATATAAATTATTTTTCAAAATAGTTTGAATGTGAATCGATATTTCTGGATTAAAAACAGTTGACCGCATCGAAATATGCAAAATTTTGTATACTTTTTAACCATGGCCACAATATGGGGTGTAATGCTAACAAAAAGAAGATGGGCTCCAAAAAATTCTTAAGAATTAGCAAATGGGCTGTACATTATTAGAAATAATGCACACGAGAGCAGTGACTGTTGGATGTCCATCCAACGGCGGTCGTGCTTCTTCAATCTCTGCTCTTCCTGCTCCAGCTGCTCAAACAAGCGCTGGCGGGACTGCGTGCTCCCTTCTCCCGCGGCCATATATGCTTCCGCGCAGGCCTCACCGCCCCACCGTACTCCCATCGCTGGCCTAGCCATCCCTCTACTCACCCACACTTGCTGTTATTCTCCGGGGACGGCAGACAAACCAGTAAACCCACGTACTCCTCCACGTGGGAAACAATTGCCGAGTCTTCCTTGCCTCTGTGTCGTTCCTTCCTAGGCCTCGCCGTCATCCACCGCCCTGGTGCTCTCGGCACGGCCTGGTCAACATGGTCAACGACCGACATTCATCTGAAGTAGATTGTACGTGGAGAGGTTGACAGCTGGGTCCATGGCCACACGCAAGGAAATGCCTCCTTATTACGCGCAAAATAATGATTCCTCCACCTGACATCTAGGACCCACCGAAAGGGCCTCTGTATTTCACGAAAAAATGTTACCGCCGCTGACAGCTCGGACCCACCAGCTATATCTTCGCACGCAAGAAAGTGCCTCCTTTTTACGCACAAAAAATGAATACCCCCCCTTCTAGCTGGGACCCAGTATAGTGGCAGGCTGACTTGTGGGCCTACTAAGTTGACGGGGACGGAGGGCTTTGTCAACTTAGTCAATATGCACGATTCTAGCTCTGGTGACCGTACGATGTCCATCCAACGGTCGTAGTGCTTCTTCAACCTCTGTTCTTCTTGCTCCAGCCGCCCAAACCAATGCCGGTCGTGCCTCGTGCTCCTGCCTCCCCTGGCCGGCTGCGATGCGGCAGAGGCCTCACGAACCCCCTGATACGTCTCCAACGTATCTATAATTTTTGATTGCTCCATGCTATATTATCTACTGTTTTAGACTATATTGGGCTTTATTTTCCACTTTTATATTATTTTTGGGACTAACCTATTAACCGGAGGCCCAGCCCAGAATTGTTGTTTTTTGCCTATTTCAGTGTTTCGAAGAAATGGAATATCAGACGGAGTCCAAACGGAATGAAACCTTCGGAAACGTGATTTTCTCACCGAACGTGATCCAGGAGACTTGGACCCTACGCCAAGGCATCAGAGAGGAGGTCACGAGGGTGGGGGGCGCGCCCCCCCCTAGGGCACGCCCCCTGCCTCGTGGGCCCCTCGGAGCTCCACCGACGTACTCCTTCCTCCTATATATACCTACGTATCCCCAAACGAACAGATACGGAGCCAAAAACTTAATTCCACCGCTGCAACTTTCTGTATCCACGAGATCCCATCTTGGGGCCTATTCCGGAGCTCCGCCGGAAGAGGGCCGTCATCACGGAGGGCTTTTACATCATCATAGCCTCTCCGATAAAGTGTGAGTAGTTTACCTCAGACCTTCGGGTCCATAGTTAGTAGCTAGATGGCTTCTTCTCTCTTTTTGGATCTCAATACAAAGTTCTCCCCCTGTCTTGTGGAGATCTATTCGATGTAATCTTCTTTTTGCGGTGTGTTTGTTGAGACCGATGAATTGTGGGTTTATGATCAAGTCTATCTATGAATAATATTTGAATCTTCTCTGAATTCTTTTATGTATGATTGGTTATCTTTGCAAGTCTATTCGAATTATCCATTTGGTTTGGCCAACTAGATTGGTAGTTCTTGCCATGAGAGAAGTGCTTAGCTTTGGGTTCGATCTTGCGGTGTCCTTTCCCAGTGACAGAAGGGGCAGCAAGGCACGTATTGCATCATTGCCATCGAGAATAACAAGATGGGGTTTATTTCATATTGCATGAATTTATCTCTCTACATCATGTCATCTTGCTTAAGGCGTTACTCTGTTTTTAACTTAATACTCTAGATGCATGCTGGATAGCGGTCGAAGAGTGGAGTAATAGTAGTAGATGCAGCATCGTTTCGGTCTACTTGTCACGGACGTGATGCCTATATACATGATCATGCCTAGATATTCTCATAACTATGCTCAATTCTGTCAATTGCTCAACAGTAATTTGTTCACCCACCGTAGAATACTTATGCTCTTGAGAGAAGCCACTAGTGAAACCTATGGCCCCCGGGTCTATTCTCATCATATCAATCTCCATCACATTAATCTTGCTTTGCTTTTTTACTTTGCCTTTACTTTTTACTTTGCATCTTTATACCAAAAATACCAAAAATATTATATCTATCAGATCTCACTCTCGTAAGTGACCGTGAAGGGATTGACAACCCCTAATCATGTTGGTTGCGAGTAGCTATCGTTTTGTGCAGGTACGAGGGACTTGAGCGTGGCCTCCTACTGGATTGATACCTTGGTTCTCAAAAACTGAGGGAAATACTTACGCTACTCTGCTTCATCATCTCTTCCTCTTCGGGGAAAACCAACGCAAGCTCAAGACGTAGCAAGAAGGATTTCTGGCGGCGTTGCCGGGGAGTCTATGCAAAAAGTCAACATACCAAGTACCCACCACAATCCCTATCTCTCGCTTTACATTATTTGCCATTTGCCTCTCATTTTCCTCTCCCCCCACTTCACCCTTGCCGTTTTATTCGCCCTCTCTCTCTCTCTCTATCCTCCCTCTCTATTTGCCTCTTTTGCCCATTTGCTCTTGTCTGCTCGTGTGCTAGTTTGCTTGTTTGTCGCGATGTCTCAAGATAATACTAAATTGTGTGACTTCACCAATACCAACAACAATGATTTTATTAGCACTCCGATTTCTCCTCTTACCGATGCTGAATCTTGTGAAATCAATACTGCTTTGTTGAATCTTGTTATGAAAGATCAATTCGCCAGCCTTCCTAGTGAAGATGCCGCTACTCATCTGAATAGCTTTGTTGATTTATGTGATATGCAAAAGAAAAAAGATGTCGATAATGATGTCGTTAAATTGAAGCTATTTCCTTTTTCGCTTAGAGATCATGCTAAAGCTTGGTTTTCGTCTTTGCCTAAAAATAGTATTGATTCTTGGAACAAGTGCAAAGATGCTTTCATCTCTAAGTATTTCCCTCCCGCTAAGATCATCTCTCTTAGAAACGATATTATGAACTTTAAGCAACTTGATCATGAACATGTTGCACAAGCTTGGGAGAATGAAATTAATGATACGTAATTGCCCTACTCATGGTTTGAATTTGCGGATGATTATACAAAATTTTTATGCCCGATTGAATTTTGCTTCTAGAAATCTTTTAGATTCGGCCGCGGGAGGCACTTTTATGGAAATCACTTTAGGAGATGCTACTAAACTCCTAGATAATATTATGGTTAATTATTCTCAATGGCATACTGAAATATCTTCTAATAAAAAAGTGCATGCGATAGAAGAAATCAATGTTTTGAGTGGAAAGATGGATGAACTTATGAAATTATTTGCTACTAAGAGTGTTTCTTCTGATCCTAATGATATGCCTTTGTCTACTTTGATTGAGAATAACAATGAATCTATGGATGTGAATTTTGTTGGTAGGAATCATTTTGGTAACAAAGCTTATAGAGGGAACTTTAATCCTAGACCATATCCTAGTAATCCTTCTAATAATTATGGGAATTCCTACAACAACTCTTATGGAAATTATAATAAGATGCCCTCTGAATTTGAGAATAGTGTTAAAGAGTTTATGAATTCACAAAAGAATTTTAATGCTTTGCTTGAAGAGAAATTGCTTAAAGTTGATGATTTGGCTAGGAACGTTGATCGAATTTCTCTTGAGATTGATTCTTTAAAGCTTAGATCTATTCCTCCTAAGCATGATATCAATGAGTCTCTCAAAGCCATGAGAATTTCCATTGATGAGTGCAAGGAAAGAACCGCTAGGATGCGTGCTTCCAAAGATGCCTTTATTAAAGCGTGCTCTTGCAATTCCTATGAAAATCAAGATGAAGATCTAAAAGTTATTGATGTGTCACCTATTAAATCTTTGTTTTGCAATATGAATCTTGATGAAACTGAATATGATCTTCCTTTACCTAGAAGGCGTTCTAAAAATTCGGAGTATTTAGATCTTTATGATGAAGTTGATGAAAGTGGGATTGAAAGAAATAAAAATCTAGATGTTGCTAAACCCACTATATTGGATTTCAAGGAATTTCATTATGAAAGTTTCTCTTTAATTGATTGTATTTCCTTGTTGCAATCCGTGCTAAATTCTCCACATGCTTATAGTCAACATAAAGCCTTCACCGAACATATTGTTGATGCCTTGATGCAATCTTATGAAGAAAAACTTGAGTTGAAAGTTTCTATCCCTAGAAAACTCTATGATGAGTGGGAACCAACTATTAAAATTAAAATTAAAGATCATGAGTTTTATGCTTTGTGTGATTTGGGTGCTAGTGTCTCCACTATCCCCAAAACTTTGTGCGGTTTGCTAGATTTCCGCAATTTTGATGATTGCTCTCTAAACTTGCATCTTGCAGATTCTACTATTAATAAACCTATGGGAAAGATTAATGGTGTTCTTATTGTTGCAAATAGAAATTATGTGCCCATAGATTTCATTGTTCTTGATATAGATTGCAATCCTTCCTTCCCTATTATTCCTGGTAGACCTTTCCTTAGAACGGTTGGTGCGATTATTGATATGAAGGAAGGGAATATTAGATTTCAATTTACATTAAAAAAGGGCATGGAACACTTTCCAAGAAATAAAATAAAATTACCATATCAAACTATCATGAGAGCCACTTATGGATTGCCTACCAAAGATGGCAATACCTAGATCTATCCTCGCTTTTATGCCTAGCTAGGGGCGTTAAATGATAGCGCTTGTTGGGAGGCAACCCAATTTTATTTTTATTCCTTGCTTTTTGATACTGCTTAGTAATAAATAAATTATTTAGACTCAGTTTTGGTTGTGTTTTCATGTTTAATTAGTGTTTGTGCCAAGTAGAACCGTTGGGAAGACTTGGGGAAAGTCTTGTTGAACTTGCTGTAAAAAACAGAAACTTTAGCGCTCACGAGAACTGCTATAATTTTTATTTTAAGAGTTCTATTTAGTTAATTATTTTTTCATATGATTAATATATAAATTAATCACGTCCAGCAATTTATTTTAGAATTTTTGGGCTTCCAGATCTTGCCTAGCTACAGATTACTACAGACTGTTCTGTTTTTGACAGATTCTGTTTCTCGTGTGTTGTTTGCTTATTTTGATGAATCCATGGTTAGTAAAATAGTTTATAATCCATAGAGAAGTTGGAATACAGTAGGTTTAACACCAATATAAATAAAGAATGATTTCATCACAGTACCTTGAAGTGGTCTTTTGTTTTCTTTCGCTAACGGAGCTCACGAGTTTTCTACTTTAAGTTTTGTGTTGTGAAGTTTTCAAGTTTTGGGTGAATTCTTGTGATGGATTATGGAACAAGGAGTGGAAAGAGCCTAAGCTTGGGGATGCCCATGACACCTCCAAGATAATCCAAGGACACCAAAAAGTCAAAGCTTGGGGATGCCCCGGAAGGCATCCCCTCTTTCGTCCACTTCCATCGGTAATTTACTTGGAGCTATATTTTTATTCACCAACATGATATGTGTTTTGCTTGGAGCGTCTTGTATTATTTTTGTCGTTGTGTTTTAGTATGCCACAATAATCCTTGCAGAACAAACCTTTTGAGAGAGCCATACATGAATTAAAATTTGATAGAATACTCTATGTGCTTCACTTATATCTTTTGAGCTAAGTAGTTTTGCTCTATGTGCTTCACTTATATCTTTTGAGCTAAGTAGTTTTACTCTATGTGCTTCACTTATATCTTTTGAGCGTTATAATTTTGCTCTATGTGCTTCACTTAGATCTTTTATAGCACGGTGGTGGATTTGTTTTAAAGAAACAATTGATCTCTCATGCTTCACTTAAATTATTTTGAGAGTCTCTTAATAGCATGGTAATTTGCTTAATAATAATATGCTTGGTATTCAAGATTTGTGAAACATTCTTTTGAGTGTGTTGAATACTAAGAAAAGATTGAAACATGATAATTGTTTTGAGATATGGAGGTGATAATATTAAAGTCATGCTAGTTGAGTAGTTGTGAATTTAAAGAATACTTGTGTTAAAGTTTGTGATTCCCGTAGCATGCACGTATGGTGAACCGTTATGTGATGAAGTCGGAGCATGATTTATTTATTGATTGTCTTCCTTATGAGTGGCGGTCGGGGACGAGCGATGGTCTTTTCCTACCAATCTATCCCCCTAGGAGCATGCGCGTAATACTTTGCTTTGATAACTTCTAGATTTTTGCAATAAGTATATGAGTTCTTTATGACTAATGTTGAGTCCATGGATTATACGCACTCTCACTCTTCCACCTTTGCTAGCCTCTGTAATACCGCGCACCTTTCGCCACTATCATACACCCACCATATACCTTCCTCAAAACATCCACCATACCTACCTATTATGGCATTTCCATAGCCATTCCGAGATATATTGCCATGCAACTTTCCACCGTTCCGTTCATGACACATTCATCTTTGTCATATTGCATATCCCGGTATACCGCCGGAGGCATTCATATAGAGTCATATTTTGTTTTAAGTATCGAGTTGTAATTGTTGAGTTGTAAGAAAAATAAAAGTGTGATGATCATCATTATTAGAGCATTGTCCCAGTGAGGAAAGGATGATGGAGACTATGATTCCCCCATAAGTCGGGATGAGACTCCGGACGAAAAATAAATAAAAGAGGCCAAAGAAGCCCAAATAAAAAGAGGCCATAAAAAAAGAGAAAAGGCCCAAATAAAATGAGGCCATAAAAAAAGAGAAAAGGCCCAAATAAAAAAATGAGAGAAAAAGAGAGAATGGACAATGTTACTATCCTTTTACCACACTTGTGCTTCAAAGTAGCACCATGATCTTCATAGTAGAGAGTCTCTTGTGTTATCACTTCCATATACTAGTGGGAATTTTACATTATAGAACTTGGCTTGTATATTCCAATGATGGGCTTCCTCAAATTGCCCTAGGTCTTCATGAGCAAGCAAGTTGGATGCACACCCACTTAGTTTCTTTTGATGAGATTTCATATACTTCTAGCTCTAGTGCATCCGTTGCATGGAAATCCCTACTCACTCACATTGATATCTATTGATGGGCATCTCCATAGCCCGTTCATACGCCTAGTTGATGTGAGACTATCTTCTCCTTTTTGTCTTCTCCACAACCACCATTCTATTCCACCTATAGTGCTATATCCATGGCTCACGCTCATGTATTGCGTGAAAATTGAAAAAGTTTTGAAAAATTTAGAGTATGAAACAATTGCTTGGCTTGTCATGGGGGTTGTGCATGATTTAAATACTTTGTGTGGTGAAGATAGAGCATAGCCAGACTATATGATTTTGTAGGGATAACTTTCTTTGGCCATGTTATTTTGAGAAGACATAGTTGCTTTGTTAGTATGCTTGAAGTATTATTATTTTTATGTCAATATAAACTTTTTTCTTGAATCTTTCGAATCTGAATATTCATATCACAATTAAGAAGATTTGCATTGAAATTATGCCAAGTAGCACTCCGCATCAAAAATTCTCTTTTTATCATTTACCTACTCGAGGACGAGCAGGAATTAAGCTTGGGGATGCCTGATACGTCTCCAACGTATCTATAATTTTCGATTGCTCCATGCTATATTATCTACTGTTTTGGACTATATTGGGCTTTATTTTCCACTTTTATATTATTTTTGCAACTAACCTATTAACCGGAGGCCCAGCACAGAATTGTTGTTTTTTGCCTATTTCAGTGTTTCGAAGAAACGGAATATCAAACGGAGTCCAAACGGAATGAAACCTTCGGAAACATGATTTTCTCACCGAACGTGATCCAGGAGACTTGGACGCTACACCAAGGCATCAGAGAGGCGGTCATGAGGGTGGGGGGCGCCCCCCTAGGTCGCGCCCCCTGCCTCGTGGGCCCCTCGGAGCTCCACCGACGTACTCCTTCCTCCTATATATACCTACGTACCCCAAACAAACAGATACGGAGCCAAAAACCTAATTCCACCGCCGCAACTTTCTGTATCCATGAGATCCCATCTTGGGGCTTGTTCCGGAGCTCCGCCGGAAGAGGGCCGTCATCACGGAGGGCTTCTACATCATCATAGCCTCTCCGATGAAGTGTGAGTAGTTTACCTCAGACCTTCGGGTCCATAGTTAGTAGCTAGATGGCTTCTTCTCTCTTTTTGGATCTCAATACAAAGTTCTCCCCCTCTCTTGTGGAGATCTATTCGATCTAATCTTCTTTTTGCGGTGTGTTTGTTGAGACCGATGAATTGTGGGTTTATGATCAAGTCTATCTATGACTAATATTTCAATCTTCTCTGAATTCTTTTATGTATGATTGGTTATCTTTGCAAGTCTCTTCAAATTATCCGTTTGGTTTGGCCAACTAGATTGGTAGTTCTTGCCATGGGAGAAGTGCTTAGCTTTGGGTTCGATCTTGCGGTGTCCTTTCCCAGTGACAGAAGGGGCGGCAAGGCACGTATTGCATCATTGCCATCGAGGATAACAAGATGGGGTTTATTTCATATTGCATGAATTTATCTCTCTACATCATGTCATCTTGCTTAAGGCGTTACTCTATCTTTAACTTAATACTCTAGATGCATGCTGGATAGTGGTCGATGAGTGGAGTAACAATAGTAGATGCAGAATCGTTTCGGTCTACTTGTCACGGACGTGATGCCTATATACATGATCATGCCTAGATATTCTCATAACTATGCTCAATTCTGTCAATTGCTCAACAGTAATTTGTTCACCCACCGTAGAATACTTATGCTCTTGAGAGAAGCCACTAGTGAAACCTATGGCCCCCGGGTCTATTCTCATCATATCAATCTCCATCACTTTAATCTTGCTTTGCCTTTTACTTTGCCTTTACTTTTTACTTTGCATATTTATACCAAAAATACCAAAAATATTATATCTATCAGATCTCACTCTCGTAAGTGACCGTGAAGGGATTGACAACCCCTAATCGCGTTGGTTGTGAGTAGCTGTCGTTTTGTGTAGATACGAGGGACTTGAGTGTGGCCTCCTACTGGATTGATACCTTGGTTCTCAAAAACTGAGGGAAATACTTACGCTACTCTGCTGCATCATCCCTTCCTCTTTGGGGAAAACCAACGCAAGCTCAAGACGTAGCATCCCCTACTACTCCCACCACTGGCCAGGCCATCCCTCTACTCACCCACACCCCCTGTTATTCTGCGGCGACGACAGCCTCACACCGCAGCGAACCAGTGAACCCTCATACTCCTCTACGCGTGGGCATCCACTGCCGCGTCTTCCCCAGCTCCGCGTCGTCCCCTTCCTAGGCCTCACCGTCGTCCACCGCCCTGGTGCTTGATACGTCTCCATCATATCAATAATTTTTGATTGTTCCATGCCAATATTCTACAACTTTCATATACTTTCATATACTTTTGGCAACTTTTTATACTATTTTTGGGACTTTCATATCCAGTGCCCAATGCCAGTTCCTGTTTGTTGCATGTTTTTTGTTTCGCAGAATATCCATATTAAACGGAGTCCAAATGGGATAAAAACTGACGGAGATTTTTTTGGAATATATGTGATTTTTGGGAAGAAAAATCCACACGATATGATGCCCGAGGGAGCCACGAGGCAGGGGGCGCGCCCCCCACGGGGGGGGCAGGCGCGCCTCTAACCCTCTTGGCCTCCCCGTAAGGCGGTGGGTCCCTTCTTCCGCCGCAAGAGAGCAAATATCCGGATAGAGATCATGTTAAAATTTCAGCCCACTCGGAGTTACGGATCTTCAGAAATTGAAGAAACGGTGAAAGGGCAGAATCAGGAACGTAGAAACATAGAGAAACAGAGAGACCGATCCAATCTCGGAGGGGCTTTCGCCCCTCCCATGCCATGGAGGCCAAGGACTAGAGGGGAAACCCTTCTCCCATCTAGGGAGGAGGTCAAGGAATAAGAAGAAGAAGGGCCCCCTCTCCCCTTCTCTTCCGGTGGCACCGGAACGCTGCCGTGGCCATCATCATCACCGCAATCTTCACCAACAACCTCACCACTATCATCACCAACTCTTCCCCCCCTATGCATCGGTGTAACCCCTCTTTTACGCGCTGTAATCTCTACTTAAACATGGTGCTCAACGCTATATATTATTTCCCAATGATGTATGGCTATCCTATGATGTTTGAGTAGATTCGTTTTGTCCTATGGGTTAATTGATGATCATGATTGGTTTGAGTTGCATGTTTTATTATTGGTGCTGTCCGATGGTGCTGTCCATGTCGCACAAGCGTGAGGGATTCCCGCTGTAGGGTTTGCAATATGTTCATGACTTGCTTATGGTGGGTGGCGTGAGTGACAGAAGCACAGACCGGAGTAAGTAGGTTGTTTGCGTATGGGATAAAGAGGACTTGATACTTTAATGCTATGGTTGGGTTTTACCTTAATGATCTTTAGTAGTTGCGTATGCTTGCTAGAGTTCCAATCATAAGTGCATATGATCCAAGTAGAGAATGTATGTTAGCTTATGCATCTCCCTCAAATAAAATTGCAATAATGATTATCGGTCTAGTTATCGTTTTCCTAGGGACAAATAACTTTCTCGTAACAAAAAGCTCTCTACTAAAACTAATTTAGTTGTGTCTTTATCTAAACTGCCCCTACTTTTTATTTACATGCTCTTTATTACCATGTGAACCTATCCAACAACACCTACAAAATACATCTAGTTTCATACTTGTTCTGGGTAAAGCGAACGTCAAGCGTGCGTAGAGTTGTATCGGTGGTCGATAGAACTTGAGGGAATATTTGTTCTGCCTTTAGCTCCTCGTTGGGTTTGACACTCTTACTTATCGAAAACTGTTGCGATCCCCTATAGTTGTGGGTTATCAAGACCTTTTTCTGGCGCCGTTACCGGGGAGTCATAGCGTGGGGTGAATATTCTCGTGTGTGCTTGTTTGCTTTATCACTAAGTAATTTTTATTTGCTGTTCTTAGTTGTTTTCTATCTTTAGTTATGGGTAGGAAACGCAAAATACCAAAAAAATTAGTTGTACCTACTGAACCAATGGTTGAACAACCACTCAAAATCTATCACACTCCTGAAGCTTATTACGTGGATCATCTTCGATCCCTATGTGCTCGTGTTGAAACCCCAACTAGCTTAGTTGCGAGCAAATCTTTAGATGAGCATGCTTGTTATGTGCAACACCGTATATTTGAAAAAGGGAAACGTTTACTGGATCAAATTCATCGTTTGCAATGCTATGCTTGGAATTTATGTGAAATATATGATATTACTTGTTGTTCTGAAGACCCTAAGAAACACCTTTCCTACCAATGTTTTTTTAGTGATAATGGAATCGTATCTTCTTATGCTAAGGGTGTTTATAATTACTATGATGTTCAACAAATTGAAGAATTTGTTGCTTTTAAGGGTGCTTATGAAATTGCTTATTTGATTGAAAAGTATGATGCTACTCTTTACAAATCTGAAAAAATTTCCATACTTGAATATTGTTATGAGAATTATGCTTCTAATGCCTATGTTAAACCATATATCGAGGTCTCCTCCGCTGTCCAAGAAGAGACTAATATTTTGCAGGAGTCTATGGAAGAAGAAATTGATGAAACTGTGAACTCATTGGATGAAAAAGATGAGGAGCAGAGCGAAGAACAAAAGGAGGAAGAGCGGATTGAGCACCCGTGCCCACCTTCTAATGAGAGTAACTCTTCAACTCATACATTGTTTAATTTCCCTTCATGCTTACTGAAGGATGATTGCTATGATGATTGTTATGATCCCGTTGATTCTCTTGAAATATCCCTTTTTGATGATGCTTGCTATGCTTGTGGCCAAGATGCCAATATAAATTATGCTCATGGATATGAACTTGCTATAGTTCCTTATGTTAAACATGAAATTGTTGCTATTGCACCCACGCATGATAGTCCTATTATCTTTTTGAATTCTCCTGACTACACTATATCGGAGAAGTTTACCCTTATTAAGGATTATATTGATGGGTTGTGTTTTACTATTACACATGATGATTTTGATGAATATAATATGCATGTTCTTGCTGCTCCTACTTTCAATTATTATGAGAGAGGAACTATATCTCCACCTCTCTATGTTTCTAACATGGTAAAATTGTAAGAAACTGTTTGTACTATGCATTGGCCTTTACTGTGTGTGCATGAATTGTTCTTTTATGACATGCCAATGCATAGGAAGAGAGTTAGACTTCGTTGTTGCGTGATATATGTTACGTTGTGCTCACTACTAAATTACAAATCATTGTTAATTAAAATTGGCTTTGATATACCTTGGGATCCGGGTGGATCCATTACTTGAGCACTATATGCCTAGCCTAATGGCTTTAAAGAAAGCACTGCCAGGGAGACAACCCGGAAGTTATAGAGAGTAATTTATTTCTGTTGTGTGATTTTATAAAGTTTAAAAAATAAAATAATGTGCCAAGGTTTGCCTTTAGAATGTTTTAGATGCTTGTTGGTTTGTGCGGTGCAGGACAGAAACTTTGGCTGTAGTGCGCGATTTTACATTTTTTACTGGAATGTCAAATGGTTCTGATTCTTTTTGCAATGTATTTATATACAAGTTTTTTATTTTTCCTAATTTTGATAGAATTTTTGGAGTACTAGAGGTATGGTGAATGTTCAGATTATTACAGACTGTTCTGTTTTAGAAAGATTCTGTTTTTGATGAAACTATCGATTTATATCAGTGGATTAAGCCATGGAAAAGTTATATTACAGTAGCCACAATGCAAAAACAAAATATGAATTAGTTTTCAACAGTACTTAGAGTATTTATTTGCTTTATTATTCTAACGGATCTTACCGAGTTTTCTGTAAATTATTTGTGTGGATGAAGTGCTCGATGATCGAGAAGGTCTCGATGTGAGAAGAAGGAAGAGAGGCAAGAGCTCAAGATTGGGGATGAATGAGGCACCCCAAGTAAATATTCAAGGAGACTCAAGTGTCTAAGCTTGGGGATGCCCCAGAAGGCATCCCCTCTTTCTTCAACAAGTATCGGTATGTTTTCGGATTCGTTTCATTCATGTGATATGTGCAGATCTTGGAGCGTCTTTTGCATTTAGTTTTCACTTTTATTTTATGCACCATGCTGGTATGAGATAGTACTTGGTTGATTTGTAGAATGCTCATTGTAGTTCACTTATATCTTTTGAGTATGGCTTTATAGAATGCTTCATGTGCTTCACTTATATCATTTGAATTTTGGATTGCCTGTTTCCCTTTACATAGAAAACTGCCATTTGTAGAATGCTCTTTTGCTTCACTTATATTTGTTAGAGCATGGGCATATCTTTTGTAGAAAAAAATTAAACTCTCTTTCTTCACTTATATCTATTTACAGAGACGACATGAATTGGTCATTCACATGGTTAGTCATAAAATCCTACATAAAACTTGTAGATCACTGAATATGATATGTTTGATTCCTTGCAATAGTTTTGCGATATAAAGATGGTGATATTAGAGTCATGCTAGTGGGTAGTTGTGGATTGTAGAAATACTTGTCGGATT
Organism: Triticum urartu; assembly: GCF_056163025.1. NCBI lineage: Eukaryota > Viridiplantae > Streptophyta > Magnoliopsida > Poales > Poaceae > Triticum > Triticum urartu. The sequence continues at coordinate 365,030,202 of NC_141877.1, forward strand.
TCGGGTTCCGGCAGACCCTTGAGGTTCGAACACTGGTGTGCGCGCGGAGATCTCTCCCCTGCCGATCTACGCCCAATCTCCTCGCGTGATCTAAGCTGGAAGCAACGAACAACACAAGGGACACGAGGTTTATACTGGTTCGGGCCACCGTTGTGGTGTAATAACCTACTCCATTGTGTGGTGCGGTGGATTGCCTCAGGGGCTGATGATGAACAGTACAAGGGAAGAACAGCCTCGCGAGAGGTGTTCTTGAGCTGGTGCGATGAACTGCTAGGGTGAGTTCAGTCGCCTCTCTCTCTCTGCTAGGGTTCTACCAGATCTCTAGCCGTTCCTCTAATCTGTGGTGGCTAGATCTATTTATAGAGGCCCTGGGCCTCTCCCCAAATAACGAGCGGGAAGGGCGCCAACAATTGGCCATTTTGAAGGGGAACATCTAGTACAAGTTATCCTGACCAAAGGTGGTCTTCGGCTGCCAAAAGTACTGGTGATGACGCCGTCTTGGGCTCCACGGTGACCTCCGTCCTGCCGCTCTGCTGGTCTTGGTCTCATTGCACCGGAATGGTAACCTTTGCCTGATGCCTTGGCCTGTGCTTGCCCCCTTTGCACCAAAGGAGAAACAAGGACACTGCGCAGGTGGGCACCCGCCTGGTGCCCGCCTGGTCTCAATCGTCATGGCTTGCGTCACGGGCTCCTCGCAAGGTACCCCTGCCTTGATCCCCCCGCCTCCTCGCGAGCCTGCCTGATGAGGCTGCCTCTGAGGAAGCTTCCGATCGTCCGCCCCGCGAGGCTTGGCCCCTCGCGAGGGTCTTGAGCTTGAGCTGATGAAGGTGGGTCGCGCTGGGCCCCCACTTGAGCCACGCCGCAGGCCGCAGGCAGGCAAGTCTAGTGACCCTCGTTCCCAGAACGCCGACAGTAGCCCCCGGGCCCAAGGCGCGCCCGGGCTAGGCCTAGCAGGAAAGCGAAGGGGCAAGCGCGAAGCGCCGCGGGCCCTAACAGCTTGCGGCCTTGGGTGCCGCGTGGCGATTGATTGGACGTGGGCGACTGCGCTTCCCCACGACGCCTCGGCGACCGCACGACTTGATAAGTCCCTGCATGCAGAGAAACCGATCATGATTACCTGTGATCGTGGTGCTCGGCGGTTGGCCTCCTCCGGCTATAAGTACGGGGCCGCGCGAGCCCCTTCAGCCCGTCCCTTCTTGCTGCTCCTTTTCTTCTTCTTGGCTACTCGCCGTCCCCATGGCCCCAAAGAGGTTCTCGGCCGCGGAGAAAGGAAAGGCCCCCCAGGCAGGGCCTGACTTCCCCCCGACCAAGCGCGGCCGAGGCCGCCCTCGCAAGTATACCACGGTCCCCGTGGTGGCCTCCCGCGGCCATGGAGGCGGTTCCCTGCGCGGTGGTGAGCGCCCGGTTGCCGACGGGGGGGGGGGGCACGCCGTGGGTGTGCGCCCCTAGGCCACGCTTTCGCTCTCCGGACACTACTAGGAAAAGGTCTATAGATGGAAATGACACTAATGACGCACCAGACATATGGTGTGCCATTACTATATACTAATGGCGCACCATCTGTTGGTGCGCCATTAGTGTGGAAGACACTAATGGCGCACCAGGCACACGGTGCGCCACTAGTAACAAAATGTTTTTTTTCATTTTTTCAAACATACTAATGGCGCATCCGGGGAGAGTGCGCCATTAGTAGTTAGAACTACTAATGGTGCACCAGCCATAGAGTGCGCCACTACTGTATTTTTTTTACTTTTTTGCAAAACTACTAATGGCGCACCGTTGCATAGTGCGCCATTACTAGTTTAAACTAGTAATGGCGCACTGTGCCACGGTGCGCCATTAGTATAAAAATTATTTTTTTTACTTTTTTGCAAAACTACTAATGGCGCATGTCTGTGTGGTGCGTCATTAGTATGTTGGGTTACTAATGGCGCATGTCTCTCTGGTGCGCCATTAGTAACCTGGGACCAGCTAGATATTTTTGGACAACCACACCTACACACTCACTTTCCCCACTTCATTCCCCCCACCTCCTTCTCTAAGCTTGTCGGCTACCTCCTCCTCCTCACCTCATCTTGATCGCTATCCCACCTCGCCAGATCCGGTCCCCCTCGCCGCCGAGCACCCCCCGCACCATCTCCCCCGCTCCACCGGCCGCCGCCGCCGACCCCCCGCACCCTCCCCCACTCCACCGCCGCCGACGACCCACCGCACCCTCCCCCGCTCCACCGACCGCCGCCGCTGACCCCCGGCCCGCACCCTCCCCCACTCCACCGTCGCCGATGACCCACCGCACCCTCTCCCCCGCACCCTCCCCGGCCCGCTCCACCGTCACAAATGAATGCAACTAAAATTGCAAACAAAAACAAATTTGATTATATTTTTTCATATTCATAAATATTTTCAAATAACAAATTTGATGATATTTTTTAAAAAATTATTACTTTTTTTATAAAAAATATTACTGTCATCTCGATCGCTATCCCACCTCGCCAGATCCGGTCCCCCTCGCCGCCGAGCACCCCCCCCCCCCCCGCACCATCTCCCCCGCTCCACCGGCCACCACCGCCGACCCCCCACACCCTCCCCCACTCCACCGCCGCCGATGATCCACCGCACCCTCGCCCGCTCCACCGGCCGCCGCCGCCGACCCCCGGCCCGCACCCTCCCCCACTCCACTGTCGCCGACGACCCACCGCACCCTCTCCCCCGCACCCTCCCCGGCCCGCTCCACCGTCACAAATGAATGCAACTAAAATTGCAAAAAAAAACAAATTTGATTATATTTTTTCATATTCATAAATATTTTGAAATAACAAATTTGATGATATTTTTTAAAAAATTATTACTTTTTTATAAAAAATATTACTGTTATGATTTAAACAAGTTTGAACATATTTAAACATAAATAAATATCAAACAACATTTTAAATGCATAAAAACAAAAATTGGGGAGCCTGGGAATCGAACCCAAGACCTCCTAGTGTGTGTTCTTTGTGCTGACCAGTCGAGCTAGTGGGCGTGTTCTAATGGAGTAAGGGTTAGGTGGAATATAACCTGACCAGTCGGGCTAGTAGTTAAAACAAAATTCTAATGGCGCACCAGGGGGAGGTGCGCCATTAGTATCATCGTACTTATGGCGCACTAGGGGGAGGTGCGCCATTGCTAACCCTCCCCCACTCCACCTATTCCCCTCGCACTGTGGCCTCCCTCCCTCGCCAGATCCCCCACTCAACCCCAAACGTATGCCGCCGCCCCCTTGCTCCGCCCCCTCCGTCCGCCGCGCTTGCACGCCGTCGGTGCCGCCGCCGCCGCTGTGGTCTTGCGCTGCCCCAACGCCGCCGCCCTGACCCCCGCGGAACTCCACCCCCGCCGCCCCCGCGCCCCCCGAACGGGATCGGCCGAGCGCGCGCCGCCCGCTCCTCTCCTCTCCTCCTCCCTCCGACAAGCGAGGGCCTCCTCCGGCCCCTGCAGTAGCCGGCGAGCGCGGCCCCGATGCACCTACCCCGCCTGCCCCTGCCGTCCTCCGCCACCGACCCCTGCTCTCCTTCGACCGCGGCGAGCGAGGACCCAGACGAGCTCGGACCCCGACCCCTTCGCCGACCCCGACCCCTCCGGCGACCAGGTACCTCTCCTCCTTCCTACTTTCTCCCTCTCTCCACCATTCCCCATTCCCTCCCTCCCTCCCCTCTCTTCGCCGACCGCTTGCTGCTATGCGCTGCTACTGCGGTTCCTCGCGCGCGAGCAGTCGCGTCCGCCGCAGCTCCGGGCCTCCCGCGGTGGCCTGCTGCCGCTGCTGCCTCCGGTGGCCGCTCGCTGCCTTGCACACCCGCGCACGCACCTAGCCGTGCCGGCCCTGCTTGCCGTCCCGCGCGCGCCCCTGCGCCTGCCTGAGCTGCTTCTGCTGAAGCTCTTGCCCTGCTGCTACGCTAATATTGATGCTGCTTACTATACTGCTAGCTAGCTTTTCAATTTTTACATTGACTAACCTCCTAGACAGACCCTAATCTGTGGTTAAACAACTGGTCAAATGACTGAATAAAATATGAGTAGGTAGTATATGATCAATAGGCAATACTAGCGGATATTAGGCCTTTTTACAGGCAATAATAGTGGGTGATGTACCTGGATATCTGTGGGCGATGCTCAGGTGGTATGTATGATGTCTCCGTTTTTTTTGAGATTGATGTTGCTATCTCACCAGATTATATGTAGTGTGTCATTCTTGCTATGGTCATGTAAGAGAAATGCTTTGCCTTGCTAATTTTACCATGAGATTTGGGGTAATCAGCTAGTTCTGGTCAAAGCAAGTGGTTTTCCTGAGCTATGCCTTGGTTAGAAAATGATGCATGATGGTTTGTTCAGAAGAGGAATAATCCCAGGATAGCACGTATCATGGGGTCAAACCTGGGACCCCTATTGTAATTTGATTTTGATTATTAATTTTTCTATGAGCAGATGAATTACAGTGTTTGTGTTGTAATGAAACTTGAGCTGAAATAGAACTTGACAGCCTGTACAGTGAATATATACAGTCATTGTAATTTTTGGGAGTAATTTTTGGTGTCAAATCACTCAAGCAGTAACTGAATTTTTAAACTGAACTTGACACAATACTATTCAGTTAATTTGCTTGGATAGTAGTATGTATGCTCATCACTTTATGTATGGTGTTATGCCCTATTATCTCTTTTCAGTTGACTAATGAAGCACTAGGCTCATCCATGGTACAAGTTCACCTGTGAACACTTGAAATTAGTCAGGACATCCCGTACTGATAGATGTAAATTGAGTCAAGTAGGCTTTGAAGCACCGGTTTTTCCTGTTTCTAACTCTGAATCTGATATAAACCATACTGTTGGCATAAGTGGTCTTTTGTATATGTGTTGATGCTTTGTTAATATAAAGCTATAGATGATGTTGTACTTGTGATGATGCTACTTGTGATCTTCTGAAATGACCCATTGGCGACTTCATTACGCTTTGATAATGATATTGCAGGTACCCCGAGAGGCCCTTGAGTTTGCCGGAATATCGATTAACTTCCGTTCCGGCAAATTCGGGTACTCCATATGTCCTATTTTCAGCAAAGGTCATGCTGAAATTTTCCGTGAATTTTAGCATGACTTTGCTAAAAATAGGACATATGGGGTACTTGCGACTAATGCATGGGCCGGGGTATCTTAGTACTTAGTTAAGTAGGATCAACTACCCCGCCATTCTTGTTGCATTAAACCATAGGTGGCAATAGAGCCAAGTGATTAGGCCCAACTTAGAATTCTCCTTAGCATTGATAAACCCTAGATGATAAACCCAACATAGGTGGCAATAGAGCCAAGTGATTAGGCCCAACCTAGGGTGCCTCGGCATCGATAAACCCTAAATGATGAAAACTTAACTTGGCTTCTATAGGGTGCCTCGGTGTCGATGAGAACCTAAATGATGTACGCTTAGGCTTTTAGGGTGCCTCGGCGTCGACAAACCCTAAATGATAAAAGCTTAGCTTTTACGATGCCTCGGTGTCGACAAACCCTAAATGATGAGACCATGCTCTTGTTCCTTGACAATAACCAACTTTTTTGACCAAACTTTTTTCCTATTTAGAGCGAAACATGGCCCATAACAATGAGGCCGGCGGTTCGGGCGGCAAGCAATTCTGGGAGCTGTCCCAGGAGTTGGAGGAAGACACCGATCCTGACTACACAACCCCTAGTGGCGTCAGGGATGAAACCACTGATGATGGCGCCGCGGATGCCACCACTAATAATGGCGGCGCACGCACAGATGGCAGCCAACCGAAGAGGCAACGGAAGGACCGGCGCCCGAACGTGCTCGGCACCGTCAGGGGGGAATTTACTGAAGTGAACTCCGACGGGCATCCGACGGCGCCCAAATACGTAGTCAAGGGGTACTCGATTCAGCTCGGGTGCATTTTCCAGAGCACCGCCTCGATCAACACCGAGAACCTAAGGCATAAGGACCAAGGGAATTTGCGCAGCCTCCTCTTCACGAAGCTGCACGTACAATACAAGTTCCCCGCTGAGTTCGCAAACACACGCCTCTCGGGTAATAAAGTGAACGGTGCCGCCCTCATGACGATGAGCACGGCCCTGTCTACTTGGAAAAGCACGGTGAAGGCAATGATTGACAAAGGTGATAGTTATGAGAAGATCAAGGCGAAATATCCTTTGATTAGCGAAGATGACTACAAGGAGTTCAAGATCAAGTGCAAGAGCCCCGCAACCTCCGAATCAAGTCAGTGGGGGAAAGAAATGCGGCAGTTGAACATAGGGGTCCACCAACTCGGTCCCGGTGGTTACAGAGTGGCAGAGCCTGTATGGGACAAGGAGGACGCGGAGCGTGCCGAGCAAGGCCTACCGCCCCGCTTCGAGAAATACAGAGACAAGCAGACCAGGAACTTTCTCAGGGCCCGATACAAGGAGGACCCGGTAACAAAGGAGCTTACCACGGATACGAAGACCAAGGAGCTTGAGCTTGTTCTGGTAAGGAATACACCCCCGCGTAATTAGCTCCATATGGTTGCATTCTAATTAATCCCCAATATTTCTAAATGGTTCATGTTCCTTCCGCAGGACAAAGAAAGCAGTAGCGCGGGGTCGTCTCAGAGCTCCCCTTTCGACACCCCTTTGAATAGGGCATTGAACGTAATGAAAAACAGGGATAAGCTCAATAAGCCGACGTCAGCTGGTCGTGTGGCCAGCAAAGGCTTGTCCACAAAATGGTCGTCATACTATGTCGCTGGTGGGCGAAAGGAGAAAAAGACCAGCTCGAAAAGCCAGTAGCGCGAGGTTGAAGCACTCAAGGCGCAAGTGGCGCGGATTCTGGAGATGGTCCAAGAGCAAGTGCAACAACAATTGGGATTGACGCTCACCGGCATTATGCCTACCTTGATTCATGGGATAACGACGTGGATAGCGGGTGGCCAACAGGGGCCGCCCCCGATTCCCAGCTTCACGGCCAGCAACTCGCACAACGCGCAGGCGGCGCCATTGGTGTCTCCGGCGGCGGCTGTATTGGTGTCTACGGTGGCGGCGCCATTGGTGTCTCCGGTGGCGGCGGTATTGGTGTCTCCGACACCGGCATTGGAGCTTAATGCACCCGGGTGTACGCCGGCCGGCACCTCGCCAGCAAGCGGCCCCTCCATCAGTTGCACGCCCGCCGTTGGCGGTGCCTCGACATTAGCCGAGCTCGACAGCATCACGGTAACTAAGCCTCTCGGCCGAGGACTTCATCTCCTTGCCTTTGACTGGGCATCCTTGACGCCCTACATGTTTTCGCAGGGCGCCGCCGACGTTCCTTGCACTCTCCTGCACTTCGTGGGCGGCGAGTTGGTCGATGTCGCCAAGGGAAGAATCGTTCAACCGGGCAACCCCGTGTTCCATGGCAATCCGATGCCACCCACAATGTATAGGGTTGAAGTGGTTCGGGTGCTGCCAGGCTGCGACGAGCTGTTACCTCTGATTCGACCCGCTGGGGCCGACGAAGAAGATGAGATGACCCTCAGCGCCTGCGTAAGCTGGCCCCTGCTTTGGCCGAAGAGCCAGATTCGTTTGGGGGCGGGGGACACCACCCCACAGACAAGACCGCCAGTCGTTCCGGCGCCAAGCCATGGCAAGAACGCCGCAACGCTACCGGACATGCCGAACATCCCTATGGCACAGGATCCGGACATGCATATGGCATAGGATCCGGACGACGATGACAACGACGATGGTACATTTACCAACATCGATAAGTACTTTGCCGAACATGGGAACAGTGACGATTTCTATGGGCCTCCTTCTCAAGAACCCAAACAAGACGACCGTGATCTAGCTGGTACGGCGGAGAAACCCAATTGCAACAGGCGTCGTTTGGCGTTCAGTTCTCAAGAGACGCCTCCAGCTGCCGCCTTCACCGAGCCTCAGATAGCGGAGGTGCCAAATATTATCAGCCCCAACACGCTCAAGAAGGTGGTCTGTGAGCAGAACTCGGTCCCATTACAGCAGATCAAGAAGAAGGGCCGGAAACGGCAGACTAAAAAGGTCGCCGGTGCGAGCCAGCCGGCACCGAGTATGATCCGTGCTCAGGACGGGCCACCTTCACCTAAGGATATCTCGAGGAGGGTGCATGTGGAGGGTAGGGCGATGCAACCAACAAATATGCTCAATGCTGCAACCGGTGCTATGCGGAGTCTGCACGACAGTGTTCTTTCTTTGGAGAAGCGGCGTCTCAGAGAGAATGATGTGGCATACCCGGTTTTCGTGGCCAAGGTGCCAGAGGGCAAGGGCTTTGTTGATGGCGCCATCGGGGGTACGATCGTCCTGCGTTTTGATGACATCTTTGCTATGTTCAACCTCCATCCGCTGCACTACACCTTCGTTCGGATGTTTTCGCTGAGTATGGAGATGCGGATCATTAGAGACAAGACCCCAGACATCGTGATCGTCGACCCCTTCTACATGCGTGCCAAGCTCTTGAGCAGCGCTGGGGACCGCCAAGTCATGAGTTCACACCTCGAAGACGTCATTCTGGCAAACCCAGATAAGGATAACTTCCTTGTGGCTTACTTTCCCGAGTAAGTCATCCCTTAACCGCCCCGTAACATATGATTTCTTAGATTTCGATCATTCTTTTTTTTTCTGACATTCCGTGTTATGTGCAGTGACACACATTGCACACTCATCCTCTTAAGCCCGAAATATTCCATGGCCACGTATTTCGACCCGAACCGTAACTCCAAGATAGACTACACAAATATCAAGAAAGTTCTTGATGATGTTCTCCCTGGCTACGCCAAATCTGGAGGCACCTTCACCAGGGCAATTCGTAAGTATGGCAGGCACGTGTTCACCCACAATACGACGTTCTGCTGCGTCAAGCAGCCACCTGGCGGTCAAAAGGATGCCTACTACGCCCTCCATCACATGCGGGCTATCGTAAGGGACCATCATCACCTTCTGCTACCAAATAATCTCAAAGATTGGGCCGCGAGCTTGTCGGCAATCCAGGACGCGGACATCAGACAAGAATTCTTTCGCATCCAGTCGGAGTTTGCGGACATCATCCATCAAGATGTCCTTCATACCTCGGGGCAGTTCTTCCTCAGATATCAACCGTCCAACATTGAGATAGATGGAATGCTACAAATGTAGGCTGACAACGCCCGTGATTTCATGACCATCACGACAGACGGCGGCTTCATCCACGCTCCTGTCCATGAGTCGAGTTGAAAGTAGTGATGTGTAGTTCTGAAACATTGATTGGCTCATGTTGTAATTAAACTTTAATGAATTGTATGTCTCTCTGGTTTGGACAGTCATTCAACTTAGATGTAATCGATGCTATTTATTAGTAGGACCATGAATCGTGCTATTAATGTCTTGCTTTTCTCTTCCGATCCTTTTGTTGCATACTTATATATTGCTTATGTATGTATTGTCTGTTGTTTGGCTTGTGCATAGAGATGCCGTCGTATGTCGTGTACAAGGGTAAGGTTCCCGGAGTCTACGACGACTGGGAGGAGTGTCGGAGATAGGTTCACCGTTTCAGCGGAAACAGTTACAAAGGGTACACCACTAGGGCGGAGGCGGAATCTAGATACGCCCGCTATCTAGCGGGAGAGAGGAGGGAGCGTTGGAGGAACCGGATGAAGACCAGTTTCATCGCGATGATGCTCATCGTGATGACCGCATCTCTCTTCTATGTGATGGTAGTTTAGATGATCGGTATCGACTTGTAATGTGAAGACAAACTCGATACTCGCGGTCTCGAGACTTGTAATGTTTTATCTTTGTTCGGCCTTTTGAATTCGGAGACTAATATGATGAATTGTATTCGGAGACTAATCTTCTATTGTATTCGCTGAATCTGCTGTTGCTGTGTGCTACTATCTATATTCTGCCAAATAATATATTTTGTAACCTGTGCAAAAATCAGAAAAGTAAAAAAAATAAAACCTAATATTCATACTAATGGCGCATCACTACAGAGTGCGCCATTAGAATGCCAAAGTATACTAATGGCGCATCACCAAAGACTGCGCCATTAGTATGCCAAGTATACTAATGGCGCATCCATCCGCAGTGCGCCATTAGTGTGCCAAAGCACATGGTTAAATATGGCCCCTGGGAGGCATACTAATGGCGCATGGTGTTATATACTAATGGCGCACTTGGTGGTGCGCCATTAGTAATAAATACTAGCGGCGTGATACTAATGGCGCACCAGTGATGCGCCATTAGTAGGCAAAACTGGTGCGCCATTAGTAGGCCTTTTCCTAGTAGTGGGAGGTGCTGCCGGAGTTCGTCGTGTGGTCGGCAGACCCATCCAGCACCAGGCTCCAGCTCCCCCGTTTCTTTGTAGATGAACTGCCGGCCAGCGCTCGGTGCGGCTTCTGGCTCCAGGCAGACGGCTGCTGCAGCAGGGCCTCCTGGGCTTCGCTGGAGGTCTCCATTTCTGGGAATGGGGCTCTGACACGCAGCTAGCAAACGTTTGCCCGCGCGCGCGGCCTGGGCCGCTGGTGCATCCTGTACTTCAAGTTTGATGGCGATGCCACCCTCTACGTGAGGGTGTTCGGGGAAGATGGTCGCTGTGCCGGGTGCTGCCCTGAAGGCGACGACCGCGGCCGCCTCCCCAGCCCCGGCACTGACCAGGATGAAGATGGCGACTGGTGTACAGGTGGCGGTGCTCGGGGTTCGCTGAGCTTCGGTGACCCCCTCTCATGCAGCAGCTCCTCCAGCGGTGGCCGCGACCAGCCCCCGCGCCGTCGCGCCCGCCTGGGTGAAGGTAGCGGGTCAGCCCGCCGTCGCGCCCCGTTGAAGTGAGAGGAGGGATCCGCCTGAGCCCCAGGAGCAGCTCGAGCCTTCAATGTGGGTTGGCGCAAGACGAATCGCGCCCGTTATGTTTTCTTTCTTATCCTGCACAGAAATAGAAAGTAATGTAGGGCCCTGTGGGGGCGTGTTAGAACTACTGTTGTTTAACCATCGCACTGTTTCCACTATTTCTACGCTGTATTCTGCGCCGCGCACCCATGTGCGGGAACTATTTTAGCTCGGTGGGGCTTGGCGTGGTCCTCGCCTCCCGAGGCCGTGGCCTCGTCGTGCGCTTCGTGCCCTGCAAGGATCAGTAGGAGGGGTAACTTACGGTCTTGGTTGTGGGGGCGATCGGCCCAGGTCCTGCGCTCGTGTCGCGATGCCCGTGGGGCACGGACTGGGAGGGGTGCTCCCACAGAGGACTCGGGTAGGAAAGCTCCAAACGATCGGGGCAGAAAACACTCGCGAGGGCGCCCGCGAACCTCCCTCGCGAGGCTTGTGCAGGAGAAAACGAGGCAAGCGAGCGAGAAAGACAAAGAGTCACAAGTCAGGAACGTCAGCAACTCCAATAAAACTTTAAACGAGAATAAACAAGCCAACTGCAGAAAGCAAATGGGAAAGCCGCGTCCGGCACCTATTCTAGTCTTCGACGTCTTCTCACCGGCGCGGAGCTAAGTGCTGCCACTGGGCATGGGCGGGAGCCCTCGAGGCCCGAGGGCGGCACTCCGGAGACTCCGGGGCGTGTACATCCCCACTCGTTATTACGTGAGAGTGTCACGGGCGGCGAGCTTCATAGGCATTTGCCTTCTTCACAGACACCGGGCCTTTCCCAAAACGCAGCAGCTTCACAGGCATTCGCCTTCTTCACAGGCACCAGGCCTTTCCCAAAACGCAGCAGCTTCATAGGCATTCACCTTCTTCACAGGCACCAGGCCTTTCCCAAAACGCAGCAGCCTCACAGGCATTCGCCTTCTTCACAGGCACCGGGCCTTTCCCAAAACGCAGCAGCTTCACAGGAATTCGCCTTCTTCACGGGCACCGGGTCTTCCCCAAAACGCAGCAGCTTCACAGGCATTCGCCTTCTTCACAGGCACTGGGCCTTTCCTAGGCGCTAGGCCTCGCTCAAGGATAGAACCTCCGAAGATGTTGAATGTTCCACGCGTTCTGGATGGGTACCCCCTCCGGGGTCTCCAAGCGCGCGGAGCCAGGCCTGGAAACATGAACAACCTTGAATGGGCCCTCCCACATGGGAGAGAGCTTGTGCAGCCCCTCCCTGGAGAGAACCCGTCTGAGCACGAGATCCCCTACCTCAAGAGTTCTAGGGCGGATGTTGCGGCAGTGGTATCGTCGCAGTGCCTGTTGGTACCTTGCCGCTCGCAGCGCGGCTTCTCGATGACGTTCCTCCCCCAGCACGGGATCCGTCCCCCGCATGGCGTCCTGCTGCGTCTTGTTGAACGCCAGGACCCGTGAGGAGTGACGCCTGACCTCGTGAGGGAGAACAGCCTCTGCTCCCTAGACGAGGAAGAACGGGGTCTCGCCAGTCGGCTTGGTCGCAGTTGTGCGGATTGACCACAACACGGACTGGAGCTCGTCGTACCAGCCCCTGCCGCAGGCTTCCAGCTTCTTCTTGAAGGTCCTGGCTTTGAGGCCCCTCAGGACCTCCGCGTTGGCCCGCTCGGCCTGGCCGTTGCTCCGGGGGTGTGCTACCGAAGCGTAACATATCTGCGTTCCAAGGTTAGCATAGTACGTTTTGAAGAGATTACTGGTGAACTGCGAACCGTTGTCGGTGATGATGCGATTGCGCACCCCAAAATGGCTCACGAGGCCCTTGATGAATTTGACTGCTGAGCCTGCCGGGATTGTGCGGACGGCTTCCACCTCAGCCCACTTGGTGAATTTGTCCATGGCAACATAGAGGTAGCGATAGCCCCCTAGCGCCCGAGGAAACGGGCCCAGAATGTCCAGCCCCCAAACTGCGAACGTCCATGAGAGGGGTATAGTCTGTAGACCCCCCGCAGGCTGATGGATCTTCTTAGCATGAAATTGGCAGGCCTCGCAAGCCTTCACAATCTCAACGGCGTCATTGAGCATTGTGGGCCAATAGAATCCACTACAGAACGCCTTGCCGACGAGGGTCTGTGACGATGAGTGGTGCCCGCAGTCTCCGCCGTGTATGTCCGCCAGTAGCTCCTTCCCTTACTCTCGGGAGATGCAACGTAGGGACACGTCATTTGGTCGCTTCCTGTAGAGCTCTCCATCCCTCATGCAATAAGCTGTGGCCTGCCGCGCCACACGCTCTGTTTCCTCCTCATTCTCCGGCAGAGTCCCCTGCATCAGGTAGTTCTTGAGCTCCGGGATCCAACACCCTTCCTGAGGCTCTAACGCCAGGAGCAGGCGTGCCCCTGAGGCTGGGCCACAGACCGAGGCTCCTGAGGCAGGCGGCTGTGGGAGCTCCTCCCTTGGTTGCACCGTGCTCGACAGTGACGGCACCGCCGAGGGTTTGAAGAGCCGCTCTTCGAAAATGCCAGGCTCCTGAGGCAGCCGCCTTGATGCCCTCTTGGCAATGTCATCAGCCTCCTGGTTGGTGCCGCGAGGCACATGCTGCAACTCCAGCCCCCAGAACTATTTCTCCATCTTGCGAACCTCAGCGAGGTAGGCTTCCATGTGCTCGTCCTTTGGCTCATATATCTTGTTGGAGAAGTTGACGAGGAGCTGCGAATCACCCTTGATGATGAGGCGCTTCACCCCTAAGGCAATTGCGGCCTTCAAGCCTGCTATTAGGCCTTCGTACTCCGCTATGTTGTTGGAGACCTTTTCTCCGTGCTGGAAGCAAAGTTGTATGGCGTAGTAGAGTTTGTCCTGGGTAGGGGATACGAGCACTGCGCCAGCTCCCGCGCCGTGTCGGGAGAACACCCCATCAAAGTACATGACCCAGCCATCCGATGCTTCACTTCACGGGGAAAGTGATCGGTCTTCGCCTGCCTCGAGACCCGACGCTTCTGCCCATTCCACCACGAAATCCGCAAGTGCGGCTCCCTTGATGACTCTGGTCGTACTGAATTCTAGCTGAAATGTCTGTAGCTTGATGTTCCATTTAGCAACCCTTCCAGCTGAGTTGGGGCTCCTGAGCACTCTTTCCAAGGGGTATGCTGATACGACTTTGATGGGATGTCCTTGGAAGTAGTGGCGCAGCTTGCGTGAGGCCACTAGCAGCGCAAGGAGGAGTTTTCGAGGCATGGGATATCGTGCCCTTGCGTCCCGTAGCACCGTGCTGACGAAGTACACGGGATGCTCGACGAGGTTGAGGGTGCTGGCGCAGCTTGCGTCCTCCAGAGGTCGAGGCGTCTCTTGAGATGACGGGGCTCCCGGTGCTTGGTTGCCTGAAGAGGCCTCTCCTGCTCCGGGTGCGTTCTCCTGCTGCGGCTGTTCCTTTCCGGCTGCGGTTGCGGCCTTCGCGAGGCCCTCCTGGCTCTGCTTTGCTTCAGTTCGGATGGTCGACGCGGCCTTGGCACAACGCTCCTTCCTGACCGCCACAAGGGCTGCGCTAGCGGAGTAGGGGGTGGCCGCAAGGTAGATGTAACACCCTCGATGCGGCTATATCTCCCACGTGTCGAAGCACGACTTAGAGGCATAACCGCATTGAAAGCAATGTCGCAAGTGAGGTAATCTTCGCAAACAATAAAGGGAAAGGATACATAGTTGGCTTACACTCGCCACGTCACACAATGCATAAATATCATTAGATTCATCCAAATACACTCAAGGTCCGACTACGGAACCAAAATGAAGATAAACCCCAAATGCAACATAGTCCCCGATCGCCCCAACTGGGCACCAGTACTGATCATCTGGGAAAGACACATAGTAACGACGAGAGTCTTCATCGAACTCCCACTTGAGCTTGGTCATATCATCTGGAGCGGCATCATCGGTCCCTGCATCTGGTATTGGAAGGAATATGTGAGTCACAGGGACTCAACAATCTCACACCCTCGCGATCAAGACTATTTAAGCTTATAAGAAGAGTAAAGGTTTGATGTGGAGCTGCAGCAAGCGACTAGCATATATGGTGGCTAACATATTCACAAAAGAGAGCGAGAAGAGAAGGCAAAGGTACGAGCGACAAACTATGATCAAGAAGTGATCCTAGAACAACCTACGTCAAGCATTACTCCAACACCGTGTTCACTTCCCGGACTCCGCCGAGAAGAGACCATCACGGTTACACACGCGATTGGTGCATTTTAATTAAGTTAAGTTTCAGGTTATCTACAACCGGACATTAATAAATTCCCATCTGCCCATAACCGCGGGCACGGCTTTCGAAAGTTCAAATCCCTGGAGGGGAGTCCCAACTTAGTCCATCACAAGCTCTCACGGTCAACGAAGGATATTCGTTCTCCCGAGACATTCCGATCAGACTCGGCATCCCGGTTACAAGACATCCTCGACAATGGTAAAACAAGTACAGCAACACCGCCCGAATGTGCCGACAAATCCCAATAGGAGCTGCACATATCTAGTTCTCAGGGCACACTTAGATAGGTCAAGCTACGAGTAAAACCAACCCTCGAGTTTCCCCGAGGTGGCCCCGCAGGCTGCCCATTTCGGACCAACACTCAGAGGAGCACTGGCCCAGGGGGGGTTAAATAAAGATGACCCTTGGGCTCCAGAAACCCAAGGGAAAAAGAGGCTAAGTGGAAAATGGTAAAACCAAGGTTGGACATTGCTGGAGGAGTTTTATTCAAGGCGAACTGTCAAGGGGTTCCCATTATAACCCAACCGTGTAAGGAACGCAAAAATCCGGGAACATAACACCGATATGACAGAAACTAGGGCGGCAAGAGTGGAACAAAACACCAGTCATAAGGCCGAGCCTTCCACCCTTTACCGAGTATATAGGTGCATTAAGATAAAGAAGATAATATGGTGATATCCCAACAATAAACAAGTTCCAACAAGGAACGATCTCCAATCTTCACCTGCAACTAGCAACGCTATAAGAGGGGCTGAGCAAAGCGGTAACATAGCCAAACAATGGTTTTCTAGGACAAGGTGGGTTAGAGGTTTGACATGGCAATTTGGGAGGCATGATAAGCAAGTGGTAGGTATCGCAGCATAGGCATAGCAAAAGAGCGAGCATCTAGCAAGCAAAGATAGAAGTGATTTCGAGGGTATGGTCATCTTGCCTGCAAAGTTCTCAGAGTTGCCTTGATCCTCGTAAGCGTACTCAACGGGCTCCTCGTTCACGTACTCATCTACCGGCTCTACCCAAGCAAGAACAACAAGCAAAAAGAAACACAATCAACCACGTGCAATGCTCAAGCAACATGATGCAAACATAGTATGAAAAGCGGAATGCGATATGTGATGCATATGCATGATTTGGAAAGGAATGATTGAACCTGGCCTCAACTTGGAAATCCAAGAGTACCACTGGAAAGAGGAGTTGATTTCGGTGGAAATTGATATAAAGATCACCGGAATCGGATGCACGGTTTGAAAATGGCAAACAAAACAAATATGGCACCGGTCTGCGATCAATAGCACGAGACCATCTAAATGCATTAAGATAAATAAGTACTGCACTCAAACATAACAACAAAATACATGGGAGGGATCCACTCATGATGCTTGACAAAAGATGAACACTGAGCTACCGCTAAATCACTCATTAACAGGTTCAAACAAGCATGGGAAAAGGGCAAAAGATAACAGGTTACAGACTTGGTGAAAATAACATCAAGTCAAGAATTTAACATCAGGAAGCCATGTTTAGAGCGCGATAACTACATGCTACAGGAACATAACATGGCAAAGAAAGGCATGGCATGAAGCAACTCAAATCATACAACAAAAGTCCCTTACTGACCATAAGCCAAAAGGGCATAGAAAATATGATTACACCCATGCAAACATAGCAAGTTTTATAAACAGATTCAGACTTGAGTGAAATTCAAGGACATGACAAAAACAGATTCAACATGGCATCTTTACAAGCTTGATTAACTCACTACAAGGCATGTGCTGGCATGGAACAAGTTCTAGCATGAAGTATACATGAAAATGAAGCTAACCAGGTGCTAAATAACCTCATAGCAAGATTGCATGAATAAACACATAAAAGACAAAACAGCAACATGATGAAAAGGGACAGGTTCATGAACTTGCTCAAATGCAGAAACTAAGGCCACCACTGGATTCATTGGATTTTTCTACCCCGAAAACATATATAATATGTTGGGGTTGCAGTAGAAAAATCATCACAAGTGCAATAAGTTAAAAACTGCCCTAAATGGAATATCACAGAAATGGCATTTTCCTTGTTTGGAAACGTCCAGAAATGGGCTTGCCCGAAATGGATAGATTCCATATGCGAGAAACAGAATATTCGCTGGGAATAAAAAAGAAAAGAAAAACAAGGGGCTATGGGAGGATGACAGGTGGGCCCCTGATGTCATAGAGACAACTGTTAATTCCCAACAGAGGGAATAAAAAGGGGGCGTCTGAGATTCGAACCCAGGCCAGCTTTGACGAGCTACAAGGCGACGGCTTGCAATGCAGAGCAGCAGCGGGCCTGCGGGAAGTGCAAGGGAGTGCGGGTTTAGTGGCGCGCTTGCAAACGCTCGAGCAGGAGCAGACGAGCTCGCGGAACGCAAGCCGCGTGTGCGTGGACGAGAGCTGGCTGAGGCAATGCACGAACTTGCCGTGCTGCCATGGTGCCTGTGGCATGCGGGCTGCGTGCATGCGGGCAAGTACACACAACAAAAACTACAGACTTCACCAGAGCACTCAAACGTTTGCAACCTCCAAACTGGCACTCAAACGTTTGCAGGGAGAAACAATATCCATTGATTTGCCCAAATGAGAAGAAACAAATTCATTCTTGGAAAAAAATGGCTTTGACATGAAACAATGCGATGCACCAGTATCAAAAAGTACTTTTGCAGGAACATTGTTAACAGGAAGGTTATCCATGATGACATCTGACAAGTCCTCTGCCTGAGCTGCGTTCAACTAGTTGAACTTGGCATGCTTGGGGTTATGCTTGACCACTACGGTGCTGGCAGATCTCACAGGAGGAGGAGGAGGGAGACGCCTCTGATTGAAGCATTTGTTGGCATAGTGACCCTTCTGCTCACACTTGTTGCACGTGACCTCCGAGAGCGGACGATGATACGGAGCACTTGATCTTGGAGCTTGAGACGAAGTCTTGTTCTGAAAGCCAGGGTTGGGTGGGTAGGAAGATCCATTGCCACCTTTGCTCTTCTACTGATAAGGCTGACGGAACGGAGGAGGAGGCAGCCAATACTTTTGCTGCTTAGAAGCCACTTGAGTTGAGGAAGAAGGAGTCGCATCTCTGACTCGCTTCTTGGAAGCATCGCACTTGAGTTGAGCAGCCTCTTGTTTCAGTGCCATGTTGTAGAACTCATCGTACTTCTTCGGCTCAAAAAGGACGAGAGCTAGTTGCAGATCTTCTCTGAGGCCACCCCTGAACTGATAAATCATGCTCTTCTCGCCAGGGACGTCTTGCTTGGCGAAACGAGCGAGCTTCTGGAACATGATGTTATACTGGTAAACAGACAAGCTGCCTTGCTTCAAGTTGCGGAATTCCTCACGCTTGCTTTCAACAACACTCTGAGGAATGTGATGAGCTTTGAAGCCTTGACGGAATTCATCCCACGTAATCACACGGCCTCCTCTGGAATCTTTGTATTGCTGAAACCATTCTGCAGCTTGGTCTTTGAGTTGGAAGGAGGCAAACTTGACAAAGTTCTCAGGCCTGACGTTACTGCACTCGAAATGCTTGCATATATCCACGAGCCAATCATCAGCGTCTGAGGCCTCGACACAGTTGTTGAAGGTCTTTAGCTGGTTAGCAAGGAACTGGTTGAGTGTAGCAAACTGATTCTGATTGTTGCCATGGCCTTGGTTGCGCTCTTGCAGAATTTGCATGATCAACTGCGTGTTTGCATTGGTAGCGGCCATCACAGCTTGCCATGCCTCCGGAGGTGGAGGTGGTGGTGGCGGATCCTGATTCTGATTCTGACCCTTAGCAGGAGCCATCTTGAAGAGGGTGACATCCGTTAGCATCTTGACAGACAAATATTCAAGCTGAATCAAATGGATAGAAATTGCAACTTATAGTCTTCACATCCGAACAAAATGAACGAATGCATTCCAATTGAAATGGTCACATTTCCATAAATTGAGAAGCCACTTAGATATAGGTAGAAGAATAAAACAACAAGGTACAGACATGAACAAATACTTGGTGAGGATTACCCAATCCCAAACCAAATATCCGCGGAAGAAGAACTAGAGCTACAAGAATTCCCACCTGTGAAACTCCCGAACCTTTCCGGTTATGCAATCAGGTGTTGGGGATATAGGGGAAGCATAATATCTCACCCAAAGCTAGCAAATCCTACATCCAGCTGTATCCATCCTTCAACACATAACCAAGAAAAACTTCCGCCCCAGTACTGGGTGGCGTCATCTCACCAACAAGTGCATAAAAGAGATTTTTGATATTGGCGAAACTCAGGTATTCCAGAATCTCAATGATAAAATTGTGACGACAACACCTCGGAGCTCAACTCCCCGGGACACTACCACAACCCCTAAATGTCAGGAGGCAGCAAGAACAATGTTCTCATCACAAAACCATCGGAACGATTCCAAGATACCCGTGTGATCCTAAATTTTTTTAGCGAAATTTGAGAAAAGAAGAGTCAAAACTCTACGTCAGGATGCCTCACCAGAGCGACGAAGGGACTGAGGAGTAAACAGAAGTCCTACTCTCCGATATATATAATCCTAAATGACTCAAAACATTTTTCTAGACTCAACAACACCAACGATTCGATCAAGCAGGGGGGCTCCGAAGGTCGGGGAAGGCTCTGATTACCAACTTGTAACGCCCTCGATGCGGCTATATCTCCCACGTGTAAAAGCACGACTTAGAGGCATAACCACATTGAAAGCAATGTCGCAAGTGAGGTAATCTTCGCAAACAACCCAGGTAATACAATAAAGGGAAAGGATACATAGTTGGCTTACACTCGCCACGTCACACAATGCATAAATATCATTAGATTCATCCAAATACACTCAAGGTCCGACTACGGAACCAAAATGAAGATAAGACCCAAATGCAACATAGTCCCCGATCGCCCCAACTGGGCACCACTACTGATCATCTGGGAAAGACACATAGTAACGACGAGAGTCTTCATCGAACTCCCACTTGAGCTCGGTCATATCATCTGGAGCGGCATCATCGGTCCCTGCATCTGGTTTTGGAAGGAATCTGTGAGTCATGGGGACTCAGCAATCTCACACCCTCGCGATCAAGACTATTTAAGCTTATAGGAAGGGTAAAGGTTTGATGTGGAGCTCCAGCAAGCGACTAGCATATGCGGTGGCTAACATATTCACAAAAGAGAGCGAGAAGAGAAGGAAAAGGCACGAGTGACAAACTATGATCAAGAAGTGATCCTAGAACAACCTACATCAAGCATTACTCCAACACCGTGTTCACTTCCCGAACTCCGCCGAGAAGAGAGCATCACAGTTA
The DNA here is from genome assembly GCF_056163025.1 of Triticum urartu. Lineage (NCBI taxonomy): Eukaryota > Viridiplantae > Streptophyta > Magnoliopsida > Poales > Poaceae > Triticum > Triticum urartu. The sequence goes on from NC_141877.1 coordinate 365,050,596, forward strand.
CACACGCGATTGGTGCATTTTAATTAAGTTAAGTTTTAGGTTATCTACAACCGGACATTAACAAATTCCCATCTGCCCATAACCGCGGGCACCGGCTTTCAAAAGTTCAAATCCCTGCAGGGGAGTCCCAACTTAGCCCATCACAAGCTCTCACGGTCAACGAAGGATATTCCTTCTCCCGAGACATTCCGATCAGACTCGGCATCCCGGTTACAAGACATCCTCGACAATGGTAAAACAAGTCCAGCAACACCGCCCGAATGTGCCGACAAATCCCGATAGGAGCTGCACATATCTCGTTCTCAGGGCACACTCAGATAGGTCAAGCTACGAGTAAAACCAACCCTCGAGTTTCCCCGAGGTGGCCCCGCAGGCTGCCCATTTCGGACCAACACTCAGAGGAGCACTGGCCCAGGGGGGTTTAAATAAAGATGACCCTTGGGCTCCGGAAACCCAAGGGAAAAAGAGGCTAGGTGGCATATGGTCAAACCAAGGTTGGGCATTGCTGGAGGAGTTTTATTCAAGGCGAACTGTCAAGGGGTTCCCATTATAACCGAACCGTGTAAGGAACGCAAAAATCCGGGAACATAACACCGATATGATGGAAACTAGGGCGGCAAGAGTGGAACAAAACACCAGGCATAAGGCCGAGCCTTCCACCCTTTACCAAGTATATATGTGCATTAAGATAAAGAAGATAATATGGTGATATCCCAACAATAAACAAGTTCCAACAAGGAACGATCTCCAATCTTCACCTGCAACTAGCAACGCTATAAGAGGGGCTGAGCAAAGCGGTAACATAGCCAAACAACGGTTTGCTAGGACAAGGTCGGTTAGAGGTTTGACATGGCAATTTGGGAGGAATGATAAGCAAGTGGTAGGTATCGTAGCATAGGCATAGCAAAAGAGCGAGCATCTAGCAAGCAAAGATAGAAGTGATTTCGAGGGTATGGTCATCTTGCCTGCAAAGTTCTCAGAGTTGCCTTGATCCTCGTAAGCGTGCTCAACGGGCTCCTCGTTCACGTACTCGTCTCCCGGCTCTACCCAAGCAAGAACAACAAGCAAAAATGAACACAATCAACCACGTGCAATGCTCAAGCAACATGATGCAAACATAGTATGAAAAGCGGGATGCGATATGTGATGCATATGCATGATTTTGAAAGGAATGATTGAACCTGGCCTCAACTTGGAAATCCAAGAGTGCCACTGGAAAGAGGAGTTGATTTCGGTGGAAATTGATATAAAGATCACCGGAATCGGATGCACGGTTTGGAAATGGCAAACAAAACAAATATGGCACCGGTCTGCGATCAACAGCACGAGACCATCTAAATGCATTAAGATAAATAAGCTAATGCACTCAAACATAACAAAAAAAATACATGGAAGGGATCCACTCATGATGCTTGACAAAAGATGAACACTGAGCTACAGCTAAATCACTCATTAACAGGTTCAAACAAGCATGACAAAAGTGCAAAAGATAACAGGTTACAGACTTGGTGAAAATAACATCAAGTCAGGAATTTAACATCAGGAAGCCATGTTTAGAGCACAATAACTACATGCTACAGGAACATAACATGGCAAAGCAAGGCATGGCATGAAGCTACTCAAAGCATACAACAAAGTCCCTTACTGACCATAAGCCAAAAGGGCACAGAAAATATGATTACACCCATGCAAACATAGCAAGTTTTCTAAACAGATTCAGACTTAGTGAAATTCCACGACATGACAAAAACAGATTCAACATGGCATCTTTACAAGCTTGATTAACTCACTACAAGGCATGTGATGGCATGGAACAAGTTCTAGCATGAACTATACATGAAAATGAAGCTAACCAGGTGCTAAACAACCTCATAGCAAGATTGCATGAATAAACACATAAAAGACAGAACAACAACATGATGAAAAAGGACAGGTTCATGAACTTGCTAAAATGCAGAAACTAAGGCCACCACTGGATTCATTGGATTTTTCTACCCCAAAAACATATATAATATGTTGGGGTTGCAATAGAAAAATCATCACAAGTGCAATAAGTTAAAAACTGCCCTAAATGGAATATCACAGAAATGGCATTTTCCTTGTTTGGAAACGTCCAGAAATGGACTTGCCCGAAATGGATAGGTTCCATATGCCAGAAACAGAATATTCGCTGGGAATAAAAAAGAAAAGAAAAATAAGGGGCTATGGGAGGATGACAGGTGGGCTCCGGATGTCATAGAGACAACTGTTTATTCCCAACAGAGGGAATAAAAAGGGGGCGTCTGGATTCAAACCCGGGTCACCTGAGTAAGAGCCTGCGTGGTGAACCACTGCGCTAAGGAGGGCCTGTGTGTAAGGGGAGGGGCGCCTGGTTCATTTTGAACCAAAGCCAGAAGGTCGAGCCTTTGGCCGTGGCAACACAGAAATCACCGGCGCCAGCTTTGACGAGCTACAAGGCGACGGCTTGCAATGCAGAGCAGCAGCGGGCCTGCGGGAAGTGCAAGGGAGTGCGGGTGTAGTGGCGCGCTTGCAAACGCTCGAGCAGGAGTAGACGAGCTCGCGGAATGCAAGCCGCGTGTGCGTGGACGAGAGTAGGCAGAGGCAATGCACGAACTTGCCATGCTGCCATGGTGGCTGTGGCATGCGGGCTGCGTGCATGCGGGCAAGTACACACAAAAAAACTACAGAGTTCGCCGGAGCACCAGGAGCACAGCAAAGACACGGATCGATCGAGTCCTACGGGGTCCTATATGCCATGCAAAGAAAAGGGAGAGGTAGGCACGTTACCCAGCTCACCCAAAGACATGATGGGGTCGACGGAGACGAGCCGTAGACGACGCGATGGAGCTCTAAACTTGGTGGGGCTGCTGTCCGTGAAGCAGGGGAGGAAGAGGATGACGGGGAGGTAGATCTAGGGGCCGTGGCGTCGCGTGCGTGCAGGCAGGGGACGGAGAGGTACTTGACGGCCCTCTCCACGGCAGCAGGCAGGTCGGAGACGACGTGGACGGCTACCCCGAGCTCGAGCTCTTGCTCGCTCGGGTCATGGCGGGCAGGGCGACAGCGAGGCGCGTGGAGACCTGCCTGGCGGTGGCGAGGGCGATAGACGGACGGAGGTGAACTAGGGGAACTAGGGCTAGGTCTAGGACGTGCTTTAAAGGTTCCTAGGGCGCCGGGCGGCCGTCGAATCACCCGGCGCGCCGACGTGGCTCCTATGGATGAGCTGCCGTACAGGGAGACGAGGCTCCTGTTGCTAGCGAGCTGGATGGCTGCGCTGGCTGGGCTGGCCGGTTGGAGGGAAAAAGGGCCCAGGTAAGGAGAGGTAAGTCTCCCACCTCTTTCTTTCTAAAACCTGTTTATCAAAATACCTAGCTGAAGAAAAGAAAAGGCTAGGGGGCTAGGAGAGGAGCTTTGCAGATATAAAAAAATGCCCTCCAGCTCCTGGAATTATGCTCCATTTGATAAAATTGAGTTGGGCTTTTTTTGGAGGTATAAAAATAAAACAAGTTTGAATATAATTCAAACTTGAGGCATTTTTGAACCTAACCAAAACAATTTAGATGGAGCTGAAATTTGGCAGAGAGGTAAGTAACATGGTGATAGAATATTGAGGCAAAGTTGAACATTAATGGAGGAGGGTAAAATGGCACTTGCAAAAGGAAGGAAAGAGAAGGAGAGGTGGTGATGCATGGATCACACACAGAACATGCAACAACATATCATGCATGCATATCATGGAGAAAATGCAAGTTGACATGAGCACAACACAACATTGATATGCACATGATGCAAACATATGATGGCTAAAAGGAATATGACAAGAAATACAAATGCAATATGACAAGGTAAGCATGGAAATGAAATGAGTAGAACAACATAACAAAACAAAATGAGACCACAAGATGGAACCCCGAATGGAATTGGATGCAGATCAACATGGATATATTGCCAAATATGGAAGTTTTACATCTGGGGTATTACAACTCTCCACCACCACAAGAGGATCTCGTCCCGAGATTTAGGACTGAAAGAACTCCGGATATTTGGAACGGAGGTGATCCTCGCGCTCCCAGGTGGCTTCGCGGTCGGAATGATGTGACCACTTGACTTTGAGGAATTTGATAGACTTGTTGCGAGTCTTGAGCTCAGTTTCTTCAAGAATAGCAACGGGGTGCTCACGATAAGACATGTCTTCTTGGAGATCAATGTCTTCAAAGTTGACGGTGCGGTCAGGAGTTTTGAAGCAGTTGTGGAGCTGAGAGACATGAAACACGTCGTGCACGTTTGCAAAGTTGGAGGGAAGCTCAAGTTGATAGGTGAGATCGCCTCTCTTGCTGTCGATCTTGAAAGAACCCACGTATCTAGGGGCAAGCTTCCCTTTGATACCGAAGCGACGAGTACCTTTCATAGGAGAGACGCGGAGGTAGACATGGTCTCCGATCTCGAAAGCCAAGTCAGGATGTCTGCTATCATAGTAACTCTTCTGGCGCGATTGTGCGGCTTTGAGATTATCAAGAATGACTTTGCACATCTCTTCTGCCTCTGTGATCAAGTCATTGCCAAGAAGTTGACGTTCACCAGTCTCTGACCAGTTAAGAGGACTACGGCACTTCCTGGCAGAGAGAATTTCAAATGGGGCCTTGCCCGAACTCGCTTGGAAGCTGTTGTTGTAGGAGAACTCGGCATATGGAAGACAATCTTCCCACTTCATACCGAAATAGATGACGCAAGCCCTGAGCATATCTTCGAGAATTTGATTGACTCGCTCGACTTGGCCACTAGTTTGAGGATGAAAAGCTGTGCTGGAACGGATGTTGGTGCCCATGGCCTTCTGAAAAGAATCCCAGAACTTAGAGGTAAAGATGATGCCACGATCTGAAGATATCAGCTGCGGAATGCCGTGCAGAGAGACAATCCGGGAGGTATATAGCTCTGCCAATTGAGCTGTTGTGATAGATTCTTTGATAGGAAGAAAATGAGCCACTTTAGTGAGTTTGTCGATGACAACAAAGATAGCATCATTGCCACGCTTGGACTTTGGAAATCCAGTCACGATGTCCATCTCAATGTGGTCAAACTTCCATTCTGGAATGGCAAGAGGTTGGAGGAGACCAGCTGGTCGTTGGTGTTCTGCCTTCACTCTTCTGCAGACATCACATTCATTCACGAACTGAGCAATCTCGCGCTTCATTTGAGTCCACCAATACGACTGCTTGAGGTCATGTTACATCTTTGTACTTCCAGGATGGATAGAGAGGAGTGAATTGTGAGCCTCGTTCATAATGACTTTACGAAGATCACTTTAGGCACAACAATGCGATCCTCGAAGAATAGAGTATCCTTGTCATCAAGACGATAGCACTTGTACTTGGGTTGACTCTTGGCAATCCCAATCTTGACCTTCTTCACCATAGCATCAAGCAGTTGAGCCTCGCGAATCTGATCTTCCAAAGTAGGAGAGACTTGGAGGTTGGCGAGGAAACCTTGAGGAACAACTTGCAGATTGAGTTTGCGGAAAGCTTCACAAAGCTCAGGTTGGTAAGGCTTGAGAATCAAACTGTTGCAGTAAGCCTTCCTGATCAATGCGTCAGCAATTACATTGGCCTTGCCTGGAGTATATTCGATACTCGGATTATACTCTTGAATCATTTCGACCCAACGAGTCTGCCTGAGGTTGAGATTAGGCTGAGTGAAGATGTAATTGAGACTCTTATGATCAGTGAAGATGTCCACTTTTCTTCCCAATAAGAGATGTCTCCAAGTTAAAAGAGCATGCACAACTGCCGCCAACTCGAGGTCATGAGTGGGGTAGTTCTTTTCGTTGGGCTTCAACTGGCGAGAGGTATAAGCCACAACTTTCTTCTCTTGCATCAACACTGCACCAAGACCTCGAAGGGAAGCATCACAGAAGACCTCAAACGGTTTGGATTCATCAGGAGGAGTCAGAACTGGAGCAGTGACTAACTTCTCTTTTAGGGTGTTGAAAGTGATGTCACATTCAGGAGACCAGACATACTTCACGTGCTTCTGGACAAGGTTGGAAAGAGGCTTCGCGATCTTAGAGAAGTTCTCAACGAACCTTCTACAATAGCTTGCGAGACCAAGGAAGCTGCGGAGTTGCTTCACGTTCTGAGGTGGTTCCCAATTCACAATTGCAGACATCTTCTCAGGATTAACCGCTATGCCCTTGGCAGAGATGATATGTCCAAGGTAGAGAACCTCATCGAGCCAAAACTCGCACTTTGAAAACTTGGCATAGAACTGATGTTCTCTGAGCTTATCCAAAACCAAACGCAAGTGCTTGGCATGATACTCCTTGTTCTTGGAAAAGACCAAAATGTCATCGAGGTAGACCAAGACGAAGTCATTTGTGTATGCGTTGAAGATGAAATTCATCATGCGAGAGAAAGTTGGCGGAGCGTTGACGAGGCAGAAAGACATGACAGTGTATTCATATGAACCATAGCTTGTTCTAAAAGCTGTCTTAGGGATATATTCTTCACGAATGCGGATCTGATGATAGCCCATACAGAGATCAAGCTTGGAGAATACTTGAGCACCTTTGAGTTGTTCAAACAGCTCGTTGATGTTGGGAAGTGGGTACTTGTTCTTTATAGTCTTCTTGTTCAATGGACGGTTGTCGACACAAAGTCGGTCCGTTCCATCCTTCTTCTTCACAAAAAGAACTCCACAACCCAACGGAGAAGAACTTGGTCGGATGAGACCCATTCGCTCTTGAATATCGAGTTGCTTCTTCAGCTCCTTCAACTCTTCAGGTCCAAGTTTGTAAGGACATTTGCACACAGGTTCCGTGCCAGGCTCAAGATTGATGACGAATTCAACTGGCCGGTGCGGAGGCATTCCTGGAAGCTCTTCTGGAAAGACATCTTGATATTCGCAAACGACTAGAATTTGAGAGATGGCATCCAGCTCACCCTTCTCATTGAGAAAAACAGACGGATGGTATCATCACGAGCGGCAAAGACAATTACATCCTCAGACGAATGAGTCAATTGAATCTGCCTGGCAGCACAATCAAGCTTAGCCTTGTGCTTAGAAAGCCAGTCCATTCCAAGAATAAGATCAATATCCGAGTTACCAAGGACCATTGGGGAAGAAAGAAACTTATAGTCTCCCAACGTGATAGTAACATCTGCAACCTCCAAACTGGCACTCAAACGTTTGCAGGGAGAAACAATATCCATTGATTTGCCCAAATGAGAAGAAACAAATTCATTCTTGGAAAAAAATGGCTTTGACATGAAACAATGCGATGCACCAGTATCAAAAAGTACTTTTGCAGGAACATTGTTAACAGGAAGGTTATCCATGATGACATCTGACAAGTCCTCTGCCTGAGCTGCGTTCAACTAGTTGAACTTGGCATGCTTGGGGTTATGCTTGACCACTACGGTGCTGGCAGATCTCACAGGAGGAGGAGGAGGGAGACGCCTCTGATTGAAGCATTTGTTGGCATAGTGACCCTTCTGCTCACACTTGTTGCACGTGACCTCCGAGAGCGGACGATGATACGGAGCACTTGATCTTGGAGCTTGAGACGAAGTCTTGTTCTGAAAGCCAGGGTTGGGTGGGTAGGAAGATCCATTGCCACCTTTGCTCTTCTACTGATAAGGCTGACGGAACGGAGGAGGAGGCAGCCAATACTTTTGCTGCTTAGAAGCCACTTGAGTTGAGGAAGAAGGAGTCGCATCTCTGACTCGCTTCTTGGAAGCATCGCACTTGAGTTGAGCAGCCTCTTGTTTCAGTGCCATGTTGTAGAACTCATCGTACTTCTTCGGCTCAAAAAGGACGAGAGCTAGTTGCAGATCTTCTCTGAGGCCACCCCTGAACTGATAAATCATGCTCTTCTCGCCAGGGACGTCTTGCTTGGCGAAACGAGCGAGCTTCTGGAACATGATGTTATACTGGTAAACAGACAAGCTGCCTTGCTTCAAGTTGCGGAATTCCTCACGCTTGCTTTCAACAACACTCTGAGGAATGTGATGAGCTTTGAAGCCTTGACGGAATTCATCCCACGTAATCACACGGCCTCCTCTGGAATCTTTGTATTGCTGAAACCATTCTGCAGCTTGGTCTTTGAGTTGGAAGGAGGCAAACTTGACAAAGTTCTCAGGCCTGACGTTACTGCACTCGAAATGCTTGCATATATCCACGAGCCAATCATCAGCGTCTGAGGCCTCGACACAGTTGTTGAAGGTCTTTAGCTGGTTAGCAAGGAACTGGTTGAGTGTAGCAAACTGATTCTGATTGTTTCCATGGCCTTGGTTGCGCTCTTGCAGAATTTGCATGATCAACTGCGTGTTTGCATTGGTAGCGGCCATCACAGCTTGCCATGCCTCCGGAGGTGGAGGTGGTGGTGGCGGATCCTGATTCTGATTCTGACCCTTAGCAGGAGCCATCCTGAAGAGGGTGACATCCGTTAGCATCTTGACAGACAAATATTCAAGCTGAATCAAATGGATAGAAATTGCAACTTATAGTCTTCACATCCGAACAAAATGAACGAATGCATTCCAATTGAAATGGTCACATTTCCATAAATTGAGAAGCCACTTAGATATAGGTAGAAGAATAAAACAACAAGGTACAGACATGAACAAATACTTGGTGAGGATTACCCAATCCCAAACCAAATATCCGCGGAAGAAGAACTAGAGCTACAAGAATTCCCACCTGTGAAACTCCCGAACCTTTCCGGTTATGCAATCAGGTGTTGGGGATATAGGGGAAGCATAATATCTCACCCAAAGCTAGCAAATCCTACATCCAGCTGTATCCATCCTTCAACACATAACCAAGAAAAACTTCCGCCCCAGTACTGGGTGGCGTCATCTCACCAACAAGTGCATAAAAGAGATTTTTGATATTGGCGAAACTCAGGTATTCCAGAATCTCAATGATAAAATTGTGACGACAACACCTCGGAGCTCAACTCCCCGGGACACTACCACAACCCCTAAATGTCAGGAGGCAGCAAGAACAATGTTCTCATCACAAAACCATCGGAACGATTCCAAGATACCCGTGTGATCCTAAATTTTTTTAGCGAAATTTGAGAAAAGAAGAGTCAAAACTCTACGTCAGGATGCCTCACCAGAGCGACGAAGGGACTGAGGAGTAAACAGAAGTCCTACTCTCCGATATATATAATCCTAAATGACTCAAAACATTTTTCTAGACTCAACAACACCAACGATTCGATCAAGCAGGGGGGCTCCGAAGGTCGGGGAAGGCTCTGATTACCAACTTGTAACGCCCTCGATGCGGCTATATCTCCCACGTGTAAAAGCACGACTTAGAGGCATAACCACATTGAAAGCAATGTCGCAAGTGAGGTAATCTTCGCAAACAACCCAGGTAATACAATAAAGGGAAAGGATACATAGTTGGCTTACACTCGCCACGTCACACAATGCATAAATATCATTAGATTCATCCAAATACACTCAAGGTCCGACTACGGAACCAAAATGAAGATAAGACCCAAATGCAACATAGTCCCCGATCGCCCCAACTGGGCACCACTACTGATCATCTGGGAAAGACACATAGTAACGACGAGAGTCTTCATCGAACTCCCACTTGAGCTCGGTCATATCATCTGGAGCGGCATCATCGGTCCCTGCATCTGGTTTTGGAAGGAATCTGTGAGTCATGGGGACTCAGCAATCTCACACCCTCGCGATCAAGACTATTTAAGCTTATAGGAAGGGTAAAGGTTTGATGTGGAGCTCCAGCAAGCGACTAGCATATGCGGTGGCTAACATATTCACAAAAGAGAGCGAGAAGAGAAGGAAAAGGCACGAGTGACAAACTATGATCAAGAAGTGATCCTAGAACAACCTACATCAAGCATTACTCCAACACCGTGTTCACTTCCCGAACTCCGCGGAGAAGAGAGCATCACAGTTACACACGCGATTGGTGCATTTTAATTAAGTTAAGTTTTAGGTTATCTACAACCGGACATTAACAAATTCCCATCTGCCCATAACCGCGGGCACCGGCTTTCAAAAGTTCAAATCCCTGCAGGGGAGTCCCAACTTAGCCCATCACAAGCTCTCACGGTCAACGAAGGATATTCCTTCTCCCGAGACATTCCGATCAGACTCGGCATCCCGGTTACAAGACATCCTCGACAATGGTAAAACAAGTCCAGCAACACCGCCCGAATGTGCCGACAAATCCCGATAGGAGCTGCACATATCTCGTTCTCAGGGCACACTCAGATAGGTCAAGCTACGAGTAAAACCAACCCTCGAGTTTCCCCGAGGTGGCCCCGCAGGCTGCCCATTTCGGACCAACACTCAGAGGAGCACTGGCCCAGGGGGGTTTAAATAAAGATGACCCTTGGGCTCCGGAAACCCAAGGGAAAAAGAGGCTAGGTGGCATATGGTCAAACCAAGGTTGGGCATTGCTGGAGGAGTTTTATTCAAGGCGAACTGTCAAGGGGTTCCCATTATAACCGAACCGTGTAAGGAACGCAAAAATCCGGGAACATAACACCGATATGATGGAAACTAGGGCGGCAAGAGTGGAACAAAACACCAGGCATAAGGCCGAGCCTTCCACCCTTTACCAAGTATATATGTGCATTAAGATAAAGAAGATAATATGGTGATATCCCAACAATAAACAAGTTCCAACAAGGAACGATCTCCAATCTTCACCTGCAACTAGCAACGCTATAAGAGGGGCTGAGCAAAGCGGTAACATAGCCAAACAACGGTTTGCTAGGACAAGGTCGGTTAGAGGTTTGACATGGCAATTTGGGAGGAATGATAAGCAAGTGGTAGGTATCGTAGCATAGGCATAGCAAAAGAGCGAGCATCTAGCAAGCAAAGATAGAAGTGATTTCGAGGGTATGGTCATCTTGCCTGCAAAGTTCTCAGAGTTGCCTTGATCCTCGTAAGCGTGCTCAACGGGCTCCTCGTTCACGTACTCGTCTCCCGGCTCTACCCAAGCAAGAACAACAAGCAAAAATGAACACAATCAACCACGTGCAATGCTCAAGCAACATGATGCAAACATAGTATGAAAAGCGGGATGCGATATGTGATGCATATGCATGATTTTGAAAGGAATGATTGAACCTGGCCTCAACTTGGAAATCCAAGAGTGCCACTGGAAAGAGGAGTTGATTTCGGTGGAAATTGATATAAAGATCACCGGAATCGGATGCACGGTTTGGAAATGGCAAACAAAACAAATATGGCACCGGTCTGCGATCAACAGCACGAGACCATCTAAATGCATTAAGATAAATAAGCTAATGCACTCAAACATAACAAAAAAAATACATGGAAGGGATCCACTCATGATGCTTGACAAAAGATGAACACTGAGCTACAGCTAAATCACTCATTAACAGGTTCAAACAAGCATGACAAAAGTGCAAAAGATAACAGGTTACAGACTTGGTGAAAATAACATCAAGTCAGGAATTTAACATCAGGAAGCCATGTTTAGAGCACAATAACTACATGCTACAGGAACATAACATGGCAAAGCAAGGCATGGCATGAAGCTACTCAAAGCATACAACAAAGTCCCTTACTGACCATAAGCCAAAAGGGCACAGAAAATATGATTACACCCATGCAAACATAGCAAGTTTTCTAAACAGATTCAGACTTAGTGAAATTCCACGACATGACAAAAACAGATTCAACATGGCATCTTTACAAGCTTGATTAACTCACTACAAGGCATGTGATGGCATGGAACAAGTTCTAGCATGAACTATACATGAAAATGAAGCTAACCAGGTGCTAAACAACCTCATAGCAAGATTGCATGAATAAACACATAAAAGACAGAACAACAACATGATGAAAAAGGACAGGTTCATGAACTTGCTAAAATGCAGAAACTAAGGCCACCACTGGATTCATTGGATTTTTCTACCCCAAAAACATATATAATATGTTGGGGTTGCAATAGAAAAATCATCACAAGTGCAATAAGTTAAAAACTGCCCTAAATGGAATATCACAGAAATGGCATTTTCCTTGTTTGGAAACGTCCAGAAATGGACTTGCCCGAAATGGATAGGTTCCATATGCCAGAAACAGAATATTCGCTGGGAATAAAAAAGAAAAGAAAAATAAGGGGCTATGGGAGGATGACAGGTGGGCTCCGGATGTCATAGAGACAACTGTTTATTCCCAACAGAGGGAATAAAAAGGGGGCGTCTGGATTCAAACCCGGGTCACCTGAGTAAGAGCCTGCGTGGTGAACCACTGCGCTAAGGAGGGCCTGTGTGTAAGGGGAGGGGCGCCTGGTTCATTTTGAACCAAAGCCAGAAGGTCGAGCCTTTGGCCGTGGCAACACAGAAATCACCGGCGCCAGCTTTGACGAGCTACAAGGCGACGGCTTGCAATGCAGAGCAGCAGCGGGCCTGCGGGAAGTGCAAGGGAGTGCGGGTGTAGTGGCGCGCTTGCAAACGCTCGAGCAGGAGTAGACGAGCTCGCGGAATGCAAGCCGCGTGTGCGTGGACGAGAGTAGGCAGAGGCAATGCACGAACTTGCCATGCTGCCATGGTGGCTGTGGCATGCGGGCTGCGTGCATGCGGGCAAGTACACACAAAAAAAACTACAGAGTTCGCCGGAGCACCAGGAGCACAGCAAAGACACGGATCGATCGAGTCCTACGGGGTCCTATATGCCATGCAAAGAAAAGGGAGAGGTAGGCACGTTACCCAGCTCACCCAAAGACATGATGGGGTCGACGGAGACGAGCCGTAGACGACGCGATGGAGCTCTAAACTTGGTGGGGCTGCTGTCCGTGAAGCAGGGGAGGAAGAGGACGACGGGGAGGTAGATCCAAGGGCCGTGGCGTCGCGTGCGTGCAGGCAGGGGACGGAGGGTACTTGACGGCCCTCTCCACGGCAGCAGGCGGGTCGGAGATGACGTGGACGGCTACCCCGAGCTCGAGCTCTTGCTCGCTCGGGTCATGGAGGGCAGGGCGACGGCGAGGCGCGTGGAGACCTACCTGGCGGCGGCGAGGGCGAGAGAGGGATGGAGGTGAACTAGGGGAACTAGGGCTAGGTCTAGGACATGCTTTAAAGGTTCCTATGGCGTCGGACGGCTGTCAAATCACCCAGCGCGCCGATGTGGCTCCTGTGGAAGAGCTGCCGTACAGGGAGACGAGGCTCCTGTTGCTAGCGGGTTGGATGGCTGCGCTGGCTGGGCTGGCCGGTTGGAGGGAAAAAGGGCCCAAGTAAGGAGATAAGTCTCCCACCTCTTTCTTTCTAAAATTTGTTTATCTAAATACCCAGCTGAAGAAAAGAAAAGGCCAGGGGGCTAGGAGAGGAGCTTTGCAGATATAAAAAAATGCCCTCCAGCTCCTGGAATTATGCTCTATTTGATAAAATTGAGTTGGGAAGTTTTTAGAGGTATAAAAATAAAACAAGTTTGAATATAATTCAAACTTGAGGCATTTTTGAACCTAACCAAAACAATTTAGATGGAGCTGAAATTTGGCAGAGAGGTAAGTAACATGGTGATAGAATATTGAGGCAAAGTTGAACATTAATGGAGGAGGGTAAAATGGCACTTGCAAAAGGAAGGAAAGAGAAGGAGAGGTGGTGATGCATGGAGGTGGTGATGCATGGATCACACATAGAACATGCAACAACATATCATGCATGCATATCATGGAGAAAATGCAAGTTGACATGAGCACAACACAACATTGATATGCACATGATGCAAACATATGATGGCTAAAATGAATATGACAAGAAATACAAATGCAATATGACAAGGTAAGCATGGCAATGAAATGAGTAGAACAACATAACAAAACAAAATGAGACCACAAGATGGAACCCCGAATGGAATAGGATGGAGATTAACATGGATATATTGCCAAATATGGAAGTTTTACATCTGGGGTGTTACAACTCTCCACCACCACAAGAGGATCTTGTCCCGAGATTTAGGACTGAAAGAACTCCGGATATTCGGAACGGAAGTGATCCTCGCGCTCCCAGGTGGCTTCACGGTCGGAATGATGTGACCACTTTACTTTGAGGAATTTGATAGACTTGTTGCGAGTCTTGCGCTCAGTTTCTTCAAGAATAGCAATGGGGTGCTCACGATAAGACATGAATTCTTGGAGATCAATGTCTTCAAAGTTGACGGTGCGGTCAGGAGTCTTGAAGCACTTGCGGAGCTAAGAGACATGAAACACGTCGTGCATGTTTGCAAAGTTGGAGGGAAGCTCAAGTTGATAGGCGAGATCGCCTCTCTTGCTGAGAATCTTGAAAGGACCCACGTATCTAGGGGCAAGCTTCCCTTTGATACTGAAGTGACGAGTACCTTTCATAGGAGAGACGTGGAGGTAGACATGGTCTCCAATCTCGAAAGCCAAGTCACGATGTCTGCCATCATAGTAACTCTTCTGGCGCGATTGCGCGGCTTTGAGATTATCACGAATGACTTTGCACATCTCTTCTGCCTCTGTGATCAAGTCATTGCCAAGAAGTTGACGTTCACCAGTCTCTGACAAGTTAAGAGGAGTACGACACTTCATGCCATACAGAATTTCAAATGGGGCCTTGCCCGAACTCGCTTGGAAGTTGTTGTTGTAGGAGAACTCGGCATATGGAAGACAATCTTCCCACTTCATACTGAAAGAGATGACGCAAGCCCTAAGCATATCTTCGAGAATTTGATTGACTCGCTCGACTTGGCCACTTGTTTGAGGATGAAAAGCTGTGTTGAAACGGATGTTGGTGCCCATGGCCTTCTGAAAAGAATCCCAGAACTTAGAGGTAAAGATGATGCCACGATCTGAAGATATCAACTGCGGAATGCCATGTAGAGAGACAATCCGGGAGGTATATAGCTCTGCCAATTGAGCTGTTGTGATAGATTCTTTGATAGGAAGAAAATGAGCCACTTTACTGAGTTTGTCGATGACAACGAAGATAGCATCATTGCCACGCTTGGACTTTGGAAATCCAGTCATGAAGTCCATCTCAATGTGGTCAAACTTCCATTCTGGAATGGCAAGAGGTTGGAGGAGACCAGCTGGTTGTTGGTGTTCTGCCTTCACTCTTCTGCAGACATCACATTCATTCACGAACTGAGCAATCTCGCGCTTCATTTGAGTCCACCAATACGACTGCTTGAGGTCATGGTACATCTTTGTACTTCTAGGATGGATAGAGAGGAGTGAATTGTGAGCCTCGTTCATAATGACTTTACGAAGATCACCTTTAGGCACAACAATGTGATCCTCGAAGAATAGAGTATCCTTGTCATCAAGACGATAGCACTTGTACTTGGGTTGACTCTTGGCAATCCCAATCTTGACCTTCTTCACCATAGCATCAAGAAGTTGAGCCTCGCAAATCTGATCTTCCAAAGTAGGAGAGACTTGGAGGTTGGCGAGGAAACCTTGAGGAAAAACTTGCCGATTGAGTTTGCGGAAAGCTTCAGAAAGCTCGGGTTGGTAAGGCTTGAGAATCAAACTATTGCAGTAAGCCTTCCTGCTCAATGCGTCAGCAATTACATTGGCCTTGCCTGGAGTATATTCGATACTTGATTATACTCTTGAATCATTTTGACCCAACGAGTCTGCCTGAGGTTGAGATTAGGCTGAGTGAAGATGTACTTGAGACTCTTATGATGAGTGAAGATGTCCAATTTTCTTCCCAATAAGAGATGTCTCCAAGTTAAAAGAGCATGCACAACTACCGCCAACTCGAGGTCATGAGTGGGGTAGTTCTTTTCGTTGGGCTTCAACTGGCGAGAGGTATAAGCCACAACTTTCTTCTCTTGCATCAACACTGCACCAAGACCTTGAAGGGAAGCATCACAGAAGACCTCAAATGGTTTGGATTCATCAGGAGGAGTCAGAACTGGAGCAGTGACTAACTTCTCTTTTAGGGTGTTGAAAGTGATGTCACATTCAGGAGACCAGACATACTTCACGTGCTTCTGGAGAAGGTTGGAAAGAGGCTTCGCGATCTTAGAGAAGTTCTCAACGAACCTTCTACAATAGCTTGCGAGACCAAGGAAGATGCGGAGTTGCTTCACGTTCTGAGGTGGTTCCCAATTCACAATTGCAGACATCTTCTCAGGATTAACCGCTATGCCCTTGGCAGAGATGATATGTCCAAGGTAGAGAACCTCATCGAGCCAAAACTCGCACTTTGAAAACTTGGCATAGAACTGATGTTCTCTGAGCTTATCCAAAACCAAACGCAAGTGCTTGGCATGATACTCCTTGTTCTTGGAAAAGACCAAAATGTCATCGAGGTAGACCAAGACGAAGTCATTTGTGTATGCGTTGAAGATGAAATTCATCATGCGAGAGAAAGTTGGCGGAGCGTTGACGAGGCAGAAAGACATGACAGTGTATTCATATGAACCATAGCTTGTTCTAAAAGCTGTCTTAGGGATATCTTCTTCACGAATGCGGATCTGATGATAGCCCATACAGAGATCAAGCTTGGAGAATACCTGAGCACCTTTGAGTTGTTCAAACAGCTCGTTGATGTTGGGAAGTGGGTACTTGTTCTTTATAGTCTTCTTGTTCAATGGACGGTTGTCGACACAAAGTCGGTCCGTTCCATCCTTCTTCTTCACAAAAAGAACTCCACAACCCAACGGAGAAGAACTTGGTCGGATGAGACCCATTCGCTCTTGAATATCGAGTTGCTTCTTCAGCTCCTTCAACTCTTCAGGTCCAAGTTTGTAAGGACATTTGCACACAGGTTCCGTGCCAGGCTCAAGATTGATGACGAATTCAACTGGCCGGTGCGGAGGCATTCCTGGAAGCTCTTCTGGAAAGACATCTTGATATTCGCAAACTACTAGAATTTGAGAGATGGCATCCAGCTCACCCTTCTCATTGAGAAAAACAGACGGATGGTATCATCACGAGCGGCAAAGACAATTACATCCTCAGACGAATGAGTCAATTGAATCTGCCTGGCAGCACAATCAAGCTTAGCCTTGTGCTTAGAAAGCCAGTCCATTCCAAGAATAAGATCAATATCCGAGTTACCAAGGACCATTGGGGAAGAAAGAAACTTATAGTCTCCCAACGTGATAGTAACATCTGCAACCTCCAAACTGGCACTCAAACGTTTGCAGGGAGAAACAATATCCATTGATTTGCCCAAATGAGAAGAAACAAATTCATTCTTGGAAAAAAATTGCTTTGACATGAAACAAAGCGATGCACCAGTATCAAAAAGTACTTTTGCAGGAACATCGTTAACAGGAAGGTTATCCATGATGACATCTGACGAGTCCTCTGCCTGAGCTGCGTTCAACAAGTTGACCTTGGCGTGCTTGGGGTTATGCTTGACCACTACTGTGCTGGCAGATCTCACAGGAGGAGGAGGAGGGACACGCCTCTGATTGAAGCATTTGTTGGCATAGTGACCCTTCTGCTGACACTTGTTGCACGTGACCTCCGAGAGCGGACGGTGATACGGAGCACTTGATCTTGGAGCTTGAGACAAAGTCTTGTTCTGAAAGCCAGGGTTGGGTGGGTGGGAAGATCCATTGCCACCTTTGCTCTTCTGCTGATAAGGTTGACGGAACGGAGGAGGAGGCAGCCAATACTTTTGCTGCTTAGAAGCCACTTGATTTGAGGAAGAAGGAGTCGCATCTCTGACTCGCTTCTTGGAAGCATCGCACTTGAGTTGAGCAGCCTCTTGTTTCAGTGCCATATTGTAGAACTCATCGTACTTCTTCGGCTCAAAAAGGACGAGTGCTAGTTGGAGATCTTCTTTGAGGCCACCCCTGAACTGATAAATCATGCTCTTCTCGTGAGGGACGTCTTGCTTGGCTAAACGAGCGAGCTTCTGGAACATGATGTTATACTGGTAAAAAGACAAGCTGCCTTGCTTCAGGTTGCGGAATTCCTCACGCTTGCTTTCAACAACACTCTAAGGAATGTGATGAGCTTTGAAGTCTTGACGGAATTCATCCCCGGTAATCATACGGCCTCCTCTGGAATCTTTGTATTGATGAAACCATTCTGCAGCTTGGTCTTTGAGTTGGAAGGAGGCAAACTTGACAAAGTCCTCAGGCCTGACATTACTGCACTCGAAATTCTTGCATATATCGACGAGCCAATCATCAGTGTCTGAGGCCTCGACACAGTTGCTGAAGGTCTTTGGCTGGTTAGCAAGGAACTGGTTGAGTGTAGCAAACTGATTCTGATTGTTGCCATGGCCTTGATTGCACTATTGCAGAATTTGCATGATTATCTGCGTGTTTGCATTGGTAGCAGCCATCACAGCTTGCCATGCCTCCGGAGGTGGAGGTGGTGGTGGCGGATCCTGATTCTGATTCTGACCCTTAGCAAGAGCCATCCTGAAGAGGGTGACATCCGTTAGCATCTTGACAGACAAATATTCAAGCTGAATCAAATGGATAGAAATTGCAACTTATAGTCTTCACATCTGAACAAAATGAACGAATGCATTCCAATTGAAATGGTCACATTTCCATAAATTGAGAAGCCACTTAGATAGAGGTAGAAGAATAAAACAACAAGGTACGGACATGAACAAATACTTGGTGAGGATTACCCAATCCCAAACCAGATATCCGCGGAAGAAGAACTAGAGCTACAAGAATTCTCACCTATGAAACTCCCGAACCTTTCCGGTTATGCAATCAGGTGTTGGGGATACAGGGGAAGCATAATATCTCACCCAAAGCTAGCAAATCCTACATCCAGTTGTATCCATCCTTCAACACATAACCAAGAAAAACTTCGGAAATCATTTACCTCAACCTTCGAAAAGCATCCGTTATACAAGTTATGGAAATACTCCCGAACTCCCGCCCCAGTACTGGGTGGCGTCGAGGTTATCTCACCAACAACTGCATAAAAGGGATTTTCGATGTCGGCGAAACTCAGGTATTCCAGAATCTCAATGATAAAATTGTGACGACAACACCTCGGAGCTCAACTCCCCGGGACACTGCCACAACCCCTAAATGTCAGGAGGCACCAAGATAAATGTTCTCATCACAAAACCATCGGAACGATTCCAAGATACCTGCGTGATCCTAAATTTTTTTTAGTGAAATTTGAGAAGAGAAGAGTCAAAACTCTACGTCAGGATGCCTCACCAGAGAGATGAAGGGACTGAGGAGTAAACAGAAGTCCTACTCTCCGATATATATAATCCTAAATGACTCAAAACATTTTTCTAGACTCAACAACGCCAACGATTCGATCAAGAAGGGGGGCTCCTAAGGTCGGGGAAGGCTCTGATTACCAACTTGTAATGCCCTCGATGCGGCTATATCTCCCACGTGTCGAAGTATGACTTAGAGGCATAACCGCATTGAAAGCAATGTCGCAAGTGAGGCAATCTTTGCAAACGACCCATGTAATACAATAAAGGGAAAGGATACATAGTTGGCTTACACTCGCCACGTCACACAATGCATAAATATCATTACATTCATCCAAATACACTCAAGGTCCGACTACGGAACCAAAATGAAGATAAACCCCAAATGCAACATAGTCCCCGATCGCCCCAACTGGGCACCACTACTGATCATCTGGGAAAGACACATAGTAACGACGAGAATCTTCATCGAACTCCCACTTCAGCTCGGTCATATCATATGGAGCGGCATCATCGGTCCCTGCATCTGGTTTTGGAAGGAATCTGTGAGTCACGGGGACTTAGCAATCTCACACCCTCGCGATCAAGACTATTTAAGCTTATAGGAAGGGTAAAGTTTTGATGTGGAGCTGCAGCAAGCGACTAGCATATACGGTGGCTAACATATTCACAAAAGAGAGCGAGAAGAGAAGGCAAAGGCACGAGCGACAAACTATGATCAAGAAGTGATCCTAGAACAACGTACGTCAAGCATTACTCCAACACCGTTTTCACTTCCTGGACTCCGCCGAGAAGAGACCATCATGGTTACACACGCGATTGGTGCATTTTAATTAAGTTAAGTTTTAGGTTACCTACAACCGGACATTAACAAATTCCCATCTGCCCATAACCGCGGGCATGGCTTTCAAAAGTTCAAATCCCTGTAGGGAGTCCCAACTTAGCCCATCACAAGCTCTCATGGTCAACGAAGGATATTCCTTCTCCCGAGACATTCCGATCAGACTCGGCATCCCGGTTACAAGACATCCTCGACAATGGTAAAACAAGTCCAGAAACACCGCCCGAATGTGCCGACAAATCCCAATAGGAGCTGCACATATCTCGTTCTCAGGGCACACTCAGATAGGTCAAGATACGAGTAAAACAAACCCTCGAGTTTCCCCGAGGTGGCCCTACAGGCTGCCCATTTGGGACCAACACTCAGAGGAGCACTGGCCCAGGGGGGTTTAAATAAAGATGACTCATGGGCTTCGGAAACCCAAGGGAAAAAGAGGCTAGGTGGCATATGGTCAAACCAAGGTTGGGCATTGCTGGAGGAGTTTTATTCAAGGCGAACTGTCAAGGGGTTCCCATTATAACCGAACCGTGTAAGGAACGCAAAAATCCGGGAACATAACACCGATATGATGGAAACTAGGGCGGCAAGAGTGGAACAAAACACCAGGCATAAGGCCGAGCCTTCCACCCTTTACCAAGTATATATGTGCATTAAGATAAATAAGATAATATGGTGATATCCCAACAATAAACAAGTTCCAACAAGGAACGATCTCCAATCTTCACATGCAACTAGCAACGCTATAAGAGGGGCTGAGCAAAGCGGTAACATAGCCAAACAACGGTTTTCTAGGACAAGGTGGGTTAGAGGTTTGACATGGCAATTTGGGAGGCATGATAAGCAAGTGGTAGGTATCGCAGCATAGGCATAGCAAAAGAGCGAGCATCTAGCAAGCAAAGATAGAAGTGATTTCGAGGGTATGGTCATCTTGCCTGCAAAGTTCTCAGAGTTGCCTTGATCCTCGTAAGCGTACTCAACGGGCTCCTCGTTCACGTACTCGTCTCCCGGCTCTACCCAAGCAAGAACAACAAGCAAAAAGAAACACAATCAACCACGTGCAATGCTCAAGCAACATGATGCAAACATAGTATGAAAATCGGGATGCGATATGTGATGCATATGCATGATTTGGAAAGGAATGATTGAACCTGGCCTCAACTTGGAAATCCAAGAGTGCCACTAGAAAGAGGAGTTGATTTCGGTGGAAATTGATATAAAGATCACCGGAATCGGATGCACGGTTTGAAAATGGCAAACAAAACAAATATGGCACCGGTCTGCGATCAATAGCACGAGACCATCTAAATGCATTAAGATAAATAAGTACTGCACTCAAACATAACAACAAAATACATGGGAGGGATCCACTCATGATGCTTGACAAAAGATGAACACTGAGCTACCGCTAAATCACTCATTAACAGGTTCAAACAAGCATGGGAAAAGGGCAAAAGATAACAGGTTACAGACTTGGTGAAAATAACATCAAGTTAAGAATTTAACATCAGGAAGCCATGTTTAGAGCGCGATAACTACATGCTACAGGAACATAACATGGCAAAGAAAGGCATGGCATGAAGAAACTCAAAGCATACAACAAAAGTGCCTTACTGACCATAAGCCAAAAGGGCACAGAAAATATGATTACACCCATGCAAACATAGCAAGTTTTATAAACAGATTCAGACTTGAGTGAAATTCCAGGACATGACAAAAACAGATTCAACATGGCATCTTTACAAGCTTGATTAACTCACTACAAGGCATTTGATGGCATGGAACAAGTTCTAGCATGAAGTATACATGAAAATGAAGCTAACCAGGTGCTAAATAACCTCATAGCAAGATTGCATGAATAAACACATAAAAGACAAAACAGCAACATGATGAAAAGGGACAGGTTCATGAACTTGCTCAAATGCAGAAACTAAGGCCACCACTGGATTCATTGGATTTTTCTACCCCGAAAACATATATAATATGTTGGGGTTGCAGTAGAAAAATCATCACAAGTGCAATAAGTTAAAAACTGCCCTAAATGGAATATGACAGAAATGGCATTTTCCTTGTTTGAAAACGTCCAGAAATGGACTCGCCTGAAATGGATAGATTCCATATGCAAGAAACAGAATATTCGCTGGGAATAAAAAAGAAAAGAAAAACAAGGGGCTACGGGAGGATGACAGGTGGGCCCCTGATGTCATAGAGACAACTGTTAATTCCCAACAGAGGGAATAAAAAGGGAGCGTCTGGGATTCGAACCCGGGTCACCTGAGTAAGAGCCTGCTTGGTGAACCACTGCACTAAGGAAGGCCTGTGTGAAAGGGGACTGGCGCCTGGTTCGTTTTGAACCAAAGCCAGAAGGTCGAGCCTTTGGCCGTGGCAACACAGAGATCACCGGCGCCAGCGTTGACGAGCTACAAGGCGACGGCTTGCGATGCAGAGCAGCAGCGGGCCTGCGGGAAGTGCAAGGGAGAGCGGGTGTAGTGGCGTGCTTGCAAACGCTCGAGCAGGAGCAGACAAGCTCGCGGAAGGCAAGCCACGTGTGCGTGGACGAGAGCAGGCAGAGGCAATGCACAAACTTGCCGTGCTGCCATGGTGGGTGTGGCATGTGGGCTGCGTGCATGCGGGCAAGTAGACACAACAAAAACTATAGACTTCGCTAGAGCACCAGGAGCACAGCAAAGACACGGATCGATCGAGTCCTACGGGGTCCTATATGCCATGGAAAGAAAAGGGAGAGGTAGGCGTGTTACCCAGCTCACACAAAGACACGATGGGGTCGACGGAGACGAGCCGTAGATGACACGATGGAGCTCTGAACTTGGTGGGGCTGCTCTCCGTGAACAGGGGAGGAAGAGGATGATGGAGAGGTAGATCCAGGGGCCTTGGCATCGCGTGCGTGCAGGCAGGGGACGGAGAGGTACTTGACGGCCCTCTCCACGGCAGCAGGCGGTCGGAGACGACGTGGACGGCTACCCCGAGCTCGAGATCTTGCTCGCTCGGGTCATGGCGGGCAGGGCGACGACGAGGCGCGTGGAGACCTACCTGGCGGCGGCGAGGGCGAGAGAGGGACGGAGGTGAACTAGGGGAACTAGGGCTAGGTCTAGGACATGATTTAAAGGTTCCTAGGGCGTCGGACGACCGTCAAATCACCCGGCGCGCCGACGTGGCTCCTGTGGATGAGCTGCCGTACAGGGAGATGAGGCTCCTATTGCTAGGGGGCTGGATGGCTGTGCTGGCTGGGCTGGCCGGTTGGAGGGAAAAAGGGCCCAAGTAAGGAGAGGTAAGTCTCCCACCTCTTTCTTTCTAAAATCTGTTTATCTAAATACCCAGCTGAAGAAAAGAAAAGGCCAGGGGCTAGGAGAGGAGCTTTGCAGATATAAAAAAATGCCCTCCAGCTCCTGGAATTATGCTCTATTTGATAAAATTGAGTTGGGCATTTTTTAGAGGTATAAAAATAAAACAAGTTTGAATATAATTCAAACTTGAGGCATTTTTGAACCTAACCAAAACAATTTAGATGGAGCTGAAATTTGGCAGAGAGGTAAGTAACATGGTGATAGAATATTGAGGCAAAGTTGAACATTAATGGAGGAGGGTAAAATGGCACTTGCAAAAGGAAGGAAAGAGAAGGTGAGGTGGTGATGCATGGATCACACATAGAACATGCAACAACATATCATGCATGCATATCATGGAGAAAATGCAAGTTGACATGAGCACAACACAACATTGATATGCACATGATGCAAACATATGATGGCTAAAAGGAATATGACAAGAAATAAAAATGCAATATGACAAGGTAAGCATGGCAATGAAATGAGTAGAACAACATAACAAAACAAAATGAGACCACAAGATGGAACCCCGAATGGAATTGGATGGAGATCAACATGGATATATTGCGAAATATGGAAGTTTTACATCTGGGGTGTTACAGTAGAGCACTAGGGGCTCCCGAGGACGCGGAGCTACCATCACTGGTGGACTGGTAAGGTAACTCTTGAGGTCTTGGAATGCCTTGTCGGCCTCTTCAGTCCATTCGAAGGGGCCCTTTTTCTTCATCAGCTTGAAGAAGGGCAGCGCTCGTTCCCCCAGCATGGAGATGAAGCGCCCCAGCGCAGTCACAGGCCCGGTGAGCTTCTGCATTTCTCTGAGGGTCCTCGGCGGGCTCATGTATTCGACTGCCTTGACTTTCTCCGGGTTGGCCTCGATGCCCTTGTGGGATACGAGGAAACCCAGGAGCTTGCCCGAGGGAATTCCAAATACGCACTTCTCTAGGTTGAGCCGTAGGTCCACTTCGTTGAGGCTTGCAAAGGTTTCTTCCAGGTCCTGTATCAGGGTTTTTGCCTCACGAGACGTCACCACAATGTCATCGACGTAAGCTTCAGCGTTCCTCCCGAGCTGCCGGCCTAAGGCGATGTGCATCAGCCGCTGAAAGGTCACGCCTGCGTTGTGCAACCCAAACGGCATGCACGTATAGCAGTACAGTCCACACGGGGTCAGCAAAGCCGTCTTCTCCATGTCTTCTACCACCATCTTGATCTGGTGATAGCCCGAGAAGGCATCTAGGAAGCACAATAGGTCACACTCTGCGGTGGATTCAACTATCTGGTCAATGCGGGGGAGTGGAAATGGATCCTGCGGGCAGGCCTTGTTGAGGTTGGTGAAGTCGACGCACATGCGCTCCTTTCCTCCCTTTTTTGGCACGACGACCGGATTAGCCAGCCAATCAGGGTAGCGGACCTCGCGGATAACTCCTGCCACCTCTAGCTTCCTGGTCTCTTAAACGATGAAAGCCTGTTTCTCAGTAGACTGCCGCCTTGCCTTCTGCTTCACGGGGCGCACATTGGGGCACACGTTGAGGTGATGCTCAATCACTTCCCTTGGGACCCCTGCCAACTAATCAGGTTCCCACGCGAACACCTTCTTGTTCGCACACAAGAACCTGATCAGGGCCTTCTCCTGCTCGGGCTCGAGGTTGGCCCCTATGGTGAAGGTGGCGCCAGTGGACCCGTCCTCGTCGACTGGTACCTGCTTGGTTTCTGCCTTGTCTTGGGTGAACAACTGCTTCTTTTTAGCCGGCGCAGCCCCCTTCGGCTCAAGGGCGCCGGTGCTAGTGGACTGCGCCACCGCGATCACCCTGAAAACAAGCTGGAGCATCTGCAACGCATCCCTTGTGTCTCCTGACACGGTGAGGACGCTGCTGCTCCCAGGCATCTTCATGAGGTTGTACGCTGAGTGAGTTGCTGCCATGAACCGAGCCAAGGCCGGATAGCTGAGGATGGCATTGTAGGGGAGGCCAATGGGGGCGATGTCGAAGTCGATCAGCTCCGTGCGGAAGTTGTCGCAGGTACTGAAGGTCACTGGGAGGCGGATCTGTCCCAAGGAGGCGGTGGAACCGGCTCCGACGCCCGAGAAGGGCCTGCTGGGTTGGAGCCGCTCTAGCGGCACGTGGAGGAGGCTGAAGGCCTGCACCGAGAGCACGTTGAGGCCGGCACCACCGTCGATGAGGGTCCTGGTGATGGCCACTTGGCAGATGGTGGGGGTGCACAGCATCGGGAGCGCGCCCGAACCAATGGGGTTGAAGGGGCGGTCCTCCGAGTCGAAGGTTAGATCGGCCTCGGGCGCCACCCAGCCCGGGGGGGCTTGGAGGCGCTTGGAGGCGGTGCTGATCCAGCGGGTGAACGGCTTGACGTGATGGCTCGAGGGTGGTGCCTGGGAGCCACCTAGGAGAGCTGCGACGACGGGCGGCGCCGGTGCGGCGAAACGGGCGAGGAAGAGGCCGTGCGGCTCCTCCCAGGAGGTGACAGAGGCCGTCGGCAGGTGGAGGAGCCACGCGCGCGGGACACCGGTGAGGGCCATGGGTAACCAGTTGGCCATCACCCGGTCGTCACCCCCGGCTCCGAGGACGGCCTCCTCGTACGCCGGCAGGAAAATCATCGGGTCCGTCGCGCCATCGTAGCGCGGCGACGTCTCGGGCCTGAACTTGCGCGGCCACTGCACCTGTCGCAAGGCGGGGGCCAAGGCCCGGAGCCCCCTGGCCCCAGTGTTGGCATCCGTTGCTGGAGCGGGCGGCGCGTTGTCCTCCATGAGGGCGGGATGCGATGTCGGGGGAGAGTGGGTCGTCAGGAGGGAGGACTCCGGCGCACCCCTACCTGGCGCGCCAAATGTTGGATTTTGGGTTCTGGCAGACCCTTGAGGTTCGAACACTAGGGTGCGCGCGGAGATCTCTCCCCTGCCGATCTACGCCCAAGCTCCTCGCGTGATCTAAGCTGGAAGCAACGAACAACACAAGGGACATGAGGTTTATACTGGTTCGGGCCACCATTGTGGTGCAATACCCTACTCCAGTGTGTGGTGTGGTGGATTGCCTCAGGGGCTGATGATGAACAGTACAAGGGAAGAACAGCCTCGCGAGAGGTGTTCTTGAGCTGGTGCGATCAACTTCTAGGGTGAGTTCAGTCGCCTCTCTCTCTGCTAGGGTTCTACCAGATCTCTAGCCGTCCCTCTACTCTGTGGTGGCTATCTCTATTTATAGAGGCCATGGGCCTCTCCCCAAATAACGAGCGGGAAGGGCGCCAACAATTGGCCATTTTGAAGGGGAACATCTAGTACAAGTTATCCTGACCAAAGGTGGTATTCGGCTGCCAAAAGTACTGGTGATGACGCCGTCTTGGGCTCCACGGTGACCTCCGTCCTGCCGCTCTGCTAGTCTTAGTCTCGCTGCACCTGAATGGTAACCTTTGTCCGATGCCTTGGCCTGTGCTTGCCCCTTTGCACCAAAGGGGAAACAAGGACACTGCGCAGGCCGGCACCCGCCTGGCGCCCGCCTGGTCTCGATCGTCATGGCTTGCGTCACGGGCTCCTCGCGAGCTACCCCTGCCTTGATCTCTCCGCCTCCTCACGAGCCTGACTAATGAGGCTGCCTCTGAGGAAGCTTCCGGTCGTCCGCCCCGCGAGGCTTGGCCCCTCGCGAGGGTCTTGAGCTTGAGCTGATGAAGGTGGGCCGCGCTGGTCCCCCACTTGAGCCACACCGCAGGCCGCAGGCAGGTAAGTATGGGGACCCCCATTCCCAGAACGCCGACAATACTTGTGTTGAAGTTTGTGATTCCCGTAGCATGCACGTATGGTGAACCGTTATGTGATGAAGTCGGAGCATGATTTATTTATTGATTGTCTTCCTTATGAGTGGCGGTCGGTGACGAGCGATGGTCTTTTCCTACCAATCTATCCCCCTAGGAGCATGCGCGTAGTACTTTGTTTCGATGACTAATAGATTTTTTCAATAAGTAT
The DNA here is from genome assembly GCF_056163025.1 of Triticum urartu. Taxonomy (NCBI): domain Eukaryota; kingdom Viridiplantae; phylum Streptophyta; class Magnoliopsida; order Poales; family Poaceae; genus Triticum; species Triticum urartu. The sequence continues at coordinate 365,077,877 of NC_141877.1, forward strand.
GTGAGTTCTTTATGACTAATGTTGAGTCCATGGATTCTACGCACTCTCACCCTTCCACCATTGCTAGCCTCTCTAGTATCGCGCAACTTTTGTCGGTACCTTAAACCCACCTTATATCTTCCTAAAAACAGCCACCATACCTACCTATCAAGGCATTTCCATAGCCATTCCGAGATATATTGCCATGCAACTTCCATCATCATCATATACATGACTTGAGCATTCATTGTCATATTGCTTTGCATGATCGTAAGATAGCTAGCATGATGTTTTCATGGCTTGTCCGTTTTTTGATGTCATTGCTACGCTAGATCATTGCACATCCCGGTACACCGCCGGAGGCATTCATATAGAGTCATATCTTTGTTCTAGCATCGATTTGTAATATTGAGTCTTAAGTAAATAAAAGTGTGATGATCATCATTATTAGAGCATTGTCCCAGTGAGGAAAGGATGATGGAGACTATGATTCCCCTACAAGTCAGGATGAGACTCCGGACAAAAAAATAAAAAAGAAAAAAAGAAAAAGAGAATGGCCAAAAAAGGGAGAACGCCCAAAAAATGAGAGAAAAAGAGAGAAGGGGCAATGTTACTATCCTTGTACCACACTTGTGCTTCAAAGTAGCACCATGTTCTTCATATAGAGAGTCTTGAGTTATCACTTTCATATACTAGTGGGCATTTTCATCATAGAACTTGGCTTGTATATTCCGATGATGGGCTTCCTCAAACGCCCGAGGTCTTCATGAGCAAGCAAGTTGGATGCACACCCACTTAGTTTCAGTTTGAGGTTTCATACACTTATAGCTCTAGTCCATCCGTTGCATGGCAATCCCTAATCACTCACATTTATATCTATTGATGGGCATCTCCATAGCCCGTTGATACGCCTAGTTGATGTGAGACTATCTTCTCCTTTTTGTCTTCTCCCCAACCACCATTCTATTCCACCTGTAGTGCTATGTCCATGGCTCATGCTCATGTATTGCGTGAAAGTTGAAAAGGTTTGAGAACGTCAAAAGTATGAAACAATTTCTTGGCTTGTCATCGGGGTTGTGCATGATGTGAATAATTTGTGTGGTGAAGATGGAGCATAGCCAGACTATATGATTTTGTAGGGATAACTTTCTTTGGCCATGTTATTTTGAAAAGACGTGATTGCTTTATTAGTAGGCTTGAAGTATTATTGTTTTTATGTCAAATGATAGACTATTGCTTTGAATCACTCGTGTCTTAATATTCATGCCATGATTAGATATGTGATCAAGATTATGCTAGGTAGCATTCCACATCAAAAATTATCATTTTTATCATTTACCTACTCGAGGACGAGCAGGAATTAAGCTTAGGGATGCTGATACGTCTCCATCGTATCTATAATTTTTGATTGTTCCATGCCAATATTGTACAACTTTCATATACTTTTGGCAACTTTTTATACTATTTTTCGGACTAACATATTGATCCAGTGCCTAGTGCCAGTTCCTGTTTGTTGCATGTTTTTTGTTTCGCAGAATGTCCATATCAAACGAAGTCCAAACGGGATAAAAACTGATGGAGATTTTTTTGGAATATATGTGATTTTTGGGAAGAAAAATCCACACGAGACGATGCCCGAGGGGGCCACGAGGCAGGGGGCACGCCCCTGACCCTCGTGGCCACCCCGTAAGGTGGTTGGTGCCCTTCTTTCACTGCAGGAAAGCTAATATCTGGATAGAGATCGTGTTAAAATTTCAGCCCAATCGGAGTTACGGATCTCCGGGGATTTAAGAAACGGTGAAAGGGCAGAATCAGGAACGCAGAAACAGAGAGACAGATCCAATCTCGGAGAGGCTTTCGCCCCTCCCATGCCATGGAGGCCAAGGAACAGAGGGGAAACCCTTATCCCATCTAGGGAGGAGGTCAAGGAAGAAGAAGAAGGGCCCCCCTCTCCCCTTATCTTCCGGTGGCGCCGGAACGCTGTCGTGGCCATCATCATCACCACAATGTTCACCAACAACTTCACCGCCATCATCACCAACTCTTCCCCCCTCTATGCAGCGGTGTAACCCCTCTTTTACCCGCTGTAATCTCTACTTAAACATGGTGCTCAATGCTATATATAATTTTCCAATGATGTATGGCTATCCTATGATGTTTGAGTAGATTCGTTTTGTCCTATGGGTTAATTGATGATCGTGATTGGTTTGAGTTGCATGTTTTATTATTGGTGCTGTCCTATGGTGCTCTCCGTGTCACGCAAGCGTGAGGGATTCCTGTTGTAGGGTTTGCAATATGTTCATGATTTTCTTATGGTGGGTGGCGTTAGTGACAGAAGCACAGACCCGAGTAAGTAGGTTGTTTGCGTATGGGATAAAGAGGACTTGATACTTTAATGCTATGGATGGGTTTTACCTTAATGATCTTTAGTAGTTGCGGATGCTTTCTAGAGTTCCAATCATAAGTGCATATGATCCAAGTAGAGAAAGTATGTTAGCTTATGCCTCTCCCTCAAATAAAATTGCAATAATGGTTATCGGTCTAGTTATCGTTTGCCTAGGGACAAATAACTTTCTCGTAACAAAAAGCTCTCTACTAAAACTAATTTAGTTGTGTCTTTATCTAAACTGCCCCTACTTTTTATTTACATGCTCTTTATTACCTTGCAAACCTATCCAACAACACCTACAAAATACTTCTAGTTTCATACTTGTTCTAGGTAAAGCGAACATCAAGCGTGCGTAGAGTTGTATCGGTGGTCGATAGAACTTGAGGGAATATTTGTTCTGCCTTTAGCTCCTCGTGGGTTCGACACTCTTACTTATCGAAAACGGTTGCGATTCCCTATACTTGTGGGTTATCAGTGCTCTCGGCGCGGCGTGGTCAATGTGGTCAAGGAATGGCTTCCATCAGACGTGGACTGTACGTGGAGAGGTTGACAGCTGGGTCCACGACCGCAGCTAGGAAGTGCCTCCTTATTACGCGGAAAATAATGATTCCTCCACCTGACAGCAGGGACGCACCGGACGGTCCATCGTATTTTGTGAAAAAACGTCCCCCCTGACTGCTAGGACCCACCAGACGGGCCACCGTATTTTGCGAAAAAACATCCCCCCCCCCCCGCTCCCAGCTCGGACCCACCGGAAGTGCCTCCTTATTACGCAGAAAAAATTTAATACTCCCCCTTCTAGCTGGGACCCACCTTGGTGGGAGGCTGACTTGTGGGCCTACTAAGTTGACGGGGATGGAGGGCTTTGTCAACTTAGTCAATATGAACGATTCTAGCTCCAGTGACCGTACGATGTCCATCCAACGGCCGTAGTGCTTCTTCAACCTGTGGTCTTCTTGCTCCAGCCGCCCAAACCAGTGCCGGTCATGGCGCATGCTCCTGCCTCCCATGGCCGGCTGTGATGCCGCGGAGGCCTTAGCGCCCCCTACTACTCCCACCGCTGGCCAGGCCATCCCTCTACTCACCCACACCCCCTATTATTCTGCGGCGACGGCAGCCTCACACCGCAGCCGAACCAGTGAACCCTCATACTCCTCTATGCATGGGCATCCACTGCCGTGTATTCCCTGGCTCCGCGTTGTCCCCTTCCTAGGCCTCGCCATCGTCCACTGCCCTGGTGCTCTCGGTGCGGCGTGGTCAACATGGTCAAGGAACGGCTTCCATCGGACATGGACTGTACGTGGAGAGGCTGACAGTTGGGTCCACGGCCGCAGCAAGGGAGTGCCTCCTTATTACGCGGAAAATAATGATTCCTCCACCTGACAGCAGGGACCCACCGGACAGGCAAACGTATTTTGCGGAAAAAAACGTTTCCCCCTGATTGTTGGGACCTACCAGCTACATCTTTGCACGCAAGGAAGTGCGTCCAGGCAAAAAAAACAATTTGCCCCCTGACTACTGGGACCCACCAACTACATCTTCGCACGCAAGGAAGTGCCTGACAATCGGGACCCACCTGGTCGAAGCACACGTAGCGTTGTCATTCTAGTCGCGAACGTGTACGTACATACTGGTCGATGTAGAGGCGCGCACGTGTCGTAGTAGAGGCGCGCACATAACATGTACACATACGTATAGCGGCCAGTGTGCAAGAAAGAAAATACGGCCACATACGTACATATGGGCGGGGTCTCGAACGCCTACTCGCACATACATACGGTCAGGGCTCGTGTACATGGCTGGGTCAGAATGGAGAAACTGCGTCGTCGTCGTGTTCATGGGGAGGCAATGGAATGCGTTGTGTTCATCGGGAGGCAACGGAACGCGTGGGAGCCAACCGGCTTCGATGGAACAACTGATGGAAACGAGGCCTGGCATACCGCACAACGGAGGAAACGACCTTGTGTTCGACCGGCCATGTTCGAAACGGGATCCTGTTCATCGGGAGGGGTCTGGCGTACCATAAAACGGAGGAAACGGACCTCCTACAGTCGAAATGGGGTCCTGTTCATCGGGAGGGGTGTGGTGTACCGCAAAACGGAGGAAACAGACTTGTGTTCGAGCGCTACGGTCGAAATGGGGTCCTATTCATTGGGAGGGGTGTGGCGTACTGCAAAACGGGACTCCACGGGATACTATTCATCTCCACCGTCGACCCCCTCCAGCCTCCACGGGCTACTGTTCATCCACCGTCGACCTCCTCAAGCCTCCACCTGCGACTGTTCATCCATGGGCTCGTGTTCATCCAACCTCCACCGTGCGCTACTCCACCGGCTACTGTTCAACCAGCCCTCTCCACGGGCTCCTGTTCAACCACCCCTCCACGGGCTACTGTTCATCCAGCCCTCCACTGTCTACTTTTCATACAGCCCTCCACGGGGTGGTCCTATTCATCCAGCCCTCCACGAGGTCCTGTTCACCCAGCCCTAACCGGCTCGATCGATCAGGGTCCTGCTCATCCAGAGGCAACACCACGGGGTCCTGTTCATCCACCCCCACTCAGAACTGTTCATCCAAACCCCCCGGCAATGATCACTATTCATCTAGAGGCAACATCGATCGGCTTCAGTTAGCAGCAGTAGCGAAGGAATCGCTCGATCGGGTTCAGTTAACAGCCATCGATCGATCGCTCGGGTTCAGTAATGCGTAGTCTGCAGTGCAATCGCTCAGGTTTAGTAGGCGAACGCCTCGCTTGGGTTCAGTTAGAGCCCAACCCCGCGCACCCACGTGCGTGCGTGTACGAGAGAACTGCACATCACTCGTCCTCGACCACCCACCGTAACCAGGAACACCCCGATATTTTCCTCGCACTCACTTCTACCATGGTTTTTTCCATCATGGACGGCCCAAAGAATGTCATGCAGCTGCGTCTCCAGCCCACCCAGGACGAAAAGCCCATTTTCTGTCATGATTTTTTGTCATAGAAGTAGGAGCCCACCACATCTATGATGATACCGGGTTTTGTCACAATTATCATCATAGAAGTGTCATAAGTATGGCAGAAAAAAATTTCGTTCGGCCCAAAATGTCACGGATGTGTCTTTTTTTTGTAGTGTATGTTGAAAGATGATAGTAGCAATGATGCGGACTGGGTCCGTGATCTGAGGATTATCCTCATTGTTGCATAGAAGAATTATGTACTTGATGCACCGCTAGGTGACTGACCTATTGAAGGAGCAGATGCAGACGTTATGAACGTTTGGCAAAGCTCGGTATGATGACTACTTGATATTTTAGTGCACCATGCTTTACGGCTTAGAACCGGGACTTCAAAAACGTTTTGAATACCAGAGAGCATATAAGATGTTCCAAGAGCTGAAAATTGTATTTCAGACTCATGCCCGAGTCGAGAGGTATGAGACCTCTGACAAGTGTTTTGCCTACAAGATGGAGGAGAATAGCTCAACCAGTGAGCATGTGCTCAGAATGTCTGAGTACTACAATCGCTTAAATCAAGTGGGAGTTAATCTTCCAGATAAAAAAGTGATTGACAGAGTTCTCTAGTCACTATCGCCAAGTTACTAGAACTTCGTGATGAATTATAATATGTAAGGGATGACGAAAACGATTCCCGAGCTCTTCGCGATGCTGAAATCAGCAAAGGTAGAAATCAAGAAAAGCATCAAGTGTTGATGGTTGACAAGACCACTAGTTTCAAGTAAAAGGGCAAGGGAAAGAAAGGGAACTTCAAGAAGAATGGCAAGCAAGTTCCCACTCCCATGAAGAAGCCCAAAGCTAGACCCAAGCCTGAAACTAAGTGCTTCTATTGCAAAGGAAATGGTCACTAGAAATGGAACTGCCCTAGATACTTGGCGGATAAGAAGGATGGCAAAGTGAACAAAGGTATATTTGATATACATGTTATTGATGTGTATTTTACTACTGTTTATAGCAACCCCTCAGTATTTGATATTGGTTCAATTGCTAAGAGTAGTAACTCGAAACGGGAGTTGCAAAATAAATAGAGACTAGTTAAGGGCGAAGTGATGATGTCAGTTGGAAATGATTCCAAGGTTGATAAGATCACCATCGCACACTCCCTTTACCTTCGGGATTAGTGTTGAACCTAAAATAAATGTTATTTGGTGTTTGCGTTGAGCATAATATTATTGGATCATGTTTATTGCAATACGGTTATTCATTTAAGACAAAGAATAATTGTTATTCTGTTTACATGAATAAAACCTTCTAAGGTCATACACCCAAGGTGGATGGTTTGTTGAATCTCGATCGTAGTGATACACATATTCATAATATTGAAGCCAAAAGATGCAAAGTTAATAATGATAGTGCAACTTATATGTGACACTGTCATTTAGGTCATATTGGTGTAAAGCGCATGAAGAAACTCCATGTTGATGGGCTTTTGGAATCACTTGGTTATGAATCATTTGATGCTTGCGAACCATGCCTCGTGGGCAAGATGACTAAAACTCCGTTCTCTGGAACAATGGAGCAAGCAACTGACTTATTGGACATAATACATACTGATGTATGCAGTCCGATGAGTGTTGAGGCTCGCGGCGGGTATCGTTATTTTCTGACCTTCACAGATGATTTGAGCAGATATGGGTATATCTACTTGATGAAACATAAGTCTGAAACATTTGAAAAGTTCAAAGAATTTCAGAGTGAAGTAGAAAATCATCGTAACAAGAAAATAAAGTTTCTGTGATCTGATCGTGTAGAAGAATATTTGAGTTACGAGTTTGGTCTTCATTTGAAACAATGCGGAATAGTTTCGCAACTAACGCCGCCTGGAACACCACAGCGTAATGGTGTGTCCGAACGTCAAAACCGTACTTTATTACATATGGTATGATCTATGATGTCTCTTACTAATATATCACTATCGTTTTGGGGTTATGCATTAGAGACAGCTGCATTCACGTTAAATAGGGCACCATCTAAATCCGTTGAGACGACACCATATGAAATGTGGTTTAGCAAGAAACCTAAGCTATCGTTTCTTAAAGTTTGGGGCTATGATGCTTATGTGAAAAAGTTTCAACCTGATAAGCTCGAACCCAAATCGGAGAAATGTGTCTTCATAGTATACCCAAAGGAAACTGTTGGGTACACCTTCTATCACAGATCCGAAGGCAAGATATTCATTGCTAAGAATGGATCCTTTCTAGAGAAGAAGTTTCTCTCGAAAGAAGTGAGTGGGAGGAATGTAGAACTTGATGGGGTAATTGTACCTTCTCCCAAATTGGAAAGTAGTTCATCACATAAATCAGTTCCAGTGATTCCTACACCAATTAGTGAGGAAGCTAGTGATGATGATCATGAAATTCAGATCAAGTTACTACCGAACCTCGTAGGTCAGCCAGAGTACGTTACGCACCAGAGTGGTACGGTAATCCTGTTCTGGAAGTAATGTTACTAGACCATGACGAACCTATGAACTATGAGGAAGCGATGATGAGCCCAGATTCCGCAAAATGGCTTGAGGCCATGAAATCTGAGATGGGATCCATGTATGAGAACAAAGTATGGACTTTGATTGACTTGCCCGATGATCGGTTAGTCACTGAGAATAAATGGATCTTCAAGAGGAAGACGGACGCTGATAGTAGTGTTACTATCTACAAAGCTCGAATTGTCGCAAAATGTTTCCGACAAGATCAAGGTGTTGACTATGATGAGATTTTCTCACTTGTAGCGATGCTTAAGTCTGTCCAAATCATGTTAGCAAATTGCCACATTTTATGAAATCTGGTAAATGGATGCCAAAACTACATTCCTTAATGGATTTCTTAAAGAAGAGTTGTATATGATGCAACCAGAAGGTTTTGTCGATCCTAAAGGTGCTAACAAAAATGTGCAAGCTCCAGCGATCCATCTATGGACTGGTGCAAGCATCTCGGAGTTGGAATATACGCTTTGATGAGTTGATCAAAGCATATGGTTTTATACAGACTTGCGGTGAAGCCTGTATTTACAAGAAAGTGAGTGGGAGCACTACAACATTTCTGATAAGTATATGTGATTGACATATTGTTGATCGAAAATAATGTAGAATTTTCTGGAAAGCATAAAGGAGTGTTCGAAAAGAGTTTTTCAAAGACAGACCTCGATGAAGCTACTTACACATTGAGCATCAATATCTATAGAGATAGATTAATATGCTTGATAAGTTTTTTCAATGAGTACATACCTTGACAAGATTTTGAAGTGGTTCAAAATGGAACAGTCAAAGAAGGAGTTCTTGCCTGTGTTGCAAGGTGTAAAGTTGAGTAAAGACTCAAAACCCGACCACAACAGGAAATAGAAAGAGAATGAAAAGTCATTCTCTATGCCTTAGTCATAGGTTCTATAAAGTAGGCTATGTTGTTTACCAGTCCTATTGTATACCTTAGCATGATTCTGGCAAGGGAGTACAATAGTGATCTAGGAGTAGATCACTGGACAGCGGTCAAAATTATCCTTAGAGGACTAAGGAAATATTTCTCGGTTATGGGGGTGTTAAAAAGAGTTGGTCGTAAAGAGTTACGTCGATGCAAGCTTTTTACATCGATCTAGATGACTTTATGTCTCGATCTGGATACATATTGAAAATGGGAGCAATTAGCTAAAATAGCTACGTGCAGAGCATTGTAGACATAGAAATTTGCGAAATACATACGGATCTAAATGCTGCAGACCCGTAGACTAAACTTCTCTCACAAGCAAAACATGATCACTCTTTGGGTATTAATCACATAGCGATGTGAACTAGATTATTGACTCTAGTAAACCCTTTGAGTATTAGTCACCTGAAGATGTGAACTAATCACATAAAGATGTGAACTATTGGTGTGAAATCACATGAAAATGTGAACTAGATTATTGACTCTAGTGCAAGTGGGAGACTGAAGGAAATATGCCCTAGAGCAATAATAAAGTTGTTATTTATAGTTCCTTATATCATGATAAATGTTTATTATTCATGCTAGAATTGTATTAACCAGAAACTTAGTACATGTGTGAATACATAGACAAACAGAGTGTCACTAGTTTGCCTCTACTTGACTAGCTCGTTGAATCAATGATGGTTATGTTTCCTAACCATAGAGATGAGTTGTTATTTGATTAACAGGATCACATCATTAGAGAATGATGTGATTGACTTGACCCATCCATTAGCTTAGCACGATGATCGTTTAGTTTGTTTCTATTGCTTTCTCCATAACTATACATGTTCCTATGAGTATGAGATCATGCAACTCCCGAATACCGGAGGAATACTTTGTGTGCTACCAAACGTCACAACGTAACTGGGTGGTTATAAAGGTGCTCTATAGGTGTCTCCGATGGTGTTTGTTGAGTTGGCATGGATCAAGATTGGGATTTATCACTCCGATTGTTGGAGAGGTATCTCTGGGCCCTCTAGGTAATGCACATCACTATAAGCCTTGCAAGCATTGTGACTAATGAGTTAGTTGAGGGATGGTGCATTACAGAACGAGTAAAGAGACTCGCCGATAACGAGATTGAACTAGGTATTGAGATACCGACGATCGAATCTCGGGCAAGTAACATATCGATGAGAAAGGGAACAACGTATACTGTTATACGGTTTGACCGATAAAGATCTTCATAGAATATGTAGGAGCCAATATGAGCATCCAGGTTCTGCTATTGGTTATTGACCAGAGATGAGTCTCGGTCATGTCTACATAAGTTCTCGAACCCGTAGGGTCCGCACGCTTAACGTTCGGTGACGGTCGGTAATATGAGTTTATGTGTTTTGATGTACCAAAGGTAGTTCGGAGTCCCGTATGAGATCGGGGACATGACGAGGAGTCTTGAAATGGTCGAGACATAAAGATCGATATATTGGAAGGCTATATTTAAACATCAGAAAGGTTCTGAGTGATTCGAGTATTTTCAGAGTACCGGGGAGTTACGGGAATTCACCGGGAGAAGTATTGGGCCTTATTGGGCCATACGGGAATAGAGGAGGCAGGACAAAGGGAAGGAGGCGCGCACCCCCCTTGGGTCCGAATTGTACTAGGGGAAAGGGGGCGGCGCCCCCCCCCCTTGCCCTTTCCTACTCCCTCTCTCTTTCCTTCTTTCTTCTCTCCTACTCCGGAAAGGAAAAGGGGAATCCTACTAGGACTTGGGAGTCCTAGTAGGACTCCCCACACTTGGCGTCTTTGCGTGCTCCCTCCAGGGACAACCTCCTCCTCCCTCCTTTATATACGGGGGCACCCCATGGACACACAAGTTGACTAGTTGATCTTTTAGCCATGTGCGGTGCCCCCTCCACCATAATCCACCTCTGTCATATCGTAGCGGTGCTTAAGAGAAGCCCTGCGTCGGTAGCATCATCATCACCGTCATCACGCCATCGTGCTGATGGAACTCTCCCATCGGAGTTTGTGGGATGTCACCAAGCTGAACGTGTGCTAAACTCGGAGGTGCCGTACGTTCGGTACTTGGATTGGTCGGATCATGAAGACGTACGACTACATCAACCGCGTTCTCACAACACTTCCGCTTACAGTCTACAAGGGTACGTACACAATACTCTCCCATCTCATTGCTATGCATCACCATGATCTTCCGTGTGCGTAGGATTTTTTTTTGAAATTACTGCGTTCCCCAACATAAGAGTGCCGATGCGACTTATGAGAGATGTGTGCAAAATTGCCTTCATGATCAAGTTGGGCGCAATTCTCATGCTTATGTGGATGACATTGTGGTGAAATCCAGAGAGAAAGAGACATTGATAGATGATTTGAAGGAAACCTTTGATAATCTCCGGGTTTATAAAATGATGCTTAACCCAGCAAAGTGTGTTTTTGGTGTGCCGATAGGCAAGCTCTTGGGCTTTGGTGTCTAACAGGGGCATTGAAGCTAATCTAGAGAAGATCAAAGCCATCACTTCTCTGGCTAAACCGGCATGTGTCAATGATGTGCAACGTCTGCCGGTCGTATTGCGGCATTAAGCCGGTTCATAAGCCGGTTGGGAGAGAATGCCATCCCTCTGTATCAGATGATGAAAAAGACAGATAATTTTTTCTGGAGTGATGGCGCTACCGCATTTGAGGACTTGAAGAAACAGCTGGCTGAGCCGCCCGTGCTTGCTGCCCCTGTTGATAAAGAGCCTTTGTTGTTATATGTGGCTGCTAATAGCTAGGCTGTCGGTGTAGCCATTATGGAAGAAAGGAAGGAGGCAGGCAAGGAATATCCGGTTCAAAGGCCGGTTTACTACATCAACGAGGTGCTTATTGAGTCCAAGCAGAGATATCCGCACTGGCAGAAGCTTGTATATGGGGTGTTCATGGCCAGTCGGAAGCTTAAGCAATATTTTCTGGGTCATCCCATCACTATGGTTAGTTCTGCTCCTTTAGGGGACATTATTCAGAACAGAGAAGCCACAGGTCGGGTAGCCAAGTGGGCCATTGAGTTTGGTCCTCATGGTTTGAAATATATGCCTCGCACGGCTATCAAGTCTCAGGCACTGGTGGATTTCATCAATGACTGGACAGAGCTGCAGATGCCAGAGGAAAAGCCAGATAACACATATTGGACTATTCACTTTGATGGGTCCAGGCAATTGGAGGGCTCGGGGGCTGAAGTTGTGCTCGCTTCCCCTCGAGGTGATAAATTTTGTCATGTTCTCTGTTTGATGTTCCCTTGCACTAACAATGCAGCTGAGTATGAGGCCTTGCTCCACGGTCTTTGGATGGCTAAGGAGATGAACTTAAGCCGGGTTAGGTGCTTTGGCGACTCAGATTTGGTGGCTCAGCAAGTCTCTAGTACTTGGGATTCCAAGGATCCACCCATGGCGGCTTATCGACGAGAGGTGGACGTTATTGCTGGTCACTTCAAGGGTTATCAAGTTGAGCATGTTGATCGGAGGAAAAATGAAGCGGCGGATGCTTTAAGCCAGTTGGGTTCTCAACGTAAACCGGTGCCGCCTAATGTATTTCTTGACGTTTTGCATTGTTGGGGAACATAGTAATTTCAAAAAAATTCCTACGCACACGCAAGAACATGGTGATGCATAGCAACGAGAGGGGAGAGTGTCGTCCATGTACCCTCGTAGACCGTAAGCGGAAGCATTATGAGAACGCGGTTGATGTAGTTGTACGTCTTCACGATCCGAACGATCCATGTACCGAACATACGGCACCTCCGAGTTTAGCACACGTTCAGCACGGTGACATCCCACGAACTCCGATCCAGCAGAGCTTCGAGGGAGAGTTCCGTCAGCACGACGGCGTGATGATGGTGATGATGATGCTACCAACGCAGGGCTTCGCCTAAGCACCGCTACGATATGACTGAGGTGGATTATGGTGGAGGGGGGCACCGCACACGGCTAAAAGATCAACTGATTAACTTGTGTGTTCTAGGGTTGCTGTCGGTGTCAAAACCGGCGGACCAGGCTTTCAATGATGATGAGTCCGGCGCGCAGTATTGTCTTCGGCATTGCAAGGCGGGTTCCTTCTCTGAATACATCACAGAAGAATTTGAATACGAGGATAGTGTCCGACCCTGCAAAATAAGTTCCACATACCACCGTAGAGCGAATAATATTTTCGCAAATCCAATTTGCTGACTTGTTTTGGCAGCATGACATTATGTCATGGCCCGGTGATTATTCGAACCATTTTTCTTCAACCAGCTCCACACATAATGCGAGGCGGTTTCTTGACACGTCTTGTCAAAGCAGAGATCTTGTTCCCCCAATTATGGGATTCTCATTAATGCGGTCGTGGGTAACCCAACCGTGTCTAGGACTCCTAGATTATAGGCAAGTCCCAAACGGCTACGGAGAGGACGCTTGATATTCACCCTCTTTATAAAGGGACAAGGTTTTCGCTTTTTCCCTCTCATGCTCAATCGAACCCCTCCCTCGCCTCGAGTTCTAACACCCGAAGCCCAGGTCAGGTGCTCCGGATCTTCAATCATGTCCGGATCCAGCCTTCAAGGCCGATGGATGCCCTCCTCCGTCATGGAAGAGGATATCAAGAAGTTGAGGGAGGCCATATACCTGAGGGCAGGTCGTCCCTACTCCCAAACCCAACGAGAACGTCGTGTTCGTCTCCCACTTCCTCCGAGGCCTAGGCCTCACTCTGGATCCCTTCGTCAGGGGTTTGATATTCTATTACGGGCTAGATTTCCACGATCTAGATCCGGACTCCTTTCTCCACATATCGACATTTATTGTCGTGTGTGAGGCCTTCCTCCGCATTACCCCTCACTTCGGTATGTGCCTCAAGACCTTTGAAGTGAAGCCGAAGATGATCGAGGGGCAACATGCAACGTGCGGAGGCGTGTCAATAGGCAAGATAGCAGGAGCTCTGTGGCCGAAAGGTTCCTTTCTAGAGGTGTCCGAATTATGGCAACGGGAGTGGTTTTACGTCACGGCTCCCAGAAGTGCCAAGTGGGCGGCTGTCCCCGCTTTCCCTCGTCCCCCCACCACAACTGATGTCATGGATTAGCAGAGGTCTAAGCTGGGGTCCTGCCAAGGACTTGCCTATACTGCAAAGCCGCATTCAAGATCTCTTCGAGGGAGATTTTAATTTGGTTGTGGTAATGCAAGTTATGTTGGTTCGTCGTGTCCAGCCTTGCAAATGCCGGCCCCTTCGCTTGTGGGAGTTCAACCCAGAAGGATTGCGTGCCATTCAAAGTTTCCTCGGCCTGACGCACGAGGAGCTGTACAAGTCATTCTTCGGACCTCAAATAGAGTGTCCGGATACTACCGAGGACGTGGGCCTGAGCAGTAACCGCGCCGCCGAACAAGTAAGAAATCCTCTAGCCGAACACAACATCTTTTATTCATCATGAAGTTATTTCTGAGAGATCGCTCTTTGACTAGGACTGGCTAACAAAGGCGAAGATGATTCGGTGTTTGGCCCCCCTCCCTGAGGGTTTGGAAAATCCGGTATTGGAAAAGATGCTCGAGCTCGCACCTTGCCCGGAGCCCTCGAAGGAAGATACTGGGGGGAATAATATGGGAGAAAGTGGGCCCCCATCGCTGCCAGTTCCAGCCGAGGGAATGAGTGCCTCCATGAAGGAGGATAACCGGGGGAGGAAGAGGACTGCTTCTGAGGATCCAGAAGCTGAGGCCTCCAAACGGGAGAAGAAGTCTCCAATAGAGGGTCCTGCCTCGGGGGGTGCTCTTGCCGCACAAAGTCCGCGGGGGGATCAGCCCTCCAACGAGTCGTAAGTGATCCAAAAAAATACTTTAATAATGAAGGTATACTATCTTTCTTCTGAGAAAATAACCGCCACATATATCTTGCAGTTCGGGTCTTAGCCCTTCTCAGCTGAGCTCGTCTTCGGGGGATCTTCTTCCGGAGATGATGGAGAGCGAAATGCCTCCCCCGGACTCCTCCGCTCAAGAAGCGGGCGACCCCGAAGTGTCATCACGGAAGGCCTCTTCGGATCCGGTGAGGCCAGAAGATAATCCCATAGACCCCCGAAGTCCCCAGCGTCCGGCTCTTGAAGAGAGCGAACAAAAGAGTCCGACACCGTCTGGTATGCGGTCGGACGTTCTGAGGGAGCTGTTGGGGCCCGCGGCCATCTCAGAAGAACATTGTACGCTAATGGGTACGGTGATGGAAAGAATTTTGTCCGCCGAAAGCGGATTACATGAAGCCTTTATGAGTCTACTGACAGGCTTTGAGGTACGTGAGATAATATGTGATAGTACCGCACATGTTAGGTGTGCCCTATGTAGATACTAGCCCCTGAGACTCTGGTTGTCGTCGAGAACGGCGGCGAACAGAGGATCATAGTCCCAAGCAATAACTAGATTGCCTTTATGTACAGGTGGTGGAAGCTCCGGTGGCTAGCCGGACTAGTGAGTTTGCCGAATTAAAATGGCAACTGGATGCTGCAGACGCCGACATCGAGCATGTTAGCAAGCGGCTTGCTGAATCACAGGGTAAGTAATGTTTTCTGGTGAATGTCACACAATAAGAGCAGCATGATGCCAGTATCTTTAATATGTTGTGACTGCAGACGGAGCTGTCACCGTGGAGACCCTTCGGGCGGAGCTCGCCTGAGCCAAGGAACAAGCGAGGATTAGTAATGCGGCTGCTTTGAAGGCGGCCGAAGAGGTGAAAGCTGAGAAGGCCGCACATTGCGAGAGCCAAGAGAAGATGACCAAGATGGTCGTAGAATTAAAAGGCACTGCCGACCGTTGCCGGCTCCTTGAAAAAGAAAACCAAGCGAAGGCAACGGACCTTGAGAAGGCCACGATGGCGGACAAAGACACCCGCTCTGCTATGAGAGCGAAGAAGGAGGAGTTGCAGGAAGCCGGGGATATTGCGGCTGGGAAGCCCTTCATGCTACGGAGGAAGCTCGGAGATCCACGGTATGCCCCTCTAGATCGGTTGTGGAGTTCGGCAGATGCGTATATGGACTTGGCGGCGAGCGCTGCCGATGCGGCCAAATACTTCCAAGGTCAAACAGCTCGTGAAGTGGACAAGTTGTTCTGGTCGCAATTCAATGTTCCAGAGCGTCCGCTTCCATTGACTGATCAGCTAGCCGAATGGGCCGAACTAAATAGGTTGTCCGGACTCGCCATGAGGTCTGTCGTGGATCAGCTATGGCCGAAAAGCCAAAGCCGAACAGCTATTTCAGCTTAGTGCAGCAGTTCCTTGGTGTGGTGCCGTGCATTAATGCGATGAAGAGGTCGGCGTGCATAGAAGGCTCACGGATGGCCCTTGCCCGTGTTAAAGCATACTGGGCGGAGATGGACGCTACCACGTTGCGGCACAGGGTTCGGCCATAGGCCGAGTGGCTGCCGAGCACTATTTCGAGGAGGTTCTCGAGGGTGCTCGTTTGATAGAGGCCCAGTGCTCGAAGAATATTATGTTTGAGTGATATGTATTCCCATTGTAAACACAATGTTTTTATGAAATTTATTAAGGTTGTGTTTATACTTTTGCCTGAAAGTAATATGATGCCTCCTGTGCGGCCGTTTATGTATACATGTGTATAACCTGAAAGATTGCAGTCGTCGGCTTCAGCCGCCACGCATATAATGCGGAGGTGCTCGCAAAAAATGCGTGTTCACACTTAACCCAATGTCTTGGTCCTATTAAGGAGGTGATAGCGCAGCGAACGAGGCAACCGGACTATAATGCTTTAACACTTCCACTTAGCCATAGGAGTTTGACAATGGGGCTACTAGATAGCCCCTGGTGGCTCCGCACTCTCCCGATCTCGGGGTGCGTACATGCCTGGCCGGAAAATGGCCCTTCGTTAAGGCGGAGGAATTCTAACATTCCGATAGGTCATCGAGTGGTTGACCAGTCTCACGCTATATCATGACAGTCAGTTTTCGGCTTTCTCTACTGAGGTGCTCGTACGGATGAACCAGGGCACAATCGCAGTAGTTCTCCCGGTGCTGCCTTAGCCGATAAAGCGGAACGTAAGGCACCAAAACACAGGAGCTGGGAAAACCCAACATTTGACCAAAGACAATGATTCGGAGCTGATGCATATAAGGCCAAACTCGCGACGCCGAACACTCCCTAAGGTATTCGGTCTTTATGGTATAAACCGGGCCTAAATAGTGCCCTTTGTAAGAAGCCCCTTGTGTCCAGGTACGTGCATTATTCTGACGTGGCCACATGCCAAGATGTCAGCATCCTTCTCAATTGTACTGAGAATTCGAGGGATGTGTATCAAAAAGAGACAGTAAAAAAGGTTTACGCAGGGTCTTAATCTAAAAAGAATCCTTGGAGCGGGTCCCTGCTGCACGTCTGCGCATGTGTCTCCGTTGTGCCGTATCCTGGACGGGTGTAGCACGATGATCGTCTATAAAAGAGAGGAACTTAGGTAAAAAAGTTGTCGTGCAAAAAGATAGTTTTTAAAGAAACCATGTATATCTAGAAATGAGTAGAAATTGCCACTTGTCTGCGCGCGTTGAGCCCCTTGTATTTGTAATAGGGGTGTGGCCATCAATCCAGTACAAATTACATATAGCAGTGACGGACTCGTCTAACCGCGTCCGTGGTCTTGACGACCTATCAAATGCTTTAGTTAGTGAGGCTGTTTTTAGTGTGCGGCTGCCAAGGCAGTCGCATTCTCTTCGGCGCGCAAAGATCGCTTAATACTTCCATTCACTGTAATGATGCCACGTGGACCGGGCATCTTGAGCGTGAGGGAAGCGTAATGCGGTATTGCATTAAAGCGAGCAAAAGCTTCGCGTCCAAGTAGTGCTTGATAACCGCATTGGAACGGAGCAATGTGGAAGGTTAAATGTTCGCTACGGGAGTTATCGGGGAAGCCGAATATAACCTTTAGTAGCAGGGAGCCCGTGCAGTGAGCCCCTGGGCCTGGCGTTACTCCTTTAAAGGTAGTGTTGATATGGAAAATTTTCGTTGGGTCTATCCCCATTTCGCTGATTGTATCCTGGTATATAAGGTTTAAACTGCTGCCACCGTCCATCAGGACTCGTGCAAAGTGGTATCCATCAATTATTGGGTCTAATACCAGGGGAGCCCATCCTGCCCGCCGGATACTTGCTGAGTAATCACGATGGTCGAAAGTGACCGGTTGAGACGACTAGTGGCAGGGTTTCGCGGTGATAGGCCCTTGGGCATATTTATCTGGGAGGGCCGCTATGCTTCCCTTGATCACGTGTAATACGTTGACTGTTTTGACTTCTGATGGAAACTTCCTTTTTTTCCCAGTGTCTTGCTTGAGAGGCTCATCGTCATCTTCGCTTGGTGTATCCTCCCCCTTGTGTACGGCGTTGAGCTTGCCGGACTGCTTGAAGACCCAACATTCTCTGTGGGTATGATTAGCGGGTTTACCAGGGGTGCTATGGATCTGACATACTTGGTCCAGAATTTTGTTCAGGATGGACAGTTCATCTCTGGCGCCTTTAGAGGGCGGCTTTTGCTGACCTGGCCGAGAGCTTCGGAATCTGGCGTGTACCGCCGTGCTCTTCGGGCTGTCTTCTTTATTCCGACGCTTATTATTTTTGTTGCGTCGTGATTTCCCGTTTTCATCTCTAACTTCGGATGTGCTTGGGTCACTGGTGCTGCATCTAGCTAGCCAGCTGTCCTCACCCGCGCAAAAGCGGGTCATGAGGCTTGATAATGCTACCATTGTTCTCGGCTTTTCTTGGCCGAGGTGTCTGGCAAGCCATTCGTCGCGGACGCTATGCTTAAAAGCTGCCAAGGCTTCGGTGTCCGGGCAGTCAACTATTTGGTTCTTCTTAGTAAGAAACCTATTCCAAAGCTTTCAGGCTGACTCTCTGGGCTGTTGAGTTATATGACTGAAATCGTCCGCATCCGGGGGTCGGACATAAGTCCCTTGAAAATTTGCCTGAAAAGCGTCTTCGAGCTCTCCCAGCTTCCAATGGAGTTTTCGGGGAGGCTTTTAAGCCAGTGCCGAGCTGGCCCTTTGAGCTTGAGGGGTAAGTACTTGATGGCGTGGAGATCATCTCCTCGAGCCATATGGATATGGAGGATATAGTCCTCAATCCAGACCCCAGGGGTTTGAATCCCTCTGGAAATTCATGGTCCAGCACCTCATCGGTGAAACATAGGGGGTGTGCGGCACCCCTGTATCTGGGTGTACCACGTTGTTATGATGTTTGTTGTGTTACATCATATGCTGGGGTGCGCTTGCGTGGTCCATAGATGGATCTGGTTGCGCCGTCCTTTTGGTGCGGGCCCTCGTGTGGATCACGTATTGGCTTGTGAGTGGCGTTGTTTGGCGCTCCATGTTGGCCGTGAGGTTGCCTATCCGGCCAGGTGGCCGTTTTGATTTTTGGTTGTGGGGGATCTAGGGCCTCCTCATCGAATTCGGGTAGCAACTTCCGCTTCGGGTAGCTCTTGGTGGGGCGATTACTACCATACTTCGTTGCTGTGTTGAGTACTTTACTCCATCTGATTTGGAGTGTGTCCTGCGCAGCCTTGAGCCTTTGCTTCTGCTTTTTCAGACTCCTCGCGGTGGCAACAAGCCTTTGACGGGCATTCTACTGCTCCAGGTGCCTGTCCGGCGTTATGTCGTCCGGACTATTATCTTTGACAGAATTGGTTTGTTCGGTTTGATTCTCCCTGCTCCAATGTTGGGTCTGTATGATCGTTATTTCTGACGAGGCGGGATTTGGGGTGGCGCTTACGCCGCCGCTTTGACTGCTTCTCGAGGGGACAAGCCTTCGTTGCGTCCTTCCGTTCCTCGTCATCGTCTTATTTTGGTGTGTCCACCATATATACGTCATATGATGAGGTGGAGGTCCAGCGCCCTGTGGGCGGTGGTTCCTCTTCGCCTCCCGCATCATCGTCCATACCGTCGATGTCTTCGGAGTCGAAGTCGAGCATGTCGGTTGAGTCATCGACAGTGGCTACTAAGTGGGTGGTGGGTGGGCCTCGAATTTCTTCGTCGTCCGCGTCCCAGTCCTGCCGGGCATAGTTCGGCCAGGATTCTCCTGAAAAGGAGAGAGACCTTAATGAGTTCAGTATGTCGCCAAAGGGCGAGTGCCGAAAAATATCCGCGAAGGTAAACTCCATGATCGGCGCCCAATTGGATTCGATAGGAACGGGCTCATGCGGTTCAGGGTCCGTGGCCGGAGAAGGATCCGGCAGTTTAACAACACGGCTCTCGTGCAAGGCAAGGTCTATGTTCGGCTCGATCACCGCTGAGGGTGAGGACTCTGTGGCGGGGTCCATTCACCCGTCCGCGGAAGGCGCAACTGGCTCCGAATTGAGGGTCGGAGCGGCTGCCGGTGCGATCTCCTTAACACTGTCCGATGGGAGAGCTAAGTCATGCTCATCGTGACCGCGTGGCGCACAAGGAAGAGGCTCGAATCCGTCGAAGATCAAATCTCCACGGATATCGGCTGTGTAGTTTAAGCTTCCAAACCTGACCTGGTGGCCAGGGGCGTAACTTTCCATCTGCTCCAGATGGCCAAGCGAATTGGCCGCAGTGCAAAGCCGCCGAACACGAAGATCTGTCCGGGGAGAAAAATCTCACCCTGGACCGCATCGCTATCGATGGTAGTAGGAGCCATCAAGCGTAACGGCGACGACATAGAGGAACTCTCAATGTAAGCACCAATGTTGGTGTCAAAACCGGTGGATCTCGAGTAGGGGGTCCCGAACTGTGCGTCTAGGCCGGATGGTAACAGGAGGCAGGGGACACAATGTTTTACCCAGGTTCGGGCCCACTTGATGGAGGTAAAACCCTACGTCCTGCTTGATTAATATTGATGATATGGGTAGTACAAGAGTAGATCTACCACGAGATCGGAGAGGCTAAACCCTAGAAGCTAGCCTATGGTATGATTGTATGTTGTGGTTGTTGTCCCCTACAGACTAAAACCCTCCGGTTTATATAGACACCGGAGAGGGTTAGGGTTACACAAGGTCGGTTACAAAGGAGGAGATATCCATATCCATATTGCCTAGCTTGCCTTCCACGCCAAGTAGAGTCCTATCCGGACACGAGACGAAGTCTTCAATCTTGTATCTTCATAGTCTAACAGTCCGGCCAAAGGATATAGTCCGGCTGTCCGGAGACCCCCTAATCCAGGACTCCCTCAGTTGCCCCCTCCCCATGTATACAAAGGAGGGAGGGGAGGCTGGCCGGCCTCTCCAGGCGCGCCAAGGGGGTAGGAATCCTCCTCCTAGTAGGAGTAGGATTCCTCCTTTCCTAGTCCTACTAGGAGGGGGAGGAAGAAGAAGGGGAGGAGAAGGAAAGAGGGGGCACGGCCTCTCCCCTAGTCCAATTCGGACTAGGCCCATGAGGGGCGCGCGGCCAGCCCTCGTGGCTCTCCTATTTTTCCCTTAAAGCCCACTAAGGCCCATAGGTACTCCCGTATTCCCGTAACTCCCCCGGTACTTCGAAAAATACCCGGATCACTCGGAACCTTTCCGATGTTCGAATATAGCTTTCCAATATATCGATCTTTACGGCTTGATCATTTCGAGACTCCTCGTCATGTCCGTGATCTCATCCGGGACTCCGAACAACCTTCGGTACATCAAATCACATAAACTCATAATACCAATCATCACCGAACGTTAAGCATGCAGACCATACGGGTTCGAGAACTATGTAGACATGACCGAGACATGTCTCCGGTCAATAACCAATAGCGGAACCTGGATGCTTATATTGGCTCCTACATATTCTACGAAGATTTTTATCGGTCAAACCGCATAACGGTATACGTTGTTCCCTTTGTCATTGGTATGTTACTTGCCTGAGATTCGATCATCAGTATCTCAATACCTAGTTCAATCTCGATATCGGCAAGTCTCTTTACTCATTCCATAATGCTACATCCCATAACTAACTCATTAGCTACATTTCTTGCAAGGCTTATAGTGATGTACATTACCAAGAGGGCCCAGAGATACCTCTCCGACAATCGGAGTGAAAAATCCTAATCTTGATCCATGCCAACTCAAAAAACACCATCGGAGACACCTGTAGAGCACCGTTATAATCACCCAGTTACGTTGTGACATTTGGTAGCACACAAAGTGTTCCTCCGGTATTCGGGAGTTGCATGATCTCATACTCATAGGAACATGTATAGTTATGGAGAAAGCAATAGCAACAAACTAAATGATCATCGTGCTAAGCTAACGGATGGGTCAAGTCAATCACATCATTCTCTAATGATGTGATCCCGTTAATCAAATGACAACTCATGTCTATGGTTAGGAAACATAACCATCATTGATTCAACGAGCTAGTCAAGTAGAGGAAAACTAGTGACACTCTGTTTGTCTATGTATTCACACATGTACTAAGTTTACGGTCAATACAATTCTAGCATGAATAATAAACATTTATCTATCTACTACCCCTATAAAAGCATGAGAGGGCCGAGAACCAAATGATCTCATCCATCAAATCATATGATCTAATGGTCTAAATTATCTACTATCTATCTACTACCCCTATAAAAGCATGAGAGGGCGGAGAACCAAATGATCTCGTCCATCAAATCATATGATCTGATGGTCTAAATTACTCCAACATATGAAATGCGTTTTACACTTTAATTACCCACCTTGCCACTCCTAAATACCTCCGCCTCTTTGTGAGAAAAGCTACTAGCCCGATCTCGTGCACGTCTCAACTGCGTTTAGCGCAAAACTTATCCCGCGCCGCGCACCACTTCATCCTTGCACGTTCGCATGCACAGGAGCGCTCGATCCCCAATCTCCCTCCTCTCCTCTCCTCTCCCTGCATCCCCGGTGCCCCACTGCCCGTCGCCGCCTTCGCCGCCTTCTCTGGTGCCCACATTGACGTCCCTCGCATGCTCATCCGCCCCGCATGTTGTCCCTAGCTGCTGGCCCTGACTGGCCCGCCCGCAAACTCGCGACTAACCTCCTCACCGTCGCTCGCTTTCGGCCCTGCCGCCCCTCTTTCTTACAGCTCGCCTGGCCCGCCTGCACGACCCACGCCACGCCCATAGGAGCCTCTCGCACGAAGTTGACCCTCTGCCTGCGTCACCCATACAAAATCTCTCACACCCGGCGCTCGCACTAGACCAAGATGAGGATGAAGTCCAGAAGCGGCCTGCGTAAGGACGGGAACAAAAGTGTGTTCATCACGGACCCGACGGTAATACACTTATGCTTCCTCTCTTCAATCAACATTTTTTAGTTTAGCGGTTTTTTGAGAAGGATCCATTATACATATTCTAAAGTGTGGGAGATGGAATCGAAGAACAATATATCAATATCAGCTGATCTCATTCTTTTTCATATTACAATGTGATAAATGCAGCAATTTTCAGATAAAGGGAGAATTAAGCCTACTTAAATTCAGAGATAGCAAGGCATCAACTACTTAATGTGGGAGATGGGATTGAAGAACAATCTCTTTGCACCGTGCTGGCCCCAATCTTTTTATTAGTAATGTTGTTTCCCCATTGATTCGGTTAACTGGATTCTAGGTATACTAATTCCTGTAGCTTGTATTTTACATAAACAGGTTTCTCCCAGTCGCTGATAACATTGGTGCATTTGAAGCGAACCAGCCGTGTACTCACGGTGACAGTAGGGCTAGCAGGGCACGCCGCGGAAGACAGCAGCGGAAGGCCATCAACTGGTTGTACCGGTGCAGCAAGGCACAACAGCAGGCGGCCAAGATTGCATGGGCAATCAGGGTAACTGGAACAGGCCGATGGGCAGCTCGTCAGGTGCTAGCTTTGCGTCTATCTCTACTTATAATTTTTAATTTCAACTGTGGTATCTATTCATTACAGATCAACAAATATATGAATTGATTTGATTTGTGGCAATATCATCGAAGGTTAATTTCTGCAATACGTTAAGGAATATAATGGAGATGATAGTCTTTTCTCTAAGATAGATGATGGTGATGATATGATGAGATTCTCATAGTAATATTCATATATGTGAATTTCACACTTGATTGTTTTATTTATGCTACTTCTGGTAATTATGAATCTAATTCTACTGATTTTTGGTAAATTATATACATGTAGATTGCCGTATTACATTTGTGGTTTTAAAAAAATCTTATTGCCCCACACTAATGTAAACTCTTAGATCCGACACTTACACCTGAGATAAAAAAAAGATATATGACGCCTTGATAACCCACTAGTATAGGGGATCGCAACAGTTTTCGACGGTAGAGTATTCAACCCAAATTTATTGATTCAACACAAGGGGAGCCAAAGAATATTCTCAAGTATTAGCAGCTGAGTTGTCAATTCAACCACACCTGGAAACTTAATATTTGCAGCAAAGTGTTTAGTAGCAAAGTATTATGATAGTAGTGGTAACGGTAGCAAAAGGTAATGATAGGAAAAGTAATGTTTTTGGTATTTTGTAGTGATGATAGCAATAGCAACGTAAAAGTAAATAAGCGAAGAACAATATATGGAAAGCTCGTAGGCAATGGATCGGTGATAGAGAATTATGTCGGATGCGGTTCATCATGTAACCGTCATAACCTAGGGTGACACAGAACTAGCTCCAATTCATCAATGCAATGTAGGCATGTATTCCGAATATAGTCATACGTGCTTATGGAAAAGAACTTGCATGACATCTTCTGTCCAACCCTCCCGTGGCAGCGGGGTCCTAGCAGAAACTAAGGGATATTAAGGCCTCCTTTTAATAGAGTACCGGACCAAAGCATTAACACATAGTGAATACATGAACTCCTCAAACTACGGTCATCACCGGTAAGTATCCCAATTATTGTCACTTCGGGGTTAACAGATCATAACACATAATAGGTGACTATAGACTTGCAAGATAGGATCAAGAACTCTCATATATTGATGAAAACATAATAGGTTCAGATCTGAAATCATGGCACTCGGGCCATAGTGACAAGCATTAAGCATAGCAAAGTCATAGCAACATCAATCTCAGAACATAGTGGATACTAGGGATCAAACCCTAACAAAACTAAGTCGATTACATGATAAATCTCATCCAACCCATCACCGTCCAGCAAGCCTACGATGGAATTACTCACGCACGGCGGTGAGCATCATGAAATTGGTGATGGAGGATGGTTGATGATGATGGCGACGGATTCCCCTCTCCGGAGCCCTGAACGGACTCCAGATCAGCCCTCCTGAGAGGTTTTAGGGCTTGGCGGCGGCTCTGTATCGTAAAACGCGATAAATCCTTCTCTCTGATTTTTTCTCCCCGAAAGCAAATATATAGAGTTGGAGTTGAGGTTGGAGGAGCTCCAGGGGGCCCACGAGGTAGGGGGCACGCCCTAGGGGGCAGGCGCGCCCCCACCCTCGTGGCTAGCGTGTGGGGCCCTGGTCTTCATCTTTTGCAAGGATTTTTTATTATTTCTGAAAAGTCATTCCGTGAAGTTTCAGGTCATTCTGAGAACTTTTGTTTCTGCACATAAATAACACCATGGTAATTCTACTAAAAATAGCGGTAGTCCCAGTTAGTTCCATTCAAATCATGCAAGTTAGAGTCCAAAACAAGGGCAAAAGTGTTTAAAAAGTAGATACGACGGAGATGTATCAACTCCCGCAAGCTTAAACCTTTGCTTGTCCTCAAGCAATTCAGTTGACAAACTGAAAGTGATAAATAAAAACTTTTACAAACTCTTTTTGCTCTTGTTGTTGTAAATATGTAAAGCCAGCATTCAAGTTTTCAGCAAAGATTATGAACTAACCATATTCACAATAACGCATATATAGGTCTCATGTTTACTCATATCAATAGCATAATCAACTAGTGAGCAATAATAATAAATCTCGGATGACAACACTTTCTTAAAACAATCATAATATGATATAACAAGATGGTATCTCGCAAGCCCTTTCCGAGACCGCAAAACATAAATGCAGAGCACCTTTAAAGATCAAGGACTGACTAGACATTGTAATTCATGGTAAAAGAGATCCAGTCAAGTCATACTCAATGTAAACTAACAGTAATGAATGCAAATGACAGTGGTGCTCTCCAACTAGCGCTTTTTAATAAGAGGATGATGACTCAACATGAAAGTAAATAGATAGGCCCTTCACAGAGGGAAGCAGGGATTTGTAGAGGTGCCGGAGCTCGGTTTTGAAATAGAGGTGAATAATATTTTGAGCGGTATACTTTCATTGTCAACATAACAACCAAGAGATGGAGATATCTTCCATGCTACACACATTATAGGCGGTTCCCAAACAGAATGGTAAAGTTTATACTCCCCCTCCACCAACAAGCATCAATCCATGGCTTGCTCGAAACAACGAGTGCCTCCAACTAACAAGAGTCCCAGGGGGACTTTTGTTTGCAATTATTTTGATTTGATTTGCATAAATCATGGGACTAGGCATCCCGGTGACCAGCAACTTTCTCATGAGTGAGGAGCAGAGTCCACTCCTCTTGAGAATAACCCGCCTAACATGGAAGATACGGACAGCCCTAGTTGATACATGAGCTATTCGAGCATACAAAACAGG
The DNA here is from genome assembly GCF_056163025.1 of Triticum urartu. Lineage (NCBI taxonomy): Eukaryota > Viridiplantae > Streptophyta > Magnoliopsida > Poales > Poaceae > Triticum > Triticum urartu. The sequence goes on from NC_141877.1 coordinate 365,104,198, forward strand.
ATATTTATTTGAAGGTTTAGAGTTTGGCACATACAAATTTACTTGGAATGGCAGGTAGATACCGTATATAGGTAGGTATGGTGGACTCATATGGAATAACTTTGGGGTTTATGGAGTGGGATGCACAAGCAGTATTCCCGCTTAGTATAGGTGAAGGCTAGCAAAAGACTGGGAAGCGACCAGCTAGAGAGCGACAACAATCATGAAAATGCATTAAAATTAATCAACACCGAATGCAAGCATGAGTAGGATATAATCCACCATGAACATAAATATCGTGAAGGCTATGTTGATTTTGTTTCAACAACATGCGTGAACATGTGCCAAGTCAAGTCACTTAAATCTTTCAGAGGAGGATACTACCCTATCATACCACATCACAACCATTTTAATAGCATGTTGGCACGCAAGGTAAACCATTATAAGCCCCTAGCCAATCAAGCATGTCACAAGAAACTATGATCTCTAGTTGTCATTGCAAACATGTTTATTCATAATAGGATGAATCAGGAACGATGAACTAATCATATTTACAAAAACAAGAGAGGTCAAGTTCATACCAGCTTTTCTCATCTCACTCAGTCCATCATATATCATCATAATTGCCTTTCACTTGTACGACCGAACGATGTGGATAATAATAATAGTGCATGTGCATTGGACTAAGCTGGAATCTGCAAGAATTCAATTCAAGAGAGAAGACAAGGTGATATGGACTCTTTTGTCAAATCAACAATAATGCATATAAGAGCCACTTCAACAATTTAATCATGGTCTTCTCCTATCGACCCCAAAGAATATAAAAGAAATAAAACTATTTACACAGGAAAGCTCCTAACAAGTAAAAGAAGAACATGAAATCTTTTTGGGTTTTCTTTTTAGTTAATACTACAAGCATGGAAATTAAACTAATTAAAAGCTACAACTATTTTTTGGTTTTTCTTAAGGTTTTATTAAGCACACAAGAAGAAAGCATAAAAAGGGAAATAAACTAGCATGGATGATACAATGAAAAAGCATGAGCACTGACATCTAGCAATGAGTGTGTGAACATGAATGTAATGTCGGTGGGAAATACGTACTCCCCCAAGCTTAGGCTTTTGGCCTAAGTTTGTCTATGGCCACGATTGGCCTGGCAGATATCCATAGTAATAGTTGGGCTCGTACCGAGGTGCAGCGGCTATCGCCTCCTGAGCTGCAGCATGGCGACGAGCGGCCTCCGCCCTCCTCTCGTACTCATCTGCCTCCTCTCTGGTAATAACATATCTTCCTTTTGCCTTATAATCAAAGAAGGCAGGAGCAGGGAGAGTAATACGGACAGCACGGCGTCTGTCAAAGATTAAGCGATACTGGAGAGGTGATTCATTCCTCTCGACAAACTGGTGGGGAACCATAGCCTCATAATCCAAATAAGCAGGACGCAACTCAATATCATCTTCACGTATGGCTATACCAAGAAAATTAGCTATGCGGGTTGCATAAATTCCACCAAAGAAATCTCCATTAAATCTATTAAGATGCAACCTACGTGCAACAATGGCTCCCAAATTATAAGATTTATCTCCTAACACAGCACTCCTAAGAATACTGAGGTCGGGGACACACATGTGACATGCCTCATCTTTACCATTAATGCATCTACCTATGAAGAGAGCAAAATAATGTATAGCAGGAAAGTGAATGCTCGCTATGGTAGCTTGTGTTATATCTCTAGATTCCCCCACAGTTATACTAGTAAGAAAATCTCTAAATTCAGATTTGCGAGGTTCCCTGACACTACCCCATTGTGGAAGTTTGCAAGTAGTGGTAAAATCCTCTAAGTCCATAGTGTAAGAATTTTCATAAAGATCAAACATGACAGTTGGAGAATTACGTGAAGATGAAAATTCAAACCTCCTCACAAAGGAACTAGTGAGATAGTGATACTAGCGGCACTTTTCTTCCTCGAAGGTCACAAGATCAGCGTTATGCAAATATGCGCTAAATTCTTCCTTAATTCCTGCTCGATCCATAAAGTTTTCCGAAGGCCATTCACAAGGACGCACTTGAGCGTCTCTTGGTGGCTCATCATCAGCATCACGCATTGCAAGCCGGGGCTCTTGTTTCCTTGAAGAGCCACCTTGGTACATTTTCCTAAACATATTTCTTCCTCTGAAAAATTTCTGAAATTTTTAGTAACTTCAAATAAAAGTGAACCAAACTCAATAAGATTGATAGCAACTACTCCTACAAGTGCCTAGAGCCTATATCATGCATCAAAACTACTATTGACCATATAAATTTGACATGCAAGCTCAAGAACAGGGTCACCTAAGCAGCAAAAATTTGCAATGACTAAAGCACTAGAACAAAAACTAATTGGACCAATGGAGCAGTCACATACCAAGGAACAATCTCCCCAAACAGTTTTGTGAGAGGTGCTTTGAGCAAGGAGATCGAAAATCGCAGCAAAATGACCTAGAACTCATGCTTGAGCTGGATATTCGTGTTTGCGGGAGGAAGAAGAAGTGTGTGGGTGCAGGAATAAGTGGAGGAGGGCCACTGTCACACCCTCGATGCGACTATAGCTCCCACGTGTCGAGGCACGACTTAGGGACATAATCGCATTGAAGGCATGTGTCGCAAGTTAGGTAATCTTCACAACATCCCATGGAATATGATAATAAAAAGGGAGATAACATAGTTGGCTTACACTCGCCACGTCAATCAAGTACATTAATAACATTACATCATCCAAACACTCATGGCCCGACTACGGCGCCAAAATAAAAGAGAACCCAACATGCGACAATGGTCCCAATCACCCCCAACTGGGCACCACTACTGATCATCGGGAAAGGAAACATAGTAACGTTGAGAGTCTTCGTCGAACTCCCACTTGAGCTCATACGCGTCTCCTGGAGCGGAATCATCAGGCCCTGCATCTGGTGTAATAGTAATCTGTGAGCCATAGGGACTCAGCAATCTCGCACCCTCGCGATCAAGACTATTTAAGCTTATAGGTAAGGTAAGGTAAATATGTGGAGCTGCAGCAAGCGACTAGCAAATATAGTGGCTAACTTATTCGCAAAAGAGAGCGAGAAGAGAAGGAAAAGCACGAGCGAGAAACTAGAGAGCAACCTACGCAAACATTACTCCAACACCGTGTCCACTTCCCAGACTCCGCTGAGAAGAGGCCATCACGGTAACACACTCGGTTGATTCATTTTAATTAAGTTAAGGTTCAAGTCATCTACAACCGGACATTAACAAATTCCCATCTGCCCATAACCGCGGGCACGGCTTTCGAAAGTTCAAATCCCTGCAGGGGAGTCCCAACTTAGCCCATGACAAGCTCTCATGGTCAACGAAGGAATAGACCTCCTCCCAAGACGTTCTGATCAGACTCGGTATCACGGTAATTCAAGACACTTCGACAGGTTAAAACAAGACCAGCAACACCGCCCGAATGTGCCGACAAATCGCGATAGGAGCTGCACATATCTCTTTCTCAGGGCACACTCAGATGAGCGCTCCATACAACTAAAACCAAACCTCGAGTTTCCCCGAGGGGGCGCTGCACAGGACTCTAGTTTGGACCAACACTCAGAGGAGCACTGGCCCGGGGGGGTTTAAAATAAGATGACTCGCGGGCTCCGGAAACCCGAGGGAAAAAGAGGCTAGGTGGCAAATGGTAAGACCAAGGTTGGGCATTGCTGGAAAAGCTTTAATCAAGGCGAACTATCAAGGGGTTCCCATTATAACCCAACCGCGTAAGGAACGCAAAATCCGGGAACATAACACCGATATGACGGAAACTAGGGCGGCAAGAGTGGAACAAAACACTAGGCGAGAGGCCGAGCCTTCCACCCTTTACCAAGTATATAGATGCATTAAGATAACAAGATAATATAATGATAACCCAACAAGTAAATAAATGTTCCAACGAGGAACGGCCTCCAATCTTCACCTGCAACTAGCAACGCTATAAGAGGGGCTGAGCAAAGCGGTAACATAGCCAATCAACGGTTTGCTAGGACAATGGTGGGTTAGAGGTTTGACATGGCGATTTGGGAGGCTTGCAAGCAAATGGTAGGCATCGTAGCATTGGCATAGCAAAAGAGCGAGCAAACTAGCATAGCAAAGATAGTAGTGATTTCGAGGGTATGATCATCTTGCCTGCACAGTTGTCAGAGTTGACTGGATCCTCGAAAGCAAACTCAACGGGCTCCTCGTTAGCGAACTCGTCTCCCGGCTCTACCCAAACAAGACAAACAAGCAACAAGGATACAATCAACCATGTGCAAGACCAAGCAATATGATGAAATGATGATATGCCATGCGGAATGCGATGCGGGATGCAAAATGCAAGATATGACAGGAAATGCATGAACCTGGCCTCAACTTGGAAAACCAAGTGTGCCACTGGAAAGATGAGATGAAATCGCTTGAAAACGATATAAAGAACGCCGGAAATGGCAAGAGTTGGAGTACAAATAGGGAAAGTTACATCCGGGGTGTTACAGCCACCATGGGCCCACGAGGCAAGGGGCGCGCCCTCCACTCTCGTGGCCAGGTGGATGCCCCCCGTGCTGTGTTCTCGGTGCCAAATATTCTCAAATATTCCAGAAAAAATCATATTTAAATTTCAGGGCATTTGGAGAACTTTTATTTTCAGGGTATTTTTATATTGCATGGATAATTTAGATAACAGACGGAAAATACTTATTTTTATTTTATTTAATATAAATAACAGAAAGTAAAAGGAGGGTACAGATGGTTGTGCCTTCTAGTTTCATCCATCTCATGCTCATCAAAAGGAATCCACTAACAAGGTTGATCAAGTCTTGTTAACGAACTCATTCCGAATAACATGGAACCGGAGGAATTTCGAATAACGCTATGTTGCCTCAACGGGGATATGCACATCCCCAACAATAAGAATATCATATTTCTTCTTGACAGTAGGAAGAGGAAATTCAAAACCTCCAAAAATAATCGATGGAATTTTTCCAATAGAATTGATACTATGAACTTGAGGTTGTTTCCTCGGAAAGTGTACCGTATGCTCATTACCATTAACATGAAAAGTGACATTGCCTTTAGTGCAATCAATAACAGCCCCTGCAGTATTCAAAAAGGGTCTTCCAAGACTAATAGACATACTATCGTCCTCGGGGATATCAAGAAAAACAAAGTCCGTTAAAATAGTAACGTTAGCAACTACAACAGGCACATCCTCACAAATACCGACAGGTATAGCAGTTGATTTATCAGCCATTTGTAAAGATATTTTAGTAGGTGTCAACTTATTCAAATCAAGTCTACGATATAAATAGAGAGGCATAACACTAACACCGGCTCCAAGATCACATAGAGCAGTTTTATCATAGTTTCTTTTAATGGAGCATGGTATAGTGGGTACTCCTGGATCTCCAAGTTTCTTTGGTATTCCACCCTTAAAAGTATAATTAGCAAGCATGGTGGAAATCTCAGCTTCCGGTATCTTTCTTTTATTAGTAACAATGTCTTTCATATACTTAGCATAAGGATTCATTTTAAGCATATCAGTTAATCGCATACGCAAAAAGATAGGTCTAATCATTTCAGCAAAACGCTCAAAATCCTCATCATTCTTTTTCTTGGATGGCTTGGGAGGAAAAGGCATGGGTTTCTGAACCCAAGGCTCTCTTTCCTTTCCGTGTTTCCTAGCAACAAAGTCTCTCTTATCATAACATTGATTCTTTGATTGTGGGTTATCAAGATCAACAGCAGGTTCAATTTCTATATCATTATCATTGCTAGGTTGAGTATCAACATAAACATTATCATTAACATTATCACTAGTTTCAGGTTCATTACCAGATTGTGTTTCAGCATCAGAAATAGAAATATCATTCGGATTCTCAGGTGTTTCAGCAATAGGTTCACTAGAAGCATGCAAAGTCCTATCAATTTTCTTTTTCTTTCTTTTAGAAGGACTAGGTGCATCTATATTATTTCTCTGAGAATCTTGCTCAATTCTCTTAGGGTGGCCTTTAGGATACATAGGTTCCTGAGTCATTTTACCACCAATAGTCATAACTCTGACATCATTATCATTATTCTTACTATTCAATTCATTGAGAAAATCATTTTGAGCCTTAAGTACTTGTTCTACTTGATTGGTAACCATAGAAGCATGTTTACTAATAAGTTTAAGTTCACCTTTGACATTAGCCATATAATCACCCAAGTGTTCAAGCATATTTGAATTGTATTTCAATTGTCTACCAAAATAAGCATTGAAGTCTTCTTGCTTAACCATAAAATTATCAAACTCATCTAAACATGGGCTAGCAAACTTAGTAAATGGGATTTCAGCTTTATCTATGTACAGAGAGAATTTACCTTCACTACCTGTGTCGGGTTATCAAGACCATGTATTTCTTCAATAGGTAATGGATTAAGATCATGTGTTTCTTCAACAGACGGTAAATTAAGACCGTGTATTTCTTCAATAGGAGGTAAATTCTTAACATCTTCTGCTTTAATACCCTTTTCTTTCATAGATTTCTTTGCCTCTTGCATATCTTCAAGACTGAAAAATAAAATACCCCTCTTCTTCGGAGTTGGTTTAGGAGTAGGCTCGTGAGCTGGCTCAGGAAGTGTCCAATTATTTTCATTTGTCAACATATTATTAAATAGAATTTCAGCTTCATCCGGTGTTCTTTCCCTGAAAACAGAACCAGCACAACTATCCAGGTAATCTCTGGAAGCATCGGTTAGTCCATTATAAAAGATATCAAATATTTCATTTTTCTTAAGAGGATGATCAGGCAAAGCATTAACTAACTTGAGAAGCCTCCCCAAAGCTTGTGGGAGACTCTCTTCTTCAATTTGCACAAAATAATATATATATATATATATCCCTCAAAGCAGCTTGTTTCTTATGAGCAGGGAAATATTTAGCAGAGAAGTAATAAATCATATCCTGGGGACTATGCACACAACCAGGATCCAAAAAATTAAACCATATCTTAGCATCACCCTTTAATGAGAACAGAAATATTTTAAGGATATAAAAGTAATGAGTTCTCTCATCATTAGTGAACAGGGTAGCTATATCATTTAATTTAGTAAGATGTGCCATGATAGTTTCAGATTCATAGACATGGAAAGGATCAGATTTCAACCAAAGTAATTATATCAGGATCAACAGAGAATTCATAATCCTTATCAGTAACACAGATAGGTGAAGTAGCAAAAGCAGGGTCAAGTTTCATTCTAGCATTAAGAGATTGTTGCTTCCATTTAGCTAATAACCTCTTGAGTTCATATCTATCTTTGCAAGCTAAAATAGCTAGAGCAGCTTCTTTTTCAAAAACATAACCCTCAGGAATAACAGGTGATTCATATTCATTAGAGGGAGAGTCTTCATCATCACTTTCATCAATATTATCAGATTCAATATTTTCATTCTCTCTAACCCTAGCAAGTTGTTCATCAAGAAATTCACCAAGTGGCACAGTAGTATCAAGCATAGAAGTAGTTTCATCATAAGTATCATGCATAGCAGAAGTGGCATCATCAATAACATGTGACATATCAGAACGAATAGCAGAAGCAGGTTTAGGTGTCGCAAGCTTACTCAAAAAAGAAGGTGAATCAAGTGCAGAGCTAGATGGTAGTTCCTTACCTCCCCTCATAGTTGAGGGATAAATCTTGGTTTTTGGATCTCTAAAGTTCTTCATAATGATAAGCATATATAAATCCCAAGTGTCTCAAAGAATAGAGCTATGCTCCTCGGCAGCGGCGCCAGAAAATAGTCTTGATAACCCACAAGTATAGGGGATCGCAATAGTTTTCGAGGGTAGAGTATTTAACCCAAATTTATTGATTTGACACAAGGGGAGCCAAAGAATATTCTCAAGTATTAGCAGCTGAGTTGTCAATTCAACCACACCTAGAAACATAATATCTGCAGCAAAGTGTTTAGTAGCAAAGTAATCTGATAGTAATGGTAACGGTAGCAAAAGGTAATGATAGCAAAAGTAATGTTTTTGGTATTTTGTAGTGATGATAGCAATAGCAACGGAAAAATAAATAAGCGAAGAAAAATATATGGAAAGCTCGTAGGCAATGGATCGGTGATATAGAATTATGCCAGATGCGGTTCATCATGTAACAGTCATAACCTAGGGTGACATAGAACTAGCTCCAATTCATCAATGTAATGTAGGCATGTATTCCGAATATAGTCATACGTGCTTATGGAAAAGAACTTGCATGGCATCTTTTGTCCTACCCTCCCGTGGCAGCGGGGTCCTAGCGGAAACTAAGGGATATTAAGGCCCCCTTTTAATAGATTACCGGACCAAAGCATTAACACATAGTGAATACATGAACTCCTCAAACTATGGTTATCACCGGTAAGTATCCCGATTATTGTCACTTCGGGGTTAACGGATCATAACACATAATAGGTGAGTATAGACTTGCAAGATAGGATTAAGAACTCTCATATATTGATGAAAGCATAATAGGTTCAGATCTGAAATCATGGCACTCGGGCCCTAGTGACAAGCATTAAGCATAGCAAAGTCATAGCAACATCTATCTCTGAACATAGTGGATACTAGGGATCAAACCCTAACAAAACTAACTCGATTACATGATAAATCTCATCCAACCCATCACCGTCCAGCAAGCCTACGATGGAATTACTCACGCACGGCGGTGAGCATCATGAAATTGGTGATGGAGGATGGTTGATGATGACGATGGCGATGGATTCCCCTCTCCGGAGCCCAGAACGGACTCCAGATCAGCCCTCCCGAGAGGTTTTAGGGCTTGGCAGCGGCTCCGTATCGTAAAACGTGATGGATCCTTCTGTCTGATTTTTTCTCCCCGAAAGCAAATATATAGAGTTGGAGTTGAGGTCGGAGGAGCTCCAGGGGGCCACGAGGTAGGGGGGCACGCCCCCCACCCTCGTGGCTAGGGTGTGGGCCCCTGGTCTTCATCTTTTGCAAGGATTTTTTTATTATTTCCGAAAAGACATTCTGCGAAGTTTCAGGTCATTCCGAGAACTTTTGTTTCTTCACATAAATAACACCATGGTAATTCTGCTGAAAACAGCGTCAGTCCGGGTTAGTTCCATTCAAATCATGCAAGTTAGAGTCCAAAACAAGGGCAAAAGTGTTTGGAAAAGTAGATACGACGGAGGCGTATCACGCCTTACCTTCCTCCATTGCCATTCACGCAGTTTCCACGCTGCTAGTGACTCCGGTGCGATTGCCCTCGACGCGGTGTCCGTCCTGCTCTAACTCGGGTGCCTCTGCCATGCCCTACATTGTATTATATTTTCTACTAGCACATATGCACGTGCATTGCAATGAGAGAGAAAATAGTACTCCCTCCGTTCCTAAATGTAAGTCTTTTTAGAGATTTCACTACGGACTACATACAGAGTAAAATGAGTGAATCTACACTCTAAAACATGTCTATATACATCCGTATGTAGTCCATAGTGGAATCTCGAAGAAGACTTATATTTAGGAACGGAGGGAGTATGTATTTAAAGTTAGTGATAATTATATGTGCAAGAAAAAACCCTGTGTGCACATGGAAAAACAACATTTAGCTTCTCTGTTTCACCGGGTGTGTAGTAATCAATCCGCCATTTTTCCATTCTTTGATCGAGTGCATTTAAGAGTTTTGTTATGTCATCATACGCGACAGAAGGCCCATGAATTATTCAATCTACTTTTCCTTTCAATTGAGGAAATTTTAAGATATGAAGTTTCTGTATATTGTAGGAAACATAAACCATTTTTTAAATCTGAACAGTTTTTTGAAAATTATGTACACTTTCAGAAAAACAAGAATAAAATTAGAAATATGAACATCTTTTAAAATTCAAAAAAAAATTATTGAAAATGCAATTTTTTTTACAAAAACATGAACATTTTTTGAATTTGTGAATATTTTTTAGAATGGGAACATGTGTTGAAAATTCATATTTTTTTCAAAAATGTGTATCTTCTAATATTTTTTTGAATTGTGAAAGTTTCACAAAAACAAGCAAATTTGGAGCATTTCTAAAATGCCATTTTCTTTTTAGAAATCTTGAACAATTTTGAAAAAGAATAAAGGTTTTTGAAAAGGTGGGAAACTTTTTTCAAGTTCCAGATATTTTTTAAATAGCAACAAAATTTTGGAATTCCAAACATTTTGTATAATTTGATTTTGTGAAATTCTGAATATTTTTGAGAATTTTGAATATATGAAATAAATTATATACGAAAAATAAACTTGAAAGGGAAAAAGTGGTAGGGGAAGGAGAATAAAAATAGAAGTAAACCGCAAAAAGAAAAGAAAAATGGGACAACCCATTATTGGTTGTCCTGTGAGAAGCTTCGACTATTTGTCGCCTTGCGCGGAAAATAGAATTTTCCCAGCTGCGTGAGCAGAAAAATAAGTGGACTGGCTTTGTTGGGCCACAGAATGCAGCCCACGTATGAAATTCTGGAAAAACCTTTTTTATTCAACCAACACATAGAACCTCAAAGAGTGCCCCAAAGTTTCTACCAGAGAATCATGACGAAAACGTGTGCCAATCCCTATGCATAGGTTCATGGGCGGAACCCGCAAGTTGATCACCAAAACATACATCAAGTGAATCACGTGGTATCCCATTGTCACCATAGATACGCACGGCAAGACATACATCAAGTGTTCTCAAATCTTTAGAGACTCAATCCGATAAGATAACTTCGAAGGGGAAACTCAATCCATTACAAGAGAGTAGAGGGGGGAAGAAACATCATATGATCCAAATATAATAGCAAAGCTCGCGATACATCAAGATCGTATCACCTCAAGAACACGAGAGAGAGAGAGATCAAACACATAGCTAGTGGTACATACCCTCAGCTCCGAGGGAGAACTACTCCCTCCTCGTCATGGAGAGCACTGGGATGATGAAGATGTCCACCGGAGAGGGATTGCCCCCTCCGGTAGGGTGCCGGAACGGGTCTAGATTGGTTTTCGGTGGCTATGGAAGCTTCTGGCGGCGGAAATCCCGATCTATTGTGCTCCCCGATCGTTTTAGGGTATATGGAGATATATAGGAGGAAGAGGTACATCAAGGGAGCCACGAGGGTGGAGGGCGCGCCCCCCAGCCTCGTGGTTTCCTCGTTGCTTCCCTTACGTGGATTCCAAGTCTCCCGGGTTGCTTTCCTTCCAAAAATAAGTTCCGTGAAGTTTCAGGTCAATTGGACTCCGTTTGATTTTCCTTTTCTACGATACTCTAAAACAAGGAAAAAAACAAAAACTGGCACTGGGCTCTAGGTTAATAGGTTAGTCCCAAAAATAATATAAAAGTGTATAATAAAGCCCATAAACATCCAAAGTTGATAATATAATAGCATGGAACAATCAAAAATTATAGATACGTCGGAGACGTATCAGCATCCCCAAGCTTAATTCCTGCTCATCCTCGAGTAGGTAAATGATAAAAACAGAATTTTTGATGTGGAATGCTACCTAACATATTTATCCATGTAATCTTCTTTATTGAAGCAAGAATATTCAAATCCATAAGATTCAAGACAAAAGTTCATATTGACATAAAAATAATAATACTTCAAGCATACTAACTAAGCAATCATGTCTTCCCAAAATAACATGGCGAAAGAAAGTTCATCCCTACAAAATCATATAGTTTGGTCATGCTCCATTTTCATCAGACAAGAATGCTCTCATCATGCACAACCCCGATGACAAGCCAAGCAATTGTTTCATACTTTAGTAATCTCAAACTCATAAACCTTGACGCAATACATGAGCGCGAGCCATGGACATAACACTATGGGTGGAATAGAATATAATGAGGGGGTTATGTGGAGAAGACAAAAAAGAGAAAGTCTCACATCAACGCAGCTAATTAATGGGCTACGGAGATGCCCATCAATTGATGTCAATGCAAGGAGTAGGGATTGCCATGCAACGGATGCACTAGAGCTATAAATGTATGAAAGCTCAACAAAAGAAACTAAGTGGGTGTGCATCCAACTTGCTTGCTCACGAAGACCTATGGCACTTGAGGAGGCCCATTGTTGGAATATACAAGCCAAGTTCTATAATGAAAAATTCCCACTAGTAAATGAAAGTGACAAAACAAGAGACTCTCTATCATGAGGATTATGGTGCTACTTTGAAGCACAAGTGTGGAAAAAGGATAGTAGCATTGTCCCTTTCATTTTTTTTATTTTTTTATTTTTTTATTTGGCCTTTTTTGGCCTTTCTTTTTTTATTTGGCCTTTCTTTTTTATGGACTTCCTCTTTTTGGGGAACAATGCTCTATTAATGATGATCATCACACTTCTATTTACTTACAACTCAAGAATGACAACTCGATACTTAGAACAAGATATGACTCTATATGAATGCCTCTGGCGGTGTACCGGGAATGCAATGAATCAAGAGCGACATGTATGAAAAATTATGAGAGGTGGCTTTGCCACAAATACGATGTCAACTACATGATCATGCAAAGCAATATGACAATGATGAAGCGTGTCATAATAAACGGAACGGTGGAAAGTTGCATGGCAATATATCTCAGAATGGCTATGGAAATGCCATAATAGGTAGGTATGGTGGCTGTTTTGAGGAAGATATAAGGAGGTTTATGTGTGAAAGAGCGTATCATATCACGGGGTTTGGATGCACCGGCGAAGTTTGCACCAACTCTCAATGTGAGAAAGGGCAATGCACGGTACCGAAGAGGCTAGCAATGATGGAAGGGTGAGAGTGCGTATAATCCATGGACTCAACATTAGTCATAAAGAACTCACATACTTATTGCAAAAATCTACAAGTCATCAAAAACCAAGCACTACACGCATGCTCCTAGGGGGATAGATTGGTAGGAAAAGACCATGGCTCGTCCCCGACCGCCACTCATAAGGAGGACAATCAAATAACACCTTATGTTTCAAATTTGTTACATAACATTTACCATACGTGCATGCTACGGGACTTGCAAACTTCAACACAAGCATTTCTCAAGTTCACAACTACTCAACTAGCATGACTTTGATACTATTACCTCCATATCTCAAAACAATCATCAAGTATCAAACTTCTCTTAGCATTTAATGCACTTATATGAAAGTTTTTATTATACCCATCTTTGATGCCCATCATATTAGGACTAGTTTCATAACCACAGCAAACTACCATGATGTTCTAAAGACTCTCAAAATAATATAAGTGAAGCATGAGAGATCAATTATTTCTTCAAAATAAAACCACCACCGTGCTCTAAAAATATATAAGTGAAGCACTAGAGCAACAACAAACTACTCCAAAAGATATAAGTGAAGATCAATGAGTAGTCGAATAATTATGCAACTATGTGAAGACTCTCTATCATTTAAGAATTTCAGATCTTGGTATTTTATTCAAACAGCAAGCATCACTAAATAAAATAAAATTACGCTCCAAGAAAAACATATATCATGTGCCGAATAAAAATATAGCTCCAAGTAAAGTTACCGATGAACGAAGACGAAAGAGGGGATGCCTTCCAGGGCATCCCAAAGCTTAGGCTCTTGGTTGTCCTTGAATATTACCTTGGGGTGCCTTGGGAATCCCCAAGCTTAGGCTCTTTCCGCTCCTTATTCCATAGTCCATCGAATCTTTACCCAAAACATGAAAACTTCACAACACAAAACTTAACAGAAAACTCATAAGCTCCGTTAGCGAAAGAAAAAAAAACCACTTCAAGGTACTGTAATGAACTCATTATTTATTTATATTGGTGTTAAACCTACTGTATTCCAACTTCTCTATGGTTTATAAACTCTTTTACTAGCCATAGATTCATCAAAATAAGCAAATAACATACGAAAAACAGAATCTGTCAAAAACAGAACAGTCTGTAGTAATATGAATCAAACGTATACTTCTTGAACTCATAAAATTCTCAAATAAATTGCTGGACGTGAGGCATTTATCTATTAATCATATTCAAAAAGAATTAACTAAATAGCACTCTCCAATAAAAAATGGCAGCAATTCTTGTGAGTGCTAAAGTTTCTGTTTTTTACAGCATGATCAACAAGACTTTCCCCAAGTCTTCCCAACGGTTCTACTTGGCAAAAACATAAAAACTCAATCAAAACAGAGGCTAGATAAATTATCTATTACTAAACAGGAACAAAAATAAAATTGGGTTGCCTCCCAACAAGCGCTATCGTTTAACGCCCCTAGCTAGGCATGATGATTTCAATGATGCTCACATAAAATATATGAATTGTAACATAAAGGGAGCATCATGAAGAATATGACTAGAACATTTAAGTCTAACCCACTTCCTATGCATAGGGATTTTGTGAGCAAACAACTTGTGGGAACAAGAATCAACTTGCATAGGAAGGTAAAACAAGCATAACTACAAAACTTTAAGCACATAGAGAGGAAACTTGATATTATTGCAATTCCTACAAGCATATATTCCTCCCTCATAATAATTTTCAGTAGCATGATGAATGAATTCAACAATATAACCAGCACCTAAAGCATTCTTTTCATGATCTACAAGCATAGAAATTTTATTACTCTCCACACAAGCAAAATTCTTCTCGTGAATAATAGTGGGAGCAAACTCAACAAAATAATTATCATGTGAGGCATAATCCAATTGAAAATTAAAATCATGATGACAAGTTTCATGGATATCACTATTCTTTCTAGCATACAAGTCATCACAATAATCATCATAGATAGCAACTTTGTTCTCATAATCAATTGGAACCTCTTCCAAAATAGTGGATCATCACAAAATAAAGTCATGACCTCTCCAAATCCACTTTCATCAATATAATCATCATAAATACGAGGCATGCTTTCATCATAATAAATTTGCTCATCAAATCTTGGGGGACAAACAATATCATCTTCATCAAACATAGCTTCCCCAAGCTTGTGGCTTTGCATATCATTAGCATCATGGATATTCAAGGAATTCATACTAACAACATTGCAATAATGCTCATCATTCAAATATTTAGTGCCAAACATTTTAATGCATTCTTCCTCTAACACTTTGGCACAATTTTCCTTTCCATCATACTCACGAAAGATATTAAAAAGATGAAGCGTACGAGGCAAACTTAATTCCATTTTTTTGTAATTTTCTTTTATAAACTAAACTAGTGAGAAAACAAGAAACTAAAAGACTCGATTGCAAGATCTAAAGATATACCTTCAAGCGCTAACCTCCCCGGCAACGGCGGCAGAAAAGAGCTTGATGTCTACTACACAACCTTCTTCTTGTAGACGTTGTTGCGCCTCCAAGTGCAGAGGTTTGTAGGACAGTAGCAAATTTCCCTCAAGTGGATGACCTAAGGTTTATCAATCCGTAGGAGGCGTAGGATGAAGATGGTCTCTCTCAAGCAACCCTACAACCAAATAACAAAGAGTCTCTTGTGTCCCCAACACACCCAATACAATGGTAAATTGTATAGGTGCACTAGTTCAGCGAAGAGATGGTGATACAAGTGCAATATGGATAGTAGATAAAGGTTTTTGTAATCTGGAATTATAAAAATAGCAAGGTAACTAAGGATAAAGTGAGCATAAACGGTATTGCAATGATAGGAAACAAGGCCTAGGGTTCATACTTTCACTAGTGCTAGTCCTCTCAACAATAATATCATAATTGGATCACATAACTATCCCTCAACATGCAACAAAGAGTCACTCCAAAGTCACTAATAGCGGAGAACAAACGAAGAGATTATGGTAGGGTACGAAACCACCTCAAAGTTATTCTTTCCAATCAATCCGTTGGGCTATTCATATAAGTGTCACAAACAGCCCTAGAGTTCGTACTAGAATAACACATTAAGACACAAATCAACCAAAACCCTAATGTCACCTAGATACTCCAATGGGTATGATTATACAATATGCATCACACAATCTCAGATTCATCTATTCAACCAACACATAGAACCTCAAAGAGTGCCCCAAAGTTTCTACCAGAGAATCACGACGAAAACGTGTGCCAACCCCTATGCATCGGTTCATGGGCGAAACCCGCAAGTTGATCACCAAAACATACATCAAATGAATCACGTGGTATCCCATTGTCACCACAGATACGCATGGCAAGACATACATGAAGTGTTCTCAAATCTTTAAAGACTAAATCCGATAAGATAACTTCGAAGGGGAAACTCAATCCATTACAAGAGAGTAGAGGGGGGAAGAAACATCATAGGATCCAAATATAATAGCAAAGCTCGCGATACATCAAGATCGTATCACCTCAAGAACACGGGGGAGAGAGAGAGAGAAAGATCAAACACATAGCTACTGGTACATACCCTCAGCCCCGAGGGAGAACTACTCCCTCCTCATCATGGAGAGCACCGGGATGATGAAGATGTCCACCGGAGAGGGATTGCCCCCTCCGGCAGGGTGCCGGAATGGGTCTAGATTGGTTTTCGGTGGCTACGGAGGCTTCTGGCGGTGGAACTCCCGATCTATTGTGCTCCCTGATTGTTTTAGGGTATATGGAGATATATAGGAGGAAGAGGTACGTCAGGGGAGCCACAAGGGCCCCATGAGGGTGAAGGGCGCGCCCAGGGGGGTGGGCGCGCCCCCTACCTCGTGGCTTCCTTGTTGCTTCCCTTACGTGGACTCCAAGTCTCCCGGGTTGCTTTCCTTCCAAAAATAAGTTCCGTGAAGTCTCAGGTCAATTGGACTCCATTTGATTTTCCTTTCTGAGATACTCTAAAACAAGGAAGAAAAAAACTGGCACTGGGCTCTAGGTTAATAGGTTAGTCCCAAAAATAATATAAAAGTGTATAATAAAGCCCATAAACATCCAAAGTTGATAATATAATAGCATGGAACAATCAAAAATTATAGATACATTGGAGACGTATCAGGCATCCCCAAGCTTGGGCTTTTAGGTGTACTTAGATTATCTTGGGGTGCCATGGGAATCCCCAAGCTTAGACTCTTGCCACTCCTTGTTCCATAATCCATCAAATCTTTCGCCCAAAACTTGAAAACTTCACAACACAAAACTTAAAGTAGAAAATCTCGTGAGCTCCGTTAGCGAAAGAAAACAAAATACCACTTCAAGGTACTGTAATGAACTCACTCTTTATTTATATTGGTGTTAAACATACTGTATTCCAACTTCTCTATGGTTTATAAACTATTTTACTAACCATAGATTCATCAAAATAAGCAAACAACACACGAAAAACAGAATTTGTAAAAAACAGAACAGTCTGTAGTAATCTGTAGCTAACGCAAGTTCTGGAACCCCAAAAATAATAAAATAAATTGCTGGACGTGAGGAATTTATCTATTAATCATCTTAAAAAAATAATTAACTAAATATCATTTTCAAAATAAAAATGGCAGCAATTCTCGTGAGCGCTAAAGTTTCTGTTTTTTACAGCAAGATTAAAGAGACTTTCCCCAAGTCTTCCCAACGGTTCTACTTGGCACAAACACTAATTAAACACAAAAAACTCAACCAAAACATGGCTAGATAAATTATTTATTACTAAAAAGGAGCAAAAATCAAGGAATAAAAATAAAATTGGGTTGCCTCCCAACAAGCGCTATCGTTTAACGCCCCTAGCTAGGCATAAAAGCAAGGATAGGTTTAGGTATCTGTAGTTGGTAATTCTTGAATGAGACATCTATCGCCCTTAAAGAGTTTATTTCCTTTTATCAATTGTAAAACTTCTAGGCACAAAATTGAAACAATCATTAGTAGCAAACGGTTCCTTAATGATAGCAATAAGATTGGGATGAATACTTATAGATTTGAGATCCGCAGTTTCCTTGCTAGAGGATTCACCCTTATTTTTAGGAACATACATAAGCTTGGAAATTTTAGTTGGAGGACTTGGAGTATTCTTTACGGAAGAAAAGGCGGTTCCCAAGTTGGTAATGATACCCTCAAGTTTATCGATTCTAGTGGAATCCTGATTTATTCTTTCATTAACTATGGGTTCCTTCTCATTAATATTTTTCAAAGTGACTCCTACTTTAGATCCATATTGAGTAATTTGGTTATGGACCTTTTTATCCAAATTTTCAATTAACTCTACGGTAGCAACCTTATTTTCAATAATTTCAAGTTTTTGCAATACATGCTCCAAAGTAAACATAGTTCCATTAACCAAAAGAGGGGGTGAGCCAAACAAATCTACCATAGCATTACAGGAATCAAAGGTGTGGCTACCCAAGAAATTCCCTCCAGTAATGGTATCAAGGACATATCTGTGCCAAGGAGTAGCGCCTACACAAAAATTGCAGAGAAGAATGGAAGTAGATTGCTTTTTGGTAGATCTATTTTGAGCATTGCAAATTCTGTACCAAGCGTCTTTTATATTTTCTCCTTCCCTTTGCTTAAAATTAAGAACTTCATTTTCGGGAGACAACGGAGAAGATATGGGACTAGCCATAATGACAAGCAAGCAATCCAACACACAAGCAAACAAGAGACAGGCAAAAGGAGGCAAATAGAGAAAGTGAAGGAGGATGTAGAGAGAGGACGAATAAAACGGCAAGGGTGAAGTGGGGGAGAGGAAAACGAGAGGCAAATGGCAAATAATGTAATGCGGGAGATAAGGGTTTGTGATGGGTACTTGGTATGTTGACTTTTGCGTAGACTCCCTGGCAATGTCGCCAGAAATCCTTCTTGCTACCTCTTGAGCACTGCGTTGGTTTTCCCTTGAAGCGGAAAGGGTGATGCAGCAAAGTAGTGTAAGTATCTCCCTCAGTTTTTGAGAACCAAGGTATCAATCCAGTAGGAGGACACGCACGAGTCCCTCGCACCTACACAAACAAATAAACTCCTCGCAACCAACGCAATAAAGGGGTTGTCAATCCCTTCACGGTCACTTACGAGAGTGAGATCTGATAGATATGATAAGATAATATTTTTGGTATTTTTATGATAAAGAGAAATAAAGATGCAAAGTAAAATAAAAGGCAAAATAAATAACTAAGTATTGAAAGATTAATATGATGGAGAATAGACCCAGGGGCCATAGGTTTCACTAGTGGCTTCTCTCGAGAGCATAAGTATTACGGTGGGTATACAAATTACTGTTGAGCAATTGATAGAATTGAGCATAGTTATGAGAATATCTAGGTGTGATCATGTATATAGGCATCACGTTCAAGACAAGTAGACCGACTCCTGCCTGCATCTACTACTATTACTCCACACATCGACCGCTATCCAGCATGCATCTAGAGTATTAAGTTCAAGAGAACAGAGTAACGCTTTAAGCAAGATGACATGGTGTAGAGGGATAAACTCATGCAATATGAAATAAACCCCATCTTGTTATCCTCGATGGCAACAATACAATATGTGCCTTGCTGCCCCAACTGTCACTGGGAAAGGACACCGAAAGATTGAACCCAAAGCTAAGCACTTCTCCCATTGCAAGAAAGATCAATCTAGTAGGCCAAACCAAACTAATAATTAGAAGAGACTTGCAAAGATAACCAATCATACACTACTAGGAAAAGGCCTACTAGTGGCGCACCAGTTTTGCCTACTAATGGCGCACTACTGGTGCGCCACTAGTACCACGCCACTAGTATTTTTTACTAATGGCGCACCACGCTGTGCGCCATTAGTATAGACCACCATGCGCCATTAGTATGCCTCTCAGGGGGGCATATTTACCCACGTGCTTTGGCATACTAATGGCGCACTGTGGGGTGATGCGCCATTAGTATCCTTTGGCATACTAATGGCGCACACTGTGTAGTAATGCGCCATTAGTATCCTTTGGCATACTAATGGCGCACTTTGGGGTGATGTGCCATTAGTATGAATATTAGGTTTATTTTTTTTACTTTTCTGATTTTTGCACAGGTTACAAAATATATTATTGGACAGAATATAGACAGCAGCACACAACAATAGCAGATTCATCGAATACAATAGAAGATTAGTCTTCGAATACAATTCATCATATTAGTCTCCTAATTCAAAAGACCGAACAAAGATAAAACATTACAAGTCTCGAGACCGCGAGTAGCGAGTTTGTCTTTACATTACAAGTCGATATCGATCATCTAAACTACCATCACATAGAAGAGAGCTGCGGTCATCACGATGAGCATCATCGCGATGAAACTGGTCTTCATCCGGTTCCTCCAACGCTCCCTCCTCTCTCCCGCTAGATAGCGGGCGTATCTAGATTCCGCCTCCGCCCTAGTGGTGTACCCTTTGTAACTGTTACCGCTGAAACGGTGAACCTGTCTCCGACACTCCTCCTAGTCGTCATAGACTCCGGGAACCTTATCCTTGTACACGACATACGACGGCATCTCTATGCACAAGCCAAACAACAGACAATACATAAGCAATATATAAGTATGCAACAAAAGGATTGGAAGAGAAAAGCAAGACATTAATAGCACGATTCATGGTCCTACTAATAAGTAGCATCGATTACATCTAAGTTGAACGACTGTCCAAACCAAAGAGACATACAATTCATTGAAGTTTAATTACAACATGAGCCAATCAATGTTTCAGAACTACACATAGCATCACTACTTTCGACTCGACTCATGGGACCGGAGCGTGGATGAAGCCGCCGTCTGTCGTGATGGTCATGAAATCGCGGGCGTTGTCAGCCTGCATTTGTAGCGTTGTGTCTATCTCACTGTTGGATGGTTGATATCTAAGGTAGAACTGCCCCAAGGTATGAAGGACATCTTGATGGATGATTTCTGCTAACTCCGACTGGATGCGAAAGAATTCTTGTCTGATGTCCGCGTCCTGGATTGCCGACAAGCTCGCGGCCCAATCTTTGAGATTATCTGGTAGCAGAAGGTGATGATGGTCCCGTACGATCGCCCGCATGTGATGGAGGGTGTAGTAGGCATCCTTCTGACCGCCAGGCGGCTGCTTGACGCAGCAGAACTTAGTATTGTGGGCGAACACGTGCCTGCCGTACCTACGAACTGGCCTGGTGAAGGTGCCTCCAGATTTGGCGTAGCCGGGGAGAACATCATCAAGAACTTTCTTGATATTTGTGTAGTCTATCTTGGAGTCACGGTTCGGGTCGAAATACGTGGCCATGGAATATTTCGGGCTTAAGAGGATGAGTGTGCAATGTGTGTCACTTCACAAAACACGGAATGTTAGAAAGAAGAAAGAACGATCAAAATCTAAGAAATCATTGGTTTCGGGGCGGTTAAGGGATCACTTACTCGGGAAAGTAAGACACAAGGAAGTTATCCTTATCTGGGTTTGCCAGAATGACGCCTTCGAGGTGTGAACTCGCGACTTGGCGGTCCCCAGCGCTGCCCCCAAGAGCTTGGCATGCTTGTAGAAGGGGTCGACTATCACGATGCCCGGGGTCTTGTCTCTAATGATCCACATCTCCATACTCAGCGGAATAGCCGAACGAAGGTGTAGTGCAGCGGATGAAGGTTAAACATAGCAAAGATGTCATCAAACCGCAGGACGATCGTACCCCCAATGGCGCCATCCACAAAGCCCTTGCCCTTTGGCACCTTGGCCATGAAAACCGGGTATGCCACATCATTCTCTCTGAGACGCCGCTTCTCCAAAGAAAGAACACTGTCATGCAGACTCCCCATAGCACCGGTTGCAGCATTGAGCATATTTGTTGGTAGCATCGCCCTACCTGCCACATGCACCCTCCTCGAGATATCCTTAGGTGAAGGTGGCCCGTCCTGAGCATGGATCATACTCGGTGCCGGCTGGCTCGCACCAGCGCCCTTTTTAGCCTTTCGTTTCCGTCCCTTCTTCTTGATCTGCTGTAATGGGACCGAGTTCTGCTCACAGACCGCCTTCTTGAGCGTGTTGGGGCTGATAATATTTGGCACCTCAGCTATCTGAGGCTCGGTGAAGGCGGCAGCTGGAGGCGTCTCCTGAGAACTGAATGCCAGACGATGCCTGTTGCAATTGGGTTTCTCCGCCGTACCAGCTAGATCGCGGTCGTCTTGGTTGGGTTCTTGAGAAGGAGGCCCGCAGAACTCGTCACCGTACCCATGTTTGGCAAAGTACTTATCAACGTTGGTAAATGTACCGTCGTCGTCCGGATCCTGTGCCATATGCATGTCTGGATCCTGTGCCATAGGGATGTCCGGCATGTCCGATAGCATTGCGGCGTTCTTGCCATGGCTTGGCACCGGCGCGACTGGCGGTCTTGTCTGTGTGGTGGTGTCCCCCGCCCCCAAACGAATCAGGCTCTTCGGCCAAAGCAGGGGCCAGCTTACGCAGGCGCTGAGGGTCATCTCTTCTTCTTCGTCGGCCCCAGCAGGTTGAATCGGAGGTAACAGCTCGTCGCAGCCTGGCAGCACCCGAACCACTTCAACCCTATACACTATGGGTGGCATCGGATTACCGTGGAACACGGGGTTGCCCGGTTGAACGATTCTGCCCTTGGCGACATCGACCAACTCACCGCCCACGAAGTGCAGGAGAGTGCAAGGAACGTCGGCGACGCCTTGCGAAAACATGTAGGGCGTCAGGGATGCCCAGTCAAAGGCAAGGAGATGAAGTCATCGGCCGAGAGGCTTAGTTACCGTGATGCCGTCGAGCTCGGCTAATGTCGAGGCACCACCAACGGCGGGCGTGCAACTGACGGAGGGGCCGCTTGCTGGTGAGGTGCCGGCCGGCGTACACCCGGGTGCATTAAGCTCCAATGCCCGCGCCGGCACCGGAGACACGAATACCGCCTCCGTCGAAGACACCAATGGCGCCGCCGGAGACACCAATGGCGCCGCCTGCGCATTGTGCGAGTTGCTGGCCGTGAAGCTAGGAACCGGGGGAGGCCCCTGTTGGCCGCCCGCAATCCATGTCGTCAGCCGATGAATCAACGTAGGCACCATGGCGTTGAGCGTCATTCCCAGTTGTTGCAATTGCTGTTGGACAATCTCTGAAATCCGCGCCACTTGTGCCTTGAGTGCTTCAACCTCGTGCGATTGGCTTTCCGAGCTGGTCTTTTTCTCCTTTCGCCCACCAGCGGTATAGTATGACGACCATTTTGTGGACAAGCCTTTGCCGGCCACACGACCAGCTGACATCGGCTTACTGAGCTTATCCTTGTTTTTCATTACGTTCAACGCCCTATTTAAAGGGGTGTCGAAAGGGGAGCTCTGAGACGACCCCGCGCTACTGCTTTCATTGTCTTGTGGAAGGAACGTGAACCATTTAGAAATATTGGGGATTAATTAGAATGCAACCATATGGAGCTAATTACGCGGGGGTGTATTCCTTACGAGAACAAGCTCAAGCGCCTTGGTCTTCGGATCCGTGGTAAGCTCCTTTGTTACCGGGTCCTCCTTCTACCGGGCCCTGAGAAAGTTCCTGGTCTGCTTGTCACGGTATTTCTCGAAGCGGGGCGGTAGGCCTTGCTCGGCATGCTCCGCGTCCTCCTTGTCCCATATAGGCTCCGCCACTCTGCAACTGCTGGGACCGAGTTGGTGGACCCCTAAGTTCAACTTCCGCATTTCTTTCCCCCACTGACTTGATCCGGAGGTTGCGCTGCTCTCGCACTTGATCTTGAACTCCTTGTAGTCATCTTCGCTCATCAAAGGATATTTCTCCTTGATCTTCTCATAACTATCACCTTTTTCAATCATTGCCTTCGCCGTGCTTTTCCAAGTAGACAGGGCCGTGCTCATCCTCGTGAGGGCGGCACCGTTCACTTTATTCCCTGAGAGGCGTGTGTTTGCAAACTCAGCGGGGAACTTGTATCGTTCGTGCAGCTTCGTGAAGAGGAGGCTGCACAAATTCCCTCGGTCCTTATGCCTTAGGTTCTCGGTGTTGATCGAGACGGTGCTCCGGAGAATGCACCCGAGCTGAACCGAGTACCCCTTGACTACGTGTTTGGGCGCCGTCGGATGCCCGTCGGAGTTCACTTCAGTAAATTCCTCCCTGACGGTGCCGAGCACGCTCAGGCGCTGGTCCTTCCATTGCCTCTTCAGTTGGCTGCCATCTGTGCGTGCGCCGCCATCATCAGTGGTGGCATCCGCGGCGCCATCATCAGTGGTGTCATCCCCGATGGCACTAGGGGTTGTGTAGTCAGGATCGGTGTCTTCCGCGGCGTCCTCATAGCGGTGAGGTTCTTCCTCCAACTCCTGGGACAGCTCCCAGAATTGCTTGCCGCCCGAACCGCCGGCCTCATCGTTGTGGGCCATGTTTCGCTCTAAATAGGAAAAAAGTTTGGTCAAAAAGTTGGTTATTGTCAAGGAACAAGATCATGGTCTCATCATTTAGGGTTTTTCGACACCGAGGCATCCTAAAAGCTAAGCTTTTATCATTTAGGGTTTGTTGACA
This sequence comes from Triticum urartu, assembly GCF_056163025.1. Lineage (NCBI taxonomy): Eukaryota > Viridiplantae > Streptophyta > Magnoliopsida > Poales > Poaceae > Triticum > Triticum urartu. The sequence goes on from NC_141877.1 coordinate 365,128,544, forward strand.
CCGAGGCACCCTAAAAGCCTAAGCGTACATCATTTAGGTTCTCATCGACACCGAGGCACCCTATAGAAGCCAAGTTAAGTTTTCATCATTTAGGGTTTATCGATGCCGAGGCACCCTAGGTTGGCCTAATCACTTGGCACTAATCACTTGGCTCTATTGCTACCTATGTTGGGTTTATCATCTAGGGTTTATCGATGCTAAGGAGAATTCTAAGTTGGGCCTAATCACTTGGCTCTATTGCCACCTATGGTTTAATGCAGCAAGAATGGTGGGGCAGTTGATCCTACTTAACTAAGTACTAAGATACCCCGGCCCATGCATTAGTCGCAAGTACCCCATAAAACCGGCGGATCTCGGGTAGGGGGTCCCGAACTGTGCGTCTAGGCCGGATGGTAACAGGAGGCAGGGGACACGAAGTTTTACCCAGGTTCGGGCCCTCTCGATGGAGGTAAAACCCTACGTCCTGCTTGATTAATATTGATGGTATGGGTATTACAAGAGTTGATCTACCACGAGATCAGAGAGGCTAAACCCTAGAAGCTAGCCTATGGTATGATTGTTGATGTGTATGTTGTCCTACGGACTAAAACCCTCCGGTTTATATAGACACTGGATAGGGTTAGGGTGACATAGAGTCGGTTACAATGGTAGGAGATCTGAACATCCGTATCGCCAAGCTTGCCTTCCATGCCAAGGAAAGTCCCTTCCGGACACGGGACGGAGTCTTCAATCTTGTATCTTCATAGTCCAGGAGTCCGGCTTGAAGGTATAGTTCGGCTATCCGAACACCCCCTAATCCAGGACTCTCTCAGTAGCCCCCGAACCAGGCTTCAATGATGATGAGTCCGGTGCGCAGATTGTCTTCGGCATTGCAAGGCGGGTTCTCCTCCAAATTCTGTGTACCTGTTCGAATAAAGTCCGGTTTCTTGTAGATGTTGCGCTCCTTGGCTCCTACGCCCAATAATGGCCGTTTTCCACGTGTTAAACGAATATGAAAAGTCTGAGTGTTTTTACGTTCACACCCCTAGCCGTGTGAATGAGTTGCCCTTTTTAAGGGGACGAGGATTTAGATCCAATCCACACCTTCTCCCCTCCATGAGTGTTCATCGGAGCGCATCCGACAAAGTCCATTCCACCATGGCCAGCCGCCGCAACTCCTCCTCTCGTCCTTCTAGCCCTAAGCCTGGATATTGGGAGAGATGTTCTACTCCGCACAGCGAGCTAGTGACGCTTCAGACCAAAGGATTTCTCCCCCCGGCCTATATGGTCCCGATCCGAGCCGGTCTCGCCATCTACAACGGCTGAGAGCAAGCAGAGAATGCCCCTAATCCATCTAAAGGAGAGCGGGTGTGCCTTGTTCCTTACTTAATAAGGGGGCTAGGATTTCCCATCCACCCGTTTCTCCGGGGGTTGCTGGAGTTCTACGGCCTCCAGCTACATCATCTCACGCATGCCTCAGTATTGCATATCGCGGGCTTTGTAGCCCTCTGCGAGCTGTTCTTGGGTATTGAAGCTCATTTCAGACTGTGGAAGGAGCTATTTTGCCTCGTGCCCCATTCCAGGAAAGGGTCAATGTATCAAGTGGGCGGAGCCGAAGTATGGCGCATCGCCGGGACCGGATATCTGTTCGGAACCCCAAAGAAGGCGTCCGAAGACTGGCCTTCGGAATGGTTCTATATAGAAGACGTCCCGCTGTCGTATCCTGTCCGGATCGGCCTCCCAGAGTTCGATAGTGCTCCTTTAAAAAAGCGCCTAAGCTGGCGTCCATGGAGCCCTCAAAGGGAAAGCGACAGGGACATCGTTTATCTCATGGGCCGAATAATATTGTTGGCCCATTCCGAACTAACCATGATCGGAGTTATGGCCGAATGCATCATGCGGGGGGTGCAGCCGCTTCAGTACAGAAGCCACCCCATGTGGGATTTCAACGGGGAGGACGACGCCACCCGCTACGGCCGTAAAGGGCCAGATTCAGTTGCCGCTCTATTAAAGATCTTCTCCACTTTGTACAAGGGAGAAGAGGAGGAATTTCTCCGCGTCAACCCACATGGTGGATTCTCTATGCACAATCCCCCAAGCTGGGTAAGTGGTCGCATTTACTTGCTCATCCATTTAGTGTTCCCATTGTTAAATACTTAGTCTGATGACTTCAACGCAGGAACTGTGCTGGGCCATAAAGGACATAAGTAGCCCGCCTCCACAACCTGAGGACTCGGGACGGTCTCTCGACCCGGCCTCTCAGGAGGATCCGGACATATCTATGGAGTTGATTGATGGAGTGCTCCATCAATTGAGCGAGGACAGCGCCTTGGTGGCCATTACAGCTAATTACCCATGGTTAATCCGAACACCCCAGGTACCTGATACCGAAGTCCTTGTACCCCGGACAGGGGTCCGTCCACGCGTGTTTAATTTCCTGATTGGAACCGAACTTTGCAGGGGAGGTTTCTGAGGCAGAAGGCCGAACCTGCGGTGACAAACCAACCAGGGGCCGAAGGGCCCCATGGGCAGAAAAGAGGTGCAGTCCGGACCGAGGCGTAAACGCAAAGGTATGGCGCGCCCCTTTATCCCAGTCGTTATACCTTCGAGGCACACTTGACACTCGTGCCCTTTTCAGGACGAAGAGACCTCGCCGGGCTATATCCGGAGAGGCTGCTAATCGCGCCTCCACTAGCCAGGCTCCAAGGCCTGGTCCGGGGGCGGAAGCGAATGCAAGGCGTGTGCCAGACGTTCCTCCGACGGAAGATGCGGACGGGTTATCTGCCACCAACTCAGAGGTGGAAAGTGCCATGAACCACGGGCGTCGCCGGACAATTATTCATGACGCTTGCTTCTCCCAAGAGGCATTAGATGCCTTCAATTTGGGAGATGCACACCTCCGTGCCGCTCAAAATGGTCTAGCCAGAGCCACGGAGCAATATGTAAAAGACATACGGGTAGGAAAATTTTGATAAATATATATGTAGCAGTAGCCCCCGAGACTGGAAACAGTTAGATAACTGGTTTAACGATCATTTGAAATGCAGGTTCTTACAGAAAAGAATTCCCTACTGACCCAGGAGCTGGAAGAGTGCAAAGCCCAACTAGAGGCCGCACTAGCCGCGGCAGGGGAGCCTAAGGAGACCCCCTCTGGTAATATTCATTTCGAAAGATAAGTATGTGGTGAAGCACGGCTTGTGTGTGAATCTGACAAATAAAATTGCAGATGGCGCCGGATTGAATCCGGCAAGGCAACACCTCGAACGCCAACTAAAGGCTGGTGAGAGGGTGTTGTTAAAGGTGATGGGGGAGAAGAACGTTCTCCAAGATGCCAACACCCGGCTGGGCGTCGAGCTAAAAGATGTTCGTGCCCAGCTGTCAGACTCCGTGAAGGAGAATCAGCGGCTTCGGCGCGGCATATTTAGTAAGTGCTTGAACGAACCTTTTAAAAGAAAGTTCGGCGGTGCCGTTGATTAATAGAGCAATATTCGTAGGTATGTTAACAGGTCGTCCTGCAGAGGAGATGCCCGGTTCTACAGGTGACCTTCTTCCCGAGCTCTTGCAATTGCTCGATTGAGTTCGGTAGGCGATGCGAGGCGTCGCCCAAGTCCTGTGGCCATCCATCTCCACACCCGAAGGTCTTGGAGAGCTTGCGGAGAAGCTGAGGGGAGCACGGCGGCGATTCCAGTTGTGGAAGATATCAGCCTGCCGTCAAGGCGCTAGGGAGGCCTGGGCCATGGTGAAGACACGATATTCACAGGCCGACCCCAACCATATGGCCGAGGTTGGTCCTGTAGGGCCCGATGGGAAGGAGATCCCTGTGAGCTTAGTATACGGCCAAGTAGAGTTGGCCGCAAAGTATTCCCAGCAGGACTGTAAATTGGACAACCTGTTAGATGGTATTGAAGAGGAGTACAGTCAGTCAAAATGACTATGTAATTTTAATTGACATTTATAATGCCTTCTAGCCGGATTGTAGATCATTTGTCATGGCTGACCTTTTCGCTTCAGCCTCGGGACCTGACGGTCCGGAGTGTGTCCGAATTCCCATGCGGTTATATAGGAACCGGGGAATGCATGGAGACCAGGCGTAGGGGTCATTGTGGCGTGAACAGACAAGTGCCCGACTAGTTATGTTATATTACATGGTTAGTAGGAAACATCTTCCAGGGAGAATAGTTCCGTTAGGGGTTCCTTTCCCTGGGAGGCATGCCCTAAAGTGCATGTCCATGCTGTGAAGAGAAATGCAGAAAAAACATCTGGGGGCACGTGGAAAAAATAAAAAAGATCATCTTTAGCTCACCGACCGAATATTCCCTTAAGAATGCTAGCTTTCGGCTTCACCCAGTCTGAGGTACACGTCCGGCTGACCCGGCAGTAACAATCGCAGAGGTGCTCCCTTTACCGCCTAGCCGAACAATCGGGAACGTAGGGGTAAGCACAGGAGTCAGGAAACCCAGCTTGGCCAAAACTTAAGTCATATCGATGCATATAGTGGTGAATAAAAGGTACATGCAGAAGTTTGACACATGTGTTGGGCGTGAAGGCCGTAGAAGTAAGCTTCTGTTGAAAGAAGCCCCCAGGTTTGCTGAGCGCGGATAGCGCGTCACTTTGTGAGCCTCTAAAGGCTATAAGAGGGGAAGAGAGAGAGAAGGAGAGAAATGTAAGACAGAAGGTATATATAAAAAATGGACAGAGTAAGGAGACAAACACGGGATCCGGCGCTAGGCATAGAATCTTCGGAGGCAGGCGGCTTTCCATGGGTTCGGCTCGAGTCGGTTATCCGATGCACTTCGCAGGTGGTACGCACCACCAGTCAGGACTTGGTCGATGATGAAGGGACCTTCCCACTTGGGCTTGAGTTTGTCCTTTTTCTTGTCCGGCAGGCGTAGAACTAGTTCACCAACATTGTAATTTTTGGCCCGTACTTCTCTGCTTTGGTATCTTCGAGCCTGCTGTTGATAAAATGCGGAACGGGCCTTTGCCACGTCACGCTCCTCCTCTAATGTGTCCAAACTGTCCTGCCGATCGAGCTCGGCTTCCCTTTCTTCGTACATGCGCACTCGAGGTGAGTCATGAATTATGTCCCAAGGCAAAACTGCCTCAGCGCCGTACACCATGAAGAATGGTGTGTATCCGGTGGTGCGATTCGGCGTGGTCCGCAGCCCCCAGAGTACGGAGTCGAGCTCCTCTACCCGGTGCGTGTTAGATTCCTTGAGGGACCACACTAACATGGGTTTGATGCCGCTCATGATAAGACCATTTGCACGTTCGACCTGGCCGTTGGTTTGTGGGTGATAGACGGAAGCATAATCGAGCTTGATGCCCATGTTTTTGCACCAGAGTTTTACCTCGTCGGCCGTGAAGTTCTTGTCGTTATCAGTGATGATGTTGTGGGGGATGCCATAACGGTGTACAACCCCGGATATAAAGTCTATCACAGGTCCGGATTCGGCCGTCTTAACAGGCTTGGCTTCTGTCCATTTGGTGAACTTATCCACCATGACCAGTAAGTATTTGTGCTTGTGGGTTCCGCCTTTAAGAGGTCCAACCATGTCAAGCCCCCAGACCGCGAAAGGCCAAGTGATGGGGATGGTTTGGAGGGCAGTAGGTGGCATATGGCTTTGGTTTGCAAAGAGCTGGCAACTGGTGCATTTTTGGACTAAGTCTTGGGCATCTACCTGAGCCGTCGGCCAATAAAAGCCTGTACGGAAGGCCTTTCTTACAAGGGACCGAGCTGCAGCGTGATGACCACCGAGTCCGGCATGAATTTCAGCCAGGAGGTTCTGCCCTTCCTCTTCGGAGATGCACCTTTGAAGGACTCCGGTAGTGCTTTTCTTATAAAGCTCTCCTTCATGGACTTTGTAGGCTTTGGATCGCCGCACTATGCAGCGTGCCTCATTTTGGTCCTCGGGGAGTTCCTGCCTAGTAAGGTAGGTGAGGAATGGTTCTGTCCACGGGGCGATGACGACCATTATTACGTGGGCTGAGGGTGTTATTTCATTGGCAGAGCTGCCGATTGTGTCAGAATGTTCGATGTCGGGCAGTGCGGTTGGGTCCGGGCTGTTGTTGTGCGGCTCCCCTTCCCATACTACGGATGGCTTGAACAACCTTTCCAAGAAGATGTTGGGGGGGACTACATCGCGTTTTGCGCCGATGCGTGCCAGGACATCTGCCGCCTGATTATTTTCCCGGGCTATGTGGTGAAATTCAAGCCCTTCGAACCGAGATGACATTTTTAGGACGGTGTTATGGTAAGCTGCCATCTTTGGATCTTTGGCGTCGAAGTCTCCATTTATTTGGGATATTGCGAGGTTCGAGTCCCCGCGCACCTCTAGGCGTTGAATGCCCATGGATACTGCCATCCGGAGACCATGTAAAAGGGCCTCGTATTCGGCTGCATTGTTGGAGTCTGTGTAGATAATCTGTAGTATGTATTGAACCGTGTCTCCTATGGGGGACGTCAAAACGACGCCAGCCCCCATTCCGGCCAACATCTTGGAGCCATCAAAATGCATGATCCAATTTGAATATGTGCCGTACTCTTTAGGGAGTTCGGCCTCCGTCCATTCTGCAACGAAATCGGCCAAAACTTGTGACTTGATGGCTCGTCGTGGCTTATAAGTTATGTCGAATGGGAGGAGCTCGATGGCCCATTTTGCGATTCGGCACATTGCGTCACGGTTGTTAATAATGTCATTAAGTGGTACTTCCGAGGCTACTGTTATTGAACACTCCTGGAAGTAGTGTCGTAGCTTCCGGGATGCCATGAATACCGCGTACGCAATCTTTTGATAATGCTGGTACCGTGATTTGTAGGGAGTGAGGATAGTGGACACATAATAGACAGGCCTTTGAAGGGGGAATTTGTGTCCGTCCGCTTCTCGTTCGACGACGAGCACTACGCTTACAACCTGATGTGTTGCTGCGATGTACAATAGCATTGGTTCGCCGGTATTTGGCACGGCCAGGACTGGGTTTGTTGCCAGTATGGCTTTTATTTCGTCGAGTCTGGCTGTGGCTGCATCCGTCCATTTGAAGTGTTCGGTGCGCCGAAGGAGGCGGTAAAGGGGGAGGGCCTTTTCTCCCAGGCAGGAGATAAAGCGGCTTAGAGCCGCCACACATCCGGTTAACTTTTGTATTTGTTTGAGGTCCTTTGGGATATCCAATTGCGATAGAGCTCGGATCTTGGCTGGATTTGCTTCAATTCCTCTACTGGATACAATGAAGCCCAAGAGCTTTCCGGCTGGGACACCGAAAACGCATTTTTCCGGGTTGAGCTTGATGTCGTATGTTCGGAGATTATCGAATGTGAGCCTCAAGTCGTCTACTAGAGATTCAACATGTCTTGTTTTGACGACCACATCATCTACGTATGCCTCCACTGTTTTACCGATTTGGCTTGCCAGACATGTCTGAATCATGCGCTGATATGTTGCGCCGACGTTTTTGAGCCCGAAGGGCATCGTGTTGAAGCAGAATGGCCCGTATGGTGTGATAAATGCCGTTGCGGCTTGGTCTGATTCTGCCATCTTGATTTGATGGTAGCCAGAATATGCGTCGAGGAATCACAACGAATCGTGTCCTGTGGTGGCATCGATAATTTGATCAATGCGGGGGAGAGGGAAGGGATCCTTTGGGCAAGCCTTGTTGAGGTCTTTAAAATCGACACACAGGTGCCAGGATTTGTCCTTCTTTGGTACCATCACCAGGTTTGCTAGCCAGTCCGGATGTTTTATATCTCTGATGAATCCGGCTTCCAATAGCTTTGCTAGCTCCTCTCCCATAGCCTGTCTCTTAGGTTCGGAAAAACGCCGAAGAGCCTGTTTGACAGGTTTGAATCCTGTTTGGATATTTAAGCTGTGCTCGGCCAGCCTGCATGGGATTCCTGGCATGTCCGAAGGATGCCAGGCAAAAATGTCCCAGTTCTCCCGTAGGAACTCTCGCAATGCGGCATCGACATCAGGGTTTAACTATGCCCCGATGGAAGCTGTTTTGTTGGGGGTCCATTGGATGGACTTGGAATTTGACTATTTCATCCGCTGGTTTAAAGAAGGTGGACTTGGATCTTTTGTTGAGTACCACGTCGTCCCTATTCACGGTAGAGCACAGCGCAGTCAGTTCCTCGGCTGCTAGGGCTTCGGATAGTGCCTCGAGGGCCAGTGCGGCTGTCTTGTTTTCGGTGCGGAGTGCTACATCCGGATCACTAGCGAGAGTGACGATCCCGTTAGGCCCGGGCATCTTGAGCTTCATGTACCCGTAATGGGTTATTGCTTGGAAGATTGTGAATGCTTCCCGCCCTAGCAAAGCGTGATAACCACTGCTGAACGGGGCGACGTGGAACGTGACTTCTTCGGACCTGTAATTGTCCGGCGTGCCGAACACCACATCCAGTGTGATTTTTCCTGTACAGTGCGCTTCCCGACTGGGGATTATTCCTCTAAAGGTTGTGCTGCTTCGCATGATGTGGTTCCAGTCTATATCCATTTTTTGGAGGGTTTCCTCATAGATGAGGTTCAATCCGCTGCCGCTGTCCATGAGTACCTTGGTGAGACGAAAGCCGTCCACTATTGGACTGAGGACCAATGCGGCTGGTGCTCGGGCTGTTCGGAATTTAGGTTCATCACTGGCGTTGAAGGTAATGGCCGTGTCACTCCACGGGTTTACTGTTGCTACTTGGTAGACTTCGGCAAGGCTGCGGAGTGTCCTTTTTCGCATATTATTTGATGCGAAGGTCTCGAAGACTGTTAGTACCGTATTGGAGTCTATGGGGTGGCTTTCTGTGGTCTCCGTGATTAGGAGGTTCTCGTCGATCTTGGCCACCTGCCAGAGTATCCAACATGCTCTAAGGCTGTGAGTTGGTGTGGCGTCCTCTGTGCTATGAATTTTACAGGGTCCATTAAGCCATCCTTCTAGTACGGTTCCATGCCCTGTAGAGGGTTTTTGCTTTTTGGTGTTTGGCCCGGGTGTCTGGCGATGATGCACCCTCTTGTTTCGGACTGGGCTTGCATTAAGGGCCGGATTGTCCCAAAATTTTGTTTCGGTTTTCCGGGCGCTTTCCATCGCACAGTACTTTCGTACTATGGATGCTAAGTCAGCGAAGCGTGTAATATCACGGTGACTTATGACGTTGAGTATTCCCTTGTCCGTGCAATTACTGCAGAAGGATAGAATTGCGTCTTCCTCACAGCAGCCCTTTATCCTGTGCATAACCAGGAGGAATTTGGCCCAGTAATGATGTACTGTTTCGTTGGGCTCTTGCCTGATTTGGGATAGATCGCTAATGTTCGGGTGGGTGGGTGGAATTAAACCCGAAGCCTTACCCCTTCTGAGGCTCAGAGGCCGAGGAATTTCCGAACTCGAAAATTTGGATTCCTGGATGTCGTCCAATGAATCCAGTCCGTCGCCTGATTCTAGGTTCAGGTCTTGAGTGATATCCTCCCCTCCGCGGACATCCGACTTGGAGGGATCGGGAATCCGGACGTAGCGAGTCCTTAGGATAGATGAAGGGTCGCCGCACTGTCCCTCTACCATGGCAACGTGGTGGGTGGCTTGGGGAGAGTTAATCTTTCTGAGATCGGTTTTAGGCCCAATCTGCTCGTAATCCGTAGCGACTCCTAGGGCGGCGAAGCGATCCAAGAGCTCATTTATGGAGGAAAGCTCTATTGGATCTAACTGCTCGGCAAGTTCCGAGTTGACATGAAGATTGTTTTCGATGGCTCGAGAGGTCATCGTCGGTGTAGAAGCCGAACAGGTGGTCATAAGAAAACCACCTAGCTGGAGGGTTTGGCCGACAGCCAAAGCTCCCTTAGCAACGGTGCCGTCTTTAAAGACAGGGCGAGGCATCCTTCCTGATGGCGACGACACAGAGGAACTCTCAATGAAAGCACCAATGTCGGTGTCAAAACCGGCGGATCTCGGGTAGGGGGTCTCGAACTGTGCGTCTAGGCCGGATGGTAACAGGAGGCAGGGGACACGAAGTTTTACCCAGGTTCGGGCCCTCTCGATGGAGGTAAAACCCTACGTCCTGCTTGATTAATATTGATGGTATGGGTATTACAAGAGTTGATCTACCACGAGATCAGAGAGGCTAAACCCTAGAAGCTAGCCTATGGTATGATTGTTGATGTGTATGTTGTCCTACGGACTAAAACCCTTCGGTTTATATATGCACCAGATAGGGTTAGGGTTACATAGAGTCGGTTACAATGGTAGGAGATCTGAACATCCGTATCGCCAAGCTTACCTTCCACGCCAAGGAAAGTCCCTTCCGGACACGGGACGGAGTCTTCAATCTTGTATCTTCATAGTCCAGGAGTCCGGCTTGAAGGTATAGTCCGGCTATCCGAACACCCCCTAATCCAGGACTCCCTCATACCCCATATGTCCCATTTTTAGCAAAGTCATGCTAAAATTCACGGAAAATTTCAGCATGACCTTTGCTGAAAATAGGACATATGGAGTACCCGAATTTGCCGGAACGGAAGTTAATCGACATTCCGGCAAACTCAAGGGCCTCTCGGGGTACAGCAGCAGCATCACAAGTTGACAAAATTCCCAAGTAGTACAGCAGCAGCATCACAAGTAGTACCAATGAACATATAGTCCAGCAAGTTGAAAAAGCTGAAGTTCTCAGCATGAAGAATCACACAACACAGCACCTACATTATGATGATACATTTGGAGATTGCACATACAGTTTTCACATAAGCATAATTGTTCTGGAGATTGCACATACAGTTTTTGACATCACATACAGTTTTCTTTACTGCTCCCAAATGAAATGACACTTTGACATGGCTGCAATTTCCAGTGTCTACTTATCTGCAATTTTTCAGTGTCTGCTTAGGAGAAATAGGTTTCAAACTTCAGCTTGCTTTGTATAAGGAGACTAAAAAACTATCTAAGGAGTTCTTCAAGTTCAAGTTACAGCCTGCATGACATTTTCCTACACAATGCTTGTTGTAAATAATTACTTAAAGTAAACACTTTTTTTATCTTAGCTTACTTACAACAGAATGCCTATCTTTCTGGTTTTCCAATTCCTTTTGTTTCATTTTCAACATTGCTCTATTTGTAATTAATAGCACTGTTCAAGAAATCTGTATATGCAATCTACAAAGATCCCCCTCCTGACTTTTAGACTGATTTTCCATCAAAATTGAAAATAGTTACACTAAGTTTCAAAATAAAAAATACACTTCTCAGTTTTACAAACTGAAAATTACTCTAAAACTGAAACTTTAACTGACTTTTAGACTGAATTTTTACTCCAAGAGTTTTTATATTCAGATCACTTTAACTGAATTTTACATTGAGTTTTAGATTGAATTTTAAACTTTCTTGCAATATAACCTTGCCGTACACTTTATATTCAGATCAGGAGCCAAGCTCTAAAATTGAATTTTTAACTGAATTTTTATAACTGCATCTATTTCAATTTCCAGATAAAGTTTATATTCAGATCAGGAGACTAACTTTTAAACTGACTTTATATTCAGTTTCAGGTAAGGACATAAGAGAATCTACAGCGAGGGGCCGCCGACGCGGTGAGCACGAGCCCGCAGGCACAAACGGCGACTAAACAAGGAGAAAAGCCGGGGAATCGATGGAGACGCTCAAAGCGGAGCTGGGGAAGGAGACGGCGAGGCCGAGGGTGGTCGGGGCAGCGTGGATCGACGTCGAGAAGCAGTGGTCGGTGATGAGGAAGAAGAGGTCGATGCGCTCGATCCTTGATGACCCGGCTCCAATCCGTGGACGTAGGCGATGAAGGTGATGATGGTGTTGCTCCTGGCGCAGCTCCTAGGAACGACGACGGAGGACGGGGCGGTCGGTGGCCGCGGTGACGCGCGGCGGCCGCACTCGGGGTGGAGGGAAGGAGCGGGGCAGGCCGTCGGCGGCGAGGACCGAGAGGGTGATTGAGGAGTGGAGGGAAGGAGCGGGGCAGGCCGTCGGCGGCGAGGACCGAGATGGCGAGGCGGGGCGCAGGGGTCGTCGGGCGACTAGGGGGGAATGAATCTGGCGAGGAGGGAGTGAATCTGGCGAGGGAGGGACGAAGGGATCGGGCGACTAGGGGGAAGATTACTAATGGCGCACCCCCTGACGGTGCGCCATTAGTATGTTTTTTTATAGTAATGGCGCACCCCCGAGACGGTGCGCCATTACTATTGTTTTTTTAGATAGCAATGGCGCACCAGCCAGCCGTGCGCCATAAGTAAGATTTTTTTATTATTATTTTATTGCATCTAATAATTTAATAGAAAATGAATATGAATATGAAACAGTAATAATTTTTTATAAAAACAGTAATAATTTTAAAAAAATATCATCAGATTTGTTATTTGAAAATATTTATGAATATAAAAAAATATCATCAAATTTGTTATTTGAAAATATAATCAAATTTTTTTTTGAAAATATAATCAAATTTGTTTTTTTGGATTTTTAGTTGCATTCATTTGTGACGGTGGAGCGGGGGAGGGTGCGGGGGGTGCTCGGTGGCGAGGGGGATCTTTCAAGGGGGATCTGGCGAGGGGGGATAACGATCAAGATGGAGGGGGATCGAGATCGAGTGTACTCATGAATATTCAATATTTTTTCATGAATTCAAAAAGTGCCCATGAAATTTAAAAATATTCATGATAGTTCAAAAAGTGCCCATGAAATACAATCGAGAAATGAAGACTACAATTTAAATACAATCGATCTTATCTTGCTAGCTATCTGTTCACAATCTTCTTGCCCTTCTTTTTCGCAAATGGAGTTCTTCTGTGGAACGGACGTCCTTTAGGTAGGGTGGTCCTGCTTCTTCTTGTGGTGTATGCTGCTACTTCATCGTCGTCGTCATGTTCGATCTTCGGGTCGCCGTACTTGTCGAAGTCTTGCTCATTGGCTACTCCATCCATTCCGATGATCTTCCTTTTGCCTCTCCTCATGACAACACGACTGGGCTTTGACGGGTCGGTAATGAAGAAGCATTGGTCCACTTAGGAAGCCAGTACCCATGGCTCATTTTTCGCGGTGACGTTTGCGCCCGCGGTCTTGGATTTGCCTTCGAGTATAACCATGGTGGTGAAATACCGGTCTTCTTTTAGGACGCTCTTGGCCCATCTGACACGGAACATCGGGACCTTCTCTCCAGCGTAGCTCAGCTCCCAGATCTCCTCGATCCTTCTGTAGTATCTATCCTTATCGTTACCGGTGTAGGATTCCATCGTTACCCCGAAGTTCTGATAACCATCGCTCTTCATGTCCTTGTCCTCGGTGTAGAATGTGTAGCCGTTGATATCGTACGCCTCATAGGTCATCAGGTTGTGCTCAGCGCCCTGTGACAAGGCGAATATGAGTTGTTCTTCCGCGGAAGAATCCTCATGTAAAGGGTACGACAGAAGCTTCTGCTTGAACCAGCGCGTGAAACATGAGTTGTGCTCTTCGATTATATCTCCGTCCGTCCTCTGTTGGCCTCGGTCATTGTACGTCTTCTCAATAAAGGTTTTGTGCTCTACCACCCAAGGATCGACCACGTCTATGTGTTGTATCGCGACTAGGTTTGCTCTTTCAAAGTCGGCGAGTCAACCCTCGAAGTCGACATGCATTTCGCGGCGACCCTCATGGTGACCCCATCCAGCGAGCCTGCCGAGGTGCCTGTTGACGGGCAGACCAACGGGGTTCTCGATGCCTAGATAATTCGTGCAGTAGGAGATGCACTCTTCAGTCAGAAAGCCCCTGGCTATACTTCCCTCTGGACGTGACATGTTGTGAACGTATCATTTGATGACACCATTCATCCTTTCGAACGGCATCATGCTGTGCAGGAACGTCGGCCCGAGTTGGATGATATCCTCCACGATATGGACCAGCAGATGCACCATAACATCGAAGAATGCGGGCGGGAAGTACATCTCAAGCTCGCATAGTATCACCACGATCTCTTCCTGTAGCCTTCTGAGTTGCCTCACGCCAACCGACTTCCGAGAGATGACGTCAAAAAAGTTGCATAGACCAAATAGCGTTTCATGGACGTGCGCATCCATGATCCCATGGATTGCAACTGGAAGTATCTGCGTCATCAGCACGTGATAGTCATGAGACTTCATCCCGCTGAACTTCTGCTTCGCTGGGTCTAGGTATCTGCTTATCTTCCCCGCGTAACCGTAAGGAAGTTTTACTCCTACGAGGCAAGTGAAAAACTGCTCGATCTCCTCCTGACTTAGAGTGAAGCACGCGGGAGGGTAGTCATTTCCGGTCTTGTTGGCCTTTTTGCCTTTGCGACGACTTTATGTGTCCTGCTTCGCCTCATCATCATCATTATCATCATCATCATTAGCGTGAAGCTCCTGCCTGATGTCCATTGATTTCAAGTCTGCCCTTGCTTTCGGCCCATCTTTGGTCCTCTCTGGCATGTTGAGTAGGGTACCAAGCAGACTCTCGCACACGTTCTTCGTGATATGCATGACATCAAGACTGTGAGGCACACGGTGGATCTTCCAGTACGGCAAGTCCTAGAAAACAGACCTCGTTTTCCATACCTTCAGCAGCGGCTCTGGCGCCTTTCGCTTCTTTCCCGGCTCTGGCGCCTTTTGCTTCTTTCCCGGTAGTGGGCAATCTTTCCAATTTTTCAACAGCTCATCTATTTCCTCGCCGCTCCTCGTACGCGGGCGTCTTCGGGGTTCGGTTTCACCATCGAACAGATCCTTGCATTTCCTCCACGGGTCATCGTCGCGAAGCCACCTTCGATGTCCCATGAACACAATTTTAGAAGACCCGGGATCTCTATCTAGCTGGCGATACATTGTGTCATCCATGCACCTGACGCATCCAGAAAATCCGTGGACCACCTGCCCCGCGAGATATTCGTAACCGAGATAGTCATGCACCATCGTGAGCAGTGCGGCTCTCATAAGGAAATATTCTTTCTCTACGGCGTCCCACGTATAGGCTGGCGTTTTCGACAGCGTGTCTACCTCCTCTTTCAGCAGCCCCAGATACAGATTGATGTCGTTCCCTGGTTGTTTCGGCCCTTCAATTAGCATACTCATGTGAATGTACTTCCTCTTCATGCACAACCACAGGGGGAGGTTGTACATCCACACAAACACAGGCCAGGTGCTATGTGTGCTTCTTTGGCTGCCAAACGGATTGACTCCATTGGTGCTCGCGCCCAGCACGATGTTCCTTGGATCGTTCCCAAATTCTGGGTCCTCAAAGTTCAACGCTTGCCACTGGCTCGCATCCTTAGGGTGACTCAGCATCTTGTCTTTTTTATTTATCTCCGGATCATTTCCGTCATCTTCCCGCTTCTTCTCCTCCCTATCCGCGTGCCAACGCAGGAGCTTTGCTACCTTAGGGTCCGCGAAATACTGCTGCAGACGAGGAGTGATCGGAAAGTACCACACCACTTTTCGAGGAGCTTTCTTCCTCTTCTTGTATCGAGTGACGCTACACACCGAACATATGGTAGACTCTGCCTGCTCGTCCCGATAAATGATGCAATTGTTCATGCACACATGGTATTTCACGTGCGGTAAATCCAGAGGACACACGATTTTCTTCGCCTCCTCGAAACTGGTAGGGCACTTGTTCCCCTTGGGAAGACGTTCGTGCCAGAATGACATGTTCTCGTCGAAGCATGCGTCGGTCATTTTGTGTTTTACCTTCATCTCCAGAGACATGAGCGTTACTTTCAGGCGGGTATCCTCGGGCCTGCATCCTTCATACAATGGAGTAACCGCGTCTATCTCAAGTTGATCCAGCTTGGCTTTCTCTCGGGCAGCAGCTCTTGCGTTATCCGTCTGCTTGAGAAGCAGCTCTTGAATATGAGGGTCCTGCACCCAGCCTCCATCGTTGTCTGCTCCGACATCTTCATCTTCATGATCATGCCCTTCGTCTTGATCTTCCTCATCATCATGTCCGGCATCTTCTACATGATGACTGTGTACAGCATCATCGTCGTGATCATGTCCTAGAGATTCTTCGTCTTCTCGCCCGCCCGAGCCGCGGTGGTTGTCTTGCTGCCCTTCCTCATTTCTTGCCCGGCCACCATGGACGACTTCATTGTCATCTTCATCACCTTGCCACCGATAGCCATCCATGAAACCACACAAGAGCAGGTGGTCCCGCACCTGCCCAGAATCCGGGTCCGCAATAAGGCTCTTCAGCTTGCATCTTTGACACGGACATCTTATCTCCGTCTCGTTCTTTTGAAGCATCTCGGCCTTCGTGGAGCTCAAAAACCTATTCACGATGCCTTTGGTCATCGTGCGGACCATGGTCGCCTGCGGGGTAGAGCAAAATGATATTTTAGAACCAAGAAAAAAAATTGGCATGACTTTCCCTAAAAATAGGACCAAAAAGAATGCATAGTGCCAAAATTCTCGCTGAAACGGAAATGAATCAACATTCCAGCAAAATATTGGCAACTATCGCATTTCAAATACCGGTACCTGCAAACACAACCATATATGCAACACCACAAACATACATAGATCTAGCTAGGCCACAAAAAGTGCATGTGCACATTATTGGAGCGAGCTAGGGAGAAAAAAGTAGATCTACAACATAAAGATAGCTTTCCCCTTACTAACCTATCAAAAAAAAGTAATTTAACCACTTAATTTTGATGAATCTATGGTGCAAATGAGGTGAGGAGGAGGAGGCAGCCGACAAGCTTGGAGAAGGAGGTGGAGGGAATGAAGTGGGGAAAGTGAGTGTGTAGGTGTGGCTGTCCAAAATATCTAGCTGGTCCCAGGTTACTAATGGTGCACCACCCACACATGCGCCATTAGTAACCCAACACACTAATGGCGCACCACCCACACATGCGCCATTAGTAACCCAACACACTAATGGTGCACCTGCTGGCCATGCGCCATTAGTAGTTTTGCAAAAAAATAAAAAATAATATATATATATATACTAATGGCGCACCATTGCGTAGTGCGCCATTACTAGTTTAAACTAGTAATGGCGCACTATGCCACGGTGCGCCATTAGTAGTTTTGCAAAAAAAAGAATGAAAAAAATACAGTACTGGCGCACTATGTGGCTGGTGCGCCCTTACTAGTTAGAACTAGTAATGGCGCACTTTGCCTGGATGCGCCATTAGTATGTTTGGAAAAATGAAAAAAAAATTGTCACTAGTGGCGCACCGTGTGTCTGGTGCGCCATTAGTGTCTTCCACACTAATGGCGCATCAGCACATGGTGTGCCATTAGTATATAGTAGTGGCACACCACTTGTCTGGTGCGCCATTAGTGTCAATTTCATCTATAGCCCTTTTCCTAGTAGTGATACATAAAAGAATTCAGAGAAGATTCAAATATTGTTCATAGATAAACTTGATCATAAACCCACAATTCATCGATCTCAACAAACACACCGCAAAAGAAGATTACATCGAATAGATCTCCACAAGAGAGGGGGAGAACTTTGTATTGAGATCCAAAAAGAGAGAAGAAGCCATCTAGCTAATAACTATGGACCCGAAGGTCTGAAGTAAACTACTCACACTTCATCGGAGAGGCTATGGTGTTGATGTAGAATCCCTCCGTGATCGATGCCCCCTCCGGCGGAGCTCCAGAAAAGGCCCCAAGATGGGATCTCGTGGATACAGAAAGTTACGGCGGTGGAATTATGGTTTTGGCTCCGTATCTGGTAGTTTGGGGGTACGTAGGTATATATAGGAGGAAGAAGTATGTCGGTGGAGCAACGTGGGCCCCACGAGGGTGGAGGGCGCGCCTGGGGGGGTAGGCGCCCCCCCCCCTACCTCGTGCCTTCCTGGTTCATGTCTTGACATAGGGTCCAAGTCCTCTGGATCATGTTCGTTCCGAAAATCACGTTCCCGAAGTTTTCATTCCGTTTGGACTCCGTTTGATATTCTTTTTCTGCGAAAACCTTAAATAGGCAAAAAACAGCAATTCTGGGCTGCGCCTCCGGTTAATAGGTTAGTCCCAAAAATAATATAAAAGTGTATAATAAAGCCCAATAATGTCCAAAACAGGATATAATATAGCATGGAACAATCAAAATTATAAATACGTTGGAGACGTATCACGCCACGGTTTTTTGGTCCTTTCGGGGTGATGCAGCGGCCGGAGTTGAGGTTGGAGACGAAGGTCGACGACGGTGGGGTTCATGCAGGCTGGTGCGTCATGAGGAGGAAGAAAGCGAGAAGGAGAAGGATAAGAATGAAAGATGACTTCGTGGCCCTATTTATAGGCTAGGAAGTACAAATGGCAGGCGCGGGAATCGAGGAACAGTAAAATGGATATGTGTCGGGACGGGCGCCTCGATTTTCGGAGGGTTACTAAAGAAAGATATTTATTAAGATTGGGACTCTGTGTAGCATTAATCACAGGTGACGTCATGGTGGGTTATCACAATTTTTGGAGACGACGTCATGGCGGGTTACAATATTTCACAGTAAGAGGAGGAAGGATTTTTTTAAGTCTTGAAGATTGACGTGAACAAGTTCAAATCAACCTGGGGCCTAATGTTGGGGATATAACTATCATGTATGACCCGCCCAGGAGGGGCTGGGTCATCCCTATGGCGGTTCATCTCAATGAAGCCCAAGAGCATATTAACAATGGCGGTTCATAGATAGGCTTAATAGAGGGCCCAAACCCGAAGGCGGCTTAAGGCCCACCAATATAAAATGCCATGTACATAAACTTGTATGGTAAGGCATGTAAGAAAGGTCACCGAGCCGGATACATTGTATAAGCCAGCCGGGACTCTGTAGGCCGCAGGGCGTTAACCCGTGTATATAAGGAGACGACCCAGCGGTGGCTTAGGACAAGAAACAACAGATCGAGAGTCGGGTCAAGCGTATTCGCTCCCTGTTCATTGAAACCCTAGCAATACCACCTCCAACTGGATTAGGCTTTTACCTTCACCGTAAGGGGCCGAATCAGTATAAACTCCTCGTGTCCTTTGTCCTGATTAACCCCTTTAAGCTAACCTCATCGCGATGGCTCCACGACTAAGTCCTCACACTAGGACATCTGCCGTGACAATTCCATGACACCCCTGATACTATAAATTCACATTATTCCAGAAAAAATAAAGGAGAAAGAATTATCGCAATCCATGAGATGGAGCCGCCGCCAAGCCCCGTTCTTCCTCGGGAGGGCAGATCTGGAGTCCGTTTGGGGCTCCGAAGAGGGGGATCTTCAATCTTCGTCATCACCAACCTATCTCCATCGCCAATTCCATGATGCTCCCCATCGGGAGTGAGTAATTCCTTCATAGTCGCTGGTCAGTGAGGAGTTGGATGAGATTCATCATGTAATCGAGTTAGTTTTGTTAGGGACTGATCCCTAGTATCCACTATGTTCTTAGATTTATGTTGCTATGACTTTGCCATACTTAATGCTTGTCATTTGGGCCCGAGTGCCATGATTTTAGATCTGAACCGTTTATGAATTCATCATTATATCCATGTTTTAGATCCGATCTTGCAAGTTATAGTCACCTACTACGGTTATGATCCGGCAACCCCAGAGTGACAACAACCGGGCCCACTCCCGGTGATGACTGTAGTTTGAGGAGTTCATGTATTCACTATGTGTTAATGCTTTGTTCTGGTTCTCTATTAAAAGGAGGACTTAATATCCCTTAGTTTCCAATATGGACCCTGCTACAACGGGAGGGTAGGACAAAATATGTCATGCAAGTTCTTTTAATAAAGCACATATGACTATTTACGGAATACATGCCTACATTATATTGATGAACTGGAGCTAGTGCCGTATCGCCCTAGGTTATAACTGTCACATGATGAATATCATCCAACAAGTAGTCGATCCAATGCTTACGAATTTATCCTTATTGATCTTTTTGCATTACTATTGCTATCATAACTGTTACACTTGCTACAAATTACTGCTATCACTGTTACTGTTACCGTTACTGTCACTACTATCAAAACTATCAAACTACTTTGCTACTGATCATATTGCTGCAGATAATTAATCTCTAGGTGTGGTTGAATTGACAACTCAGCTGCTAATACCTTCAAATATTCTTTGGCTCCCCTTGTGTCGAATCTATAAATTTGGGTTGAATACTCTACCCTCGAAAACTGTTGCGATCCCCTATACTTGTGGGTTATCAAGACCTTTTTCTGGCGCCGTTGCCGGGGAGCATAGCTATATTTGTTGAGTCACTTGGGAGTATTATCATATTATCATTATGAAGAATCTGAAGGATCCAAAGACTAAGATTTATCCCTCCAAGAAAAGGGGAGGTAAGGGACTACCATCCAGTTTTGCTTTAGATTCACCTTATGTTATGAGTAAATTTGCAACACCACCACATGCTATAAATTCTGATATGTCTCAAGTTATTGATGATGCTACTTCTAATATGAATGATGCTTATGATGATGCTAGTACCTTGCTTGATAAAGACTAGCACATATGCCCGTGCGTTGCAACGGGAGATTTTTTTTTTTGCGAGAAGCAACGAAAAAGGTAATAGATTTGTCATCATTAAAATGGTCTCCACAATTTTTCATCACAAAAAGGTAATATTATTTTGCACTTGTGAACATTTAAGTAAAATAAAAATATATTAAAATATGGAACATTTATAAAACAGTAATCTTTATAAAAAAAACTCAAAGAATTTTTGAAAAAACACAAACATTTCTTAAAAATGAGAAATTTCAAAACCGGAATAGTTTTAAAAATATTCATACAATTTTCAAATCAAGAAATTGTTTGTTGAATTATTACCATTTTTTGAATATTTGAAAAAAATTGAAATTCTAAATATTTTTGTAAATTTTTAATTGAAAAAAGATAAAAATAAAGAAGGTAAATAGAAAAAAGGAATATAAAATAGAAATAGGAAGGAACGGAAAAAAACAGAACACCCAAAAAGGGGAAACGGGGCGCCCAGTCTTATGCGCCCTATGGACAGCTTCCGCTATTTATCGCTCTATGCGCGAAATAAGGTCTTCCCAACTGCTTGGGCAATGGTAAGTGGGCTGGATTAGTTGGGCCGATGCGTGCGTGGCCCAATTACGGAATACTGGACAAACAATTTTTCTTTTCTAGCGGATAGACGCAGAAAAGTTTAGTACCACCTCGGATAGAAAAAAATAAATTCTTTTCGACGCTGAACGGATGAAAAAATTGGAGAAACACACCTTGCTTTATTAGTAGGTATAGATGATGTGCCACTTGGTGAATTTCTTGATAGACAAATTGCTAGAGTAATACAACATGATGTTGTTGAATCTGATGATGAGCTTGAAACTGAAACTCCTGAAACACCTGCTAGAACTAGCCTTCCTAGATATGAATTGCCTAAGGTACCGGAAGGTTATGTTATGAGTGAAGAAGCAACTAGAGATATTCTTGCTTGTAATGACAGAGATGATCTAGAGAAATTACTACAAAAGTATAAAGAAAAATCTCTGAATGCTAGAATGAAATGTGATCCTAAGTTTGCTACTTCACCTATCTGTATTGCTGATAAGGATTATGAATTCTCTGTCGACCCAGAGTTAATTACATTGGTTGAATCTGATCCTTTCCATGGTTATGAAACTGAAATTGTTGTGTCACATCTTACTAAGTTGAATGACATAGCCACCCTTTTTACTCATGATGAGAAAACTCGTTATTACTTTATTCTCAAATTATTTCCTTTCTCATTAAAAGGTGATGCTAAAGCTTGGTACAATACGCTTGTTCCTGGTTGTGTGTCTAGTCCCCAGGATATGGTTTATTACTTCTCTGAAAAATATTTTCCTGCTCATATGAAACAAGCTGCCTTACAGGAAATATTTAACTTTGTGCAAACTAAAGAAGAGAGTCTCCCACAAGCTTGGAGGAGGCTTTGTCAATTACTTAATGCTTTGCCTGATCATCCTCTTAAGAAAAATGAAATACTTGATATCTTCTATAATGGACTAATCGATGCTTCTAGGGACTTCCTAGATAGTTGTGTTGGTTGTGTTTTCAGGGAATGAACTATTGCTCAAGCTGAAGAATTATTGAATAACATATTGAAAAATTATGATGATTGGACTATTCCTGAAGCACCGCCAAAACCCACTCCGAAGAAGAGGGGTATATTATATCTCAGTGCCGAAGATATGCAAGAGGCAAAGAAATCTATGAAGGAAAAATGTATTAAAGCTGAGGATGTTAAAATTTTACCTCCTATTGAAGAAATACATGGGCTTAATACACCACCACTGCCTAAGGTGGTAGAGGTAAATTATCTTATGAAGTTTAATGATAATGATAATCCTCACAATATGCATCCTAGTCAATGCCTTTATGAGTTTGAAAACTACATTAGGAAACAAGATCACTTCAATGCAAATGTTATGAAACAATTGAAATACAATTCTTATATGATTGCTCGCTTGAGTGACTTGTTATTTAGAATATCAAATGATGTTAGAGGTGTTGGAAAACATGCTTCTATGGTTCAAACTCAACTAGAACAAGTTGCTAAATCTCAAAGAGAATTACTTGATGAAATGAATCATAATATGCATGACTTTGTTGTTAGAGTTGCAACTAGAGGAGGTAAAATGACTCAGGATCCACTTTATCCTGAGGAACACCCTAAAAGAATTGAACAAAATTCACAAAGAGCTAACACTAGTGCACCTAGTCCTTCTAGGAAGAAAAAGAAAAATGATAGGACTTTGCACACTCCTAGTGAACCTGAAATAGAAAAGCCTCCTGATAATGAAAATGAAACTTTTATCTCTGATGCTAAAACCCAATCTGGTAATGAACACTCACCTAATGACAATGAAAAAGATAATGATGAGGTTCATGAAGACTCTCAACCAACCAATGAGAAAGAACCAGAGAATGATGTTGAGATAGAACCACCTGTTGATCTTGATAGCCCACAAGCTAAAAATAAAAAATATGAGAAAAGAGACTTCATTGCTAGAAACACATGGTAAATAAACAGAACCATGGGTTCAAAAACCTATGCCTTTTCCACCCAAGTCAACTAAAAATAATGATGATGAAGAATTTGAACGCTTTGGTGAAATGATGAGGCCAGTATTTTTGCATACTCGCTTGACTGATATCTTGAAAATGCCTCCTTATGCAAAGTATATGAAAGAGATCATCACAAATAAGAGAAAAATACCGGAAGTTGAAATCTCCACTATGCTTGCTAATTATACTTGTAAAGATGGAGTACCTAAAAATCCTGGAGATCCGGGAATACCAACTATACCATGCTCTATCAAAAAGGATTATGTGAAAACTGCTTTGTGTGATTTACGAGCTTGAGGGAGTCCTGGATTAGGGGGTGTTGGGATGGCCGGACTATACCTTTAGCCGGACTCCTAGACTATGAAGATACAAGATTGAAGACTTCGTCCCGTGTCCGGAAGGGACTTTCCTTGGCGTGGAAGGCAAGCTTGGCGATACGGATATGCAGATCTCCTACCATTGTAACCGACTTTGTGTAACCCTAACCCTCTCCGGTGTCTATATAAACTGGAGGGTTTTAGTCCGTAGGACAACATACACAACAACAATCATACCATAGGCTAGCTTCTAGGCTTTAGCCTCTCCGATCTCGTGGTAGATCTACTCTTGTACTACCCATATCATCAATATTAATCAAGCAGGGCGTAGGGTTTTACCTCCATCGAGAGGGCCCGAACCTGGGTAAACTTCGTGTCCCTTGCCTCCTGTTACCATCCGGCCTAGACGCACAGTTCGGGACCCCCTACCCGAGATCCGCCGGTTTTGACACCGACATTGGTGCTTTCATTGAGAGTTCCTCTGTGTCATCGCCGTCAGGCTTGATGGCTCCTACGATCATCAATGGCGATGCAGTCCAGGGTGAGACCTTCCTCCCCGGACAGATCTTCGTCTTCGGCGGCTTCGCACTGCAGGCCATTCACTTGGCCATCGTGAGCAGATCGAAAGCTATGCCCCTGGCCGTCAGGTCGGATTTGGAAGCTTAAACTACACGGCTGACATCCGCGGGGACTTGATCTTCGACGGATTCGAGCCACTGCCGAGCGCGCCGCACTGTCACGACGAGTATGATCTAGCTCTGCCGCCGAACAGTGCCCTGGAGGCCGCACTCGCATCGGCTTCGACCCTTAATTCGGAGCCAACTGCGCCAATCGAGGATGGGTGGTTGGACGCCGCCTCGGGGGCTGCGATCCCAACGGTGATCGAGCCGAACACCAGCCCCACACTCTGCGAGACTCGTGACTCCAAGGAGCCGGAATCCTCTCCGGACTCCAAACCCTCCGCGCCTCTGCCGATCGAATCCGATTGGGCGCCGATCATGGAGTTTACTGCCGCAGACATCTTTCAGCACTCGCCTTTTGGCGATATTCTGAAGACACTGAAGTCTCTCTCTTTATCAAGAGAGCCCTGGCCGGACTATGGTCAGCAAGGTTGGGAATCGGACGATGAAGAAATTCAAAGCCCACCCACCACCCACTTTGTAGCCACTGTCGACGACTTAACCGACATACTCGACTTCGACTCCGAAGACATCGACGGTATGGACGCCGATGAAGGAGACGATGAAGAACCAGCGCCTATCAGGCCCTAGAAAGCCACCTCGTCATATGACATATACATGGTGGATACCCCCAAAGAAGGAGATGGCGATGGAACAGTGGAGGATGACCCCTCCAAGAAACAGCCTAAGCGTCGGTGTCAGCGGCGCCGCTCAAATCCCGCCAAAACAAATACGTTCCAGCACGGGAGATAATAATACTCCGGAAAGTGCCGAAGAAAACCCCCTCCAGCAAGATTTAGCACAGGAGGATGGAGAAACCAGCCCTCATGAGAGAGCGGCAGACAGAGAGGTCGAGGATGATAATTATATGCCTCCCTCCGAAGACGAGGCAAGCCTCGACGATGACGAATTCGTCGTGCCAGAGAATCCCGTCGAGCAAGAGCGTTTTCAACGCAGGCTTATGGCCACGGCAAGAAGCCTCAAGAAAAAACAGCAACAGCTTAGAGCTGACCAAGATTTGCTAGTCAACAGATGGACTGAAGTCCTTGTGGCCGAAGAGCATAAACTCGAACGCCCCTCCAAGAACTACACAAAGCGCAGCTTGCTACCCCGATTAGAGGAGGAAGCACTTGATGCGGCCGACCGGCCACCTCGTGGCCGCGACAGAGAGGCCTCTCGGCCCTCCACTCAAGCCGCACCCCGTACCAAGGCACGGGAATATGCGCCGGACTTACGAGATATGTTGGAGGACAAGGCAAGGCAAATAAGATCGATCTACGGATCGCGTGGGCGCCCCACGGCTCGAGACGGTAACCGTCACGCCGGCCACAAATTCGGTAGGGCCGAACACAGTAGACAAAGCTCATTGGAGCTATGTTGTGATATAGCCCAGTACAGAGGCGCCGCACACCCACTATGCTTCACAGACGAAATAATGGATCATCAAATCCCCGAGGGTTTCAAACCCGTAAACATCGAATCATATGATGGCACAACAGATCCTGCGGTATGGATCGAGGATTATCTCCTTCATATCCACATGGCCCGCGGCGATGATTTCCACGCCCTCAAATACCTCCCACTCAAGCTTAAAGGACCAGCTCGGCATTGGCTTAACAGCTTGCCAACAAGATCAATCAGTTATTGGGAGGACCTCGAAGCCGCATTCCTCGACAATTTCCAAGGCACTTATGTGCGACCCCCAGACGCCGATGACCTAAGTCACGTAATTCAGCAGCCAGAGGAATTGGCCAGGCAATTCTGGACACGGTTCCTAACAAAGAAAAATCAAATAGTCGATTGTCCAGACGCTAAGGCCCTAGCAGCCTTCAAGTACAATATCCGTGACGAGTGGCTTGCCCGGCACCTTGGACAGGAAAAGCCGAAGTCTATGGCAGCACTCACGACACTCATGACCCGCTTTTGCACGGGAGAAGACAGCTGGCTTGCTCGTAGCAACAATATGACCAAGAACCCTGGTAATTCGGATACCAGGGACAGTAGTGGCAGGTCGGGTCGCAACAAGCAGAAGCGCCGCATTAACGGCGACAATACCGAGGATACGGCAGTTAATGCCGGATTTAGAGGCTCTAAATCTGGTCAGCCGAAAAAGCCATTCAAAAGGAATCCTAGGGGCCCTTCCAGTTTGGACCGAATACTCGACCGCTTATGCCAGATACATGGCACCCCCGAAAAGCCGGCCAATCACACCAACAGGGATTGTTGGGTGTTCAAGCAGGCAGGCAAGTTAAATGCCGAAAATGAAGACAAGGGGCTGCATAGCGATAACGACGAGGAGCCCCGGCCGCCGAACAACAGTGGACAGAAGGGTTTTCCCCCACAAGTGCGGACAGTGAACATGATATACGCAACCCACGTCCCCAAAAGGGAGCGGAAGCGCGCGTTAAGGGACGTATACGCGGTAGAGCCAGTCGCCCCAAAGTTCAACCCATGGTCCTCCTGCCCGATCACCTTTGATCGAAGGGACCATCCCACTAGCATCCGTCATGGAGGATTCGCCGCATGGTTCTAGACCCAATTATTGACGGATTTCATCTCACTAGAGTCCTTATGGATGGCGGCAGCAGCCTGAACCTGCTTTACCAGGATACAGTGCGGAAAATGGGCATAGATCCCTCGAGGATTAAGCCCACCAAAACGACCTTTAAAGGCGTAATACCAGGTGTAGAGGCCAACTGTACAGGCTCAGTCACACTTGAAGTGGTCTTCGGATCTCCGGATAATTTCCGAAGCGAGGAGTTAATCTTCGACATAGTCCCATTCCGCAGTGGCTATCACGCACTGCTCGGGCGAACCGCATTCGCCAAGTTCAATGCAGTACCGCACTACGCATACCTTAAGCTCAAAATGTCAAGCCCTAGAGGAGTAATTACGGTTAGTGGAAACACCGAACGCTCCCTCCGAACGGAGGAGCACACGGTGGCCCTTGCAGCAAAAGTACAAAGCAGCCTCTCCAGGCAGTTCTCCAGTCCGGCCATTAAACGACCGGACACCGTCAAGCGCGCCCAGAGTAACCTACAACAAGACCACCTGGCACGACCCGAGCAGGCGTAGCAATGCGGCCCCAACCCCGGCCCTTGCAAAAATGTGATACCAGTACTTCACGTACATAATTACGCTCTAGAAATACCATGGGTACAGGGGGAGGGGCACCATCATGGCACGCCCGAAACACGGCTTAAACCGCACCAGGGGCTGCCGATTTTTTAATTTTCTCTTACTTTCAGGACTCCACTCTTCGGAAGGCCTGTTTGGCAGTTCAATTGCCGCACAAACGATGCAAGAACCAGGGAAGCAGACAAGCCACGCCACATTGCGGAACTCCCAGGTGGTCTCTATCACGAGCAGTATACCTGTTTCGCATACTATTCCGCAGCTTGCCCCTGGAACGGACATGTTACATAGTCCAACCTTTTGCTTATCGCATTATTTGTATCGTTCTACTTTGATCGCAGCCCTCTTTAATAAATAATGCAGAGCTTTTGTCTATTTTTGCATTACTCTTTTTTAATATATGTTCCTTAACGACATGTTGCATCCGTACACTTTGATACGACCAAAATACGCCAGGGGCTTTAGTACCCCTCAATATGGTGTGAGAAGTCTGAACACTTTCACAAGTGCGACACCCCGAACTTATAGCATTATATGCATCGGCTCTGAATCATGTCTTGGGTCAATAGTTGGGTTTGCCCGGCTCCTATGTTTTGGTGCCTTACGTTCCGCTATATCGGCTAAGGTAGCACTAGGAGAACCACTACGATTGTGCCCCAGTTGAGCTGGGTCGAGCACCTCAGTGGAGAAAGCTAAAACTGACTGTCATGATGAAGCGAGAGCTGGTCGCTGTTCGAGAGGTTTTTCGAGTCCCTAAAGACTTATGCCGCTTAGAGCGAGGAGCCGGCTCTGTCCGGCCAAGGCGTGGATAGCGCCCCGAACTCAGTCTTCCGAATACCAGGGGCTTCACTGAAATTTAAAATTATAGAATTCTATGGCTAAGTGTTCACACATTATAGTCTGATTGCCTTGTTCGTTGGGCTGAGCGCCTCCCTCGAAGGACCCAAACATGGGAAAAAGAGCGCTCGGGTTTATCCCCGAACACCCCAGCACTAGCGGCACGGGGACAGAAGCCGACGACTTGTCATCTCTCAGAATTGATAAACAGCCACACAGAAGGTAATATTTTAAATTCCAACAGCATTGCTTAGCGCATATGAACGAGTTTTCAGCGCACAGGACAAAACGAGCAAGTTTCACTCAAAAATTACATCCCTAGAACATTCATCCGCCACAAGGCAGGCACCCTTCAGAGCATCCTTATAATAATTCTCGGGCTTGCGATGCTCTTTCCCCGGCGGTGGCCCGTCCTTCACAAGCTTCTCAGCATCCAGCTTACCCCAGTGCACCTTAGCACGGGCAAGGGCCCTACAGGCACCTTCAATGCAGACGGAGCACTTGATGACTTCGAGCCTTGGACAGGCCTCCACCAGCCGCCGCACCAGCCCGAAATAGCTCCCAGGCAGAGCCCCTCTAGGCCACAGCCGAACTATGAGGCCCTTCATGGCCTGTCCGGCCGCCTTGTGGAGCTCGACCAGTTGCTTCAGCTGGTCACTCAGGGGCATGGGGTGTCCGGCCTCGGCATACTGAGACCAGAACACCTTCTCTGTTGAGCTGCCCTCCTCAGCTCGATAGAATGCGGTGGCATCAGACACACTCCGGGGAAGATCTGCGAACGCTCCTGGAGAGCTCCGGATTCGGGTAAGTAACAAGTAACTCACGTTTATGTGTTTGCTTTGCATAAAGAATGCCTTACCCGCCGCTATCTTCTTCACCTCATCCAACTCCTGGAGGGTCTTCTGGGATTCGGCCTTGGCAGACTTGGCATTTTCAATAGCCACCGCGAGCTCGGACGCTCGCGTCTTTGAGTCAAGCTCCAAACTCTCATGTTTTTCCATGAGAGCCTGGAGCTCTTGCCGTACCTTGCCAACCTCGGCCTCATACTTCTCCTGCTCGGTGCGCTCCATGGCCGCCCTCTTCTCGGCCTCGACCAGCGCTTGCTTAAGGGTCGCCACCTCAGACGTGGCCCCAACAATAGCCACGATAATCCTGTCATTTTTTGCAATTGCACCTTTTTATATATATTTAAACAAGGTATTTCTTACCTTCCTTGTCCTCGAGCTTCTTCTTGGCACGCCCCAGCTCTGGCTCGGACCGCTCGAGGTTCTGCTTTAGCATGTCCACTTCCGCAGTCAGTGCGGCGGACGCAAGCAGAGAAGCCTGCATACGCATATTGACTCCTTTTTGTTAGACTCCTGCGAATTTTATTTGATCCTCTATTCGGCTTTTCTTCTCGAACGCCAAACAGAGCATGAGGGGCTACTGTCTATGCGGTAATATTATTTACACATTCTTTACTCACCTCAAAGCCTGTTAAAAGGCTAGTACAAGCTTCAGTCAGTCCGCTCTTGGCGGACTGAACCGTCTGGACCACCGCACTCAAATGGTGCGGTGCTCCTTGTCGATGGAGGCGCCTTGGAGCGCCTCCAATAGATTGTCCGGCGCCTCCAGTTGGACAGGGGTCACCGGCACGGTGGGCTTGCTCCTCTTGGAAGGAGGTCCCCCGCCGGACTCTGGAACCTTTGAAGGTTCCGGAGCGGTGTCCGGCCTAGAGCCGGACTTGGAGCCCTGGGGGGGTTTCATCCCGTTTACTCCTGGAGTCCGGGAGGTCGCCTTGCGGCACCTCCAGGACCACCTCCTCCTGGCTTGGAACCTGTTGGGACAACACTTCGGTGTCGTCCGTAGGGCGGGGGGAGGAAGCCGTCGGAAGCGAGTTCACATCCGACGAGTCCAGTGAGCCGCTCGATGACGCGTCGAGCTGGTCTTTGGGTGGGCTGCATAAACATATTCGACATAAGGGAAAGATGCGCAATAAACGAATACTATGAATTACTCTGGTATCCGGATACTTACGATTTTGCCAGGGGCTTGGCCCTGGGCGGCCACTCCTCTCCGCCGTCGTCGGCGTCGGTGGAGTAGTCCGGAGGAAGGGTTTTCCCCTTCTTGGACCCTCCGGCCTCCCCAGAGAGGGCGGCCTTCCTTTTCTTCTCTCCTCCCGCTGGAGGGGGAGAGGTCTCTTCTTCTTCCTCCTCGTCTTCACGGGAGGAATGCGCCTCGGAACCGTTGCATGATGGATTCGACACCTACGGGCACCGGGCACTCTTTCGAGTCCCCGTGGCCTTTTTCGCGGCCTTCTTCTCCGGCACCACATAGGGTGCCGGAACCAGCAGCTTCGCCAAGCGAGCGTCCGCTGGGCCTTCGGGCAAAGGAGTCGGACAGTTGATCTGTCCGGACGTCACCTGCCAATCCTGTCAAAGGTAAGGGAGCTTAGATCCCGCATGGAGTCAAACTATGAAAAACTGATACCCTATAAAAGGAAAAAAATAGCTTACTGCATGAGCGTGACGCTGCATACTGAATCTGCGATCCTCGGTAGCGGATGCGGGGGCCTCGGCGCCCTTGAAAAGCACCTTCCAGGCATCTTCGTACGTCATGTCGAAGAGCCTGCTCAGAGTTTGGTGCCGCGCCGGGTCGAACTCCCACAGGTTGAAAGCCCGTTGTTGACACGGGAGGACCAGGCGGATGAGCATAACCTGGACTACGTTGACAAGTTTGAGCTTCTTGTCCACCAGGGTTTGGACACATGTTTGGAGTCCGGTCAGCTCTCCTTTTTTACCCCACGACAGGCCCATCTCCTTCCAGGAGGTGAGCCGCGTAGGGGGTCCGGATCGAAACTCGGGGGCTGCGACCCATTCGGGGTCGCGCGGCTCGTAGATGTAAAACCACCCCGATTGCCACCCCTTCAGGGTCTCCACAAAGGAGCCCTCGAGCCATAAGACGTTGGCCATCTTGCCCACCATGGCGCCTCCGCACTCCGCCTGGTTGCCGCGCACCACCTTTGGCTTGACATTGAAAGTCTTGAGCCATAAGCCGAAATGGGGGCGGATGCGGAGGAAAGCCTCGCGCACGACGATAAACGCCGAGATGTTGAGGACAAAGTTCGGGGCCAGATCGTGGAAATCCAGGCCATAGTAGAACATGAGCCCCCGGACAAATGGGTGAAGAGGGAAGCCCAGTCCGCAGAGGAAATGGGGGAGGAACACCACCCTCTCATGGGGCCTAGGGGTGGGGATGAGCTGCCCCTTTTTGGGAAGCCGGTACGTAATGTCATTAGACAAGTATCCGGCCTTCCTTAGTTTTTTGATGTGTCCCTCCGTGACGGAGGAGACCATCCACTTGCCTCCCGCTCCGTACATGGCTGGAGAAGGTTGAGGTGGGGAGTGCGGACTTGGGCGCTAGAGCACGAGTGCGCGAGAATGGATAAGCAAGGGAGGAAGAAGGCGTAGGTGAAAAGGTGGATCCTTATCCCCTTATATGGGTGGACACAACCACGTGTCCCCACCAGCCTGGTAAAACTCGCTTATCTCCAAGCGCCATAATCAATGGCGCGGTTGGGTTACCCACGCCCGTATTGATGAGAATCCTGGAATAAGGGGACACGATCTCTGCTTTAACAAGATGTGCCAAGGAAACCGCCTCGCATTACGCGCTGAGGTGGGATAATGAAACGACTCAGATAAAGGCTTGGCCGTGGTGTGTCACACTACGGAATACGTCAACAGATTAGATTTGTGTAAATATTATTCTCTCTATGGCAATATGTGGAAACTTATTTTGCAGAGCCGGACACTATCTTTGTGTTCAAAATCTTCTATGAAGTACTTGGAGGAGGAACCCGCCTTGCAATGCCGAAGACAATCTGCGCGCCGGACTCGTCGTCATTGAAGCCTGGTTCAGGGGCTACTGAGGGAGTCCTGGATTAGGGGGTGTCCGGATGGCCGGACTATACCTTCAGCCGGACTCCTGGACTATGAAGATACAAGATTGAAGACTTCGTCCCGTGTCCGAAAGGGACTTTCCTTGGCGTGGAAGGCAAGCTTGGAGATACGGATATGCAGATCTCCTACCATTGTAACCGACTTTGTGTAACCCTAACCCTCTCCGGTGTCTATATAAACCGGAGGGTTTTAGTCCGTAGGACAACATACACAACAACAATCATACCATAGGCTAGCTTCTAGGGTTTAGCCTCTCCGATCTCGTGGTAGATCTACTCTTGTACTACCCATATCATCAATATTAATCAAGCGGGACATAGGGTTTTACCTCCATCGAGAGGGCCCGAACCTGGGTAAAACTTCGTGTCCCTTGCCTCCTGTTACCATCCGGCCTAGACGCACAGTTCGGGACCCCCTACCCGAGATCCGTCGGTTTTGACACCGACAAAGCTGGTGTTAGTGTTATGCCTTTCTCTTTATATAAAATACTTGACTTGAATAAACTCACACCTACTGAAATATCTTTGCAAATGGCTAACAAATCAACTGCCATACCTATCGGTATCTGTGAGGATGTGCCCGTTGTTGTTGCTAATGTTACTATTTTGACTGACTTTGTTATATTTGAGATGCCCGAGGACGGCAACATGTTGATTATCCTTGGTAGACCCTTCTTGAATACCGCAGGGGTTGTTATTGATTGCAAGAAAAGCAAGGTCACTTTTCATATTAATGGTAATGAGCATACGGTGCACTTTCTGAAGAAACAATTCCAAGTGAATGGTATTAATGTTATTGAAAAATCTCCGACAATCACTATTGGAAGTTTTCAAATACCAGAGGGGGGTGCACCAGGTGGGCACAACCCACCTGGGGGCGCCAGCACCCCCTGGCGTGCCCTGAGGGGTTGTGGTACCCACGTGGGCCCCTCACTTATCTCTTCGTCCCACATTGTCACCTACCTCCAGAATAAAATCACTCTCCCTCTCTCCCGAGTTCTTGCTCATTTTGCTGCCAATTTCGATCTCTTTGCTCGAAGCTCCATTTCCGAAACTGTTTCGGGAGATTGTTGCTTGGTATGTGACTCCATCATTTGTCCAATTAGTTTTTGTTTTAGTGGATTATACTTTGAATAATTAGCTACTCTTGGTGCTGCTGTAGATGTGCTTGCATGTTGAATTCTTAGTGTTCTAAGTTGTTTGAATGCTTGTTATGGCCTCTATGTATCCCTATGAGTAGTTGCTATCAATCTTACAAAGTTTTGTTGACAAATTTTTGTCACTCCAAAATTTTTATTTTCAGAAAATTGTACACGAACATGAATATCTTCAGGAAATACGGCTCAAAGAGGAACTCCAAGGGTGTTGTTGGGGAGTCTTCTGACAATGACCTTCACCCTTGGAGGTTGGCAGAGGTACGGCCGTGCGAATAGCCACACATCTCGTTCCTGCAAGAAGCTGGGATTCATGATGAGTTCATGCAATTCATTGCCAATGCCGGTCTCACCGACTTCATCGCAGATGAGTGTGACCAGCACAAAATCCTCACAAATATGTTTGTTCAAATCTTTAATTTCTTGCCTAGAAATAATCCTCCTGAAGTGAGCTTTGATCTATATGCTGAAAATCATCAGATACCACTCATTGAATTTTGTGACATATGCTTGATCCCTTTTGACGGGAGCCTGCCCGGACCTAGGCCGGCTGAGTTTGAGGATTTCTGTTGCACTTTGACAGTGGGTGATGAGAGGAGAGTGTCAGCCATCACTGCCGGTGGTTTACATTTTCCTGTAGTTTTTTACTTTGCATATTTCATTACCAAATGCTTGCTTGCTAGGGAGAAGGTGGGTGCACTTAGTTCACTAGACCTTACTGTTTTACGCCGTGCCATTGAGGGCGACAACACGTATAGCTTGGGGGCTATCATGGCTCGTCACCTGCACCTTAACAAATCTCATGGCAAAATACATGGTGGGATTTATGCTACTCATTTGGCGGCTCACTTCGAGGTTGAGATACGCCCTCATGATTTCCCTCTTACCACAGTTTACCTAGAACGTGCAGCAATGGATCACCATCACTTTCTTGCACATGATCATCCTGACATTGCCATTCCTTATAACTTGGTCAATAACATTGACACTTGTGATGTTATCCCCTTGCCTGCACCTACTTTGTTTGAGTCTGTTGCCAGAGGCGGATACCGGATTATGCCTGCAGACATCCTCGCGTACTCGAACACTCACGCTGCTGTAGAGGCTGCACAGGTACCTCCATAGTGGGATCAGTGGATGCCCGCTCCTCAGCAGTGGGATGAGTGGATGCCTGGTCGTCAGGATCCATACTACCCTCCAGGCTACCGATTCACTACCAAGTTAGGCCAAAAGCCTAAGCTTAGGGGAGTATGTGTTCTCACGGACTTTATATTCATGTTCACATATCATTCCATTTGTCGGTGTTCATACCTTTACATTGTATCATCCATGCTTAGATTTATTTTCTTGCTTTCTTCTTGTGTGTTTGAACAACTTCAGAAAAAACCAAAAAAATTAGTTGTAGTAATTTACTTTCTATGCATGCTCAGTAGTAGCACTAAAAACAAAACCCAAAAAGATATCCTTGTTCTTCTTTTGCTTGTTGGGAGCTTTCCCGTGTAAATAGTTTTTCTCGTTTTTGTTTTTCCTTTATTTTCTTGCTTAAGAAAACCAAAAACTCCAAAAATATTTCAGTGTGTTTCTCTGAATTTCTTTTCTTTTCGAGTTGTATCGAGGACAATACCACGATGAAAATGTTGAGTGGCTCTCACATGAATAACTATTGAACTAATAAGAGCCCATTTTACCTTGTCTTCTCCTGTTGAATAAAATGTTTTTGCAGATTCCAGCTTAGTCCATGGCACTCTTGTACTATTATTATTTTCATATCATTCGGGCGTGTAAGTGAAAGGTAATAATGACGATATTCAATGAACTGGCCATGGCAAAAGGAAACTGGTATGAACTCGACTTGTCTTGTCTGTGTAAATATGTTTAACCTAGTTCCCATGCTTCAGCCCGTTATGATTGAACATGTTTGCAATGACAATTAGAGATTATAGTTTCTCATGCCATGCATAAGTAGCTGGGAGTGGATAATGATTTATCTTGGATATCAACATAGCATTAAAATGATTGTGATGTAGTATGATGATATGGTATCCTCTTGTGAATGTTCGAGTGGCTTGACTTGGTACATGTTCATGCATGTAGTTGAATCAAAACCAACATAGCCTCTATAATGTTTATGTTCATGGTGTTCATATCCTACTCATGCTAGTGTCCAATGTTACTTACGCATAATGCATGGTTATGATCATTGTTGCTCTCTAGCTAACCGCTTCCCGATCTTAAATTGCTAGCCTTTGCCTGTACTAAGTGGGGATTCTGCTTGTAACTCAAAAACCTTGAACCCAAAGTTATTCCAGATGAGTCCACCATACCTACCTATATACGGTATTACCCTGCCGTCCTAAGTAAATTTGCATGTGCCACCTCTAAAAACTTCTAAAAAAATTATCCGTTTTGTGTGCCTGGATCATTCATGGAATGACGGGAGGTGGTCGATATCTTCCATGCTAAGCATGTTATCATCAGGTCGAGTGTTTATTCACTCGCCATCGCACGAGGAAATGGGCGGTAATAGGGATGCCCAGTCCCAAACTGCAAAATACTAAAAAGAGTTCATCTCTTACATAATCAAACAAAAACTCCCAATGGAGTTAAAACCTTTACTTTCCGCCTGGGGACCGCCACTAGCGTGCTTAGCACAAAAGATGTTGATAACTGATGGTCGTGAAGTGAATAAGAAGGGTGCATGTCTCAAAATATCATTTATCTTTGTTTTAAAAATTGAGCTTTGGCACCTCTGCAAATCACTGCTTCCCTCTGCGAAGGGACTTTCTATTTACTTTTATGTTGTTTCATCACCTTCTATAAACAAGCGCCAGAAACTGAGTAGAGCATAGCGGTCATGATTTATGCATTGTGTATAGCTAATGTTGGGTGCATCATGACTGGATCTTTTCTACCATGAATTACAATGTTTAGTCGTTGCTTGAACTTCGGAGGTGCTCTGCATTTATGTTTTGGGGTCTCAGAAAGGGATAGCGAGATACCATTATTGTCATATTATATCATGGTTGTTTTTACAACGTGTTATTGTTGGAGATATCTTATTATTGCTCGCTTGCTGATTATGTCATTGATATGAATCATTATAATCTTTAAGAGTTATTGTTGACATGGTTAGTTATAATGTTGGCTGAAAACCTGGTTGTTGTTTAAGCTTATTTATGCAAACAAGAGCAAAAGAGTTCGTAAAGTTTTTCTTTCTCACTTTCAGTTTATCAACTGAATTGCTTGAGGACAAGCAAAGGTTTAAGCTTGGGGTTGTTGATACGTCTCCAACATATCTACTTTTTCTCACGTTTGTCCTCTTGTTTTAGACTCTAATTTGCATGATTTGGATGAAACTAACCCCGGACTGACGTTGTTTTCAGCAGAACTACCACGGTGTTGTTTTTGTGCAAAAATAAAAGTTCTTGGAATGGAACAAAACTTTTTGAGGATTTTTTATACCAATAATAAGAATTTCTGGAGCCAAGACCCACCGGAGTGGGGCCCCTGGGTGGGCACAACCCACCAGGGCGCGCCCCTCTCTTGGCACGCCCAGGTGGGTTGTACCCACTTGGTGGCCCCACTGATGACCCCCCTGATACTATAAATTCACATTATTCCAGAAAAAAATAAAGGAGAAAGAATTATCGCGATCCACGAGACGGAGCCGCCAGCAAGCCCTGTTCTTCCTAGGGAGGGCAGATCTGGAGTCCGTTTGGGGCTCCAGAGAGGGGGATCTTCGATCTTCGTCATCACCAACCTATCTCCATTGCCAACTCCATGATGCTCCCTGCTACCTCTTAAGCATGCGTTGGTTTTCCCTTGAAGAGGAAAGGGTGATGCAGCAAAGTAGCATAAGTATTTCCCTCAGTTTTGAGAACCAAGGTATCAATCCAGTAGGAGACAATGCACAAGTCACCTAGTACCTACACAAACAATCAAGAACCTTGCAACCAACGCGATAAAGGAGTTGTCAATCCCTTCATGGCCACTCGCAAAAGTGAGATCTAATAAAGATAGTAAAGTAAATATTTTTGGTGTTTTTGTTGTATAGATTGGAAAGTAAAGATTGCAAAATAGTAAACGAGATGCGTTGTAAATAAAAGAGATGCAATATAATAAGAAAGAGACCCGGGGGCCATAGGTTTCACTAGTGGCTTCTCTCAAAATAGCATGTATTACAGTGGGTGAACAAATTACTGCCGAGCACACTACTAGGAAAAGGGATATAGATGGAAATGACACTAATGGCGCACCAGGCACACGGTGCGCCACTAGTAACAAAATGTTTTTTTCATTTTTTCAAACATACTAATGGCGCATCCGGGCAGAGTGCGCCATTAGTAGTTAGAACTACTAATGGCGCACCATCCATAGAGTGCGCCACTACTGTATTTTTTTACTTTTTTGCAAAACTACTAATGGCGCACCGTTGCATAGTGCGCCATTACTAGTTTAAACTAGTAATGGTGCACTGTGCCACGGTGCGCCATTAGTATAAAAATAATAAAAACATTCTAATAAAAATAATAATAATAACATTCTAATGGCGCACCGCCCGGGGGTGCGCCATTAGTAATCTTCCCCCTAGCTACAACTCGCCCGACCCCTTCGTCCTTCCCTCTCGCCAGATCCAGTCCCCCCCCCCCCCCCCCCCCGCGCACTGCCCCGACCCACGATGCCGCCGCCCCTACGTGCGTCGCCGCCCCCGCGCCCCCCACCACTGCAGCTCCGCTATCGCCGACGCCTCCGCGACCTCGCCGTCGCCGACAGCCTGAAGGAAATATGCCCTAGAGGCAATAATGAAGTTATTATTTATTTCCTTATAATCATGATAAATGTTTATTATTCATGCTAGAATTGTATTAACCGGAAACATAATACATGTGTGAATACATAGACAAACAAAGTGTCACTAGTATGCCTCTACTTGACTAGCTCGTTAATCAAAGATGGTTATGTTTCCTAACCATGAACAATGAGTTGTTATTTGATTAACGGGATCACATCATTAAGAGAATGATCTGATTGACATGACCCATTCCATTAGCTTAGCACCCGATCGTTTAGTATGTTGCTATTGCTTTCTTCATGACTTATACATGTTCCTATGACTATGAGATTATGCAACTCCCGTTTGCCGGAGGAACACTTTGGGTGCTACCAAACGTCACAACGTAACTGGGTGATTATAAAGGAGCATTACAGGTGTCTCCAAAGGTAGATGTTGGGTTGGCGTATTTCGAGATTAGGATTTGTCACTCCGATTGTCGGAGAGGTATCTCTGGGCCCTCTCGGTAATGCACATCACTTAAAGCCTTGCAAGCATTGCAACTAGATGAGTTAGTTGCGGGATGATGTATTACAGAACGAGTAAAGAGACTTGCCGGTAACGATATTGAACTAGGTATTGGAATACCGACGATCGAATCTCGGGCAAGTAACATACCGATGACAAAGGGAACAACGTATGTTGTTATGCGGTCTGACCGATAAAGATCTTCGTAGAATATGTAGGAGCCAATATGGGCATCCAGGTCCCGCTATTGGTTATTGACCGGAGACGTGTCTCGGTCATGTCTACATTGTTCTCGAACCCGTAGGGTCCGCACGCTTAAGGTTTCGATGACAATTATATTATGAGTTTATGCATTTTGATATACCGAAGGTTGTTCGGAGTCCCAGATGTGATCACGGACATGATGAGGAGTCTCAAAATGGTCGAGACATAAAGATTGATATATTGGAAGCCTATGTTTGGATATCGGAAGAGTTCCGGGTGAAATCGGGATTTTACCGGAGTACCGGGAGGTTACCGGAACCCCCCGGGAACCATATGGGCCTTGATGGGCCTTAGTGGAAAGGAGAAAGGGGCAGCCCAAGGTGGC
Organism: Triticum urartu; assembly: GCF_056163025.1. Classification (NCBI taxonomy): domain Eukaryota; kingdom Viridiplantae; phylum Streptophyta; class Magnoliopsida; order Poales; family Poaceae; genus Triticum; species Triticum urartu. The sequence continues at coordinate 365,167,459 of NC_141877.1, forward strand.
CGCGCGCCTCCCCCCTTCCCCTAGTCCTATTAGGACTAGGAGAGGTGGCCGGCCCCCCTCTCTCTCTTTCCCCCCTCAAGGAGTCCTATTCCAACTAGGATTGGGGGGGGGGAATCCTACTCCCAGAGGGAGTAGGACTCTCCTGGCGCGCCACACCTTGGCCGGCCAGCCTCCCCCCTCTAGTCCTTTATATACTGAGGCAAAGGCACCCTAGAACACACAAGTTGATCCACGTGATCTATTCCTTAGCCGTGTGCGGTGCCCCCTGCCACCATAGTCCTCGATAATACTGTAGCGGAGTTTAGGCGAAGCCCTGCTGCTGTAGTGCATCAAGATCGTCACCACGCCGTCATGCTGACAGAACTCTTCCCCGACACTTTGTTGGATCGGAGTCCGGGGATCGTCATCGAGCTGAATGTGTGCTCGAACTCGGAGGTGCCGTAGTTTCGGTGCTTGATTGGTTGGATCGTGAAGACGTACGACTACTTCCTCTACGTTGTGTCATCGCTTCCGCAGTCGGTCTGCGTGGGTATGTAGACAACACTCTCCCCTCTCGTTGCTATGCATCACATGATCTTGCGTGTGCGTAGGAAATTTTTTGAAATTACTACGAAACCCAACAGTGGCATCCGAGCCTAGGTTATTTATGTTGATGTTATATGCACGAGTAGAACACAAGTGAGTTGTGGGCGATATAAGTCATACTGCCTACCAGCATGTCATACTTTGGTTCAGCGGCATTGTTGGACGAGACGACCCGGACCAACCTTACGCGTACGCTTACGCGAGACCGGTTCCCCCGAAGTGCTTTGCACATAGGTGGCTTGCGGGCGACTGTCTCTCCAACTTTAGTTGAACCGAGTATGGCTACGCCCGGTCCTTGCGAAGGTTAAAACGGAGTCTATTTGACAAACTATCGTTGTGGTTTTGATGCGTAGGTGATATTGGTTCTTGCTTAAGCCCGTAGCAGCCACGTAAAACTTGCAACAACAAAGTAGAGGACGTCTAACTTGTTTTTGCAGGGCATGTTGTGATGTGATATGGTCAAGACATGATGCTGAATTTTATTATATGAGATGATCATGTTTTGTAACCGAGTTATCGGCAACTGGCAGGAGCCATATGGTTGTCGCTTTATTGTATGAAATGAAATCGCGATGTAATGCTTTACTTTATTACTAGGCGGTAGTGATAGTCGTGGAAGCATAAGCTTGGCGAGACGACAACGATGCTACGATGGAGATCAAGGTGTCACGCCAGTGACGATGGTGATCACGACGGTGCTTCGGAGATGGAGATCACAAGCACAAGATGATGATGGCCATATCATATCACTTATATTGATTGCATGTGATGTTTATCCTTTTTATGCATCTTATCTTGCTTTGATTGACGGTAGCATTATAAGATGATCTCTCACTAAATTATCAAGAAGTGTTCTCCCTGAGTATGCACCGTTGTGAAAGTTCTTCGTGCTGAGACACCACGTGATGATCGGGTGTGATAGGTTTTACGTCCAAATACAACGGGTGCAAAACAGTTGCACACGCGGAATACTCAGGTTATACTTGACGAGCCAAGCATATACAGATATGGCCTCGGGACACGGAGACCGAAAGGTCGAGCGTGAATCATATAGTAGATATGATCAACATAACGATGTTCACCATTGAAAACTACTCCATCTCACGTGATGATCGGTTATGGTTTAGTTGATTTGGATCACGTAATCACTTAGAGGATTAGAGGGATGTCTATCTAAGTGGGAGTTCTTTAATTAACTTGATTAACTGAACTTAAATTTATCATGAAACTTAGTACCTGATTAGTATCTTGCTTGTTTATGTTTGATTGTAGATAGATGGCTCGTGCTGTTGTTCCGTTGAATTTTAATGCGTTCCTTGAGAAAGCAAAGTTGAAAGATGATGGTAGCAATTACACGGATTGGGTCCGTAACTTGAGGATTATCCTCATTGCTGCACAGAAGAATTACGTCCTGGAAGCACCGCTGGGTGCCAGGCCTACTGCAGGAGCAACGACGGATGTTATGAACGTCTGGCAGAGCAAAGCTGATGACTACTCGATAGTTCAGTGTGCATGCTTTACGGCTTAGAATCGGGACTTCAACGACGCTTTGAACGTCATGGAGCATATGAGATGTTTCAGGAGTTGAAGTTAATATTTCAAGCAAATGCCCGGATTGAGAGATATGAAGTCTCCAATAAGTTCTATAGCTGCAAGATGGAGGAGAACAGTTCTGTCAGTGAGCATATACTCAAAATGTCTGGGTATAATAATCACTTGATTCAATTGGGAGTTAATCTTCCAGATGATTGCGTCACTGACAGAATTCTTCAATCACTGCCACCAAGCTACAAGAGCTTCGTGATGAACTATAATATGCAAGGGATGAACAAGACTATTCCCGAGCTCTTCGCGATGCTGAAAGCTGCGGAGGTAGAAATCAAGAAGGAGCATCAAGTGTTGATGGTCAACAAGACCACTAGTTTCAAGAAAAAGGGCAAAGGGAAGAAGAAGGGGAACTTCAAAAAAGAGCGGCAAGCAAGTTGCTACTCAAGAGAAGAAACCCAAACCTGGACCTAAGCCTGAAACTGAGTGCTTCTATTGCAAGCAGACTAGTCACTGGAAGCGGAACTGCCCAAGTATTTGACGGATAAGAAGGATGGCAAGGTGAACAAAGGTATATGTGATATACATGTTATTGATGTGTACCTTACTAATGCTCGCAGTAGCACCTGGGTATTTGATACTGGTTCTGTTGCTAATATTTGCAACTCGAAACAGGGACTACGGATTAAGCGAAGATTGGTTAAGGACGAGGTGACGATGCGCGTGGGAAACGGTTCCAAAGTCGATGTGATCGCAGTCGGCATGCTACCTCTACATCTACCTTCGGGATTAGTATTAGACCTAAATAATTGTTATTTGGTGCCAGCGTTAAGCATGAACATTATATCTGGATCTTGTTTGATGCGAGACGGTTATTCATTTAAATCAGGGAATAATGGTTGTTCTATTTATATGAGTAATATCTTTTATGGTCATGCACCCTTGAAGAGTGGTCTATTCTTGTTGGATCTCGATAGTAGTAACACACATATTCATAATGTTGAAGCCAAAAGATGCAGAGTTGATAATGATAGTGCGACTTATTTGTGGCACTGCCGTTTAGGTCATATCGGTGTAAAGCGCATGAAGAAACTCCATTCTGATGGACTTTTGGAACCACTTGATTATGAATCACTTGGTACTTGTGAACCGTGCCTCATAGGCAAGATGACCAAAATGCCGTTCTCCGGAACTATGGAGAGAGCAACAGATTTGTTGGAAATCATACATACAGATGTATGTGGTCCAATGAATATTGAGGCTCGTGGTGGATATCGTTATTTTCTCACCTTCACAGATGATTTAAGCAGATATGGGTATATCTACTTAATGAAACATAAGTCTGAAACATTTGAAAAGTTCAAAGAATTTCAGAGTGAAGTTGAAAATCATCGTAACAAGAAAATAAAGTTTCTGCGATCCGATCGTGGAGGAGAATATTTGAGTTACGAGTTTGGTGTACATTTGAAAAATTATGGAATAGTTTCGCAACTCACGCCACCCGGAACACCTCAGCGTAATGGTGTGTCCGAACGTCGTAATCGTACTTTACTGGATATGGTGCGATCTATGATGTCTCTTGCTGATTTACCGCTATCGTTTTGGGGATACGCTCTAGAGACGGCCGCATTCACGTTAAATAGGGCACCATCAAAATCCGTTGAGACGACGCCTTATGAACTGTGGTTTGGCAAGAAACCAAAGTTGTCGTTTCTAAAAGTTTGGGGCTGCAATGCTTATGTGAAAAAGCTTCAACCTGATAAGCTCGAACCCAAATCGGAGAAATGTGTCTTCATAGGATATCCAAAGGAAACTATTGGATACACCTTCTATCACAGATCCGAAGGCAAGACTTTTGTTGCTAAATTCGGAAACTTTCTGGAGAAGGAGTTTCTCTCGAAAGAAGTGAGTGGGAGGAAAGTAGAACTTGACGAGGTAACTGTACCTACTCCCTTATTGGAAAGTAGTACATCACAGAAAACTGTTTCTATGACACCTACACCAGTTAGTGAGGAAGCTAATGATGATGATCATGAAAATTCAGAACAAGATACTACTGAACCTCGTAGATCAACCAGAGTAAGATCCGCACCAGAGTGGTACAGTAATCCCGTTCTGGAAGTCATGCTACTAGATCATGATGAACCTACGAACTATGAAGAAGCGATGGTGAGCCCAGATTCCGCAAAGTGGCTTGAAGCCATGAAATCTGAGATGGGATCCATGTATGAGAACAAAGTGGACTTTGGTTGACTTGCCCGTTGATCGGCAAGCAATTGAGAATAAATGGATCTTCAAGAAGAAGACTGACGCTGACGGAAATATTACTGTCAACAAAGCTCGACTTGTCGCGAAAGGTTTTCGGCAAGTTCAAGGGATTGACTACGATGAGACCTTCTCACCCGTAGCGATGCTTAAGTCTGTCTGAATCATGTTAGCAATTGCCACATTATATGATTATGAAATTTGCCAGATGGATGTCAAAACTGCATTCCTGAATGGATTTCTGGAAGAAGAGTTGTATATGATGCAACCAGAAGGTTTTATCGATCCAAAGGGAGCTAACAAAGTGTGCAAGCTCCAGCGATCCATTTATGGACTGGTGCAAGCCTCTCGGAGTTGGAATAAACGTTTTGATAGTGTGATCAAAGCATTTGGTTTTATACAGACTTTTGGAGAAGCCTGTATTTACAAGAAAGTGAGTGGGAGCTCTGTAATATAGAATTTTTGGATAGCATAAAAGGATACTTGAATAAGAGTTTTTCAATGAAAGACCTCGGTGAAGCTTCTTACATATTAGGCATTAAGATCTATAGAGATAGATCAAGACGCTTAATTGGACTTTCGCAAACAACATACCTTGACAAAATTTTGAAGAAGTTCAAAATGGATCAAGCAAAGAAAGGATTCTTGCCTGTGTTACAAGGTGTGAAATTGAGTAAGACTCAATGCCCAACCACTGCAGAAGATAGAGAGAATATGAAAGATGTTCCCTATGCATCAGCAATAGGATCTATCATGTATGCAATGCTGTGTACCAGACCTGATGTGTGCCTTGCTATAAGTCTAGCAGGGAGGTACCAAAGTAATCCAGGAGTGGATCACTGGACAGTGGTCAAGAACATCCTGAAATACCTGAAAAGGACTAAGGATATGCTTCTCGTATATGGAGGTGACAAAGAGCTCGTCATAAAAGGTTACGTTGATGCAAGCTTTGACACTGATCCGGACGATTCTAAATCGCAAACCGGATATGTGTTTACATTAAACGGTGGAGCTGTCAGTTGGTGCAGTTCTAAAAAAAGCGTCGTAGCGGGATCTACATGTGAAGCGGAGTACATAGCTGCTTCGGAAGCAGCGAAAGAAGGAGTCTGGATGAAGGAGTTCATATCCGATCTAGGTGTCATACCTAGTGCATCGGGTCCAATGAAAATCTTTTGTGACAATACTGGTGCAATTGCCTTGGCAAAGGAATCCAGATTTCACAAGAGAACCAAGCACATCAAGAGACGCTTCAATTCCATCCGGGATCTAGTCCAGGTGGGAGACATAGAGATTTGCAAGATACATACGGATCTGAATGTTGCAGACCCATTGACTAAGCCTCTTCCACGAGCAAAACATGATCAGCACCAAGGCTCCATGGGTGTTAGAATCATTACAGTGTAATCTAGATTATTGACTCTAGTGCAAGTGGGAGACTGAAGGAAATATGCCCTAGAGGCAATAATAAAGTTATTATTTATTTCCTTATAATCATGATAAATGTTTATTATTCATGCTAGAATTGTATTAACCGGAAACATAATACATGTGTGAATACATAGACAAACAAAGTGTCACTAGTATGCCTCTACTTGACTAGCTCGTTAATCAAAGATGGTTATGTTTCCTAACCATGAACAATGAGTTGTTATTTGATTAACGGGATCACATCATTAAGAGAATGATCTGATTGACATGACCCATTCCATTAGCTTAGCACCCGATCGTTTAGTATGTTGCTATTGCTTTCTTCATGACTTATACATGTTCCTATGACTATGAGATTATGCAACTCCCGTTTGCCGGAGGAACACTTTGGGTGCTACCAAACGTCACAACGTAACTGGGTGATTATAAAGGAGCATTACAGGTGTCTCCAAAGGTAGATGTTGGGTTGGCGTATTTCGAGATTAGGATTTGTCACTCCGATTGTCGGAGAGGTATCTCTGGGCCCTCTTGGTAATGCACATCACTTAAAGCCTTGCAAGCATTGCAACTAGATGAGTTAGTTGCGGGATGATGTATTACAGAACGAGTAAAGAGACTTGCCGGTAACGAGATTGAACTAGGTATTGGAATACCGACGATCGAATCTCGGGCAAGTAACATACCGATGACAAAGGGAACAACGTATGTTGTTATGCGGTCTGACCGATAAAGATCTTCGTAGAATATGTAGGAGCCAATATGGGCATCCAGGTCCCGCTATTGGTTATTGACCGGAGATGTGTCTCGGTCATGTCTACATTGTTCTCGAACCCGTAGGGTCCGTACGCTTAAGGTTTCGATGACAGTTATATTATGAGTTTATGCATTTTGATATACCGAAGGTTGTTCGGAGTCCCGGATGTGATCACGAACATGACGAGGAGTCTCGAAATGGTCGAGACATAAAGATTGATATATTGGAAGCCTATGTTTGGATATCGGAAGAGTTCCGGGTGAAATCGGGATTTTACCGGAGTACCGGGAGGTTACCGGAACCCCCCGGGAACCATATGGGCCTTGATGGGCCTTAGTGGAAAGGAGAAAGGGGCAGCCCAAGGTGGCCGCGCGCCTCCCCCCTTCCCCTAGTCCTATTAGGACTAGGAGAGGTGGCCGGCCCCCCTCTCTCTCTTTCCCCCCCTCAAGGAGTCCTATTCCAACTAGGATTGGGGGGGGGAATCCTACTCCCAGAGGGAGTAGGACTCTCCTGGCGCGCCACACCTTGGCCGGCCAGCCTCCCCCCTCTAGTCCTTTATATACTGAGGCAAAGGCACCCTAGAACACACAAGTTGATCCACGTGATCTATTCCTTAGCCGTGTGCGGTGCCCCCTGCCACCATAGTCCTCGATAATACTGTAGCGGAGTTTAGGCGAAGCCCTACTGCTATAGTGCATCAAGATCGTCACCACGCCGTCATGCTGACGGAACTCTTCCCCGACACTTTGCTGGATCGGAGTCCGGGGATCGTCATCGAGCTGAACGTGTGCTCGAACTCGGAGGTGCCGTAGTTTCGGTGCTTGATCGGTTGGATCGTGAAGACGTACGACTACTTCCTCTACGTTGTGTCATCGCTTCCGCAGTCGGTCTGCGTGGGTACGTAGACAACACTCTCCCCTCTCGTTGCTATGCATCACATGATCTTGCGTCTGCGTAGGAATTTTTTTGAAATTACTACGAAACCCAACACAGCCTCCCCGCGTCGGTTCCTCGCCGTCTTCCTCTTCGACTACGAGGACCCGGACGAGCTCGGACGCCTCGAGCCATCCCTTCGACGCCACCGCCGCCGCCGACCCCGACCCCAACCCCGACCCCGACCCCTCCGGCGACCGGCCGTGCCCGCCAGGTACCTCTCCTCTTTCCTCCTTCCTCCCTCTCCACCCTTCCTCCCCATTCCATCCCTCCCTCCCCTCGATCGTGTCTTGTGTCTCAACACTTCAGGTTTGTGCACTAGGTTTAGACATACAATAATGCCTAGGTTCAATTAGGTTCAGTAGTGCCATTTGTTCATAGGTTCAATTAGGTTCAATTAGGTTTGTGCACTAGGTTTAGACAGACAGTAATGCCTAGGTTCAATTAGGTTTAGATAGACAGACAGTAATGACTGTGTTCCTAGGTTTAGACAGACAATGTCTTTCATGCCATTTGTTCAACATGAGACAGCATTTGTCATTTGCCACATGTTCAGTTCAGTAGAGATGCAATGCTAGTAATTCGTTCCTTTTCTTCTAAAATTGACATATGGAAGTAATCTGTTAATCTGAATTTTGTTACTGATTATGACATGCGATTTGTGCACTGTAGTTTGTTAATCTGGACAACTCAGTAGCTAATGCATTCAGTTAACCAAAGTTTAGTTCTTGTGTATTGTAATTTGTTAATCTGTTACTCCATTTGTTACCGAATTTTTCTCTTGGGGTTTAGTAGTGAGATAGAACATGCATGGTCCATCATTTAGTTGGAGTATTGCCTAGGTTCAATTAGGTTCAGTAGTGCCACTAGGTTTAATATCGTTGCTCCTGTGCTATACTTTGACAACCTGGAGTGCATTAGGGAGTAGTAGCCAATTAGGTTCAGCAGTTAATTGATGGTTTGATACATGATACATTTCATGCACAGGGTGCTAGAGCTGCACTTAACTTGCTAAAATCATCCCCTTGTTCTTACTGGTTATAGAAATTCATTGCTTGTCCTATGTTTTCTGTCAGGGTATTGTTCAAGAAGCTTGCTTGAGTTTGTGTCCTTTAATTTGTAAATCTGCAGTTCTAGCCACATTTAGGATAAGTTGTTGTATATACTGTCATAAATTTCAACAATAACAGGGCATCAACAGTGCTACTCTAGTATCTAGTTGGGGAGGGACAAATGGACAGGGAATTACTTGTGATGCCTCTGAATTACTTGTGATCACATTGAGAAAGACTTGTAAAGATGATGATCATCTTTTACAGAAAACAATTTCTGTAAACACGTCAGTAACTTTGCTAGTTTGCTGGGTTTTGTCTCCGACCATCGTGTCGTGATGAATTTGCAGGTACCCCAAGAGGCCCTTGAGTTTGCTGGAATGTCGATTAACTTCTGTTCTGGCAAATTCGGGTACTCCATATGTCCTATTTTCAGCAATGGTCATGCTGAAATTTTCCGTGAATTTTAGCATGACTTTGCTAAAAATAGGACATATGGGGTACTTGTGACTAATGCATGGGTCGGGGTATCTTAGTACTTAATTAAGTAGGATCAACTACCCCTTTATTCTTGTTGCATTAAACCATAGGTTTTAGGGTGCCTCGGTGTCGATAAGAACCTAAATGATGAAAGCTTAGGCTTTTAGGGTGCCTCGGCATCGACAAACCCTAAATGATAAAACCTTGGCTTTTAGGGTGCCTCGGTGTCGATAAGAACCTAAATGATGAAAGCTTAAGCTTTTAGGGTGCCTCAGCGTCGACAAACCCTAAATGATAAAAGCTTAGCTTTTAGGATGCCTCGGTGTCGACAAACCCTAAATGATGTAGTTTTGAATTATGAGCGTAGGATAATGGAGAGTCAGGGTCTTTATTGTTTTATGCTATTTTAGCTTAAATAGGGTATTTAGGTCCTGCCTAATACTGATAATCATGTGCTAAGAACAATTAAGTAGGGTTGGTTCGATGACTATCAAGATGATGATCGTATGACTTGTTATTAATAACGAGTAGAAGTTTTATGATGATGATTAGTAGGACTTGTTAGGATTAGTATTACTTCTGACAAACTCGATACTCGCGGTCTCGAGACTTGTAATGTTTTATCTTTGTTCGGTCTTTTGAATTCGGAGACTAATATGATGAATTGTATTCGGAGACTAATCTTCTATTGTATTCGATGAATCTGCTATTGCTGTGTGCTACTGTCTATATTCTATCAAATAATATATTTTGTAACCTATGCAAAAATCAGAAAAGTAAAAAAAAACCTAATATTCATACTAATGGCGCATCACTACAGAGTGCGCCATTAGTATGCCAAAGTATACTAATGGCGCATCGCCAAACAGTGCGCCATTAGTATGCCAAGTATACTAATGGCGCATCTATGGCGCATCCATCCGCAGTGCGCCATTAGTGTGCCAAAGCACATGGTTAAATATGGCCCCTGGGAGGCATACTAATGGCGCATGGTGTTATATACTAATGGCGCACTGGGTGGTGCGCCATTAGTATACCAGATACTAATGGCACACCAATGGTGCGCCATTAGTAATAAATACTAGTGGCGTGATACTAATGGCACACCAGTGATGCGCCATTAGTAGGCCTTTTCCTAGTAGTGGCAATTGATATAAGAGCGCATAGTTATGAAGATATCTAAGGCAATGATCATGAATATAGGCATCACGTCCATGTCAAGTAGATCGAAATGATTCTGCATCTACTACTATTACTCCACACATCAACCGCTATCCAGCAAGCATCTATAGTATTAAGTTCATAAGAACAGAGTAATGCATTAAGCAAGATGACATGATGTAGAGGGATAAACTCAAGAAATATGATATAAACCCCATCTTTTTATCCTCGATGGCAACAATACAATACGTGACCTGCTGCCCCTACTGTCATTGGAAAAGGACACCGCAAGATTGAACCCAAAGCTAAGCACTTCTCCCATTGCAAGAAAGATCAATCTAGTAGGCCAAACTAAACCGATAATTCGAAGAGACTTGCGAAGATATCAAATCATGCATATAAGAATTCAGAGAAGAACCAAATAATATTCATAGATAATCTTATTCATAAACCCACAATTGATCAGATCTTGGCAAACACACCGCAAAAGAGTATTACATCGAATAGATCTCCAAGAACATCGAGGAGAACTTTGTATTGAGAATCAAAGAGAGAGAAGAAGCCATCTAGCTAATAACTATGGACCCAAAGGTCTGCGGTAAACTACTCACGCTTCATCGGAGAGGCAATGGTGTTGATGTATAAGCCCTCCGTGATCGATTCCCCCTCTGGCAGATCGCTGGAAAAGGCCCCAAGATGGGATCTCATAGGTACAGAATGTTGCGGCGGTGGAAAAGTGGTTTCGTGGCTCTCTGCGATCGATCTAGGGTATAAGAGTATATATAGGTGAAATAAGTACGTCGGTGGAGCTACGAGGGGCCCACGAGGGTGGGGGCGCGCCTACCCCCTGGGCGCGCCCTCCTGCCTCGTGGCCACCTCGTGGAGTTCCTGACTTCGACTCCAAGTCTTCTGGATTGCTTTCGGTCCAAGAAAGATCATCATGAAGGTTTCATTCCGTTTGGACTCCGTTTGGTATTTCTTTTCTGTGAAACTCTAAAATAGGCAAAAAAAACAGAAACTGGCACTGGGCCTCCGGTTAATTGGTTAGTCGCAAAATAATATAAAAGAGCATATTAAAGCCCATTAAACATCCAAAACAGATAATATAATAGTATGGAACAATAAAAAATTATAGATACGTTGGAGACGTATCAAACATCCCCAAGCTTAATTCCTTCTTGTCCTCGAGTAGGTAAATGATAAAAACAGAATTTTTGATGTGGAATGCTACCTAACATAATTATAAATGTAATTTCTTTATTGTGGCATGAATGTTCAGATCCAAAAGATTCAAGACAAAAGTTTAATATTGACATAAAAATAATAATACTTCAAGCATACTAACAAAGTAATCATGTCTTCTCAAAATAACATGGCCAAAGAAAGTTCATCCCTTCAAAATCATATAGTTTGGCTATGCTCCATCTTCGTCACACAAAATATTCAGATCATGCACAACCCCGATGACAAGCCAAGCAATTGTTTTATACTTTAGTATTCTCAAACTTTTTCAACTTTCACGCAATACATGAGCGTGAGCCATGGCCATAGCACTATAGGGGGAATAGAATGGTGGTTGTGGAGAAGACCAAAAGGAGGAAGATGGTCTCACATCAACTAGGCATATTAATGGGCTATGGAGATGCCCATCAATAGATATCAATGTGAGTGAGTAGGGATTGCCATGCTACGGAGGCACTAGAGCTATAAATGTATGAAAGCTCAACAAAAGAAACTAACACTACAAAAAAGACACATCCGTAACATTTTGGGCCGAACAAATTTTTTCTGTCATACTTATGACACTTCTATGACGACAATTGTGACAAAACCCGATATCATCATAGATGTGGTGGGGTCCTATTTCTATGACAAAAAATCATGACAGCAAATGGGCTTTTCGTCCTGGGCGGGCCGGAGATGCAGTTGCATGACATTCTTTGGGCAGTCCATGACGGAAAAAACCATGGTAGAAGCGAGGGCGAGGAAAATATCGGGGTGTTCCCGGTTACGGTGGATGGTCGGGGGTCGAGCGATGCGCGTTTCTCTTGTACGTACGCGCGTGTGTGCGAGGCGTTGGGCTCTAACTAAACCCGAGCGAGGCGTTGGGCTCTAACTGAACCCGAGCGATTGCACTACAGGCTACGCGTTACTGAACCCGAGCGATCGATCGACCCCTTGCTGTTAATTGAACTCGAGTGATTCCTTCACTACTGTTACTAACTGAAGCAGGTTGATGCTGCCTCTGGATGAATAGTGAGCATTGTTGGGGGGGGGTTGGATGAACAGTTCCTGGTGGGGGGTTGGATGAACAGGAACCCGTGGTAGTAGAGGCCATTGCCGCTGGATGAACAGGACCCCGAGCGATCGAGCCGGTGGATGAACATGACCCCGTGGAGGGCTGGACGAACATGACCCCCCTGGAGGGCTGGTTGAACAGTAGCCCGGTGGAGGGCTGGTTGAACAGTAGCCGGTGGAGGGCTGGATGAACAGTAGCCGATGGAGGGGTGGTTGAACAGGACCCCATGGAGAGGGCTGGTTGAATAGTAGCCGGTGGAGGAGCGTGCGGTGGAGGCTGGATGAACATGAGCCCGTGGATGAACAGTCGCAGGTGGAGGCTGGAGGAGGTCGACGGTGGATGAACAGTAGCCCGTGGAGGCAGTCGACGGTTGATGAACAGTAGCCCATGGAGGCAGTCGACGGTGAAGATGAACAATATCCCGTGGAGTCCCGTTTTGTGGTATGCCACACCCCTCCCGATGAATAGGACCCTATTTCGACCGTAGCGCTCCAACACAAGTCTATTTCCTCCGTTTTGCGGTACGCCACACCCCTCCCTATCAACAGGACCCCATTTCGACCGTAGGAGGTCCAAGAGAAGTCTGTTTCCTCCGTTTTGCGGTACGCTAGACCCCTCCCGATGAATAGGTTCCCGTTCGACGGTGGCCGGTCGAACACAAGGCTGTTTCCTCCGTTCTCCGGTTCGCCAGGCCTCGTTTCCATCGGCTGTTCCGTCCAAGCCGGTTGGCTCCCGATGAACAACACGCGTTTCGTTGCCTCCCGATGAACACGACGCTTTCCGTTGCCTCCCCATGAACACGACGACGACGCAGTTTCTCCGTTCCGACCCAGTCATATACAGGAGCCCTGACCGTACGTATGCGCGAGTAGGCGTTCGAGACCCCGCCCGTATATACGTACGTGGCCGTATTTACTTTCTTGCACCCTGGCCGTTGTACGTATGTGTACATGCTACATGCGCGCCTCTAGTATGACACGTGCGCGCCTCTACCACGACACGTGCGCGCCTCTACATCGAACAGTATGTACGTACACGTTCGCGACCAGAATGACAATGCTACGTACGCTTTGACCAGGTGTGTCCCGACTGTTAGGCACTTTCTTACGTGTGAAGATGTCGCTGGTGGGTCCCAGCAATCATGGGGGTGAATCATTTTTTTGCCCGTAATATGGACACACTTCCTTGCGTGCGAAAATGTAGCTGGTGGGTTCCAGCAGTCAGGGGGGAAACGTTTTTTTCGGGAAATACGGTGGCCCATCCGGTGGGTCCCTGCTGTCAGATGAAGGAATCATTATTTTCTACGTAATAAGGAGGCACTTCCTTGCTGCAGCCGTGGACCCAACTGTCAACCTCTCCATGTACAGTACTCTTCTGATGGAAGTTGGTCGTTGACCATATTGACCACGCCGCGCTGAGAGCATTATGGCGGTGGACGACGGCGAGGCCTAGGAAGGGGACGACACAGAGCCGGAGAAGACGCAGCAGTGGAAACCCACGCGGACAGGAGTACAAGGGTTCACTTGTTCGGCTGTGGTGTGAGCCTGCCGTCACCGCAGGGCCTGGCCAGCTGTGGGAGCAGTAGGGGGTGGTGAGGCCTCCACGGTAGCACAGCCGGCCACGGGAGGCAAGAGCAGGCGGCACGACCGGCGCTGCTTTGGGCGGCTGGAGCAATAAGACCAGAGGTTGAAGAAGCACTACGGCCGTTGGATAGACATCGTACGGTCACTGGAGCTAGAATCATTCATATTGACTAAGTTGACATAGCCCTCCGTCTCCGTCAACTTAATAGGCCCATAAGTTAGCCTCCCATTATGTTGGGTCCCAGCTAGGAGGGAGAGTATTCATTTTTTGTGCGTAATAAAGAGGCATTTACTCGCGTGCGAAGATACACCACACCACAAAACTTGATTGGGGATAATTAACTGTCGAAAGAAATAGTAGAATAAGGGCAAACTGTCTGCCGAGAATCTAGTTACTGCTGGCAGAGGTACTTAAAAGGCGGAAACACTGCCGGAAGAACTTTAGTTTTTTTTTTTAGAAGAACCGGGAGAACTTTAGTAGTAGCAAGGACACATGCACTGCCGAAAATATTGTCCACATTTTAGGTCATCAAATCTGCCGGCATAACTAAATCACGGCCCACTGTCGGCCGGGCTATCCATGGAGCGAGACCAAAAATAATTGGGCCCATACGCGCGCTGGCACGGGAGAAAACGCGATAGACTTTTTTTTTTGCTCAAAAATAGTTATAGCCGCCGCCCAATGCTTGCCCAAATCGAACCCTCTAGAGTCCAGACCCATCCTCCTCCTCCTCCGCCGCCGCCACCGCAGCCGCCGACAAGAGCCCCTCTGTCCTCGACAGCGCCCTCCACCGCCGACCCCCTCCGCCGACCTGGTGACCCCCACTGAGATCGATGCCGCCGGTGCGTCGAGATCGGCCTCGCCTCCGTCCACACGGATCTGGTGTACGTGGTCAACGTCGTCTCGCTCCCTGCGGCACCACCCTAGGACAGGTCGACGGCGCCTGTGCGTTGAGGTCGACGTCGCCTTGATCCCCAGCACGAGATCCGGCGACGAACTCCGGGCCTCTTGTCTCAAGTTAGCCGTGCCACCCCACGCCATCGCGCTGCTCTTCTCCGCGACCCTCCACGCGGACGAGCGCTATCGGGCTCCCCACCATGTCTCTTACCACACCGACGGCGACCGCGGTGCCTGCTCCCCACTACGCTAGTACAACATGTTGCTCAGATCTGTCATGGTGAAACGCGATGCAGGTATGCTTTTCCTTACAAAGGTTGTGAAACTCTTCTTTTCTGATGGATGAGAACTCACGAGATATTGCCGATTTATCTTCTCATTGCTGTAGATTTTCCCTCCCTTCCACCGAATTACTACTGGGCTCCAAGTCTTTCTCATTGCTGCCTCTGTATTTTGCTTCCAAATTGTTGCAGGTGCTATCAGTGAAAGGATTGGGGACTGGTTCTAGCAGTGGTAGGTTTGTTCCAGGAATTCATAATGCTCATGATTTGCCACACTCATGGCACTTACTACTTAAAATGTTTCTCCATTTAATCAAGCAAGAATAGTTCTTCGAAACATTTTATCGTTTTAATCTTCAGACATCTTGGTAGGAAGCAGCATGGAATGTTTGCAGTTTTAGTTTAGATTGTACATAAAGGCCTCTAGATATGTTCTCTGTCAGTCAAAACTTCTAAAATGATCTATGCACCATGGCAGTGGATACTTCTAAATGACTGCAACATGTTCTAGTAAGTCTTATTAGTATAGGACGTTCAATAATCTTTCGGTGCTAAACAAGTGGATGCTACAACTTAATACTAAATCAGTAAAACACTTTGGGAGTACTACATGGACAAAAAGGTATTTGTATTGTGCTGTTTATCCCCATTGGTTGATCGATGTGAGATCATCTAGTTCAACTGTCATCACACACATATACTACTACATGGAAGAAAACAACTAGCTAGAGAACTTGTTTACGCCCCCTTTCATTTTGCTGCAAGACAGACTGAAAGTGGACCACTCTTCTAGAGTTTAAATGGTACTCCCTCTGTCCCATAATGTAAGTATTGTCAAAAAACGTCTTACATTATGAGACGGAGGTAGTATAATATGTTGGTTTTCTACGGTTCCTTTATCTCCAATCTAGTTTTTACTCAATATAAGTTACTATTTCATAAGAATAACATGAAGCACTGATTCTTATATGTTCCATGTATTATGACATGACAAGTAGTCACTAGCAGCTAAGCAAAGGCTACAACATGCTCGGAGGAGAAGTTTGAATGGAGGCAGGGAATACACTTTTTTCTGTGAATGCAGAGAATACACTTTGTAAGGCATATATCCAACCTGAACTTCTTGTACTCTGTTGAGCCCTTGGGTCTTGTGAACCCGTATTCATGTGCCGTATAGAATACTTGCACGTGCAACTCCCTAAGAAACCAAAACAATTTGATGTTTCCTGTGAGGTGGTAAAGAAAATTAACCACACACTTAAAAAACAACATGTGTGTACTAGTAGTATCGCGTACATGCTGGAGCTACTAGATTAGTACGTACCCCCTCCGTTCCTAAATATTTGTCTTTCTAGAGATTTCAACAAGTGACTACATACAGAGCAAAATAAGTGAATCTACACTTTAAAATATGTCTATATACATCCGTATGTTATAGTCCATTTGAAATCTCTAAAAAGACAAATATTTAGGAACGGAGGGAGTACATGGTTGTTAAGATGAGGCTGCATGCATCACTTAAAAAAAGAGATGATTAGTACGTACTTGTAGCAAGCATCCCAGCTAGCTAGCTACTTACATTTTAATCTGCATCCATTTTAGTCCATTTTAGTCTGCATCCATTTTAGGTCATTTTAGTAAACAACAAAATCAGGTGAAATGAGAATATGGAGGAGAAATGAAATAGCCTACATCCATTTTAATCCAATAGCAATTTTGCCAAAGGTGACCATGGCAAACATTTTATCCTGTTAATTACAAGCACATTATTTGAACGAGCGCTTTTATTGTTGGTGGCTTATTTTTATGCCCAACAAGTTGGGTGCTTTTCTTAATGGGTAGGTCATAACCTCAACCTTCAGGTTACTATAAACAAGTTTGGAACGACAGAAATATCTGATTTGTTACTATTACTAGAATGAAACGCGTTGTGTACAACTGTACATCAGTCTGATTCAAATCCTTTTCATCTCCAATGAATGAGCTTTGTACAACATCAGCCTTGATTTAGACTCCACGTACTGAATAGGTTCATTGCGTTCGTTGCTTCCGCCAATGCCCAATAGCAAGGGAAATGAACAAGGCCTTAGAACACTTGCCCTTATATGATGTAAAGATTACATTTTTATTGGGCCATCTTGTCCTTCAAGTACTAGTAGCATGTTTATGTTACAACAGCTTTATTGTGCTATGAGAGCTCTGTTTTGAATTTCTGGTCTGTGCGGGTTTGCCAAAGATACACTGGGTGATCTACAAGCTTCTGAAGGTTTGGATGATCTACAAGTTAAGGCTTGGATCACCTACAAGCTGTTGAATGTTTGCAAGACCTACAATTAAGTTGGTGGAGTGGTTATGTAATGTACCTTGTTTGTTGAACCTGGTGACATTGGCACGTGCTGCTCATTTTGGTGGTTGTTTTGGCACATAAGCCACTGTATGCTCTTTTTGGTTGGGTGACGCACCTAGAAACATATGTACTTCTCCCTTTGTGGCACCACTTCATTTTTTACTGTGTGGCACACCTAGAAACATATATGTGCTCCTTTTGTGGCACAACCTGTATATATATGGTTGTCATGTTTCTTAAATGAAGTTTAAGGTTTTTGATGAGGCCTATATGTTGCTTTGAAGTGTATGCATAAATTGTGTGATCTGGCCTGAGTGCTTGAACATAATGAATGTGTATTACATTAGGGCTTCCTATAACACTTTGGTAGTGAAATCAGAGTAGTGGCATAATAACTACCGGGTAGACATGCTTTTGCAGGCAATAGAGCTGCCGGCGATTGTAGTTTCATGTGCCCTGACCAATCTGCCGGGAGAAGTGGACTGCCGGTAAATACATGGGCTAAGGCAAAAAAACTGCCGGGACAAGCAATCCCCGGTAGCCATTCTTGTGGCAGAGCTGTCAGCGGTGGGAACGTTCGTGAAATATAGAGGTCTTTTCGATGGGTCCCAGATGTCAGGTGGAGGAATTATTATTTTACGCGTAATAAGGAGGCATTTCCTTGCGTGCGGCTGTGGACCCAACTGTCAGCCTCTCCACGTACAGTTCACTTTAGATGCATGTCGTTAACCATGTTGACCACGCCGCGTCGAGAGCACCAGGGCGGTGGACGACGACGAGGCCTAGGAAGGGAACGACACGGAGCTAGGGAAGACTCGACAGTTGTTTCCCACACGGAGGGTAGTACGAGGGTTTACTGGTTTGTTTGCCGTCGCCGGAGAATAACAACAGGTGTGGGTGAGTAGAGGGATGGCTAAGCGATGGGAGTACGGTGGGGCGGTGAGACCTGCGCGGCAGCACAGCCGGCAGCGGAAGGAGGGAGCAGGCAGTCCCATCGGCGCTTGTTTGAGTGGCTGGACCAGAAAGAGCAGAGATTTTAGAAGCACGACGGCTGTTGGATGGACATCCAACAGTCACTGCTTGTGTGTCAGCCTTTTTTTAGGAAAGCCTCAAATCTGTGGAAAACAGCATATAGCCCATCTGTCATTATTTCTAATAATTTACAGCCCATTTGCTAATTCTTAAGGTTTTTCTAGAGCCCATATTCTTTTTGTTAGCATTACAGCCCATATTGTGGCCAGGGTTAAAAAATTATATGAACTTTTGCATATTTTGATGCGGTCCGAACTGTTTTTAATCCCGAAATTTCAAGTCACATTCAAACTGATTCTAAAAATAAATGTATATCAATATAAAATCTAACAAATTGTTCACGCATAAAAATCAATGCAATTTAAAATCTTGAAATGAAAAATAAATAAATTTGAAAGTAATTGTCGATTTGATGTGTTTTAAAAATGTATATCCCATTTCTCATTCCTGATAGGCTATTTTCCCGGCCAGCTGAATGAAGCTCTCCTCGTCTTGAAAGATTTACAGCCCAATAGGCATGACAAAGTGACTTGACAAATCACAAAAAAACTGGGCTAGCCATTTTTAGAAAAAAAAACTACTGGGCTGGTCTGTGGTAAACATAAAAGAAATGGCTGTTTAGACAGGCCAGAGTGCCCCGCACAGCCCAGTTGACACCCTGCTTCCGTCTCAAAAACAAATTAGATAAACTAGTCGCCAACCCGTGCATTCGCACGGGCTAGCATGCAATACAACTTTCTACGGTATGGGAATCTACAATAGTTTTTGTGCAATGGCTTGTGTCCTATAAAAGAACTACAAATGTACAGACAAACTAAATTTACAACTATTTAGTAATTACAAAAGATGACAATATGAAAAGGTCGCATGCATTTGAAGTATAATCATTACATAACTTTTGAAATATAATCTTCAACAATATAATATTGGCTACATACAGTTTTTGCATAATGCATGAAATTATGATAATGTTATCAACGGTTACTTTCCATAATGCAAACAGTAAATTGCAAATTTACTATGTATTTAAATATAACATATAGAAACATTTCTCGCTATTTTTGCTCAGATTTCTAATGTAAACGCCTGGACACAAATTTCTATTTTCATGGGAGACTTATCTTGTTCCATGTTTATTTTGACAGGTCTACACCCATATTTTAGTTATATTTTAAAATACTGAGGCTAATTAAGTTCACATTTGTACTTTTTATAGTATTAGAATTGTGAAAGCAAACATTTGATAGGTTGAAGTGGTGTGTCGTTACATATTAACTTCTGTCTTGTCCGTCAAGTCTTAAAATAATCTAGTTAGTTTTTTTCTTACACTTTTTTTTGATTTATCATTAATACTAAACATAAATAATTTTGAACCGGTATGTCTAGCTGGTGTTCTGAGATGGTTAAGTTAAACAATCTTTCTCACAAAAGCAGTCAAATATAGTAATACACAATATACATTCGACATAATTCAATGAGATCGCACAATATTCTGTTGGAAAATAAACTCCACATTGTTCTTTTCACCATGACAGATCCCACAATATTCTTCAATATAGAACATTGTATTTTTTAGATCAGTGGTACTATCACTTGTTTTTGTATATTGAATATTGCACATTTGATAAGAGAAAATGAATTTTTAGTTGTATTTTATGCCAATCACTCAAATTTCTAAATTTTGTAGTTGTAAAAGAAAGTTACAGAATAAAATAAACATTCTCTCACTTTGTATATTTATCCACAAAAATGATACAAATAGTCCTTAAATATAGAATATACCATTATAAATAAGAATAGGGCCTTTTATATTTGCATGATCTAAAAAGAGCATGGTCAACAATAAAAAATCATAAGTAGGAATGGCATACCATAGAAAATCGAAATGTGTTGTGTACAACTGTAACACCCTCGATGCGACTATAGCTCCTACGTGTCGAGGCACGACTTACATACATAATCGCATTGAAGGCATATGTCGCAAGTAAGTTAATCTTTACACATCCCATGTAATATAATAATAAAGGGGAGAGAACACAGTTGGCTTACAATCGCCACGTCAATCAAGATACATAAATAATATTACATCATTCAAAACACTCATGGCCCGACTACGGCGTCAAAATAAAAGATAACCCAACATGCGACATGGTCCCGATCACCCCCAGCAGGGCACCACTACTGATCATCAGGAAAGGAAACATAATAACGTTGAGAGTCCTCGTCGAACTCCCACTTGAGCTTGAGCGCGTCACCTGGAGCGGAATTATCAGGCCCTGCATCTGGTGTAATAGTAATCTGTGAGCCATAGGGACTCAGCAATCTCGCACCCTCGCGATCAAGACTATTTAAGCTTATAGGTAAGGCAAGGTAAATATAAATGGAGCAGCAGCAAGCGACTAGCATATATGGTGGCTAACCTGTTCGCAAAAGAGAGCGAGAAGAGGAGGCAAAGCGCGAGCGAGAAACTAGAGAACAACCTGCGCAAGCATTACTCCAACACCGTGTCCACTTCCCGGACTCCGCCGAGAAGAGGCCATCACGGTAACACACTCAGTTGATTCATTTTAGTTAAATTAAGGTTCAAGTTATCTATAACCGGACATTAACAAATTCCCATCTGCCCATAACCGCGGGCATGGCTTTCGAAAGTTCAAATCCCTGCAGGAGAGTCCCAACTTTGCCCATGACAAGCTCTCACGGTCAACGAAGGAATAGACCTCCTCCCAAGACGTTCCGATCAGACTCGGTATCTCGGTTCTTCAAGACAACTCCGACAATGGTAAAACAAGTCCAGCAACACCACCCGCTGTGCCGACAAATACCGATAGGAGGTGCACATATCTCGTTCTCAGGGCACACCGGATAAGCTAAGCGTACGGGAGCCAACGTAACCCAAGTTGCCAAGGGACGGCCCCGCACGGTGCTCTAGGTTGGACCAACACTCAGAGGAGCACTGGCCCGGGGGGTATAAATAAGATGACCCTTGAGTCCGCGAAACCCAAGGGAAAAGGCTAGGTGGCAAATGGTAAAACCAAGGTTGGGCATTGCTGGAGGAGTTTTATTCAAGGCAGACTGTCAAGGGGTTCCCATTATAACCCAACCGCGTAAGGAACACAAAAATTCGGGAACATAACACCGATATGACGGAAACTAGGGCGGCAAGAGTGGAACAAAACACTAGGCGAGAGGCCGAGCCTTCCACCCTTTACCAAGTATATAGATGCATTAAGATAACAAGATAATATAATGATATCCCAACAAGTAAATAAATGTTCCAACAAGGAACGGCCTCCAATCTTCACCTGCAACTAGCAACGCTATAAGAGGGGCTGAGCAAAGCGGTAATATAGACAATCAACGGTTTGCTAGGACAAGGTGGGTTAGAGGTTTGATATGACAATTTGGGAGGATTGAAAGCAAGTGGTAGGCATCGTAGAATTGGCATAGCAAAAGAGCGAGCAATCTAGCATAGCAAAGATAGTAGTGATTTCGAGGGTATGATCATCTTGCCTGCAAAGTTGTCAGAGTTGACTGGATCCTCGAAAGCAAACTCAACGGGCTCCTCGTTAGCGAACTCGTCTCCCGGCTCTACCCAAACAAGACAAACAAGCAACAAGGACACAATCAACCACGTGCAAGGATCAAACAATATGATGCAAAGATGATATGCTATGCGGGATGCGATGCGGGATGCATATGCAAGATGTGACAAGGAATGCATGACCCTGGCCTCAACTTGAGAATCCAAGTGTGCCACTGGAAAGATAAGATAAAATCGCTTGAAAACGATATAAAGAACGCCGGAATCGGAGTTACGGTTTGGAAATGGCAAGCGATTCAAATATGACACCGGTCTGCGATTTACAGCAAGTAGCCATCTAAATGCAATGAGATGAACATGCTACAGCACCCAAACATGACAACAAAATACATGGCAGGGATGCATTCAAGATGCTTAACAAAAGTCTAGCACTGAGCTACGGCCAATTCATCCATTAACAGGTTTAAACAAGCATGGCAAAAATGCATATGACAAACAGATCTCAAACTTAGTGAAATTAACACTTGTCTGGAATTTCAGATCAGGTAGCACTCTTCGGAGCAACAAAACTACATGCTACAGGACCTGAACATGGCAAAGCAAAGCATGGAATGGAGCTACTCAAAGAGCTTAACAAAAGTCCCTTAGTGACCTTGAGCCAAAAGGGATCAGAAAATACAATTGCAAGCATGTGAACATGGCAAAAACATAATCAGTTCTCAGACTTGGTGAAAACTGGAGCATGCTGAAAACAGATATCAAGTAGGCATGTTTACGAGCTCGATGCACTCACTACGGAGCAAGTCATGACAAACTAAGCATACACCCATCAAGAATACACAAAATACAAGCTAGACATGGCAAGAACAATAGCATAGCATGCACGGATCAACTACAACATCATCGGCAAAATTGCAAACAAGTTGACAATCTGCCCAGATGCACAAAGTAGCAAAAGTAGAGCTTGATTGCCTCAAGTTAGGGTGCTCCATAAATGCAAACAAAGACATGGATGGATAGAGCACTACAATATTAACAAAACATCCTTACTGATCATCCTCAAAAGAGGCAAGGATCACCCGGAAACAACAAGAACATATGGCCATATGAAATAAACAGCTCAAGGACTTAGTGGAAATGCTAAGTCCCTGAAATCAGCACTACCAAGTGCCTCACTTAGCAAGCTTGTGCTAGTCACCACACACATCATAAAAATACATGAGTTGCACCCCTGAAAAGATGGCAAAACCCTTAACAAAACATATATAGAGCTCATGGGCATATCATGCACACAATAATCATGGCAAAAATGACAAATATGCAAATGGAGTAGCAGATCTGACAATTATCTCAAGTAGCCCTCTTCTAACAGCATTTCGGGAATCAAGATGAGCTCGAATGAAAATGATGCAATGGAATGAAATGATGTACTCTCTGAGACGAACATTTTGATATGCTATATGCCAAAAACGGAGTTACGGATGCGGAGTTATAGCATGATGAAGATGGGCACATGGATTAGGGTTTCGGGAGAAAGTCAACCCTCAAACGGATCTAGATCCAGATCCGGACGGTGCGGAAACCGAGGATCAACGGGGAACTCGCCGGAGCTGCGTGAGACGGCGTCCGGACTTGGCGCGGCGCACGCCGGCGCGGGAGGAAGACGGCGGGGCGGCGGACGTCGCCGGCGAGGCTGGAGGCGGGCGGCGCTCGTGGTTGGGCGGCGGAGGTCGCCGGGGCCGCCGGGCGGCGAGTCCGCCGGCGTGGAGGAGCGCGGTGGCGGGAGGCAATGGCGGCGCGGCGGGCGTAGGCGTCCTGGGCGGCGCGCGAGCAAGGAGACGAAGGCGGCGCGGGCGAGCTCCTCTGGCCCGTGCGCGGGCGCGGGCGGGCCGGCCACGGGCCGTGGCGGGCTCCGGCGGCGGTGGAAGTCGGCAGCCACTCAGGCAGTGCCACGTCGCGGCGGTGGGAGACCTCCGGACATGTCCGTCGGTGGCGAAAGTGTCCGTCGGCGCGCGATGAGGGTGGATCTAGGGTTTTTGACCAGGGGGATCCGGATTTCGGGGAAGGGGTCTATATATAGGCATAGAGGGAGCTAGGAGAGTCCAAATGAGGTGCGGTTTTCGGCCACGCGATCATGATCGAATGCTCTAGATGATGGAGCAGGTTTAGGTTGGTTTTGGGCCAAATTGGAGGGGTGTTGGGCTGCAACACACACGAGGCCTTTTCGGTCCCTCGGTTAACCGTTGGAGTATCAAACGAAGTCCAAACGATACGAAACTTGACAGGCGGTCTACTGGTAGTAAACCAAGGCCGCTTGGCAAGTCTCGGACCAATCCAGAAATTTTTAATCCCCACACACGAAAGAAAGCTAGAAAAGACCACCGGAGGAGAACGAAGCGCCGGAATGCAAAACGGACAACGGGGAAAATGCTCGAATGCATGAGATGAACACGTATGCAAATGCAATGCACATGATGACATGATATGAGATGCATGACAACGATAACAACACACGGAGACAAAAACCCGAACCCGAGAAAAATAAAATAACTTAACGCCGGAAACGGCAAGACTTGGAGTACAAATTGGGAAAGTTACATCCGGGGTGTTACAACAACCACATTGACCCAACATACCATCAGAACCTAAAGGATTTGAGATATCAGGACTAATTCAAAAGGGAATGTATTTCTGTGAATAAGTAATGGATACGTCTGACTGACCATAAACTGAATAGGCACAAACTATATATCTTAAGATAGCATGCTGACATTATTTATATTGTTTAGGTTTCCACTATATGAAGGACAGAAATTAATAATCAAAAAACCATTTACTATATTTTTTGCGCAAAAAAACCATTTACTATATGGCTAGTCACTTTAAATGGTGGAAACAATGGATGGGAAATAGTAACAGACATTTATTGAGGATACCATTGGATAAATATAGAAACATATGAGAGATCGGATCACATTTTGTTATCCTACAATCTGCAAAACCATTTGAAACATAAGATGTCACCTTTAAGAATTGTAATTGTAGACAATTCGGTGAATCAAAGAGGCCTTATATTAGAGGCTAGTTAGAGAGGCGCTCTTTTATTTATTTTTCTTTCTTTCCTTTTTTCCTCCCCATTTGTAACATACTATTATTTTAATGAAAATATACCGTAGAACTATTGTTCTACGGTTTGCGGCTAAAAAAGGCCCGTTTTTGTAAAAACATTTAGATGGATGAACCAATAATTTAGTAGACGCTCTAAACAGGAGCTCCAAGTTATTTTATTCATGGATCAAGCATATCCTATCCCATATAAAGTGGTACTTGTCTGAGAGATACTATCAAGGTCCCTGACAACACTATCTATTAATATGACTCATCTTACTTACCTTGAGAGTTGCTGGGAATTAAGGCCACAGATTTTGTTTTTGCTCACCTTACATACCATTATGGTAACACAGAATTAACGACAGAATCTCCTTTCTGATACTTCACCAAATGTCTGCGACATAAGATGTTAAACTGGATGCTACAGAACTAATCAAAACATATCACAAAGAATCGAAAACTTAATGCACAACACACACTTACTTATGGATCAGACATGATATAGTGTCTATCATCACCTGCATGCATCCGTATTTATACAAACTATTGGGATGCTATATTACAGAAATTTGTTCAGCTATTTTCATTCAGGCACTGGAATTGAATATCTCATATTAAGTTATTAACTCTTTTTGCTACAGCTGCATGTGCATGCCTATTATTGTACAAATATATCTTCCAGCAACCATGTTAGGCCTTATTATAGCTCTTGCGTTGTACACCTGTCATTATCTTAAGAATCCACCTATTGTTGAAAGACAGTCTGCTTTCATGTCACTCTAAACTAATCATGTTTTACTTCGCTGCTTTTCCCTTTATTGGACACCATCTTCTCCATGTATTTCGTAAATATGCTTGTTCCTAGGCTTCCTTCATCAGCATATACACCATGTGCGCATCCTCAAATGCTACAGAAACATCCGATGCAGGTGATGTTAATACGTAGATTTTAGAAACATCCTGCCTGGGGATTTTAAATTGAGGAAAACACATCAAATATTAGCATCAGGCTAGCAATCAACCAACATGGATATTCAGAGTCGCTGTTAGGTTAGATGTCTGGTGTCTAAGACCCCTTTGCCTAAACATGACACATGGTGCCATCTGGGTAGCTCTACTGGGTCATAGTTTTGCCGAGTGCAGAAAATGGCAAAACTATGGTGCCACGTGGCATGGTCATTGACTCATCATTCGGTCTGTGTCATTTGTTTACCGAGTTACCCTTGTTCTGCACTGAGCGAAGTTTTTTGCAGTTGTCTACTTAGTGCCTGTAGAAAAGAACCCGACAAAATAAACATTATCGGCAGACGTCCAATATAGTCATGTTTTCCTAGTGCTGCCATGTTTTTTTTGGCCTTTGCCGAGTGCATTTGGCACTCAGAAAAATTGGGAATTCCAGTAGTGAGCATGTCCAGTGTCCTAATATATATTGTACATGCATAGAAATAAAAAAGACTTTGTAAATATACTTTAAAAATTACTCTTCGCAACATGTGCGGGCCAAATTGTATATATTATATCAACCGGATTTTGTTCAAATCTCTATTGATTGATAGAATTGTGAAGACCATTAAAATTTTATATCTATACATGAGTAGCAAAACAAATCTTCACTATCTCAAGAAAATGAGCTCAAAAGTGAATTGGTTATCCAACGTAAAGGGAAAATGTGTATTAGAGGACCAAAAGAGGGAACAAATAGTTTTGAAAAGCCATAAGTTTTGACGTACATGTATTAAATCCAACAACTCAGCAGCCTTGTTATAATCATTTCTGAATTTATAAAGTTAGAAGAAATAAAATCGATAAGCTAAGAAATTATGCAGTTGGGAGTGCATTTATAGAAGTCTGAATTATGTGAATAATATAATGGCTGAAAGTAGCAGGAGCAACAGTGTTACATATCTCGGGGAAGTTCTTTTAACAATCTCAAAGGACAATTGGCGCAAAATAACCATAGGTATCTAGCCTCGTTGGCGAATTGGTCAAGAAATTAAGAAGACAAACTGAACATACACATGTTTTAGTTGAGCGAAATGTGTGGAAAATATGATGAAATAACTTGTTTAAGTGAACATCATCAGATCAAGTGTATAATGGCGGGTAGGGGTGAGTGCATGCTATAGAAAATGAAACGCTACATACATGTACTCTTAAGAGCATCCATGTTGGACTGTCTTCCATAGGTAATTGATAGAATTATGCTCCAGTGTACCTGCATGTCTGTGCATAGCATAAATGTGAATTTTGAAGTGCATTGTTCAATAAGTGGAACTTAAAAATCAGAAGATACTTTATGTTGGAGCATCATATGGTTTTTATGGTGTTTCCAAATCAAGTGCCACAACTTTCAGACTGCAATTCCATTTGTGATTCATGGCAGGAATTAGATGGCATTTAGCAAAATGTGCACATGTGAAAAAGGGAAGACCCAATCGGACCTGAATTCATCTAGTGATAATAAATATATGAAATCTGGAAGATAGTAATGATGGGTTATGTCAGCCGTAGAAGCAGACCTGCAATTATTCTGATTTGAAGGAAAAACATCAAACACATGCTATCCAATTTCTAACTTAGTAATAAGATAAAACAAAACAGAGATGGTGTCATTTGGAAAATTACCAGTCATTGGCTTCAAACTGCAGTCAGTGCATCTACTCCTTGGATCCATAAACCATCGTGGCCTAGAAACTTTGAGAAAATTAATACTACAATTCAGCTGGAGCACACAATCAGAATGTTATATGTCTAACATAGCATGATTCTTTTAGTTGTTTTCGACAAATCATAGTGTTCATGCTTACCCTGCTGTTGTGCTGAGTGGATGGTCAATGTCTTTGCGAGATAATTGTTCTTCAATATTACCTTCCCTCCATGGAACAACATGGTCAACATCCAACATTTGCGACGGCACCAACCACAACAGGAGCTCCGTCCTTCTCCATATCCCCCACCCCCTGCCCATCTTGGTTGAGGGATTGAGAAAACTATGATTGGGGAAGCGAAATCACAGCAGAGAGTCAATGATAGGGTCAATTAGTGAGAAAATAGAGATCCACCCGTATTGGAAGGACTGGAGTTGTAGTTGGACGTGTCTTTTTCTACATATAAGGTACATGTTTCTTTTCTGTGCGCTACAAAAAGATTTTTTTGTTTTTTTTGAGGGATCGAGAACACTGATTTTATTTTGCCATGGCAATCATCAGCTTCAAGAAGACACACGATAAAGGAGATTGAATCCCTAGACAACACTATTAAAGGGCACGATGAAAACAACTGAATCTGAACTGGCAAAAAGAAATTCAAAACAAATTAGTGTGAGGACTGAGAAGAGAAACCTGAAAAGAATTGAATCCAGACCGGCAAAAAGAAATTGAAAATAAATCAGTGCAAGGACTGAGAATACGAACCTGATCTAGATGAGGAAAATAATTTTACTATAATAAGCTCCATGAGCGCAGGAGATGCATGCCCTAAATTCCTTGCTACAATTTGGGAGAGACACGATCTGTTTCCATGTGGAGATGAGCGCAGAATCCATGCCCTAACGTCCTTGCTGCAAATTTGCAATTGGGAGAGACACAGATCTGCTTGTGGAGAGGAAGAGAGATGAGAGTTTGAGGGAGAGAGAGAGACATGAGAGATTGAGAGTGGGATCGATGACCAACTTCGTTGTTCAATCTAAGAGAGACCTGGATCTCTTTTCCATGAGAGTATGAACAGAGACGTGAGAGATTGAGAGAGATAATATGGCTGCTTTAGATTTTTTTACCGGGAAAGGAAGAATCGGTGGATGTACGGCTGCTAATTTTTAATTAACATGAGAATTAATAGGTGTCTTTTTTTCCCCGGAGAGCAATAGATAGATTAGATCTACACCGTAATAACTCGGTCCCATCAGATTAACGGCTCCTAATTACTGATTAACGTGGGAATTTGTAGGAAGTCTAGGATTAGTATAAGTATAGATATAGATATAGATATAGATGTAGATAGATAGATGCCACTCCAATTATGGCGATTCATAAAAATGCCACTAAAATTTCCAAACTTTGAAAAATGCCACTGCAATTTTTGGACACTTTGAAAAATGCCACTCCAGACTTCGAAAAATGCATAGGAAATGGCATGAAATGGCATTTTTCAAAGTTTGGACATTGCAGTGGCATTTCTCGGAATCACTAGATTTGGAGTGGCATTTATCAAATTAACCCAAAACAAAAATAATTGGGTGAGCTGTTGGGTCCCTGGTGTCAGCCGCTCGTTGTGCAATTCTCTCGTTTATTGACTACGTTGACAATGGCATGAGACCCAGATGTCAGAAATCCATTAGGAGGAGCCATTTTTTATTGGCTTGAAATAAGGAGGCACTTGCTTGCGTACTGCCAAGAGCTTGGTGGGTGCCTGCTGTCATCCTCTCCACATACGATCATCTCCTGATTGTGTACGCGTCAACCTGGTAGGCCCACAAGGCAGCTTCTAAACCCGTGGAGGACAAATACAACCCATTTAAAAAAATAACAGCCCATTCCATACGTTCAAATGGAAAGTTCAACATTCAGAGCAAAGTAACAGGTCTGATCCAGATATAGAGTACTAAACTTGCACGTTGACAACCATCATAGCCAAGTTAACTATCTACTCCCACTAATACTCTAGTAGTGTACAAGTACTAACTCACTCTTAGCTAACTAGACGATGCCAACCGCCATCTGCGGTACACACTAAACGCCGACACTGGCGTCCTCTGCCTCGCCTCGGACTTGCCAGAGGTGTGATAGGGCGCGTTGCTCGCGCGCGTTGGCCCTTTCCATGCCGGCGTGGTCCACCGAAGCTTCGACTTCTAAGCGGGAAACCCACTTGACGAGCTTGTAGTAAAATTCGGCGTCGCGAACGCGTGCGTGCCCGACAGCCTCCGGGGCTATTTGCCGGGCGCCGGCCTCCACGTAGTCAGCCCAGTTGCGGGCACTCTGCTCGCGACTTAGTGCGTCGGTGCGCTGCTGCTCCATGTCCCGCTGGCGGTGCAAATCGGCGATACGCTGCTCCTCCGCCAGGCTGTCGCGCTCCAACAACTCCTCATACTCCGCATTGCCATCTAAAGACTGATAGAATGCCTCCTCCCTCCGTCTGCCTTCCGGTGAAAAACCAAACACTAGTTTCGGCGGTGACCGCCTCCAGCGTCGCCTATCGCGGATGGGCGGGGGCATGGCGGACGTGGCGAGAGCGAGGATAAGTGGCGAGCGACGTCGGGCCGGTGGGGGCTTATGAGGATAGGGCGAGTTGGGTGATGGTTCCACCGGAGAAGCCCGGGAAACAATAATTATAGGCGGAAGGTAGACGAACCAGCATGTCACGGGAAACGCGGCGGTCATCACGGTCATCGGAATTCAATGCATAAGCAGGCATGGCTTAGCGCGCCAACTTGTCGTGGAAAACTAGAAAAACTGAAATTATGACTGTGCCGTCCCGTCCCGTCCCGTCAGTGGTGCGTCCCGTCCGTGCTGGGTCGCATGCCGGCATGACGGTCAAACGAGTGCACTTGAATCATTCAGATGAGGTACTCCCTCCTTGTCAAAAATAATTCCACCACTCATTATCTACCTTGGTTGGTGATTTTTGAATTAAGAACCGAAAGGAGGTAGTACGTGCATGATCCGCTATTTATTCGTGTAGGATCGAGTAGGTCGTTTTTTGAATTGAGCCCTGCAAACCGGAAAGGAGGTAGTACGTGCGTGATCTGGTATTTATCCGTGTAGGATCGAGTAGGTCGGATAGTGTACATGTAGGATCTAGTAGGTCGGATGTTGTACGTGTACGATCGCATTAGCTGATGAACGTTCGCTGGCAGATAGGGCATTTGCGAATGTTTTTGCTGGCAGTTTCTTCAGATTCGCATGGCATTTTCTTCAGAGCACCTTGTCATTTTCTTCAGAGGTAGGCATTTTTATTCAAAAAACTGCCACTTTGGATCTTGCGTCACAACTAAAACTGCCAGAAGCGCATTAGTAGGCTAGCTAGTGATCGATCAGTAACTTGTAAACACTGAGTGAACAAAAATAAGGAACTGTTAGTAACTTGTAAACACTGAGAACACATAAATAAGGATCATGCTGTTCACAGCAGTAAGAGCCGATCCGTTCGAAATGTTCACACGAGACTCACAGGCATGGCATTGTAATATGTTCACATTAGTAGCTCAAATTCAAAACCAACTAGTACGATTCCCATACATAAGATTAACATGTTAATGCATCTCAATGATTCACAGATCATATACAAATATGTAGCTCCAAAACCAAAGATCTAGAAAAAACATCTGTTCTTCCTACTAACATGGATGCTTCTCTTGGCCAACATTCAGTATAGAGTGAAAGACAAATTTGTTTGTGAAGTCTACAATTCCTCTTGCAAACGTAACTAGTTTCACCAACAACTGGAACCATGAGAATGAACCACACATGATGGAGGAATATCCACTGCAATATGATTTGGTCTTCTCTCGATCACACGGTGAGACTATTTTCGGAATACAAACTTTAACTTAGGAAAAATGATGCCCATTGTATAATCATACCAAAGCAATGAAGCACCTAGTGTTGGCCAATAAATAGTATAGTACTACTTTTCTACAGGCCATGAAGTGACTATCCAATCTTTTTGTGTCTATTTTCAAATGGCACTGCATGTAGTGACTATACTATTCTCTTGTGCAGTTCAACCAAAATTGTGGTCACTTTGTTTGTTTGCCAAATAGCAACCGGCAAACATCTCTGCCTGCACAAATATCAAGCAGCTAGTAAATATATACCCCACCTTGTATTTTTGGTTTAAACACGTCTCTTCCGCTTAGCATCTGTCATGTTTTGCACTGGACAATTTGATACAGTCATGTTTTGCCCTGGACAATTTCATGTTGAATTGATTTGCTGGTTAAGAGCAGAAATATAGCGCCTATTCTTCATCAGACCAAGGATATCCATGTTTGCAGTGATGGAAGAGGTGAAATCGATACAACCGAAATTGAGCATCCAATCATTGAATCCTGTCCTGCACCTCCAATGTAGGTCTACCCTGCCAATAAATTCACATGCAAACCACTAGTATTACTATCTAATGACAGTACAAAAAGAGTAGCAAGATAGTAGCAAACCATGTACCTTTGTAATGAACAACTCATAGTGCCACCAATTGGACATAAAGGTTTGGAAGAAAACATGCTCCTAATGTTGAACCATCTGGACTTTTTGTGTAGTTCCACTAAAATTGAGCATCCCTGTTTGCATAGATATTGAAAGTGTGATTACAATAGAAGTGGCACTAGTTGAAGCACATACTCACAAATATAAGCATTCCAATTTCTTAATGGGAAAAGGTAGCAAGACTGTTTCTAACCACCTGTTTGAAGGAATAAATAAGGCAACAGTGGCTGATGTCAGGAAGGCATACATAATTTTTTATTAAAAATTGAGCCATTCCCGACCTTTCCTCTTCTTTTAAGCATATTTTGTGCAGTGCAACTAAAATAAAATGCCATCACCGCCTTGACAATTCAGTGACACTGTACAAAAGGAAATGACTTAACATTACATCGTGATGTCATATATGTAGTCGACAGGCATTAGAGACAAACATACAGACCTCCTCCGATAACATAATGAACATTAAATTTAACGAAAGTGTGACTAGCTTTACCGGGATAATTTGAGTGAACTCTACACCCTCTGTTCCTTAATATATGATGTTTTCGCAGTTCAATTTAAAGTACCAAAATGTCTAGTATTTAGAAAAATAGGTAGTAGTTTTCTTGAGCACATATCTGGGAAACCTTGCAACACTTTATATATGTCTATACGCTAATGCAACACCATTCGAATAGTACAAATATACACTAATCCAGTGGCTAGTGCAATAGTAGAGTAGCTATTTTATTACAAAGTACAGTACAATGGTTTTACTGAATAGATTTCCATAAGCTCTAGCACTGGAAGATTTCTATAAGAATTAACAATACAAAATGTAAAGGTAACAAGTTTCAGCAATGGTATACTAGCTGCGCAAGAGCATTAAACCAAATAGAAAAGTCTGAAGGTAACTAGCATTATTAACTTATTAGTAAACATGCTTCTATGGTTACCACTCAAGTAGAACAAGTACTTAAGGCTCAGAATGATTTGCTCAATGAATTGAATAATAAGAAAAATGATAATGCTGTTAGAGTCATGAATAGAGGGGGTAAAATGACTCAGAAACCTTTGTATCCTGAGGGCCACCCTAAGAGAATTGAGCAAGATTCTCAGAGAACTAATTTTGATGCACCTAGTTCTTCAAAAAGGAAGAAGAAGAAAAATGATAGAACTTTGCATGCTTCTAGTGAACCTGTTGTTGACACACCTGAGAATCCCAATGATATTTCTATTTCTGATGTTGAAACAGAATCTGGTAATGAACATGAACCTAGTAATAATATTAATGATGATGTTCATGTTGATGCTCAACCTAGCAATGATAATGATGTAGAGATTGAACCTACTGTTGATCTTGATAACCCACAATCAAAGAATCAACGTTATGATAAGAGAGACTTTGTTGCTATTAAGCACGGTACAGAAAGAGAACCATGGGTTCAGAAACCCATGCCTTTTCCTCCTAAACCATCCAAGAAAAAAGATGATGAGGATTTTGAGCGCTTTGCTGAAATGATTACACCTATCTTTTTGCGTATGCGTTTGATTGATATGCTTAAAATTGAACCCTTGTGCTAAGTACATGAATGATATTGTTACTAATAAAAGAAAGATACCGGAAGCTGAAATTTCCACCATGCTTGCTAATTACACTTTTAAGGGTGGAATACCAAAGAAACTTGGAGATCCAGGAGTACCAACTATACCATGCTCCATTAAAAGAAACTATGTTAAAACTGCTTTATGTGATCTCGGAGCCGGTGTTAGTGTTATGCCTCTCTCTTTATACCGTAGACTTGATTTGAATAAGTTGACTCCTACTGAAATATCTTTGCAAATGGCTGATAAATCAACTGCTATACCTGTCGGTATTTGTGAGGATGTGCCTGTTGTGGTTGCAAACGTTACTATTTTAATGGATTTTGTTATTCTTGATATTCCCGAGGACGATAGTATGTCGATTATCCTTGGTAGACCCTTTTTGAATACTGCAGGGGCTGTTATTGATTGCAACAAAGGCAATGTCACTTTTCATGTTAATGGTAATGAGCATACGGTACACTTTCCAAGGAAACAACCTCAAGTCCACAGTATCAATTCTATTGGAAAAATTTCAACAATTACTATTGGAGGTTTTGAATTTCCTCTTCCTACTGTCAAGAAGAAATATGATATTCTTATTGTTGCGGACGTGCACATCCCCGTTGATGTAACCTAGTGTTATTCGAAATTTCTCCGGTTTCATGCGATTCGAAATGAGTTTGTTAACAAGACTTGATCAACCTTGTTAGTGGATTCCTTTTGATGAGCATGAGATGGATGAAGTTAGAAAGCACAACCTTCTGTACCCTATTTTTACTTTCTGTTATTTATATTAAATAAAGCAAAAACAGTATTTTCTGTCTGTTTTCTGAATTATCCTTGCATTAAAAAATACCCCAAAAATAAAAGTTCTCCAAATGCCCTAAAAATGAAATATGATTTTTTCCAGAATATTTAAGAATTATTGGCACTGAGAACACACTAGGGGGACCCACCATGTGCCCACAAGGGTGGAGGGTGCGCCCAGCCCCTGGGCGCGCCCCTGCCTCGTGGACCCCACATGGGTCCCCTCCACTTATTCTTGCACCCACACACTTCGTCTTCCTCCAGAAAAAAATCACCCACCAGCTCAAACCCGAGTTCTAGCTCATCTTGCTGCCATTTTCGATCTCCTTGCTCAAAGCTCCATTCACAAAACTGCTTTGGAGGATTGTTCTACGATATGTGACTCCTCCAATGGTCCAATTAGTTTTTGTTCTAGTGCTTTATTTATTGTAAATTTTTGCTGCTTAGGTGACCCTGTTCTTGAGCTTGCATGTCAAATTTATGTGGTCAAAAATAGTTCTCATGCATGATATAGCTTCTAAGCACTTGCTGGAGTAGTTTCTATCAATTATGTTGAGTTTGGTTCACTTCTATTTTAGGTTACTAAATTTTCAGAAATTTTCAGAAAAAGATGAAGAGATTTTTGAGGGGCTCATCGAGCCGAAGCTCGAAGGATAAGCAAAATGAAGAGAATAAGAAGCCCAAGTATAATCTCCCTCGTACTGTAGAGGTTCGGCCGTGTGAATGGCCTTGTGATGAGTTCTTAAGAGAAGCCGGGATTTATGAAGATTTTTATTATTTGGCTGAGAATGCAGGCCTCACCGACTTCCTCCACGACCAGCGTGAACAGTATCTCCTACTCACCAATATTTTTGTGCAAAATTTTCATTTCCATGCTAGGAGATCGCCACCTTCGGTGGAATTTTATTTATATGATGAGCATAAGGAGATGTCACTTTATGATTTTTGCCGGGTTTGTAGGATACCCTTTGAGGGCAGCATAGAGGAACCACATCATAATGATGCGGAGGGATTTATTGATATAATTGTTGTAGGGGAAACGAGGAAAGTTTTTGATGCAAGAATCACTAGCATACATTTTCCTGTTCTACGTTACTTTGCAATATTTGCTAGTAGATGCTTAATTGGTCGTGGGAACTGTGGAAATCTTAGTGCCCCTGATATTGTTATTTTGCACCATGCTTTGTTTCATGATACCACTTTCAGTTTAGGCGCTATTGTGGCTAAACAGTTAAATCCGAACCGTACAAAGGGTCCCGTCTTGGGAGGCATCTTCGCCTCGCGCCTTGCTGCACACTTTAACATACCTATTAGGCATTATGAGAAAGAGGAAAAGTTGCTGCTTCATATTTTTCTAGATTACAAGAGCATGGTAGCATATGATTTTATTGTTAAGAATAAGAAGAAGATGCTTAATTATAGACTGATATTTAATAAGAATCACTTTGAGACTATTACCTTGCCTGCTCCCTCTTTGTTCAACATATTTTCTGGCACGTACCTTGTTTTGCTGGAGGCCATTCAGGCATACCAGAGCCTGACATCAGCTCCAGAGTCAGAGCCACTATCTGATCCTCACCGTTAGTCTGTTTATCAGTGGGATCCGGAGGAGATCGCCAACCAGCGGCACCCCGAAGACCCTCCTCAGTACGCCGGAGAGGGCAGTTTTGATCTGTGTCCATAGACCAACTTAGGCTAAAAGCCTAATCTTGGGGGTGTACATATTTCTCACCGACATTACATTCATGTTCACACACTCATGCCAGTTGTCGGTGCTCATACTTTTTCATTGTATCATCCATGCTAGTTTATTTTCTTTTAAGCTTTCTTCTTGTTTGTTAAAAACCTTAATAAAAACCAAAAAAAATAGTTGTAGCTTTTAGCTAGTTTACTTTCCATGCTTGTAGTAGTAGTAATTAAAAAGAAAACCCAAAAATATTTCGCGCTCTTCTTTTGCTTGTTGGGAGCTTTCCCGTGTAAATAGTTTTGTTTCTTTTCTTTTTCTTTGGGGGTCGAGAGGAGAAGACCATGATGAAAATGTTGAGTGGCTCTCTTATGCATTATTGTTGATCTAACAGAGAGCCCATATTACCTTGTCTTCTCCCTTGAATTGAATGCCTGCAGATTCCAGCTTAGTCCAATGCACGTGCACTATTATTATTATTATTATTATTATTATTATTATTATTATTATTATTATCCACACTGTTCGGTTGTGTAAGTGAAAGGCAATAATGACGACATATGATGAACTGATTGAGATGAGAGAAGCTGGTATGAACTCGACCTCTCTTGTTTTTGTAAATATGATTAGTTCATCGTTCCTGATTCAGCCTATTATGAATGAAACATGTTTGCAATGACAATTAGAGATAATAGTTGCTTATGCCATGCTTAATTTGCTAGGAGTTTATAATGGTTTACCTTGCGTGCCAACATGCTATTAAAATGGTTGTGATGTGGTATGATAGGGTGGTATCCTCCTTTGAACGATTCGCGTGGCTTGACTTGGCACATGTTCACGCATGTAGTTGAAACAAAATCAACATAGCCTCCACGATATTTATGTTCATGGTGATTTATAGCCTACTCATGCTTGCATTCAATGTTGATTAATTTTAATGCATGTTCATGACTGTTGTCGCTCTCTAACTGGTTGCTTCCCAGTCTCATTCTAGCCTTCACTTGTACTAAGCGGGAATACTGCTTGTGCATCCAACTTCATAAACCCCAAAGTTATTCTATATGAGTCCACCATACCTTCCTATATGCGGCATCTACCTGCCGTTCCAAGTAAATTTGTATGTGCCAAAATCTAAACCTTCAAATAAAAATTCTGTTTTGTATGCTCAAATAGCTCATGTATCAACTAGGGTTGTCTGTATCTTCCATGCTAGGCGGGTTATTCTCAAGAGGAGTGGACTCCGCTCCTCACTCACGAGAAAATGGCTGGTCACCAGGATTCCCAGTCCCATGCTCAAATCAAATCAAAATAATTGCAAACAAAACTCCCCCAAGATTGTTGTTAGTTGGAGGCACCTGTTGTTTCGGGCAAGCCATGGATTGATGCTTGTTGGTGGTGGGGGAGTATAAACTTTACCATTCTTCTTGGGAACCGCCTATAATGTGTGTAGCATGGAAGATATCAAGATCTCTCGGTTGTTATGTTGACAATGAAAGTATACCGCTCAAAATATTATTCATCTCTATTTCAAAATCGATCTCTGGCACCTCTACAAATCCTTGCTTCCCTCTGCGAAGGGCATATCCATTTACTTTTATGTTGAGTCATCATCCTCTTATTAAAAAGCACCAGTTGGAGAGCACCACTGTCATTTGCATGTATTATTATTAGTTTACATTGAGTATGACTTGACTGGATCTCTTTTACCATGAATTACAATTTCCAGTCAGTCCTTGATCTTCAGGGGTGCTCTACATTTATGTTTTGCGGTCGCAGAAAGGGCTAGCGAGATACCATCTTGTTATATCATATTATGATTGTTTTGAGAAAGTGTTGTCATCCGAGATTTATTATTATTGCTCGCTAGTTGATTATGCCATTGATATGAGTAAACACTAGGAGCCCGCGCATTGCAACGGGACTAAAAATTCATTGCACTGGTTTCTAAAAAAATACTACTCATTAATTAAGTATGGTCAAAAATATCCTTAACATGAAGAAGAAATGTTCTTTCAAGCCGTCCATCTATGTAAAAAGTCTAACAAATGCATGCATTGTTCTTTTTTTTGGGTGAAAGTGTATGAATTATTCGACTTGCGGGCCATGCTTTGCTTGAGTAAACACTAGAATGAGAGATAACGGCTACATCAATTTAATGTATGTAGTACTTACTTCTTTTTTATTTAGTCCGCGTATTAGTTTTGGTCAAAGTCAATCTTTGTGAACTTTGACCAGGTTTATAAAAAATATATTAACATATACAATAACCAATCAATACTATTAGATATATTATTTAATGTACTTTCACAACATATAGATTTGTTATGGTAAATGTTTATATTGTTTTCTATAAACTTGGTCAAATTTTACAAAGTTTGACTTCAGTTAACTCTAATATGCAGAGTAAACAAAAACGGAGGGAGTATTGTTGAAGTTATTAAGATAATTATCGTAACTTTTTTTTTATCTCAATTGGCTAAAGCAATCCATTTTGAAAGTAGCGCTAAAATTAAGTATGCAATCGTTTCACCTATCTACTTCAAATAATTTATCAAAAGGTAGTTCAATGTCATTAATTAAATTTTGTGGACGTAGTAAAAAAACTCTCAATATATATGCAGGTCCTTGTACTATTGAGAATGTGCAACGTGCCCAATGGGAGTAATCCCATTTTAATTACCGTGCATGTTATTCTCTTTCATGTATAGAATGAGGGACATCTTTCCTTTATTATATTCTCCTAGACTCATTATTTTCCTTCTTTATTTAACCATGTAGAATGGTGCAACGTGCATGCTGGACAACTTTCCTTCCTTATATTTCCCTTGACTCAAATTCCTTTCAATCTTTAATTGACCATTTATAGAATTTCTTTCCTTATAATTTCCTTGGACTCAATTACTTTCATTCTTTATTTGACCATGTATAGGATGGTGCAGCAACGTGCATGTCTCATGAATTCCTTTCTCAGCTTCCTTATTTCTCTTGTTGAAATCAAATCCTTCTCAGCCTTTGCTTATTGATTTCCAAGATGGGTCCTTGAAAACAGGAAACTAAAAAGCCTATATAAATTAGGAGCATTGGGTGTAAGTAGGCGAGGTGGGACTATTTAAAATAAATAAATAAAATTTGTGAACAAAACATTGTGTTTGCTTAGTTGGCTTTGACTCTAGTTAAGCGATCTAGAGGGCGTGAGTTCAATTCCAGAATCCAATATAATTTTTTTGCCTGGCTCCAGTTATGTGGGCTAGCTTCCTTGGGCCAGATAGGCGGGCCGGCTTTGAGTTCTCACGATCGTGCCTTGGATCTGGGGCGTGATTTGTTTTATTTTTTCAACAAAATTGGGAGATTCCCTTCCAAAAAACGATTGACGTACGAAGCGATCTACAAAACGGGCGAAAATTTAGCAACGGACAAAATTTGGAAGCAAGAATCATTAGCCCCTTTATTAGTAGGTATAGATGAGACCTAAATGTTATTGTAAATATGGTTAGTTCATAATCTTTGCTAAAAACTTGAATGCTAGTTTTACATATTTACAACAACAAGAGCAAACAGAGTTTGTAAAAGTTTTTCTTTATCACTTTCAGTTTGTCAACTGAATTGCTTGAGGACAAGCAAATGTTTAACCTTGGGGGAGTTGATACGTCTCCATCGTATCTACTTTACCAAATACTTTTGCCATTGTTTTGGACTCTAACTTGCATGATTTGAATGGAACTAACCCGGATTGACGCTGTTTTCGGCAGAATTGCCATGGTGTTATTTTTGTGCACTAATAAAAGTTCTCGGAATGACCTGAAAATAAACGGAGATTATTTTTGGAATATATAAAAAATACTGGCGAAAGAATCAAGGCCAGGGGGCCCACACCCTGTCCACGAGGGTGGGGGCGCACCCCCTGCCTCGTGGGCCCCCTGGTGCTCCACCGACCTCAACTCCAACTCTATATATTCGTGTTCGGGGAGAAAAAAATAGGGGAGAAGGAATCATCGCATTTTACGATACGCAGCCGCCGCCAAACCCTAATCTCTCTCAGGAGGGCTGATCTGGAGTCCGTTCGGGGCTTCGGAGAGGGGAATCCGTCGCCATCGTCATCATCAACCTTCCTCCATCACCAATTTCAAGATGCTCACTGCCGTGCGTGAGTAATTCCATCATAGGCTTGCTAGACGGTGATGGGTTGGATGAGATTTATCATGTAGTCGAGTTAGTTTTGTTAGGGTTTGATCCCTAGTATCCATTATGTTCTGAGATTGATGTTGCTATGACTTTGCTATGCTTAATGCTTGTCACTAGGGCCCGAGTTCCATGATTTCAGATCTGAACCTATTATGTTTTCATGAATATATGTGAGTTCTTGATCCTATCTTGCAAGTCTATAGTCACGTATTATGTGTTATGATCTGTTAACCCCGAAGTGACAATAATCGGGATACTTACCGACGATGACCGTAGTTTGAGGAGTTCATGTATTCATAGAGTGTTAATGCTTTGGTCCGGTACTCTATTAAAAGGAGGCCTTAATATCCCTTAGTTTCCAATAGGACCCCGCTCCCACGGGAGGGTAGGACAAAAGATGCCATGCAAGTTCTTTTCCATAAGCACGTATGACTATATTCGGAATACATGCCTACATTACATTTATGAACTGGAGCTAGTTCTGTGTCACCCTATGTTATAACTATTGCATGAGGAATCGCATCCGACATAATTATCCATCACTGATCCATTGCCTACGAGCTTTTCACATATTGTTCTTCGCTTAATTAATTTTCCGTTGCTATTGTTACAATCACTATAAAACCAAAACTATTACTTTTGCTACCGTTACCGCTACTATCATATTACTTTGCTACTAAATACTTTGCTGCAGATATTAAGTTTCCAGGTCTGGTT
Organism: Triticum urartu; assembly: GCF_056163025.1. Lineage (NCBI taxonomy): Eukaryota > Viridiplantae > Streptophyta > Magnoliopsida > Poales > Poaceae > Triticum > Triticum urartu. The sequence continues at coordinate 365,208,915 of NC_141877.1, forward strand.
GAATTGACAACTCAACTGCTAATACTTGAGAATATTTTTTGGCTCCCCTTGTGTCGAATCAATAAATTGGGTTGAATACTCTACCCTCGAAAACTGTTGCGATCCCCTATACTTGTGGGTTATCACACTACAAAAAAAGTTATCTTGTGAAAGTGAGGTATGTAATCTATAAGCATTAATAGTGCAAAAATCTGAAGGTAGTAACAAGATTCATCGTTGGTATACCGGATGTGCAACAACATTAGAATGCCTTAGCTAAAAAATCTTTAATACATCCACAATCAACAGCTAACCCTGAAATAATCCAGTGACATTAAATGGCATTGCTTAAATTTATCGGTGGCATTAGACTGAGTGCAAAATTAGTTAAATGTGGCATCACTTTAGCAGTAGCATTGCTTGACTTGACCGCTGGCGTTATACTAACAGCAAAAAAGTGGCAATAAGAGCATGGGAGGTCCATCCGGACAGTGGGTGCACCAGTACGATGTACCTCCACGGACACATTAGAGTGGTGGTTGCCCAGAGCAACAAATATCCAGGCAACATATGTGGATTACGTTCCATTTTTGTTCTCTTTCGCTACTGATTTCCCCCTTTTCAACCTAGATGCGGGTTCGATGCCTAGGCTCTTGGACAGTACAATCTCCCTTCATTTCCTTATTCACACTGGTACAACAATGTCCTAAACAAACGGTTTTCAACCCCTTTCTGCGACGGCATTTGGAACCGTCTCCAAGTGAGTGTGTGCGATAGGGTGTCCTTCCCACACGACCTAGAAATCGTCGGGGATAGGCCCTCCTGGGACCCAGGCTAGGGCCGTGTGCGATCAGGCAAGGCATCAAAACCCAATCATTTTCGTAGGTATGTACATCCCACACGGTAATCCTAGAAAATCATTTCCGTAGGTATGTACATCCCACACGGCGAATCCCAGAAAATCATTTCCGTAGGTATGTACATCCCACATGGTGAATCCCAGAAAATCATTTTCGTAGGTATGTACATCCCACACGGTGAATCCTAGAAAAATTTTCCATAGGTATGTATATCACACATAGTTCTTTGTGTGGAAACATTTGTGCAAGGTGGCCTAACGTAAACAGTTCGTTGTCGGAAGCCATGTGTGATTGTTAGTTGATCGAACACGCCTACTTTCTAGAAACCGTGCGGGTTGTTTGAGTTCATCACCCACGGTGCTGTATTAGTAACCGTTTGCAATAGGAAACCCCAATAAGCAGGGTAATTAGCCTATTATTGATAATCCATGTACTAATCAAACTGATATTTCTTATAAAACACGCCAGATATTTCATATCCGTATAAAAGCAACCAGGATTTCATAATCGAATTACATCAGATAGCTTCGGCAATCAGTTACTCCATTACACAACAACACCAAGTTTCACATGCAGCATCAAAAACCTTTGGAAAGTAGCATCATACACGGTAAATAGACAGATCAATCTCATCTGGGAAACTTCAGAAGTGGAAGGCAAATATTGGGCCTTCAGTGATGTTGAATGTCCTTGCAACTTTAGGCCAGTGGCTATGGATAATTGCCCGCCCAACCTTCGTCCTCTTCAGCAAGACTTCAATATTGTACCGTGGGTGTTGAATGAATACCTTCCTTGCCTCTTGACCATGCAGGTGGTTTGAGAGGTAATCATCGGTGAACTACATTGGAAAGTACTAAAAACAAAGCTATGCATAAATCACTGTTGTAAATTTTGAAATGGCGCAAGGGGTAAAAACAATGTAAAAGAGTTGGTACCATCCTACAGTTGATTGATGTCTTCTTCATTGTGCAAACAAAGATCTTGCTGTTATTCGTCGCAAGTTTCTTCATCCTAACAATCTTTCTGAGTTTCTTGACTTGACTGATATTCATGGACATCTCATTTCCCCATATGCAAAATGGGTCGAACAGTGGGTCTAAGCCTCTCACAGCAGGACCTACATGTGCAAGACCAAATTGTAAGAAACCTAAATATTAGAATGATTCCTACAACTGCATAATAATGTGCTATTAGCCAAAGGACCCTGCTTGAACAAACCTCGATGGTAAACCGCAGTGTCTCCCATTGTTTCCCTGCAACACACATAAGGAAGATCTTGATCAGGTTAACTGAGAGTTGCCATACTATCAGTAGAATATGTATTGAGTACAGCCAAATTCGATTGGTGTCACATGCATAACAATACAAAATTGTACCCACAACAAATGAAAATCAAATTGCAGAACTGAACCAAACAATTAAATGGACAGTAGACCAAATAACCAAAATAGTTAACTGAGCACGACATTGCAGAATAGAAACATGTACTAGAAGATAAGATAGTTAACAAAGCAAAGAATGCCTTAGAACAGTACTACGAAATGTAGCAATTGTTGGACCAAAGTGTTAACTAAACATTACATTTCAGAGGACCAAACTATTAACTGAACATCAGATTGCACATTAACATTACAAAGGACAAATCACTAGAAGGCACTGGCGGTGGCCTCGAGAAAACATCACGAATAGTATTTGAATGTAGACAATCACGTGGCAGTGTCGACGGTGGCCTCGAAGATGAGGTTCTCCTCCAAGATTTGGCGGTCTACACGCATGTCAGCCATAGTGACCTTGTTCGCGCATGCGGCCGCATGCTACTCAGCTCCACGTTATACCGCGTGTAAAATGGCCGTGGGCGGCGCTTAATTGGAGGAGGGGGTAGTGATTTCGATGGAAGGTGTCGCTCCATTAGTCGGGGCGAGGAGGCAGCGCAGCAAGAAGAAGGGTCGGTGGCGAGGAGGCCGCGCAGCAAGAAGAAGGGTCGGCGGCGAGGAGGCCGCACAGCAAGAAGAAGGGTCCCCAGCGAGGAGGCGGCGCTGCAAGAAGAAGGGTAGCCGGCGAGGAGGCGGTGCTGCAAGAAGAAGGGTCGCTGACGAGGAGGCTGAGCTGCCAGTAAGCAGCAGTGAAGGTTTGAACTTGGAAAGCAAGGAGGAAGAGTGGAAATGTGGCTTTTGGTAGGAGGGAGGGGGCGGGGAGATAGATATTTCCACGGTGGCAAAAAATTTTTGCTCGGTGCCGCAAGAAACTGATGCACAAGTGTGGTTCAAGCGGGGGCGGTGGACTGTAGACGACGAAGCTTCCTGCATAAGCCAGACAAGACGGTGCCCCAAGGTATTTTATATCGCATCCCACACGATTCTTTCTAGTAAACTGTTTGTGGTATACCTGATTTTTTCATTATGTTTTGAAAGATAGAATAGTGTTACGGAGGGAAAGGATGGTGCTTGAATTGCTAGAACATTTATGTACAGTGAACATGCAACTAGTACATGAGTGTCGTGTTTAAATTTGGAATTATTCCGGGTTCATTTGGCATTTTTATGCACTAATTGAGTTTCTGGGCATTTAATGTTCATAATTCAAATTTGAACTACAAGCACATGCTCCAATGCACCAAAGTTTGCTGAAAAATCGCATGTGTGTCTTTGGGTGAATTTATAGGTCCCATGCAAGAAATGGGAATAAAATTCAAACATCTGGGCGTCGTGGCTCGGCCGGAATGATTGAGAAACTTGGTTTTTTAATTCCTGTAAATCCAAAACAAGGTTGAAAATCATGAAACTTAGCATGGTGTCATGAAATGCCACCAACATGTTGCGGTAATTTTTTTGGCCGAATTGGGACAAGCTTTGGTGTAAGCTTGTTGCAAACTGGAGCTTCCCTCAAGAAGGGTCCTAGTACCGAGAGAGAACGTGTCACCTCCATGTGAGAAATGACGTACGTACACTGCCTTCTCCTGCCTTAATTATTGTACACTGGCAGATTAGACCAAATAGAAGTATCGTGCTAAATTTTGGAATTATTCCGTGTTCGTTAGGTCTATTTATACAGTAATTGAGTTTCTGCGCACTTAATATGCATAATTCAAATTTGAACTTCAAGCACATGCTCCATTGCACCAAAGTTGTTTGAAAAATCACATGTGTGTCCTTGGGTGAATTTCTAGGTCCCATGCAAGAGATGGGAGTGAAATTCAAACATCTGGGCGTCATGGCTCGGCCAGAAATATTGAGAAACTTGGTCTTTTAATTCCTGTAAATCCAAAACACGCCTGAAAATCATGAAACTTGGCATGGTGTCATGACATGGCACCAACATGCTGCGATAATTTCTTTTGCCGAATTGGGACAAGCTTTGGTGTAAACTTCTTGCAAACCGGATCTTCCCTCAAGAAGGCTCGTGGTTCTGAGAGGGAATGTGTCACCTCCGTGTGCGAAACGACATACGTACACTGCCTTCTCCCGCCTTAATTTTTTACTCAGCCAGATTAGACCAAATAGAAGTACCGTGCTAAATTTTGGAATTATTACGGGTTCATTTGGCCTTTTTTATACATTAGTGGAGTTTCTGGGCATTTAATGTGCATAATTCAAATTTGAACTACAAGCACAGGCTCCAGTGCACCAAAGTTGTTTGAAAAATCACATGTGTGTCCTTGGGTGAATTTCTAGGTCCCATGCAAGAGATGGGAGTGAAATTCAAACATCTGGGCATCGTGGCTCGGCCGGAAATATTAAGAAACTTGGTTTTCTAATTCCTGTAATTCCAAAACACGCCTGAAAATCATGAAACTTGGCATCGTGTCATGACATGGCACCAACATGCTGCGGTAATTTGTTTGGCCGAATAGGAGCAAGCTTTTGTCGGTTCACGGGTTCCGACAAAGACCTTAAGGTTCGAACATTGGGGTGAGCGTGAAGATTTCCCCCCTACCGATCCATGTCCTAACTCAACTAAAATCTTATGAACTAACTCAATGAACTCGCAACACAAAGGACACAAGATTTATACTGGTTTGGGCCACCGTTGTGGTGTGATACCCTACTCCAGTGTGGTGGTGGTGGATTGCCTCTCGGGCTGAGGATGAATAGTACAAAGGGAAGATGAAAGTGCAACTATCCCTAGGTGGTTTTGGTAATTCCTAACAACATATAGCTCATTGAGCTAATGCTATTCCAAGATTAATATTTCAGGAAAAGCTCAATGAATGGCATGTCATGGATGAGGAAAGTGGACCCCTCAAAATACTAAGGACAAAAAGATTGGCTCAAGCTCAAAGCTCAAGACTCTACATTTGATATTTTAGTGATCCAAGATCACATTGAGTCTATAGGAAAAGCCAATACTATCAAGGAGGGATGAGGTGTTGCTTGATGAGGTTCTTGCTTCATAGTGCTTAGTGATATGCTCCAAAACCCTCAACTACCTTCCCACATCCACATATGACCGAAACCAAAAGTCAAACTCGGCCCCACCGATTCTTCCTATCCAGCACCACCGAGTTCAGATGTCATAGCCACTGCCACAAACCCTAGGCAAATCGGTCTCACCGATAGGGATCTCGGTCACACCGAGATGGGATTGTAATCTCTCTGTTTCCCTTCGTAATTTTTTGGTCCTACCGAGATGAGCGATTGGTACCACCGAGATTGCAATGTAAACTCTTTGTTTCCCTTTTGTAACATTTCGGTCCCACCAAAATGAGCGATCGGTCCTACCGAGTTTACTTGACAAGCTCTCTGGTTAGCTTATTACCAAAATTGGTCCCACCGAGTTTGTGTAATCGGTCACACCGAGATTATGTTATGCCCTAACCCTAACCATATCGGTCCTACCGAGTTGCATCTCAGTCCCACCGAAAATCCTAACGGTCACTAGGTTTGCTAAATCGGTCCGACCGAGTCTCTCAATTCGGTCTCACCGAGATTGGTAAATTGTGTGTAACGGTTAGTTTTTGTGTGGAGGCTATATATACCCCTCCACCCACTCTTCTTTCGTGGAGAGAGCCATCAGAACATACCTACACTTCCAATACACATTTTCTGAGAGAGAACCACCTACTCATGTGTTGAGGCCAAGATATTCCACTCTCACCATATGAATCTTGATCTCTAGCCTTTCCCAAGTTGCTTTCCACTCAGATCTTCTTTCCACCAAATCCATATCCTGTGAGAGAGAGTTGATTATTGGGGAGACTATCATTTGAAGCACAAGAGCAAGGAGTTCATCATCAACACACTATTTGTTACTTCTTGGAGAGTGGTGTCTCCTAGATTGGCTAGGTGTCACTTGGGAGCCTCCGACAATATTGTGGAGTTGAACCAAGGAGTTTGTAAGGGCAAGGAGATCGCCTACTTCGTGAAGATCTACCGCTAGTGAGGCAAGTCCTTCGTGGGCGATGGCCATGGTGGGATAGACAAGGTTGCTTCTTCGTGGACCCTTCGTGGGTGGAGCCCTCCGTGGACTCACGCAACCGTTACCCTTCGTGGGTTGAAGTCTCCATCAACGTGGATGTACGATAGCACCACCTATCGGAACCACGACAAAAACATCAGTGTCACCAATTGCGTTTGAATTCTCCAAACCCTCCCCTTTACATTCTTGCAAGTTGCATGCTTTACTTTCCGCTGCTCATAGACTCTTTGCATGCTTTGCTTGAATTGTGTTAAGATTGCTTGACTTGTGCTAAGATAGCTAAAATCTGCCAAAGACTAAAATTGGGAAAATGGTAGATTTTTAATTGGTCAAGTAGTCTAATCACCCCCTCTAGACATACTTTCGATCCTACAAGTGGTATCAGAGCTTTGGTCTCCATTTGCCTTGATTTTCATAGCTTTTGGAAGTCATAGCCTTGGTTTCACAACCTAGGAGAGTATGGAATCTAGCGAGGGAAATTACCACCGTAGAGGTCCTTACTTTGATGGTACTAATTTTGCTAGTTGGAAGCATAAGATGAGAATGCATATTCTTGGACATAAACCCGCCGTTTGGGCTATTGTGTGTGTGTTGGCTTGCAACGTGAATTCTTTGATGGGAGAGAACCGAATCGCGAAGGTACCGCGGAAGAGTTGAAGATGCTACAATACAATGCTCAAGCTTGTGATATCCTCTTCAATGGATTGTGCCCCGAAGAATTCAACAAAATTAGCCGTCTTGAGAATGTAAAGGAAATTTGGGATACTTTGATTGATATGCACGAAGGTACCGACTCCGTCAAGGAATCCAAGTTGGATGTGCTTCAAAGTCAACTTGACAAGTTCAGAATGAAGGATGGTGAAGGTGTCGCTGAAATGTACTCTAGGCTTGGTCTTATCACAAATGAGATTGCCGGCTTAGGAAGTGAAGAGATGACCAACGAATTCATCATCAAGAAGATCCTAAGAGCCTTGGATGGAAAATACGATACCATATGGACATTGATCCAAATGATGCGAAATTACAAAGATCTCAAGCCAACGAAAGTCATTGGAAGAATTGTTGCTCATGAGATGTCACTCAAGGATAAGGAGGAGCTCCATAACAAGTCAAGTGGTGCTTACAAAGCCTCATGTGAAGCCCCCACATCATCAAGTGAGAAACAAACCTTCAATGAAGAATTGAGCCTAATGGTGAAGAACTTCAACAAGTTCTACAAGAATAGAAGCAAAGAGAGAATTTCCAAGTCAAGGTCCTACAATGACAAAAGATCTTCTAGTCGAGAGCGAAACTGCTACAATTGTGGAAGACCCAAACACTACTCCAATGAGTGTACGACTCCCCACAAGAGAAGAGAAGATTCTCCCAAAATAAGAAGTAGAAGAGAAGAATCACCATCAAGGGAGAGAAGGAGTAGGGATGATCGATATGAACGAAGACCCTCTCGGAGAAGCAAGGATTTGGAAAGGAAGGACAAGTCATCAAGGAGCTACATAAAACGAAGACATCAAGCTCATGTTGGTGAATGGGTATCCGGCTCCGACTCCGACAATGACTCCGAGAGAAGCTATCACTCCGACTCCGAATATGCTCAAGATGAAGGTGTTGTTGGTCTAGCACTTTTGTCAACCAACTCCTACGACATATTTGATTCACCAAATGAAGGAATTGGAATATGCTTCATGGCCAAAGGTCCAAAGGTATCACACCCTGAGTATGTTGATTTCAATAGTGATGAAGATGACTTGTTAGGTGATGATGATTTACTTGTTGACAACTATAGTGATGAATACTATGATGAAACGAATGACAATGATAAGGATAAGGTTGAGTCTCTAACTAAAGAACTAAACACTCTTCAGTTAGCTCATGAAACTATCTTAGGAGATCATCGAGAACTTTTAAGGACTCATGAGAAATTACGTTTTGAGAAGCTCAACCTTGAGCAAGAGCATGAGTTCTTAAAGGCAATCAATGATGATCTTCGCAGGAAAAGTTCTTCTTACATTGCCAAGCGTTTACTCTTATCCACTTACATGCCTCAAGTCAAGTCTAGTAACAAGAACAAGAAAGATTCTTCCTTTAGTAGTAACAATAATCATGCTAAATCCAATGTTGTTGCTTCTAGTAGTTCTCTTGATTCCACTAATGATTCTCTTAGCAAAGTTACACTGAGCAAGAAAATAGCTTATTGAAGGGAATTATAGAGAAAGGTGTTTACAAGAGCCTTGCCGGGAGTAAGCAATTCGAGGAAATTGTACGCAAGCAAGGAAGGCACCGGAAGAATTAAGGTATTGGTTTTGAACGAAAGTTCAATGCTAGTGGAGTTGAGTGGGAAGAATATCAATACCCCAAGACGAAGTTTGTTCCTCAACAAAAGAAGTATGATCCTACTTCTTCCAAAGGGACACAAGCTCAAGATGATCTTCCACCACAAGACCACAAGCAAAAAGGCAAGGACAAGCTTCAAGAGGAAATTGATGCATTTGAAGAAGCTCCTAAGGCCTTGGTCAAGTGGGTTCCCAAGACTACATCAAGTTCCACTTCATCAAGTAGAACTACAACTTCGAGGATTCCCATCAAGATGGTGTGGATCCCGAAGAAGAAGAACTAGAGAGTTCTTGAGGGTGACTCCGCCAACATACTTCACTCTTATCATTTTGGCAAGAACGAGTGCAATCAACTTCCACATCTTGCACTAGTTCAAGGAGTCACAAACCCTCTTGTTGGTAAGACAAGGGACAAGGTAACCTAAAGCTTTCATAGACATCATCTTGTGTGTGCATCACTCTATGTCTATGGATATCCTTGTTTGTTCCTTATGGTACTAACCCGTGTAGGTATTGAAAGTGCAACTCACTCCAAAGGATAGCCCCGAATGATCTACATCAACTTAGAGCATCCACATCTTCAACACCTACATGAAGTCATCATCGACAAAACCGGTTAGTTCATCCCTCTTAGGGGGGATCTCACATCTAGGGGGAGCTTTACTCTAACAATTGAGTTAAAGCAACTCTAATGGTGTGAACACAACAACGCTTTATGTAAAAGTGGTAACCCCACTTGTGCTTAAACGATGAGTATGACCTATGATCAAATGTTCTCATTTGACTCCCAAGTCAATATACTCATATATAGATGACCTAGTCATCGCCAATTGATTGATAGATGCTAGAATTGTTTGTGCATGCTTTGCCACATATTTCATTTGTCATTTTATTGTGTGAGCATGTTGGTTGCATAATTTACTCATTCGAGGACATCCACTTGTTGTTTTGATTGATTGGTTTCCTTTTCTTTTGGCCAAGTGGATGGAAAAGAATGTCTAAGAACTTTCCCTAGCTATCTATGCTTTTCTCGTCTCAAACTCTATTCATGCTACATCACAAAATTTGATCAAGTCATATTCGAACCACTCAGTGTGAGGAGCACTCGGAGTCCCCGATTCGTCATAGACTTAAACTTCCAAAACTTCTTTGTGCGTTTCGGTCTGACCGATTTACCCATTTCGGTCATACCAAGATCACTAAGTCGATCTAGGTTTTCAATCTCGGTGCAACCGATTTGAACTTGTCGATCACACCGAGTTGCAGCAACTGCTTGCAGTTATGCATCTCGGTGCCACCGAGTTGTTCCACTCGGTCCCACCGACAGGGTCGGGCTATATATACCCACGGGCAAAATTTTGGAAATTTTCTCTAAACTCTTTCGCCCGCGCTTAGCCCGCTCTGCCTCCAGGGTCTCTGGATCGTCCTCCTCGTCGCCAGTTGCCTCCTGCCGCTGGTCTCCGCCGCCGTCAACGGGAATCATCCCCGCCGTTGTCGCCGCAGCAAGTTCATCGCCGAACTAGGGTATGGACTTGAACTTTGTGCTGTTCTAACTCTGATTCCCTAGCACATTGCTTTGCCATGTATCTTGCCACGATTGAGATCATTCTATCCATCGAAAACACTCCGTAGTTTAGTCGTGAAATGAAAATTTAGGGTTAGGTTTCCGCCAAAACCATCTCGGACCGACCGAGTTGATGAAATCGGTTTCACCGATTTGGCTCATGCCATTGCACATGTGATTCTCGGTCTGACCGAGAATTGCAAATCGGTGTGACCGAGTTCAGCACTTTGTGACACCCTAGCAGTCTCGGTGCCACCGAACTGTGACTCGGTCTGCCGAGTTCACTAGTTTAGGTTCCAAAAGCTGCTTCGGTATCACCGAGTTTGCAAATCGGTAGATCCGAAATGCTTTCTGTGGAAAACTAAAACTAAGTTTTTAATTCATTCTTTTGCAAAAACCTCTGTAGTTTGTGATGCTCATCCACTCTACCTCATCTATAATCTATTCACAGGGTCTGCTGTCAGTGTTTGCATCATGTTAGATCAGAGTGACAGTCAGAACAAGTCAGAGGAGCAGGTTCACTTGAGTGAGGGCACTAGTCCCTCTAGCAGCTCAGATGATGGCAGCAGGAGCACACCAAGCAATCTGCCAAAGGCTGCCACCAGGGCTAGCAAGAAAAGAACCTCAGAGTCAGAGGATGAGGACTATGTGGCTGAGGAAGAAGAAACCACCTCAAAGAGGAAAGTCCTGAAGAAGGAATATGGCACAGCTGCTGCCACCAAGCCAGGAATGAAGCAAAAGGTTTCTGCCAAGAGAGGTCCAATGTCTAAAGCCAAAGCATCCACTCAAGAGACTTTGGGATCTTCACCCAAAGAGCAGGTTGTGGCAGAAAAGAAAAGGAAGGAAAGGGTCAAAAAGACCACTGCCAGAGTGCTTGGGAGACCTTCAATCATGAAAGACTCTGAAGAAGAGGAAGAGAAAGAAGATGATGCACCAGCACCTAAGGCACAAAAGCTTATGGGAGATGCCATAAGATCCCGGGCTGCTCAATCTAAGCCCAAAGGAACTTCCAAGCCAGCTGGTCCAAAACCCAAAACTGCACCAAAGAGGAGTACCAGGAACATTCCAGCTGCTGAGAAAAACAAGGCCCCAGTGCCTGAAATTGTTGCTGAAGAAGAAGATGATGAGACACATGTTTTGAGGAAGTTAAAGAAAAAAATTCCAGATCATAATGATGCTCATCCTGTAGCAGAAAAACATGAAGATCAGGAAGGACTCAGGTTTGAGGCTATGGAGAGGGTCAGATCCATATGCCACCAGAAGGAGAACTGCTGTGGACTACAGGTTCCATACCAAAAATAGCAGGATTTTTATGAGACAGTGTTGCTTGACAAGAAACCAATAATATGTGACATGAGATGGGTCAACTGGGAGTACATCAAGGAGAATGAAGAACATTATCCAGGAGTATATGACAGTTTCAAGGCTTGTGGAGTTGATGAGTTTGTGGCTTAGAAGCTCATAAAGTGGAATGATGAGCTTATCATGCAGTTCTACTCCACAACTCACTTCTACCCAGATGGCAAGATAGTCTAGATGTGTGAAGGCACTAGATACCAGTCAACAGTAGCAGAATGGGCTGAATTGATCAATGCTCCCGAGGAGAATGAAGATGACTTGGATGTCTATGCCAAGAAGAAGGATCACAACTCCATGGCTAGCATGTACAAGGAGATTCCCGATGCAGATCTTGAGACTCACCAATTTGGATCAGTGAAACACCTGCTGTCAGGACTACCTACTATCAATTGGATCCTTAGGCACACTCTTTTGCCCAAGTCTGGTGATCACAGAATGATCAGAGGCCACTCCATCAATCTGCTACATATATTTGATGTGCCACAAAAGTTCAAGGTCATGAGTCTTATAGTTGAAACTATCAAGAGGACAACTGCTGACCAAAAGAGAAGCTGTGGGTATGCACCACGGATCCAGAAGTTGATTAACTCCAAGATGGGCACTGGCACATACTTGTTGGACAAGGAGCACATGTCTATCCATCCAGATTTTGAGGACAACCAAGTGGTCATGAATGAGGATGAACCATCTTCTATGCACGTTCAAGCAAAGAGGGAGAAGGCAAAGGCTGAGAAAGCTGCAAAGATGCCAACCATGGAAGAGGCATCTCAGTATCTTCTGAAGAGAAAGCAAGATCAGCTTGGCTACTTGATTGCATCCACTCTAAGGATTGAGAAAGGGCTGGCCACCCTGACTCAAAACTAGGAGAGCTTGGAAAGGATCATGGAGCAAAAGTTCTATGACATGGATGTGAAGGTAACTGAGATCCAGTCTGTTGTGGAGAAACTTCACGATGATATGCAGGAGAGGAAGGGCAAGACAACCACTGATGCATTTGCCAGAGTGCCTAGAGCTCAGAGATCTGCTGCAGTGCCTGTTCCAGACACCAGAGCAACTTCATCTGCACCAGCTACAACTTTAGTGCCACCAGCTCCAGCACCTACTCCACCAGCTCCATCTACATCAACTGAAGCCTTCGTTCTTGGAGTTATCCGGACACCACCACCTGAAGACCAAGCATGAGAGACGATTTAGTGCTATTCATTTTCTAGGAACTTTCTGGTAACTTGTTGCCAAAGGGGGAGAAAAATGTATAGATCATAGGCTTCGAGAGAGAGCGTTGCTGCTTTTTTTATTCTCTCTTGCTTTGGTGGTTGAACTTTATTTGCTTGATTGAGATACTTTCTGTCTGTGTGATACTTGGATGATCATGTGTGTTTGATCATATGCTACATTAATGCTTGTTGGATGACATTATCCTTTTATCCCTATATGATCATTCACTTTGCTTGGTGATGAGTGTGTGTATTTAATTATTATCATTTTTAGCGCTCCACCAAGATGTATGTGACATGGAAGAGTAACCCATGAGCCTAATCCTCTGTGCATTTGCAGTCCAAAGCAAATCATAAACTGTGCACAAATTTAGGGGGAGCTCTTGCTTTTCACATACTTCTCAAAGTGACAATGTTTTTCACTCTTATTATCATTCGTCGAAGCTTTGATCTATATGTTGTCATCAATTACCAAAAAGGGGGAGACTGAAAGGGCAACTATCCCTAGGTGGTTTTGGTAATTCCTAACAACATATAGCTCATTGAGCTAATGCTATTCCAAGATTAATATTTCAGGAAAAGCTCAATGAATGGCATGGCATGGATGAGGAAAGTGGACCCCTCAAAATACTAAGGACAAAAAGATTGGCTCAAGCTCAAAGCTCAAGACTCTACATTTTATATTTTAGTGATCCAAGATCACATTGAGTCTATAGGAAAAGCCAATACTATCAAGGAGGGATGAGGTTTTGCTTGATGAGGTTCTTGCTTCATAGTGCTTAGTGATATGCTCCAAAACCCTCAACTACCTTCCCACATCCACATATGACCAAAACCAAAAGTCAAACTCGGCCCCACCGATTCTTCCTATCCGGCGCCACCGAGTTCAGATGTCATAGCCACTGCCACAAACCCTAGGCAAATCGGTCTCACCGATAGGTATCTCGGTCACACCGAGATGGGATTGTAATCTCTCTGTTTCCCTTCGTAACGCTTCGGTCCTACCGAGATGAGAGATCAGTCTCACTGAGACTGCAATGTAAACTCTCTGTTTCCCTTTTGTAACATTTTGGTCCCACCGAAATGAGCGATTGGTCCCACCGAGTTTACCTGACCAACTCTCTGGTTAGCTTATTACCAAAATCGGTCCCACCGAGTTTGTGTAATCGGTCACACCGAGATTACGTTATGCCCTAACCCTAACCATATCGGTCCTACCGAGTTGCATCTCAGTCCCACCGAAAATCCTAACGGTCACTAGGTTTGCTAAATCGCTCCGACTGAGTTTCTAAATTTGGTCTCACCGAGATTGGTAAATTGTGTGTAACAGTTAGTTTTTGTGTGGAGGCTATATATACCCCTCCACCCACTCTTCATTCGTGGAGAGAGCCATCAGAACATACCTACACTTCCAATACACATTTTCTGAGAGAGAACCACCTACTCATGTGTTGAGGCCAAGATATTCCATTCTCACCATATGAATCTTGATCTCTAGCCTTTCCCAAGTTGCTTTCCACTCAAATATTCTTTCCACCAAATCCATATCCTGTGAGAGAGAGTTGAGTGTTGGGGAGACTATCATTTGAAGCACATGAGCAAGGACTTCATCATCAACACACCATTTGTTACTTCTTGGAGAGTGGTGTCTCCTAGATTGGCTAGGTGTCAATTGGGAGCCTCCGACAATATTGTGGAGTCGAACCAAGGAGTTTGTAAGGGCAAGGAGATCGCCTACTTCGTGAAGATCTACCGCTAGTGAGGCAAGTCCTTCGTGGGCGATGGCCATGGTGGGATAGACAAGGTTGCTTCTTCGTGGACCCTTCGTGGGTGGAGCCCTCCGTGGACTCGCGCAACCGTTACCCTTCGTGGGTTGAAGTCTCCATCAACGTGGATGTACGATAGCACCACCTATCGGAACCACGACAAAAACATCCGTGTCTCCAATTGCGTTTGAATTTTCCAAACCCTTCCCTTTACATTCTTGCAAGTTGCATGCTTTACTTTCCGCTGCTCATAGACTCTTTGCATGCTTGCTTGAATTGTGTTAAGATTGCTTGACTTGTGCTAAGATAGCTAAAATCTGCCAAAGACTAAAATTGGGAAAAGGATAGATTTTTAATTGGTCAAGTAGTCTAATCACCCCCCCTCTAGACATACTTTCGATCCTACAGAAGAACAGCCTCCTGAGGTTGAGGTGTTCTTGTGTTTTGTGGATGTGATTGTGGGGATGAACTAGTTCTAGTCTAAGTTGAGGTCGCCCTAGTCTCCGATGACGTTGCCCCCGACTACGGTGGTGGCTAGTTCTATTTATAGTGGCCTTGGTCCTCTTCCCAAATATTGAGCGGAAAGGGATGCCACAATGGCCAATGCGAAGGGGGACAACTAGTACAGCTTATCCTGACAGAAGTGTTCTTCGCCTGCAAAAGGCTCTGGTGGTGATGCCGCCTTGGGCTCCATGGTGACCTCCATCTTGCTGTCTTGCTGGTCTTGGTCTCGTTGCACCAATATGGAAACCTTTGCTTGATGCCTCGGTACTCCGTGCCTGCGCTTGCCCCCTTAGCACCAAAGAGGAAAAAAGGACGATGCGCACGCTGGCGCCCGCCTGGTCTCGATCGCCATGGCTCACGTCATGAGAACCTCGCAAGGTTTGCCTTGCCTTGATCTCTCTGCCCCTCGCGAGCCTGCCTGGGGAGGCCGCTCCCGAGGAGGTCTTGCACCATCCGCCTCGCGAGGCTTGGCCCCTCGCGAAGGTCTTGAATGCCTTGTTGATGAAGATGGGCCGGAGAGGCCTGCTAGCAAAGCCACGCCGTGGGCTGCAGGCAGGCAAGTCTGGGGACCCCCGTTCCCAGAACGCCGATAGTAGCCCCCGGGCCCAAGGCGTGCTGGGGCTTGGCTTCGAGGCGAAGCCAAAGGTGAAGTGCAGAGCGCCGCGGGCCCCAATAGCCTGCGGCCTTGGTTGACGCATGGCGGTTGATTGGACATGGGCATCTCCGCTTCCCCATGCTGCCTCGGCAGCTGCCCGACTTGTCGAGTCCCTACGAGGAATCAAGAAATGAACCCCGTGGGGGCGTGTATAGTGTCTTTAATGCCTTTTGTCAACATAGCCCTCATTATGAAGATTTGTGCGCGCATATCCTGTCAAGGCTCGGCATCCCCTTTCCAATCCCGCGACAGCTTGGTGCTCTACGCTCACAGGTCCCGGTTCCCAGGCAGGTTGCAGTCGTCGCTGGTATGCCAGGTCACAGGCTGTGGTCAAGGCCAGGAGGTGAGCGGCCCGAGGTCCAGTGAGAGCTCCTGAGGCGCGATGCTTAAGAGGCCCCCTTTAGCGCGCAAGCAGCTGTCTTAGGATGGGAAAGGAAGAAAACGTTGCTGCAGCAGGGCAGCGAAAGGAGTGAGCGAGGGTCTCTTGCCGTAGCGACTGGTGGATCCAGAGCAAGAACTTATCTTGGCTGCCTGGGGTCAGCTCCTCGAGTCGTGCCGAACTCGTACGTCGGCCACTATAGTGTAGCCTGGTCAGACCCGTGCGATTCTCCCCCTCCCCTCCATGTTCTTATTAGTGCTCTGCATCCTCAGGTCCTGGCCCTCGAGCGATCTCAGCCGCCGCTGGTATGCCAGGTCGCATGCCATGGTCAAGGCCAGGGGGTGAGGGCTGGAGAGCCAGTAAGAGCTCCTGAGGCGTGATGCTCAGGAGCCCCCCTTTTAACACGCAAGCAAATCGCATGAGAGAAGAGGGAGGGTCCGCGGTACCGCCTATTGTGTCCCTCAGGAAGTTCCTGCAAGTTAGCACGAGGAAGGGCACCGGTCGCTGTGGTGATTGCTGATTCGCTTCTAGTGCATGAGAGGGGACTCCCTACTGCGGAGAGCCCCCGGGGCGTGCATAGCCCCGCCCTAACATGTGGCTTGCACGGCAGGGCTAGACGAGGTGTGTCTGGGCACTCGTTAGCCGGCGCGGGACTCACGAGGCCCTACCTCATGGCGGGTTGCGCCTGGTCTTGGTTCTTGTTCGCTGTCTTGGTCCTGCGAGGTGGTTAGACAACCTGCGCCGAACGAATCTCCTGAGGTTATCGCGTGAGAAAGATAAGCACCAACGGCCCCGGGAGGTGATGTGAACGGGGCCGGCACGCCAGATAGAGCTCAACCGCTAGATTTATCAACACTGCAGGGACGGGCCCGAGCACAGACATCGTGCTTAACTTACTCATGCGAAGGGTCCTGAAGAAAGACGACCGGCGCGTGGCCCCCGTGATGGGTGACAATCAAGCAGGTGATAGTCACACATAGATTAAGCATGGAAGCAGCAGGCTTAAGTAAATGCAGGGAAGATGCATGCCACTGGGTCAGGCCCAAGCGGCTTGGGGATGATGCAGCCCGAGGGGCGCCCCCAACAAGGTAAGGTAAAGACATAAAAAGGGATACATGCCACAGGGACGGACCCACGCGGCCTGGGAATGATGCAGCCCTGGGGGCGCTCCCAACTGAATGAAGTTCGAAAATGTCACCTAGTACTGTTGATGAAGGAGAGTTGGGGCAGCTGAAGGTACGCGGCGAAGGGGCTACCCCTCATGAGCCACCGGGGCCCTGAGCCTCGGGAGGCTCTGGGGGTCTAGGTGGTTCCTTGAGGACCGTCTTCATCTCCGTCAGCGCAGCGTGGTGCCTGACCTCCTGAGCCACAAGGATGCTCCGTAGATTGCGCTGATAGGCGGCCGCCACGCTCAGCAGGCCAAAAGGCATGCGAACGTAGCTGTGAGGTGGGCCCTCGCAGCATCCCACGCGCGAAGGCCAGAATAGCTCCTGAGAGGTGGCCCGGTTGAGCCCTGGGACGTCAATGCAGACGCGCAGCCCGACATCCTCGCCTGGATGGGGAGCTACGCCTGGTGAGCGGCGGCTGCCGTGCATGGCCCTTGCGTCTTGCAGTTCCTGACTGGTCTTGGTGATGAACTCCTAAATGGTAGGCACTCCTTGCCCTGTGTTCTCCTGAGGGAAATGTGCCGCGAAGCACACCTCCAAGTGGTGCCCAAGCGCCTCCCTCGTGATGTTGGTAATGTCTGAGGCCCTCCAGAAGAGAGCCCCTGAGCCCTGCCTGAGAGGGGCGTTGGGCGCGCTTTCCTATGCGATGGAGGGAGGCGCCCCAGGCGCGGGCGCCGATCCTGACGAGGCGCCGCTTGCCTGAGGCCCTGCGTGGCGCATCTGCTTCTTCTTCTTGGGGGTGGCCTCAGGAGGGCGCTCGCCCTGGCTGTCAGGGTCGTCGATTGCTGCAGCTTGGAAGGCACGCTTGTCGGTGTCAAAACCGGCGGATCTCGGGTAGGGGGTCCCGAACTGTGCGTCTAAGGCGGATGGTAACAGGAGATGGGGGACACAATGTTTACCCAGGTTCGGGCCCTCTCGATGGAGGTAATACCCTACGCCCTGCTTGATTGATCTTCATGATATGAGTATTACAAGAGTTGATCTACCACGAGATCATAGAGGCTAAACCCAAGAAGCTAGCCTATGATTATGATTGTTGTTGTCCTACGGACTAAACCCTCCGGTTTATATAGACACCGGAGGGGGCTAGGGTTACACAGAGTCGGTTACAAGGGAGGAGATCTACATATCCGAACTGCCAAGCTTTCCTTCCATGCAAAGGAGAGTCCCACCCAGACACGAGACGAAGTCTTCAATCTTGTATCTTCATAGTCCAACAGTCCGGCCAAAGTATATAGTCTGGCTGTCCGAGGACCCCCTAATCTAGGACTCCCTCAGTAGCCCCTGAACCAGGCTTCAATGACGATGAATCCGGCGCGCAGATTGTCTTCGGCATTGCAGGGCGGGTTCCTTCTCCTAATACTCCATAGAAGATTTTTAACACAAGGATCATGTCTGGCTCTGCAAAACAAATTCCACATACCACCGTAGAGAGTATAATATTCCCACAAATCTAATCTGCTGACAACTTTTCATAACGTGACATCACTCCACGGCCCGGTCATTATTCGAACCGTTTTTCTCAACCAGCTACTACACGTATTGCAAGACGGTTTTCTTGGCACGTCTTGTCGAAGCAGAGATCGTGTCCCCTTATCACGGGATTCTCATCAATACGGGTGTGGGTAACCCAACCATGCCATCAATTACGGTGCTTGGGGAATAAGTGAGTTTACCAGGCAATTGAGGAGGCACATAGCTTCTTCCACCCTTATAAAGGGACAAGGACTCCTCCTTTTCATCCACGCCTTCTTCTTCCGTGCCCATCCATTCTTGCGCACTTGAGCTCCAGCGCCCAAGTTCGCATTTTCTCCGTAAAACCACTCCAAACATGTCTGGAGCAGGAGGCAAGTGGATGGTTTCCTCCGTTATGGAGGAGAACATTACGAAGCTCCGGGAAGCTGGATACCTGGCCGCGGACATAGCGCACCGGCTCCCAGATGAGGGGAAGATCGTCCCTACCCCCGAATCCCACGAAAGGGTTGTATTCCTTACCCATTTCGTCCGCGGGCTAGGATTTCCCCTCCACCCATTTGTTTGCGGGCTCATGTTCTACTACGGGCTGGAATTCCATGATCTAGCCCCCAATTTCATCCTCAACATCTCGGCGTTTATCGTCGTGTGCGAGGCCTTCGTCCGCATCAAGCCCCACTTCAGTCTGTGGCTGAAGACCTTCAATGTTAAACCGAATGGGGGGAGGGGAAATCCATAGTGGGAAAAATGCCCAACGTCACCTGGCTTGAAGGCTCCTATGTGGAGACAGTGAAGGGGTGGCAATCAGGGTGGTTCTACATCACTGAGCCGCGTGACACCAACTGGGTGGCAGCCCCCGAATTTCGATCTGGCATCCCCACGCGGCTCACCTCCTGGAAAGAGAAGGGCCTATCCTGGGGTTCATCGGTGGAGCTGACCGTACTCCAGAACTATGCTAAAAACATGATAAGCAAGAAAATCAAGCTTGTCAACATGGTCCAGGTCATGCTCTTCCGCCGGATCCTCCCATGTCAAATACGGGCATTCCATATGTGGGAGTTCGACCTGGCTAAGCACCAGACGCTGCGAGAGCTCTTCGACATGACACACCAGGACATCTCGAGGGTGCTGTTCAAGTCTGCCGAGGTACCCCCTCCCCTTACCGAGGATCGCGGACTCAGCGCAAAGCGCCCTGCCAATCCGGTAAGATTCTTATATCTCCTAAGACATTTCTTTCCCCAGTATAATCATGTGGGGGATCTAAGATTCCACGCCATTTAACAGGAATGGGTCGCGACAGCGTAGCGGATTGACTGTACGGCCCCACTGCCCAAGGATCAAGCAAGTGCTCTCTTAATGGAGATGCTGGTTTCGGTGCCCTATGAGGCGCCGGAGAAGAAGGCCAAGAAGAAGGCCACGGGGACCAGGAAAGGTCTCCGGCGCAAGGTCGTATCAGAATCATCGTCTGATAACACCGAGGCGCCCTCATCACACGAAAACGAGGAGGAGGAAGAGGAAAGTTCTCCCCCCAGCCGGGGGACACAAGAAAAGGAAGGCCGCCCTGTCAGGGGAACCCGAAGGGTCCAAGAAGGGAAGGACTCTCCTTCCGGACTGCTCCACGGCGGCCGCTTTTAGTGACGAGGAGTGGTTACCCAGGGACAAGCCCCTTGCGAAGTTGTAAGTATCCAGATACCGCAATAATTCTTGGTATACTTTATTTTATTACTTCTTATCATGCCGAACATGATCATGCAGCCCCTCCAAAGCCCGTATCGATCTATCCTCTTCGGATGAGTCTTTGGGCCCGTCGGAGATGAACAACGATTCACTCTCGACCGCCTCCTCCCCCCGCCCTACGGATGACGTCGAGGTGCTATCTAAAAGGGTACCGAACCAAGGGGAGACAGTTCCGGAAGCGCCCCTATAACACCCACGATGCGGCTATATCTCCTACGTGTCGGGGCACGACTTAGAGGCATAACCGCATTGTAGGCATGTCGCAAGAGGGGTAATCTTTACACATCCCATGTACTGAATAAGAAAGGGATAAAGAGTTGGCTTACAATCGCCACTTCACACAATACATGAATATAGCACTACATCACCCATAATACAATCAAGGTCCGACTACGGAACCAAAATAAAGAAAGACCACCCCTATTGCTATGTCCCCGATCGCCTCGACTGGGCTCCACTACTGAACGAAAAGAAACGAAACAATACAACGAACACGATCTTCGTCGAGCTCCTCCTTGAGCTCGGTTGCGTCACCTGCACGGTTATCATCGGCACCTACAACTGTTTGAAGTAGTCTGTTAGTCACGGGGACTCAGCAATCTTACACCCTCACGATCAAGACTATTTAAGCTTATGGGTAGGAAAAAGGTAGTGAGGTGGAGCTGCAGCAAGCACTAGAATATATGGTGGCTAACTTACGCAAATAAGAGCGAGAAGAGAAGCAAAGCAGCGTTCGTGAACTAGAAGTGATCAAGAAGTGATCCTGAATCTACTTACGTTCAAGCATAACACAAGAACCGTGTTCACTTCCCGGGCTCCGCCGAGAAGAGACCATCACGGCTACACATGCGGTTGATGCATTTTAATTACGTTAAGTGTCAGGTTCTCTACAACTGGATATTAACAAATTCCCATCTGCCCATAACCGCGAGCATGGCTTTCGAAAGTTCAAAACCCTGCAGGGGTGTCCCAACTTAGCCCATCACAAGCTCTCACGGTCAACGAAGGATATTCCTTCTCCCAGGAAGACCCGATCAGACTCGGAATCCTGGTTACAAGACATTTCAACAATGGTAAAACAAGACCAGCAAAGCCACCGATGCACTGACATCCTGATAGGAGCTGCACATATCTCATTCTCAGGGCAACACCGGATTGTCCAAGATTCCGGTAGGCCAGCCCAGAGTTGCCCTTGGTGGCCATCGGCTGCTGACAGGTTCGGACCAACACTTAGACAAGCAATAGCCCGGGGGGTTAAAATAAAGATGACCCTTGTGTCTGAAGAACCCAAGGGAAAAGGCTAGGTGGCAAATCGTAAAACCAAGGTTGGGCCTTGCTGGAGGAGTTTTATTCAAAGCGAACTGTCAAGGGGTTCCCATAACACCCAACCGCGTAAGGAACACAAAATCAAGGAACATAACACTGGTATGACGAAAACTAGGGCGGCAAGAGTGGAACAAAACACCAGGCATAAGTCCGAGCCTTCCACCCTTTACCAAGTATATAGGTGCATTAATTAAATAAGAGATATTGTGATATCCCAACAATATCCATGTTCCGACATGGAACAAAGTCCAATCTTCACCTGCAACTAACAACGCTATAAGAGGGGCTGAGCAAAGCGGTAACTTAGCCAAACAACGGTTTGCTAGGACAAGGTGGTTTAGAGGCTTGACATGGAAATATGGGAGGCATGATATAGCAAGTGGTAGGTATCGCAGCATAGCCATAGAGCGAGCAACTAGCAAGCAAAGATAGAAGTGATTTTGAGGGTATGGTCATCTTGCCTGAGATCCCGCAAGGAAGAAGAATGAGTCCATGAAGAAGACAAACAGACGTAGTCGAACGGATCCTCACAAACGCGACGTTATCGGAACTAACCCGAAGAAGCAACACCGGAAAGAAGCAAACAACATAGTAAACAACCACCACATAAGCATGACATGATGCACAATCAAGTATGATGCATGTCTGGTTTAAATATGCCTGGGATGGCAAAGGGCACAACAAAACTACAAGTTAAGTGGAGCTCAATATGCAACGAGTTGCATATTGACGGAACACCACATCAATTATTTAGTTCTCTCTCGTTTATGTACCCAACAATATTAAATATTGTTAAACATGGCAATAGGTGAAGCATAATAAAACTACCTAACTAGGCAAGTTTAAAAGAGGCCGGAAACATCAAACAACGATTTCCGGTAAATCCCCATGTGCAAAATATGGATTTGGTACTGTTCTGCCCTATACACAATTTTAGAGTTATTAAACATGCAAGGTACTGCCAGCATGTTAAACTAGGCATTTTCTATCCCATTTACATATAAAGTTTGTTAAGTTTGAAGCTACGGTTATTTAGTTATGAATTAAATCATTTTAACATGCCATTTAGCAAAAATATAAGAAAACATCATTTTAAACATTTTTAACATGGATGAAAGTTGGATATTATTAATCTACACAAAATTTTAAGCAAGTTTCATATATTAAGTTTTTACATGTGATGCATGGTTGGTGAGTTATTAAATGAATGAAGTAAGAGGGCTTTTCTGTAAAACAACTATCTCTGGATAAATAGGAAAAACGCAGATATGTAAAAAAACATAAGTGGGCCGAAATTGCTGGGCGGAGGATAGTATGCAGCGCACGGGGCAGGGAAAAAATGGTGGCTTCTCACATTGGGCCAACGGGCCGAAGGGAAGCAGAGCGGTGGGCCGGGGGATCTGGGCCGCCAGGTGAGGCCGAAGCGTGGCAGCGGTGACGCGGTCGATGGGGCACGGTCAACGAGCGGGCGAGTGGGCTCGATCCTGAACTGCTCGAAGCAGGGTAAGCAGAGGTTGCAGCGAGGGACTTGGACGACAGCGGCGGACTTGGCGCGATTCCGGCGGCTCCAGGTGAAGGAGGGCGACGAGGAGGAGTGAATTCACCTGGGGCGACGGTTCTGGCAGGATGCGGGCGCTGCTTGTGCTGCCCACCGGCGGGACTATGGTGAGGGCAGAGGAAGGCGACGGCGTGCATCCGGGTCGAGGAGGCTGCAGCAAAGGTGCTCACGGGCAGAGGATGCAGGGCCTTGGGAACGGCGGAGTCAACGGGCGCGGTCGCTGGAGTGGTCCACACAAGGAGCAGGGGTGCATCGTCCCGTCCGCTCGAAGTACGGGAAAATAGGGGCGGCGACAGGGACTTGGCATCGGCCAGGCAAGCAAAGGCGGACTTGGACGGGAGCAGACCGGGTGGAGGTCCGACGGGCGGAGAAACGGGTGGATCAGGTCGTCCATCACTGGATCCGGTCAACGGTGCCCGCGGACTAAGTTCGACGGCGGCGCTGTTCCAACTCCACGGCGAGCTCCTGTGAGAGGAACGGGAGGGAGAGAGATATTAGAGAAGAAAAGGAGCCTCGGGAAGGAGGATGAAGGACAGAGAGGAGGCCGGTCCTGGTGGCTGGGTTCGCCGGCTGCGACGGCGCCATGGAGGGAGGAGAGGTGGAGTTGAATCGAGGGGATGCCTCGAGTGCTGGTTGGGCCATTGGGGAAAAATGATGGGGTAGGTGGGTGGATCAGGAGGGATCCCGAGGAGGATTTGGAAGGTGGCGGCGAGTGATGGGACAAGGGAGCTAGATTTTAGGGTTTGTTCAAAAATAGGCTAGGTAGTTTTATATAAGGAAAGAGGGGAGTTTAGGGTAGATTCAGACCCTCCGATCAAAATCGGGTGGTTCATGAAAAACTAGGTTGGGAAGTCCAAAAAGAAAAACGGAGATGTTTTGTAGATATTTGGGGATGTTGTGAGTCCAACGGTGACAACTGTCCGGATCGGGTCCGGGACAGCTTTTGGACGCGCGCGAGAGGAGGGCCGGGGGCGGACAAGAGAGGTTAGGTTGGGCCTGGCGATATGTAGTGGACTGTGTAGACGGTCTAGGGAGGAAAGAGAGGGAAAGCCGGGCACATGTTTCCGGATACCGGAAACGTCCGACGTATGACAGGCTATACTGCCGCTATAGTTAATCGTTGGGGCGTCAAACGAACTCCGAATGCGATGAAATTTGGCAGGCGGCCTACTGACAACATAACAACACCGCATGTCAACTTTCAACCCATTCCGAGGAAATTTTCTGGCCACTTATAAAATAATATTTCGGACATGCCGCAGGCGCGTGCAAGCGTGTCTAGGCTCAGAACGGACAACGGAAGGAACGGGGAGACCGGGATGGATGCAAGTTTTGAAAACATGATGATGCAATTCATATGATGACAAGACAAGATGCAAGACGTAAGCGAAAGACATGGCAACAACGGCGAATAACTGGGAGACACCTGGCACATCAGTCTCGGAGCATCACAACACTCCACCACTACGAGAGGATCTCGTCCCGAGATCTAGGATGGCACCGGGGAAACGGAAGAGGAAGAGAAGAGGTAAAACTAAGTTGCTTCTTTGACAAACGAGTGAAACCAAAGAACCTTGAGAGGTTGAATAAATTGAAAAGAAGAATACAACGGAGATGAACAAAGTTGAAAACACTCCGTTAGAAAAGAGGAACAAGGAACATTACGGAAACCTTGTAGGTTGAAAGACATAAGAAAAAGGTTGCAATGGACAAGAAGTACATGCAAGCACTCCGGTTGAAACGAGATGCACAAGGAACGATAAAGATCAGTTACGACAACACTCCGGTTGGAAATGGAAGGCATAGAATATGCACTTGGCAAAATTATAGAACTTGGATGAGACTCCGGTTAGAATAGGAATGATAGACACAACACTCCGGTTAAAATAAGATAGAGAAGGAATAAGAATGATATAATTTGGGCAGCACTCCGATTGTAACAGGAAGGAATTGAACATGATCTTGACAAAACAAGATGATGGGTCGAAGAGAGCCACATCACAATGCCTCCGTAAGAAGAAAGAATATAGATCATTGAAATGAAAAGATGGAGAAGAAAAGGTAAACTTATGCCACAAATGAGCTTGAAGATCACCCTTCCAAGAAAATTATAACGGAGTTGTTGGAGAACCAACAACGAAAAGGATAAGCTTGATATGGACTTATAGAAAACATCTCAAGATTATGAGGTGACAACCTGCCACTAACGGAAACAATAAATTGGATTGATATGAATAAGGAGACAAGAAGCTTATATCACCGGGAGGATGAAAGAAAAACTTGGGTCATTTATGAGCACCATAAATAGCAACAATCCTTAGGGAAGGCTATAGGTGAAACATGACACAAGATAACTCCAATGAAGAGATTGGTGGATTTAAAATATCTCATTCTTGACAGCATGTGAATCATGAAACACGAGCTCAAATTGTCAAGAGTGGCATAACACCAACTCAAAAGATAAGGGAGAAACAATTGCACTCCGGATTTCAAGGTGAAGAATGCTTGAGCTCCTCTGAAAAGAATCTTGATGAACACTTCGAGATGGAATTAAATCATTGATGAACCATCATGTAGAGCCTCCATGAAGAACTCCGGCAACAAAAGGATGACCAAATGAAAGGAAAGAGAAGTTGACAACACAAGGTGAAACCTGCAATGATTTAGATGGATCTTCGCGACGATATAATGTGGAAAACTTGGAACTCTGGGAAAAGAAAGATGAAACAATTGAAACCGAGAACTTGATGAGCCTCCGGAATAAGGAATTGAATTTACTTGATGAAACAAGAATAAGAATTACATTATGCTTATCCTTCACCAATTAAATTGATGACAAGCAAACGGATTTGGCATACCACTTACTCTCGTAGAAAGGATTAAGAAGAGATATAGCACAATCTTGGGAAGGTCTCGACGAACCACCGGTAGGATTGGAAAGAACTAATGAATTAATATGATAATGAAGGAAGAGAAATCTTGAACGAACCACCGTAAGGATTGAAAATGAACGAAGTAAAGGGATGAATCACCGGTAAGAATTAGAGAACGAATGAAGATACTTGAGGGAATTTGGTACAAGTGAAACGAAGAGCTCATGAACTGACTAGAGAATACTTGAGCGATGCACCGGTAAGATTTGGAGAACGAGAGCTGAAGGCTGGAATGAATAATTCTGAGATGATGGGCTCTGGAGAAACAAACTGAAAAGACTCATGAATTACTCCAGATGGGTGAAAAGAATTCTCGCAATCGAAAAATATTTATGAGAGGATGGCATCAAACTAGAATCACGAATCTTTGAGAGAACTGATAAGATTTGGAGGAAAACTCTTCTTTGGTCTTCAAATGTTGATAATGATGATGAGAAACACCACCTTGAATTGTTGAGCCACCCGGAATGGAAATTAGAAAGGTTGAACCAACGATGAAAATAATTTGAAAGATCTTGGAGAAAGGCATTTGACTGATGACAAATCATTCTTACGTCAAACTTCGAAAAGAAATTTGAGGATAGCTCCGGGAAAATAAGAAGAGTCAGGTAAGATCCTGGGAAAAGACCTGTGGGTTAGGGCCCACTCAAAGAAACATCATTGAAAGATTTGAAAGAGAGATTGCGCCGGTTGAATTAAATGGCTTGAATGAGATAACAATCTCGAAAAGGCTTGAACGAATACAGAGTGGAAGCACGAATCTTCGAGATATCTTCAGCACTCCAGAGCAAATGAATAGCGAGGAGTGGATGATTAAGAGGTGCACCGGCATGAGAAAGCATTTGCGACAATGAAAAGGAATATAATCAACACTGAAAGCTTGAATTGAATCCACCAGAGAAGAAAAGAATGGAGAATGATGAACGGGTAGAGCATCTTCATTAGAAACACTGGGTAAGAACATGAACGGAAAATAATGGAGAGACTTCACATCAATAAAAGGATACTTGATTAAGATATATGAGTCCTTGAAGAAAAAGGGTGGGAGGGCGGTAAAAACAAAGGCAACTTGGCACGGATGAAGCAAACACCCTTGAGAAAACTTAGAGTTGATCTTGTGGATGTTGAAAAGATCGGATCCACTTGAAGAGAAACACACCGGTTGAAAAGGATTGACATGACAATCTTGATTATCATGAAGGATTAGTATTCACATAGAAATATGAGGACACTGCTTAAGGAAGGTATGGAATCAACATTTGACTTCGAAGCAACTCGAATACCACAACTGAAAACAAAACAAAGGATTGGCTTGCAAAATAAGCCGGAACAAACATATGATAGAGATTTCGTCCGAAGTTTTCGTGGTGGGGCCCACACGGGCTCGATCGTACAACACCATCATGTACAAGGCAGTGCACATGACATACGAAGCATCCCCGAGTCAGCATAGCCAAGGACTCTTTAAGACACAACGAGACCACTATAAAACCAACCATGGATGGGCGGACCACTAGACGTCGAACCCCAATCTCATATCATGCATCTGTCGGAAAGATATTATTAGGAGCTACTTGAATTCCCACTTATAAACTCCCGAAACTTTCTGGTTATGCAATCAGGTGTTGGGGATACAGGGGAAGCATAATATCTCACCCAAAACTAGCAAATCCTACATCAAGTTGTATCCATCCTTCAACACATAACCAAGAAACCTTCGGAAATCATTTACCTCAACCTTTGAAAAGCATCCGTTATACGAGTTATGGCAATACTCCTGAACTCCCGCCCCAGTACTGGGTGGAGTCGAGGTTATCTCACCAACAACTGCATAAAAGAGATTTTTGATGTCGGCGAACTTAGGTATTCCAGAACTACAACGATAAAATTGTGACAACAATACCTCGGAGCTCAACTCCCCGGGACACTGCCACAACCCCTAAATGTCAGGAGGCACCAAGAACAATGTTCTCATCACAAAAACATCGGAACGATTCCAAGATACCCGCGTGATCCTAAAAAAATTCGTGAAATTTTAGGAGAGAAGAGTCAAAACTCTACGTCAGGATACCTCACCAGAGCGACGAAGGGACTGAGTAGTATAAAGAATCCTACTCTCCGATATATATAATCCTATAAGACTCAAAACATTTTTCTAGACTCAACAACGCCAGTGACTCGATCAAGCAGGGGGCTCCTAAGTCGGGGAAGGCTCTGATACTAACTTGTAACACCCACGATGCAGCTATATCTCCTATGTGTCAGAGCATGACTTAGAGGCATAACTGCATTGTAGGCATGTCATAAGAGGGGTAATCTTTACATCCCATGTACTGAATAAGAAAGGGATAAAGAGTTGGCTTACAATCGCCACTTCACACAATACATGAATATAGCATTACATCACCCATAATACAATCAAGGTCTATCTACGAAACCAAAATAAAGAAAGACCACCCCTATTTCTAGGTCCCCGATCGCCCCGACTGGGCTCGACTACTGAACAAAAAGAAAACGAAACAACACAACGAACACGATCTTCATCGAGCTCCTCCTTGAGCTCGGTTGCGTCACCTGCACGGTTATCATCGGCACCTGCAACTGTTTGAAGTAATATGTGAGTCACGGGGACTCAGCAATCTCACACCCTCGCGATCAAGACTATTTAAGCTTATGGGTAGGAAAAAGGTAGTGAGGTGGAGCTACTGGAAGCACTAGCATATATGGTGGCTAACTTACGCAAATAAGAGCCAGAAGAGAAGCAAAGCAGCGGCCGTGAACTAGAAGTGATCAAGAAGTGATCCTGAAACTACTTACATTCAAGCATAACACAAGAACCGTGTTCACTTCCCGGGCTCTGCCGAGAAGAGACCATCATGGCTACACACGCGGTTGATGCATTTTAATTACGTTAAGTGTCAGGTTCTCTACAACCAGATATTAACAAATTCCCATCTGCCCATAACCGCGGGCATGGCTTTCGAAAGTTCAAAACCCTGCAGGGGTGTCCCAACTTAGCCCATCGCAAGCTCTCACGGTCAACGAAGGATATTCCTTCTCCCAGGAAGACCCGGTCAGACTCGGAATCCCGGTTACAAGACATTTCGACAATGGTAAAACAAGACCAGCAAAGCCACCCGATGCGCCGACATCCTGATAGGAGTTGCACATATCTCGTTCTCAGGGCAACACCGGATTGTCCAAGATTCCGGTAGGCCAGCCCAGAGTTGCCCCTGGTGGCCACCAGCTGCTGACAGGTTCGGACCAACACTTAGACAAGCACTGGACCGGGGGGGGGGGGTTAAAATAAAGATGACCCTTGAGTATGCAGAACCCAAGGGAAAAAGAGGTGGCAAATGGTAAAACCAAGGTTGGGCCTTGCTGGAGGAGTTTTTTTCAAAGCGAACTGTCAAGGGGTTCCCATAACACCCAACCGCGTAAGGAACGCAAAATCAAGGAACATAACACTGGTATGACGGAAACTAGGGCGGCAAGAGTGGAACAAAACACCAGCCATAAGGCCGAGCCTTCCACCCTTTACCAAGTATATAGGTGCATTAATTAAATAAGAGATATTGTGATATCCCAACAATATCCATGTTCCGACATGAAACAAACTCCAATCTTCACCTGCAACTAACAACACTATAAGAGGGGCTGAGCAAAGCGGTAACATAGCCAAACAATGATTTGCTAGGACAAGGTGGGTTAGAGGCTTGACATGGCAATATGGGAGGCATGATATAGCAAGTGGTAGGTATCGCAGCATAGCCATAGAGCGAGCAACTAGCAAGCAAAGATAGAAGTGATTTCGAGGGTATGGTCATCTTGCCTGAGATCCCGCAAGGAAGCAGAATGAGTCCATGAAGAAGACAAACGGACGTAGTCGAACGGATCCTCACAAAGACAACATTATCGGAACTAACCCGAAGAAGCAACACCGGAAAGAAGCAAACAACATAGTAAACAACCACCACATAAGCATGACATGATGCACAATCAAGTATGATGCATGTCCGGTTTAAATATGCATGGCATGGCAAAGGGCACAAACAAAACTACAAGTTAAGTGGAGCTCAATATGCAACGAGTTGCATATTGACGGAACACCACATCAATTATTTAGTTCTCCCCCGTTTATGTACCCAACAATATTAAATATTGTTAAACATGGCAATAGGTGAAACATAATAAAACTACCTAACTAGGCAAGTTTAAAAGAGGCCGGAAACATCAAACAACGATTCCGGTAAATCCCCATGTGCAAAATATGGATTTGGTACTGTTCTACCCTATACACAATTTTAGAGTTATTAAACATGCAAGGTACTGCCAGCATGTTAAACTAGGCATTTTCTACCCCATTTACATATAAAGTTTGTAAGTTTGAAGCTACGGTTATTTAGTTATGAATTAAATCATTTTAACATGGCATTTAGCAAAAATATAAGCAAACATCATTTTAAACATTTTTAAGATGGATGAAAGTTGGATATTGTTAATCTACACAAAATTTTAAGCAAGTTTCATATATTAAGTTTTTACATGTGATGCATGGTTGGTGAGTTATTGAATGAATGAAGTAAGAGGGCTTTTCTGTAAAACAGCTGTCTCTGGACAAATAAGAAAAAACGCAGATCTGTAAAAAAACATAAGTGGGCCGAAATTGCTGGACGCAGGATAGTATGCAGCGCACGGGGCGGGAGAAAAATGGTGGCTTCTCACATTGGGCCAACGGGCCGAAGGGAAGCAGAGCGGTGGGCCGGCGGATCTGGGCCGCCAGGTGAGGCCGAAGCATGGCAGCGGTGGCGCGGTCGATGGGGCACGGTCAACAAGCGGGCGAGCAGGCTCGATCCTGAACTGCTCGAAGCAGGGTAAGCAGAGGTTGCAGCGAGGGACTTGGACAACGGCGGTGGACTTGGCGCTATTCCGGCGGCTCCAGGCGAAGGAGGGCGACGAGGAGGAGTGAATCCACCTGGGGCGACGATTCTGGCAGGATGCGGGCGCTGCTTGTGCTGCCCACCGGCGGGACGACAGTGAGGGCGGAGGAAGGCGACGGCGTGAATCCGGGTCGAGGAGGCGGCAACAAAGGTGCTCACGGGCAAAGGATGCAGGGCCTTGGGAACGGTGGAGTCAACGGGCGCGGTCGCTGGAGCGGTCCACGCAAGGAGCAGGGGCGAATCGTCCCGTCCGCTCGAAGCAGGGGAAAACAGGGGCGGCGACAAGGACTTGGCGTCGGCCAGGCAAGCGAAGGCGGACTTGGACGGGAGCAGACCTGGGGGAGGTCTGGGGGGCGGCGAAACGGGTAAATCAGGTCGGCCATCACTGGATCCGGTCAACGGCGCACGCGGACTAAGTTCGACGGCGGCGTTGTTCCAACTCCACGGCGAGCTCTTGCGAGAGGAACGGGAGGGAGAGAGAGAGATTAGAGAAGAAAAGGAGCCTCGGGAAGGAGGAGGAATGACAAGGAGGAGGCCGGTCCTGGTGGCTGGGTTCGCCGGCTGCGACGGCGCTATGGAGGGAGGAGAGGTGGAGTTGAATCGAGGGGATGCCTCGAGTGCTGGTTGGGCCATTGGGGAAAAATGATGGGGTAGGTGGGTGGATCGGGAGGGATCCCGAGGAGGATTTGGAAGGTGGCGGCGAGTGATGGGACAAGGGAGCTAGATTTTAGGGTTTGTCCAAAAATAGGCTAGGTAGTTTTATATAAGGAAGGAGGGGAGTTTATGGTAGATTCGGACCCTCCGATCAAAATCGGGCGGTTTAAGAAAAACTAGGTTGGGAAGTCCAAAAAGAAAAACAGAGATGTTTTTTAGATGTTTGGGGATGTTCTAAGTCCAACGGTGACAACTGTCCGGGTCGGGTCCGGGACAGCTTTCGTACGCGCGTGCGAGGAGGTCCGCGGGCTGACGAGAGAGGTTAGGTTGGGCCTGGCGGTATATAGTGGACTGTGTAGACGTTCTAGGGAGGAAAGAGAGGGAAAGCCCGCACATGTTTCCGGATACCGGAAACGTCCGACGTATGACCGGATATACTGCCGCTATAGTTAATCGTTGGGGCGTCAAACGAACTCCGAATATGATGAAATTTGGCAGGCGGTCTACCGACAACATAACAACACCGCATGCCAACTTTGAACCCATTCCGAGAACATTTTCTTGCCACTTATAAAATAATATTTCGGACATGCCGCGGGCGCGTGCAAGTGTGTCTGGGCTCAGAACGGACAACAGAAGGAACGGGGAGACCGGGACAGATGCAAGTTTTTAAAACATGATGATGCAATGCATGTGATGACAAGACAAGATGCAACACGCAATCGAAAGACATGGCAACGATGGCGAATAACTGGGAGACACCTGGCACATCGGTAGCGGGGCGTCACGGCCCCAAGGCGACATTCCAGACGTTGGGCGCATGAGGGGCAAGACTCCCATGGGCTCTAATGCCGGGGGCAGAAAGTCTATGCCGATGGCCTCTGTCCATCCAGGGTCATCGGAAAATTTGCTGGAAGCGCTTCACGGCGCTTCCATTGACAAAGAGCACCGCACTATCATGAGTGCGGTGGTCAAGAAGATTCAGTCCGCCAAAAGCGGACTGACTGAAGCCTGTGCCAGCCTCCTAACAGGCTTTGAGGTAAGTAATCAAATTATGAGAAAATGTTATAGCATAGATAGTAGCCCCTGATGCTCTGTTTGGTGTTCAGAAGAAAGGCCGAACAGAGGATCAAATAATTACCATAGGAGTATAATCAGAATATGTCTATGTGAATAAGCAGGCTTCACTGCTGGCCGCTGTTGCTCACACTGCGGAGGTCTCCACACTGAAGCGGGACCTTGAGCGGTCTGAGGAAGAGCTCTGCCTTACCAAGAGGCAGCTCGAGAACAAAGGTAAGTGATACCTCGTCTGTTTATTGATAAAGAAAAAGGAAACTTGTTGTTAGATCACAGGATCGTCATGAACTTTTCTAGGGGCCACGACCGAAGTGGCGACCCTGAAGAAGGCGGTGTCCGAGGCCGAAGACAAAGCGGCCAAGGAACGCGCCGAGCGCGAAAAGCAAGAGGCCCGAGTCAGAGAGGTTCTGCAAGAGCTCCAGGAGTTTGTCAAGAAGTACGAGTCCTTGGAGTGTGACTCGAGGACGCAAGGGTCCGAGCTTGCGAAGTCCCTCTAGAACACATAGAATGCCAAGGCTGAAGCCCAAAAGGCCTTCCAGGAAATTGAGGCGGTCAGGAAGATAGCGGCGGGTAAGGCATTCTTTATGCAAAGCAAGCATGTGAAGGAAACTTTCCTTTTACTTACCCGAATTCAGAGCTCTCCAGGAGCGTTCGCAGATCTACCCAGCAGTGTGTCAGATGCCGCGGAGTTCTACCGGGCCGACGAAGGGAGCTCAGACTATTTGACATGTCTTATCCAAGGTCAAGCTGCGTGTGGGTATGCAAAACAGGTATATCGATCGTTATCAGAGACCACCTGAGGATTCCCTTGTACGTCAAAGCTTCTTGCTTCCTTGGTGTTTCCTTCCCGTGACGGGTCCGAGAATCAGACGATCGGAGAGGGCCTTCAAAGAATAGGGGCCTGAAAGGAAGAAAATGTTAAAGGTATACGGGTCCTGTAGTGGTTGAGCCGCATTGTGGGCCGTGCCATAGCTGTGACTCCGCCTATGCCCATGGTATCTTGAGTGCGTAGTTATGTACGCACGGCGCAAATTTCGCCGCTTGACTGGGACTTGGACAGAGGC
Source organism: Triticum urartu (assembly GCF_056163025.1). NCBI lineage: Eukaryota > Viridiplantae > Streptophyta > Magnoliopsida > Poales > Poaceae > Triticum > Triticum urartu. Next base: position 365,242,868 of record NC_141877.1, read on the forward strand.
CGAATAGGTAGGCGAGCTTAAACGTGCCTGGCGATCCTCTTGCAGGGTACTCCGGACTCGCTTGAAGGTGTCCGGGGTCTTTTTCGCCGAATTGGCGGTTTCCCTCATAAGGCTGCTTTTCGCTTCTGCTGCGAGGGCCACAGTTGTCACAGCCCCAGTTCAGCCCTTGCTTGACTTTGCTTGCTCATCATGTCATCATGTTTAAATTTCATGAAACTTGAAATGGGGATTGTTAAAACCCTAGCACCTAATGAATTCAACTAGGTTCGATAAAAATATTTTCAATGATCCCAAATGCCCTTTGAAAATGTTCAAGATTTCTGATAAAGGTGAAAACCTCTGCCAAAAATGATGAATATATTTCTAGGACATTCTGGATCTTTGAATTAACTCATATCGTATTTGAATTGGAGCATTTAAATCCTATTAATATTTTTAAATGCTCTAATAATTCTGAAACTAGTTGTGGGTCGTTGGAAATAATCCAAACACCGCCCACAATTATTTTCAGGATTTTACAAAATGGATTAGTATTTTTACTAATTCAATACAGAATAAAAGAAATAGAAAACTAAAACAAAAGGAAAAGAAAACTTACCTGGCGCTCACCTGCAGCAGAGCCGGCCCAGCTTCCGTTCTCGCCCAGCCCACCACCGCAAACACCCTCACCCCGTTGTCTACCTCTGCCTACTGGCAGAGGCGTGTCGCCCGCACGCGCAGCTACGGCCACCTCCTGCTTCACGCTGGAGGCCCATCCTTCTCCCTGATCCCGCGCTTGGAGGTGCCCTGGAGCCCCTCTGTCCTCCTCCTGCTTCTCTGGCCCCTCTCCCCCTCTCCAGCTCCTCCCCGAGCTCTGTCCGAGAGCAGCAGTCGGCCGCCATCGCGCGTACGCGTAGCCACCATTCCTCTCTCGCCACATCGCCATGTCCAGAAGCTCCTTCGTCGCGCACCTCGTCTCCACGCCAAAGGAATGAGCCGGAGTGCTCCGTTTCGCCGCCATCTTCGTCATCTTCACCACCGGACACCGGAGATCTCCCTCTCCGCTCCGCTCGCTCCGGTGCTTCCCCAAGCTCGCCGACCCGCCCATCGTGCTCACTGTGAGGCCACGGTCCGAACCCCCCTTTCCTTCTCCTCGCTTGCACGCCCTAGCCGCTGCTTCACCGATGACCGTAGCCGCCGCCGCCGCCTGAGCTCGTCGTCGGGATCGATTCCGGCCACCCTTCGCCCAAACGCAGCCACCACTAGATGCGCGCGAGTGCTAGCAAGCTGCAGCAGCAAACCACGCTCAAAACGGCACCCCGTGTTGTTGCTGTGAGCCAGCCAGCTATCCTCGCCCGCACAAAAGCGGGTCAAGAGTGTCGTGAGGGCTTCCATGGACTTCGGCTTTTCTTGGCCGAGGTGTCAGGAGAGCCACTCGTCGCGGATGTTATGCTTAAATGCCGCTAAGGCCTCTGCATCCGGATAATCGACAATTTGGTTCTTTTTAGTTAGGAACCGACTCCAGAATTTCCTGGCTGATTCCCCTGGCTGTTGGGTTATGTGACTCAAGTCATCGACATCCAGTGGTCGCACATAAGTGCCCTGGAAGTTATTAAGGAATGTGTCTTCCAAGTTCTCCCAACTGCCAATGGAGTTTGCCGGCGGGCTATTCAGCCAATGCCGAGCAGGTCCTTTAAGTTTTAATGGGAGGTACTTGATGGCATGTAGATCGTCACCACGGGCCATGTGGATGTGGAGGAGGAAATCTTCAATCCATACCGCGGGGTCTGTTGTGCCATCGTATGATTCAACATTCACGAGTTTAAAACCCTCTGGGAATTCGTGATCCATTACTTCATCAGTGAAGCATAGGAGGTGTGCGGCGCCTCTGTGCCGGGCTATACCACGACGTAGTTCATACGAGTCTTGTCTGCTATATTCGGCCCGGCCGGATTTGCTTTTAGTATATCCAGCGTGACGGTCGTCGTCATTCGTTGGGGCGCGCCCCGTGATCCATAGATCGATCTTGTGTGTCCCGCTTTGTTTTCCAATATGTCTCGCAGGTCCTGCGTGTTGCCCCTGGCCTTGGTGTTTTTGTTTGACTGGCGATGGGGTGCGGGCTGGACTTCGGGCTGATACGCCACTTTCTCTCGGCCACGAGGTGGCCGGTCAGCCACATCATACGCTGGTAGTGTAGGCTTTAATGCTTCCTCCTCAAGTTGGGGTAGCAACCTGCGCTTTGGGTAACTTTTGGTTGGGCGCTCGAGTTCGTATTCCACGGCTGCCAGTACTTCGGTCCATCTATCCGCTAGCAGATCTTGATCAGCTTGAAGCTGTTGTTGCTTTTTCTTCAGGCTTTTTGCTGTGGCTATAAGCCGCGCTTGAAGCGCTCCTGCTCGACGGGATCCTCAGGCATGATAAATTCTTCGTCGCCGAGGCTCACCTCATCATCGGAGAGAGGCATTTAATTGTCATCCTCTGATTCTCTGTCTCCCGCCTGTTCCTTAGGGCTAGCTTGCCCATCCTCCCGCTCGAAGCCTGGCTGGAGGGGATTGTCTTCGGCACTGTCCGCAGCTTTATTGTCTCTTTTGCCGGTATCGCTGCTTTCGCTATGACGGGGCTTAGAGCGGCGCCGATGACGCTGGTGTTTAGATTGCTTCTCGAGGGGATTATCCTCCATTGCCTTATAGACATCGCTTTCTTTGGGGATGTCCACCATGTATATGTCATATGATGAGGTGGTTGTCCAGCGCCCTGTGGGCGGTGGTTCCTGTTCTTCTCGTGCATCGTCGTCCATACCGTCGATGTCTTCGGAGCCGAAATGAAGCATGTCGGTTAAGTCGTCGACTGTGGCTATTAAGTGGGTGGCGGCTGGGGAATGAATTTCTTCGTCGTCCGCTTCCCACTCAAGCCGGACATAGTTCGGCCAAGGGTCTCCTGACAAGGAGAGAGACCTCAATGAATTTAGTACGTCACCCAAGGGCGAGTACTGAAAAATATCCGTGGAGGTAAACTCCATGATCGGTGCCCAATCAGATTCGGTAGGCACGGACGCAGGCGGTTCGGAGTCTGTGGCCGGGGACGAATCCAAGGGTCTGGCAACACAGGTCTCATAGGGGGTGAAGTCAGTATTCGGCTCTATCGTTGTTGAGTGTACGGCCTCCGTGGCGGGGTCCATCCACCCATCCTCGGACGACACGATCTGCTCCGGATTGAGGGCTGGAGTAGCCACATGGGTGATCGCCCGAACACCATCCGGTCGTAGAGCTAAGTCATGCTCGTCACGAGGTGCGGCGCACCTGACATGGGCTTGAATTCGTTGAGGATCAAGTCTCCGCGGATGTCGACGGTATAGTTCAAGCTTCCAAACCTGACCTGATGGCCAAGGGCGTAGCTCTCGATCTGCTCCAGATGGCCAAGCGAGTTGGCCCGTAGTACGAAGCCGCCGAATATGAAGATCTTTCCGGGGAGAAAAACCTCACCCTGGACCGCATCGTTGCCAATGATCGAAGGAGCCATCAAGCCTTACGGTGACGACACAGTGGAACTCCCAATCAAAGCACCAATGTCGGTGTCAAAACCGGCGGATCTTGGGTAGGGGAACCCGAACTGTGCGTCTAAGGCAGATGGTAACAGGAGACGGGGGACAAAATGTTTACCCAGGTTCAGGCCCTCTCGATGGAGGTAATACCTGCTACGTCTTGAGCTTGCGTTGGTTTTCCCCGAAGAGGAAGGGATGATGCAGCAGAGTAGCGTAAGTATTTCCCTCAGTTTTTGAGAACCAAGGTATCAATCCAGTAGGAGGCCACACTCAAGTCCCTCGTACCTGCACAAAATGATAGCTACTCGCAACCAACGCGATTAGGGGTTGTCAATCCCTTCACGGTCACTTACGAGAGTGAGATCTGATAGATATAATATTTTTGGTATTTTTGGTATAAAGATGCAAAGTAGAAAGTAAAAGCAAAGTAAAAAAGCAAAGCAAGATTAAAGTGATGGAGATTGATATGATGAGAATAGAACCGGGGGCCATAGGTTTCACTAGTGGCTTCTCTCAAGAGGATAAGTATTCTACGGTGGGTCAACAAGTTACTGTTGAGCAATTGACAGAATTGAGCATAGTTATGAAAATATCTAGGCATGATCATGTATATAGGCATCACGTCCGTGAGAAGTAGATCGAAACGATTCTGCATCTACTACTATTACTCCACTCATCGACCGCTATCCAGCATGCATCTAGAGTATTAAGTTAAAAACAGAGTAACGCCTTAAGCAAGATGACATGATGTAGAGAGATAGATTCATGCAATATGAAATAAACCCCATCTTGTTATCCTCGATGGCAACGATACAATACGTGCCTTGCTGCCCCTTCTGTCACTGGGTAAGGACACCGCAAGATCGAACCCAAAGCTAAGCACTTCTCCCATGGCAAGAACTACCAATCTAGTTGGCCAAACCAAACGGATAATTCGAAGAGACTTGCAAAGATAACCAATCATACATAAAAGAATTCAGAGAATATTCAAATATTATTCATAGATAGACTTGATCATGAACCCACAATTCATCAGTCTCAACAAACACACCGCAAAAAGAAAATTACATTGAATAGATCTCCACAAGAGAGGGGGAGAACTTTGTATTGAGATCCAAAAAGAGAGAAGAACCCATCTAGCTACTAACTATGGACCCGAAGGTCTGAGGTAAACTACTCACACTTCATCGGAGGGGCTAGGATGATGTAGAAGCCCTCCGTGATGACGTCCCTCTTCCGGCGGAGCTCCGGAACAGGCCCCAAGATGGGATCTTGTGGATACAGAAAGTTGCGGTGGTGGAATTAGGTTTTTGGCTCCTATTCTGATCGTTCGGGGGTACGTAGGTATATATAGGAGGAAGGAGTACGTCGGTGGAGCACCGAGGAGCCCACGAGGCAAGGGGGCGCGCCCTAGGAGGGGGGGGGCGCCCCCCACCCTCGTGACCTCCTCTTTGACCCCCTGGGGTAGGGTCCAAGTCTCCTGGATCAGGTTCGGTGAGAAAATCACGTTCCCGAAGATTTTATTCCATTTGGACTCCGTTTGATATTCTGTTTCTCCGAAACACCAAAATAGGCAAAAAACAGCAATTCTGGGCTGGGCCTCCGGTTAATAGGTTAGTCCCAAAAATAATATAAAAGTGGAAAATAAAGCCCAATATAGTCCAAAATAGTAGACAATATACATGGAGCAATCAAAAATTATAGATACGTTGGAGACGTATCAATACCCTACGTCCTGCTTGATTGATCTTGATAATATGAGTATTACAAGAGTTGATCTACCACGAGATCGTAGGGCTAAACCCTAGAAGCTATCCTATGATTATGATTGTTGTTGTCCTACGGACTAAACCCTTCGGTTTTATAGACACCGGAGGGGGCTAGGGTTACACAGAGTCGGTTAGAAGGGAGGAGATCTACATATCCGAACTGTCAAGCTTGCCTTCCACGCAAAGGAGAGTCCCACCCGGACACGGGACGGAGTCTTCAATCTTGTATCTTCATAGTCCAATAGTCCGGCCAAAGTATATAGTCCGGCTGTACAAGGACCCCCTAATCCAGGACTCCCTCAACGCTGGAGGGAGCACACCGCGTCTCTTTCCTCGCATGAGACTGTGATGATTCTGCCGCTTCCTGGCATCTTGAGGACATTGTAGCTATGATGGGTCACCGCCATGAACTTGGCCAGGGCTGGATACCCAAGGATGGCGTTGTATGGCAGGCGGATGTAGGCGACATCAAAGTCGATGAGTTCGGTGCGGTAGTTGTTGCGTTCTCCGAAGGTAACGGGGAGGCAGACCTGCCCGATCGGGATAGTAGAGCCGTCGGTCACTCCTGAGAAAGGCTTGGTAGGCTGAAGCTGGTCATATGGCACTTGGAGGTTGTCGAACGTGTCAACGGACAGGACATTGAGCCCTGCGCCGCCGTCGATGAGGGTCTTGCTAGCTTGCACGTTGCTGATGACTGGTGAACAAAGCATTGGGAGGACGCCTGTAGTAGCTACACACTTGAGCTGATCTGCCGAACTGAACTTGATGGGGCACTTGGACCATCTGAGCGGGCGTGTGGCCTCGAGGTTGGGGAGGACTACATTTACTTCGCGAGCAAACTGTTTGAAGATACACTGCGAGGCTTGGGCTTGAGCTCCGCCCAAGATGCAGGCGATAGCACGCGGCTCCTGGAAGCCCCCAGCCCCCTCGTCTTGATGGTGGTCATCATTCCTTCTGGGTGGTGGCGGTAGTGGAGGAAGGCCAGCGTTGCCTTCAGGACGATCCTCACGAGGCTGGTCCCTCCAGGCACCCTCGTGAGGCTGATCCTGCCAGCGGTCCTCACGAGGCCGGTCGCGCCACTCCTGGCGTGGGCCACGGTCATCCCAGCGTCCGCCACCATGTCCTCCTCCTCGGCCGTAGCCCCGTTCGCTGCGCTCAGGGCGTCGACCGAAGCGTCCTTCTCGAATGGCTCTAAGCTCTTGACAGTCGCTGGTGTTGTGGGTATGTAGGTTATGGAAGGCACAGAATGGTCGGCTGCTCTTGGATGACTTGGGCTGGTCTCTGCCGCGCTTGGTGTCCGGTTCCGCCGCGACCACAGCTGCTCCCTTGCGCTTCACGTCCTTGGCCTTGGCTTTCTTCTCCCCCGGGTCTGCAGCCAGGAGCTCGAGGAGGGAGAGGCGCCCCTCCTCAGCTCTGGCGCACTTGGTCGCCAGGTTGAACAACTCCAAAGACGTGCACATCTCCTCGTGGATGGCGATCTCCTCCTTCATCTTGACGTCACAGATGCCATTAGAGAACGCGGAGATGATGGCTTCGTCCGTCACCTTGGGTATCTTGAGACGAACGTTGTTGAAGCGCTGGATGTATTTCTGGAGGGTCTCTCCTGGTTGTTGCTTGACGCGACGCAGGTCACCCGCGGCCGGGGGGCGGTCGCGAGTGCCCTGGAAGTTGGCGACGAAGCGGTTGCGCATCTCGTCCCAGGAGGAGATCGAGCCTGGAGGCAGGTTCAGGAGCCAGGATCGGGTGTCATCCTTGAGGGCCATGGGAAACCAGTTCGCCATGACTTTCTCGTCACCGTTGGCCGCCTCGATGCTCAGCTCGTAGAGCTGCAGGAACTCCGCGGGGTCAGGGGTGCCGTCGTAGCGAGGAGGCAGATCTGGCTTGAACTTTCCCAGCCAGGCGATGCTACGCAGCTCTGGGGTGAAGGCGCGGTAGCCGGTCGTGGTCACCGGGGGCCGCCGTGGAGGGGGAACTTGGTCTTGGTGCCCGCACACCGCTACGGCAAGCGGCGCGGGGCCTTGCCGCAGCAAACGATCCTGGCGCAGCGGTGCGAGGAGTGGCGGAGCGTTCTCTTGCGGTCGAGGGACTTCTTGACAGCTTCTTTCTTCACGCGCGGGCGCTGGACGCGGTGGGTCACGCCGTGGAGACGCGCGCCTTTGCGCTAGGGCGCGGTCTTGGTGCAGAGGTGGTGGAGGTGCTTCGTGAGCTGCGTCGCCCGTGGCTGATGGAGGGCGAGGCAGAGAGAGGGACGGCGCAGGAGAGCCCCCTGCAGCGCGGACAAGCTCGGCCATGCGGTCAAGCCAGTCCTCATAAAGGTCGTCGGCTGGGCGGTAGCGCAGGAGCTCGTGCGCCATGAGGAGCGTAGCCAGTGCGTCCGTGGGAATGAGACAAGCGTGAGACAACGAACCAACGGGAGTCAGTGATGAAGTGGTGGTGCGGCCGTCCTGTCGCACCGAGGGGTGTAGCGAGGACGCTTGCTACTCGTTCCCCGTCGGGCCGGTGGCGGCGTTGGCGGCAGGCGACGGAGAGCGACCGGGTGGCCCGCCGACAGGGGCCGTCTGAGCAACGCGGGTGGCGAGGGCAGCCCGGCGCTCGGCGTGGGCGCGGCGTGCGTCCGCCATGGAGACGATGAAGCGATGTGACGGAGCAATGGAAGGGAAGCTTCGGCGCACCCCTACCTGGCGCGCCCAATGTTGGATCACGGGTTCTGGCAAAAACCTTAAGGTTCGAACAATGGGGTGTGCGTGAAGATTTCCCCCCTACCGATCCACGTCCTAACTCAGCTAAGATCTTACGAACTAACTCCATGAACTCGCAACACAAAGGACACAAGATTTATACTGGTTCGGGCCACCGTTGTGGTGTAATACCCTACTCCACTGTGGTGGTGGCGGATTGCCTCTCGGGATGAGGATGAACAGTACAATGGGAAGAACAACCTCCTGAGGTTGAGGTGTTCTTGTGTTTTGTGGATGTGATTGTGGGCATGAACTAGTTCTAGTCTAAGATGAGGTTGCCCAAGTCTCCGATGAAGTTGCCCCCAGCTATGATGGTGGCTAGTTCCATTTATAGTGCCCTTGGTCCTGTTCCCAAATATCGAGCGGGAAGGGATCCCACAACGGCCAATTCGAAGGGGGACAACTAGTACAGCTTATCCTGACAAAAGTGGTCTTCACCTGCAAAAGGCTCTGGTGGTGATGCCGCCTTGGGCTCCATGGTGACCTCCGTCTTGCCATCCTGCTGGTCTTGGTCTCGTTGGACTGATATGGAAACCTTTGCATGATGCCTCGGTACTCCGCGCCTGCGCTTGCCCCTTAGCACCAAAGAGGAAACAAGGACGCTGCGCGCGCTGGCGCCCGCCTGGTCTCGATCGTCATGGCTCCCGTCATGTGAACCTCGTGAGGTTTGCCTTGCCTTGATCTCTCCGCCCCTCGCGAGCCTGCCTGGCGAGGCCGCTCCTGAGGAGCTCTTGCACCGTCCGCCTCGCGAGTCTTGGCCCCTCGCGAAGGACATGAATGCCTTGTTGATGAAGATGGGTCGTACATGCCTGCTAGCAAAGCCACGCCGTGGGCCGCAGGCAGGCAAGTCTAGGGACCCCCGTTCCCAGAATGCCGATAGCTTTGGTGTAAGCTTCTTGCTAACCGGAGCTTCCCCGAAGAAGGCTCGTGGTTCTAAGAGGGAACATGTCACCTCCGTGTGTGAAACGACATACGTACACTACCTTCTCCCGCCTTAATTTTTTTACACAACCAGATTAGACCAAATAGAAGTACCATGCTAAAATTTGGAATTATTCCGGTTTAGTTTGGCCTTTTTTATACATTAATTGAGTTTCTGCGCATTTAATGTGCACAATTCAAATTTGAACTACAAGCACGTGCTCCAATGCACCAAAGTTGTTTGAAAAATCACATGTGTGTCCTTGGGTGAATTTCTAGGTCCCATGCAAGAGATGGGAGTGAAATTCAAACATCTGGGCGTTGTGGCTCGGCCGGAAAGATTGAGAAACTTGGTTTTTTAATTCTTGTAATTCCAAAACACGCCTGAAAATCATGAAACTTGGCATGGTGTCATCGAAGGAAATATGCCCTAGAGGCAATAATAAAGTTACTATTTATTTCCTTATATCAAGTTAAATTTTTATTATTCATGCTAGAATTGTATTAACCAAAAACTTAGTACATGTGTGAATATATAGACAAACAGAGTGTCCCTAGTATGCCTCTACTTGACTAGCTCGTTAATCAAAGATGGTTAAGTTTCCTAGCCACGGACATGTGTTGTCATTTGATGAACGGGATCACATCATTAGTGAATGATGTGATGGACTAGACCCATCCATTAGCTTAGCACTATGATCATTTAGTTTATTGCTATTACTTTCTTCATGACTTATACATATTCCTATGACTATGAGATTATGCAACTCCCGAATACTGGAGGAACACTTAGTGTGCTATCAAACGTCATAGCATAACTGGGTAATTATAAATATGCTCTACACGTGTCTCCGATGGTGTTTGTTGAGTTGGCATAGATTGAGATTAGGATTTGTTACTCCGATTGTCGGAGAGGTATCTCTGGGCCCTCTCGGTAATGCACATCACTATAAGCCTTGCAAGCAATGTGACAATGAGTTAGTTGTGGGATGATGCATTACGGAACGAGTAAAGAGACTTGCCGGTAACGAGATTGAACTAGCTATGAGGATACCGGCGATCGCATCTCGGGCAAGTAACATACCGATGACAAAGGGAACAACGTATGTTGTTATGCGGTTTGACCGATAAAGATCTTCGTAGAATATGTAGGAACCAATATGAGCATCCAGGTTCCGCTATTGGTTATTGACTGGAGATGAGTCTCGGTCATGTCTACATAGTTCTCAAACCTGTAGGGTCCGCACGCTTAACGTTCGATGATGATTTGTATTATGAGTTATGTGATTTGACGTACTGAAGGTTGTCCGGAGTCCCGGATGAGATCACGAACATGACGAGGAGTCTCTAAATGGTCGAGACGTAAGGATCGATATATTGGAAGGCTATATTCAGACATCTGAAAGGTTTCGAGTGATTCAGGTATTTTTCGGAGTACCGGAGAGTTATGGGAATTCACCGGAGGAAGTAGTGGGCCTTAATGGGCCATATGGAAAAGGAGAGAAGGGCCTCAAGGGGTGGCCGCCCCCCCATGGGCTTGTCCGAATTAGACTAGGGAGGGGGCTGCGCCCCCCTCTTTCCTTCTCCCTCTCCTCTCCTTCCTTCTTCTCCTAGTAGGACTAGGAAAGGGGGGAGTCCTACTCCTACTAGGAGGAGGATTCCTCCCCCCTTGGCGCGCCTATGAGGGTCAGCCGGCCTCCCCTCCCTCCTTTATATACGTGGGGAGGGGGCACCCTAGAACACACAAGTTGATTGTTTAACCGTGTGCGGTGCCCCCTCCACAGATTTCCACCTCGTTCATATCATTGTAGTGCTTAGGCAATGTCCCGCGTCGATAACTTCATCATCACCGTCATCACGCCATCGTGCTAAAAAAACTCTCCCTCAACCATAGCTGGATTTAGAGTTCGTGGGACGTCACCGAGCTGAATGTGTGCCGATCGCGGAGGTGTTGTACCTTCGGTGCTACGATCGGTCGGATCGTGAAGACGTACGACTACATCAACCGTGTTGTCATAACACTTCTGCTTTCGGTCTACGAGTGTACATGGACAACACTCTCCCCTCTCGCTTCTATACATCACCTAGATAGATCTTGCGTGTGCGTAGGATTTTTTTTGAAATTACTGCGTTCCCCAACAGCATCCAAGCCAGGTCTGTGCGTAGATGTTATATGCATGAGTAGAACACAAATGAGTTGTGGGCATGGGTATATACATATTGCTTGCCGTCACTAGTTGTTTCTTGATTCGATGGTATTGTTGGATGAAATGGCCCGGACCGACATTACATGACTGCGTTCATGAGACTGGTTCTACTGACGTGCTTTGCACATAGGTGGCTGGAGGGTGTCTGTTTCTCCAACTTTAGTTGAATCGGATTCAATGAATAGGGTTCTTTCTAAAGATCAAAAAGCAATCACTATACCACGTTGTGGTTTTTATGCCGTAGGTAAGAACGGTTCTTGCTAAGCCCGTAGCAGCCACGTAAAACTTGCAACAACAAAGTAGGGGACGTGTAACTTGTTTTTGCAGGGCATGTTGTGATGTGATATGGTCAAGACATGATGAGATATAAATTGTTGTATAAGATGATCATGTTTTGTTAAAGTTATCGGCAACTGGCAGGAGCCTTATGATTGTCTCATTATTGCATAAGATCCAAGCGCCATATAATTGCTTTACTTTATTACTATGTGATAGCAATAGTTGCAAGAGCAATAGTTGGCGAGACGACCATGTGATGACACGTTGATAAAGATCATGATGATCGAGATCGTGGTGTCATGCCGGTGACGATGGAGATCATGACGGTACTTTGGAGATGGAGATCAAAGGCACAAGATGATGATGGCCATATCATGTCACATATTTTGATTGCATGTGATGTTTATCTTTTACGCATCCTATTTTCCTTAGTACGACGGTAGCATTATGAGATGATCCCTTACTACAATTTCAAGGTATAAGTGTTCTCCCTAAGTATGCACCGTTGCGACAGTTCGTCGTGCCGAGACACCATGTGATGATCGGGTGTGATAAGCTCTACGTTCACATGCAATGGGTGCAAGCCAGTTTTGCACACGCAGAATACTCGGGTTAAACTTGACGAGCCTAGCATATGCAGATATGGCCTCAGAACACTGAGACCAAAAGTTCGAGCGTGAATCATATAGTAGATATCATCAACATAGTGATGTTCACCATTGAAAACTACTCCATCTCACGTGATGATCGGACATGGTTTAGTTGATATGGATCACGTGATCACTTAGATGATTAGAGGGATGTCTATCTAAGTGGGAGTTCTTAAGTAATATGATTAATTGAACTTAAATTTATCATGAACTTAGTCCTAATAGTATTTGCATATCTATGTTGTAGATCAACTACTCGTGTATAGCTTCCCCGTTTTATTTATGATATGTTCCTAGAGAAAACTATGTTGAAATATAATAGTAGCAATGATGCGGACTGGATCCGTGATCTGAGGATTATCCTCATTGCTGCACAGAAGAATTATGTCCTTGATGCACCGCTAGGTGATGGACCTTTTGCAGGAGCAGATGCAGACGTTATGAATGTTTGACAAGCTCGGTATGATGACTACTTGATAGTTTAGTGCGCCATACTTTACGGCTTAGAACCGGGACTTCAAAAACATTTTGAATGCCACGGAGCATATGAGATGTTCCAATAGCTGAAATTGGTATTTCAGACTCATGCCCGTGTTAAGAGGTATGAGACCTCTGACAAGTACTTTGCCTCCAAGATGGAGGAGAATAGCTCAGCTAGTGAGCATGTGCTACGAATGTCTGAGTACTACAATCACTTGAATCAAGTGGGAGTTAATCTTCCAGATAATATAGTGATTGATAGACTTCTCTAGTCACTATCACCAAGTTACTAGAACTTCGTGATGAACTATAATATGCAAGGGATAACGGAATAGATTCCCAAGCTCTTCGCAATGCTAAAATTGGCGAAGGTAGAAATCAAGAAAAAGCATCAAGTGCTGATGGTTGACAAGACCACTAGTTTCAAGTAAAAGGGCAAGGGAAATAAAGGGAACTTCGAGAAGAAGGGCAAGCAAGTTGCCACTCCCGTGAAGAAGCCCAAAGCTAGACCTAATCCTGAAACTGAGTGCTTCTACTGCAAAGGGAATGGTCACTAGAAGCGGAACTACCACAAATACTTGGCGGATAAGAAGGATGGCAAAGTGAACAAAAGTATATTTGATATACATGTTATTTATGTGTACTTTACTAGTGTTCATAGTAACCCCAGGGTATTTGATACTGGTTCAGTTGCTAAGATTAGTAACTCGAAACAGGAGTTGCAAAATGAACAGAGACTAGTTAAGGGCAAGGTGACGATGTGTGTTGGATATGATTCCAAGGTTGATAAGATCACCATCACACACTCCTTTTACCTTCGGGATTAGTGTTGAACCTAAAATAAATGTTATTTGGTGTTTGTGTTGAGCATAATATGATTGGATCATGTTTATTGCAATACAGTTATTCATTTAAGTCAAAGAATAATTGTTATTCTGTTTATATGAATAATACCTTCTGAGGTCATACACCCAAGGTGAATGGTTTACTGAATCTCGATTGTAGTGATACACATATTCATAATATTGATGCCAAAATATGCAAAGTTGATAATGATAGTGCAACATACTTATGGCACTGCCGTTTAGGTCATATTAGTGTAAAGCGCATGAAGAAACTCCATGCGGATGGACTTTTGGAATCACTTGATGCTTGTGAACCATGCCTCATGGGCAAGATGACTAACACTCTGTTCTCTGGAACAATGGAGCGAGCCACTGACTTATTGGAAATAATAGATACCGATGTATGCGGTCCAATGAGTGTTGAAGCTCGCGGCGGGTATCGTTATTTTCTTACCTTCATAGATGATTTGAGCAGATATGGGTATATATACTTGATGAAACATAAGTCTGAAACATTTGAAAAGTTCAAAGAAATTCAGAGTGAAGTGGAAAATCATCGTAACAAGAAAATAAAGTTTCTACGATCTGTTCGTGGAAACAAATATTTGAGTTACGAGTTTGGTCTTCATTTGAAACAATGTGGAATAGTTTCACAACTCATGCCAACTGGAACACCACAATGTAATAGTGTGTCTGAACATCATAATCATACTTTATTAGATATGGTGCAATCTATGATGTCTCTTACCAAATTACCACTATCGTTTTGGGGTTGTGCATTAGAGACATCTGCATTCACGTTAAATAGGGCACCGTCTAAAAATCCATTGAGACGACACCATATGAACTGTGGTTTAACAAGAAACCTAAGCTGTCGTTTCTTATAGTTTGGGGTTGCGATGCTTATGTGAAAAAGTTTCAACCTGATAAGCTCAAACCCGAATCGGAGAAGTGCGTCTTCATAGGATACCCAAAACAAACTGTTGGGTACACCTTTTATCACAGATTCGAAGGCAAGGTCTTTGTTTCTAAGAGTGGATCCTTTCTAGAGAAGAAGTTTCTCTCGAAAGAAGTGAGAGGGAGGAAAGTAGAACTTGATGAGGTAATTGTACTTGCTCCCTTATTGGAAAGTAGTTCATCACAGAAATCAGTTCGAGTGATTCCTACACTAATTAGTGAGGAAGCTAATGATGATGATCATGGAAACTTCTAATCAAGTAACTACCGAACCTCATAGGTCAACCAGAGTAAGATCCGCACCAGAGTGGTACGGTAATCCTGTTCTAGAGGCCATGCCACTTGACCATGACGAACCTACTAACTATGTGGAAGCGATGATGAGCCCAGATTCCGCAAAATGGCTTGAGGCCATCAAATCTGAGATAGAATCCATGTATGAGAACAAAGTGTGGACTTTGGTGGACTTGCCCGTTGATTGGCAAGCCATTGAGAATAAATGGATCTTCAAGAGGAAGACGGATGCTGATAGTAGTGTTACTATCTACAAAGTTCGAATTGTCGCAAAAAGTTTTCGACAAGTTCAAGGTGTTGAGTACAATGAGATTTTCTCACTCGTAGCGATGCTTAAAGTCTGTCCGAATCATGTTAGCAATTGCCACATTTTATGAAATCTAGCAAATGGATGTCAAAACTGCGTTCCTTAATGGATTTGTTAAAGAAGAGTTGTATATGATACAACAAGAAAGTTTTATCAATCCTAAAGGTGCTAACAAAGTGTGCAAGCTCCAGCGATCCATCTATGGACTGGTGCAAACATCTCGGAGTTGGAATATACGCTTTGATGAGTTGATCAAAGCATATAGTTTTATGCAGACTTGTGGTGACGCCTGTATTTACAAGAAAGTGAGTGGGAGCACTACAACATTTCTGATAAGTATATGTGAATGACATATTGATGATCAGAAATAATGTAGAATTTTCTGGAAAGCATAAAGGAGTGTTTGAAAGGATTTTCTCAAAGAAAGACCTTGGTGAAGCTGCTTACATATTGAGCATCAAGATCTATAGAGATAGAACAAGACGCTTGATAAATTTTTTCAATGAGTACAGACCTTGAAAAACTTTTGAAGTAGTTCAAAATGGAACAGTCAAAGAAGGATTCTTGCCTATGTTGCAAGGTGTGAAGTTGAGTAAAGACTCAAAACCAGACCACGGCAGAAAATAGAAAGAGAATGAAAAAGTCATTCCCTATGCCTCAGTCATAGGTTCTATAAAGTATGCTATGTTGTGTACCAGACCTATTGTATACCTTAGCATGATTTTGGCTAGGGAGTACAACAGTGATCTAGGAGTAGATCACTGAACAACGGTCAAAATTATCCTTAGAGGACTAAGGAAATATTTCTCGGTTATGGAGGTGATAAAAGAGTTCGTCGTAAGGAGTTACATCGATGCAAGCTTTTGACACCAATCTAGATTACTCTAAGCCTCGATCTATATACATATTGAAAGTGGCAGCAATTGGAGTTACCAATAAAGGGTCGGCAGTTTACTTGGTCCAATATGAAAGCAAATCCTCTTCTCGAATAGATTGACTGGTTTTTCACCACGGTATCTTGGACCTCTGATCATCCTAATACAATGGTTATGCCCCTCGCACGGACATCATCGGATCATGTACCTTGTGTAGTTTCTGTTGCCACTTCTATTCCGAAAGCCAAGGTCTTCCATTTTGAAAATTATTGGGTAAACCTCCCAGGTTTTGCTGAATGTGTTTCTGAAGTTTGGAACAAGCATGTTCAGAGGTCATCTGCTCCTGGTATAATTTCGGCCAAGTTTAAATCACTCTATTATGCTCTTAAGATGTGGCACGTAAGCCTTTCGAAGGTTAAAGCTCTAATTGCTGATTGCAACAAGGTGATCCTGCACTTTGATGGTTTGGAGGAACTTCGGGTGCTCACTTTGCGAGAGTTGAATTTTCGTAAAATTGTTAAACTCCATCTTGAGGATATTCTTCGTTTGCAATTCATCTAATGGAAGCAGCGCTGTACCATCAGATTCATCAAAGTGGGCGAGGAAAACACGGAATTTTTTCACACCATGGCTACAGAGCGCTACCGACGGAATACCATCACCTCGATTAAAAATGATGCAGGAGAGGTTGTGACTGATCATCATCAGTTAGCTTCCATGTTTTGGTGTGATTTCAAGCAGCGCATGGGTCAAGCCAAGGGTATTCGCATGACCTCCGACCTTGATAACCTCCTGACTAGAGTTGAAGGGCTTCAAGATTTATCCAAGCCATTCACTGATGATGAAGTGGAGGAGGTCATTAAACATTTACCGTCTGACCGAGCCCCTGGCCCGAATGGATTTACAGGCCTTTTCCTAAAGAAATGTTGGAGTGTTCTTAAACCAGATTTTATGAAGTTGGTTGCTGAGTTCTATGAGGTAAAATGCAGCTTGGAATGTCTTAACACATCTCTCATTACCCTCATTCCTAAGAAGTTAAGCCCTGAGACTGTTGGTGACTTTCGGCCAATCTCTTTAACTAATACATGTCTTAAGTTCTTAACCAAGCTTCTGGCAAATCGGTTGCAGAAAGTAATACTCCAATGCATCCACCGTAACCAATATGGCTTCCTCAAGTGTCGCTCTATCCAAGACTACCTTGCATGGTGTTTTGAATATATACACCAGTGCAAAGCTTCTAAGAGGACCATTGTTTTATTGAAACTGGATTTCACTAAAGCGTTGGACACGATTGAGCATGATGCCATACTCAGAATTCTTAAGTACAAGGGCTTTGATGATCGTTGGAATGGTTGGGTCAGTAACCTTCTCTCATCTGGTTCTTCTGCGGTATTGTTAAATGGGGTTCCTGGTCAACACTTTCAGTGAAAGTGCGGTGTTCGTCAAGGCGATCCTCTATCGCCTCTCCTCTTTGTCATTGCGGTGGATCTTCTGCAATCTGTGGTGAATGACATGTGCACTCGTAACATCCTCATCTTACCTATCCCAACAAGGTCTAACGACTATCCGATTGTTCAGTATGCGAATGACACACTGATTGTTTCGCCAGCAGTTGACAGCCAATTGATTGCTCTCAAGGATATGTTACACAATTTTGCTGAATCCACGGGTTTGCGGGTCAACTTCAGTAAATCTTCACTCATCCCAATGAACATGTCTAAGGAAGAAGGAATTCGTATTGCTGCCCTACTTGGATGCTCTGTTGGATCAATGCCTTTCACGTATCTTGGACTACCCATGGGTACCTCTAGGCCGACCATTTACGACCTTTTGCCTCTTGTTGATCGCATTGAGAGAAGATTATCTGCAACTTCTTGTCTCCTCAACCAAGGCAACCGGCTTCAACTACTGCAGTCAGCCCTCACGTCGATGCCCATTTACTTTCTCTGCTCTTTATCTATACCACAGGGTATCCTCAAGCAGATTGAAAGGATTGAACGGCAGTGTCTTTGGAGGGGGAATACTGAAAATCCAAGACAATATCTAGATGCTTGGGAGTTGGTTTGCGAGCCAAAGAAGTATGGAGGGCTAGGTGTCACTCATGTGGGCGTGCATAATGAAGCTCTTCTGATCAAACATCTGTTCAAGTTCTTCAATAAGAAAGATGTCCCATGGGTTAACCTCATTTGGGATTCATATTATCATTCCTCACCCCCACAAGTTACTCAGCTCTGTGGCTCGTTTTGGTGGCGCGATGTGCTCAAGTTGTATGAAAAGTTTTGTTTGCTTGCCACACCACAAGTGCATGCTGGAGATACTATTGTCTTCTGGCTTGATCGTTGGCAAATTGACAACAAAATGATTGCTCTTAAGGATCGAGTCCCTAGACTTCATTCATTTGCCATTGATGACACGATAACAGTCAAAGACTTTTTTCTTACCAGTCGACTGTTGAAGGTTTTCATTTACCTTTCTCTTTGGAGGCATATATGGAACTAACCCAACTCCAGACTTTGTTGCAACCCATAAACTTGTAGTCAGAAGAGAAGGATGTTTGGAAATGGCCATCAAAATCTGGAGAGTTTCAATCCAAACTCTACCATGAGTTCTCCTTCTCCCATTTGAGGATTGACCCAATTTTCAAATATGTTTGGAAATGCTCCTGTACCCTCAAGATCAAGGTTTTTGGATGGCTTTTATTGATGGACCGTCTTAACACACGGGACATGATGCAGAGAAGGCACTGGAATATCCAGGATGATACTTGTGTTCTTTGCCAATCTTCCTTTCATGAAGATAGAATCCACCTCTCACAATTTTAGTCAAGTAGTATGGAATTATCTTGGGATTTCCTGGCCAGCAGCGCCCAATCAGTCTACCTTCATGATGGCTTCAGCTTCTAGAAAGGATTTCAATAAGCCTTTCTATTCTGAGGCGGTTTTTATTGCCACATGGAACATTTGGACACAGAGGAATGGCAAGATCTTTAGAAACGAGACTCCAAGTTTTAGAGCTTGGAGGAGAAATTTTGTGCATGATCTCTCTTTACTAGCTCACAGAATCAAATGTAAATATAGGGACAGTCTATTAGCTTGGATAGCCTCTCTCCCCTAAATCTCTTTGTAAGTATGATAGCTCTCTTTGTAATTTTTTTCTTTCTCTTTAGTTGTACAGAGAACCTTTTGTTTGTTTTTGATATGAATAAAGGACTATGAGGCTGTTGCCTTGCAGTACATAGTCAAAAAAAGTGGCAGCAATTAGCTAGAGTAGCTCTGTGTAGAGAATTGTAGACACAGAAATTTGCAAAATACATACGGATCTGAATGTTGCAGACCCGTAGACTAAACTTCTCTCACAAGCAAAACATGATCACTCTTTGGGTGTTAATCACATAGCATGTGAACTAGATTATTGACTCTAGTAAACCCTTTGGGTATTAGTCACATGGAGATGTGAACTAATCACATAAAGATGTGAACTATTGGTGTTAAATCACATGACGATGTGAACTAGATTATTGACTCTAGTGCAAGTGGGAGACTGAAGGAAATATGCCCTAGAAGCAATAATAAAGTTATTGTTTATTTCCTTATATGATGAAAATTGTTTATTATTCATGCTAGAATTGTATTAACCGGAAACATAGTACATGTGTGAATACATAGACAAACAAAGTGTCCCTAGTATGCCTCTACTTGACTAGCTTGTTAATCAAAGATGGTTAAGTTTCCTAGCCATGGACATGTGTTGTCATTTGATGAACGGGATCACATCATTAGAGAATGATGTGATGGACTAGACCCATCTGTTAGCTTTAGCACTATGATCGTTTAGTTTATTGCTATTGCTTTCTTCATGACTTATACATGTTCCTATGACTATGAGATTATGCAACTCCTGAATACCGGAGGAACACTTAGTGTGCTATCAAACGTCACAACGTAACTGGGTGATTATAAAGATGCTCTACAGGTGTCTCCGATGGTGTTTGTTGAGTTGGCACAGATCGAGATTAGGATTTGTCACTTCGATTGTCGGAGAGGTATCTCTGGGGCCTCTCGGTTATGCATATCACTATAAGCCTTGCAAGCAATGTGACTAATGAGTTAGTTGCAGGATGATGCATTACGGGACGAGTAAAGAGACTTGCTAGTAATGAGATTGAACTAGGTATGAGGATACCGACGATCGAATCTCAGGCAAGTAACATACCGATGATAAAGGGAACAACGTATGTTGTTATGCGGTTTGACCAATAAAGATCGTCGTAGAATATGTAGGAACCAATATGAGCATCCAGGTTCCGCTATTGGTTATTGACTGGAGATGAGTCTCGGTCATGTCTACATAGTTCTCGAACCCGTAGGGTCCGCACGCTTAATGTTCGATGACAATTTGTATTATGAGTTATGTGATTTGATGTACCGAAGGTTGTTCGGAGTCCCGGATGGGATCACCGACATGACGAGGAGTCTTGAAATGGTCGAGATGTAAAGATCGATATATTGGAAGGCTATATTCGGACATCGGAAAGGTTCTGAGTGATTTGGGTATTTTTCGGAGTATCGGAGAGTTACGGGAATTCGCCGGAGGAAGTAATGGGCCTTAATGGGCCATACGGGAAAGGAGAGAAGGGCCTCAAGGGGTGGCCATGGGCCCCCCCATGGGCTAGTCCAAATTGAACTAGGGAGGGGGCGGCACCCCCCTCTTTCCTTCTCCCTCTCCTCTCCTTCCTTCTTCTCCTAGTAGGACTAGGAAAGGGGGGAGTCCTACTCCTACTAGGAGGAGGATTCATGCCCCCTTGGTGCGCCTAGGAGGGCCGGCCGGCCTCCCCCTCCGTCCTTTATATACGTGGGGAGGGGGCACCCTAGAACACACAAGTTGATTGTTTAACCGTGTGCGGTGGCCCCCTCCATAGATTTCCACCTCGATCATATCGTTGTAGTGCTTAGGCGAAGCCCTGCATCTGCAACTTTATCATCACCATCATCATGCCGTCGTGCTAATGAAACTCTCCCTCGACCTCAGATGGATCTAGAGTTCGTGGGACATCACCGAGCTAAACGTTTGCAGATCGCGGAGGTTCCGTACCTTCGGTGCTAGGATCGGTCGGATCATGAAGACGTACGACTACGTCAACCGCATTGTCATAACGCTTCCGCTTTCGGTCTACGAGTGTACGTGGACAACACTCTCCCATCTCATTGCTATACATCACCTAGATAGATCTTGCGTGTGCATAGGATTTTTTTTGAAATTACTGCGTTCCCCAATAGTCATGACATGGCACCAACATGCTGTAGTAATTTCTTTGGCCGAATTGGGACAAGCTTTGGTGTAAGCTTCTTCCAAACCGGAGCTTCCCTCAAGAAGGCTCGTGGTTCCGAGAGGGAACATGTCACCTCCGTGTGCGTAACGACATACGTACACTGGCTTCTCCTGTCTTAATTTTTTTTACACAGCCAGATTAGACCAAATAGAAGTATCGTGCTAAAATTTTGAATTATTCCAGGTTCGTTCGGCCTTTTTATACATTAATTGAGTTTCTGGGCATTTAATGTGCATAATTCAAATTTGAACTACAAGCATAGGCTGTAGTGCAACAAAGTTGTTTGAAAAAACACATGTGTGTCCTTGGGTGAATTTCTAGGTCCCATGCAAGAGATGTGAGTGAAATTCAAACATCTATGCCCGTGGCTCGGCCGGAAAGATTGAGAAACTTGGTTTTCTTAATTCTTGTAATTCCAGAACATGCCTGAAAATCATGAAAGTTGGCATGGTCTCATGACATGGCACAAACATGCTGCTATAATTTTTTTGGCCGAATTGGGACAAACTTTGGTGTAAGCTTCTTGCTAGCTGGAGCTTCTCTCAAGAAGGCTCGTGGTTCCGAGAGGGAATGTGTCACCTCCGTGTGCGAAACGACATACGTACACTGCCTTCTCCCGCCTTAATTTTCTTAGACAGCCAGATTAGACCAAAATGGAAGTATCGTGCTAATTTTGGAATTATACCGGGTTCGTTTGACCCTTTTTATACATTAATTGAGTTTCTGGGCATTTAATGTGCATAATTAAAATTTGAACTACAAGCACAGGCTCCAGTGCACCAAAGTTGTTTGAAAAATCACATGTGTGTCCTTGGGTGAATTTCTAGGTCCCATGCAAGAGATGTGACTGAAATTCAAACATCTTGGCATCGTGGCTCGGCCGGAAAGATTGAGAAACTTGGGTTTTTAATTCCTGTAATTCCAAAACACGTCTGAAAATCATGAAACTTGGCATGGTCTCATGACATGGACCCAACATATTGTGGTAATTTTCTGTCTGATTTTCGAAGGCGCACACATTAACAATCAACAAAGTCATTTTGGAACAAGTGCTGTCACGTTACAAATCGGAAACACAAGTATTATTGAAACCGTGGGAGTTCAACTTACCAATTACATGCGGCCACGCATCCCCTTTTTTTGTTGGCTAGGAGGTGCCGTGCGGGGTAGCTATTTGAGTACGGGAGGCGTTCTATCAGACCCCTGCACGTGCTTATCGGGAGGAGAGCCCTTTGACCGCTACCCGCCGCACACCTCCCTCCCAACGTCTCCATTAATGGCGCCTGAGCAACTGTTCTACGGCGTGGCTATATGTCTCACTGGACTGAGATTTAAGAGAGAAAAATGAAAAATCTGAAAATAAAGTTTTGCGCGGATCTTGATGTAAGATCCGACGGACCTATATGGCATCGACTGCGACTTATAGCTAGCATGATGAATATAAGGACGATGCTATTGGATAATAATTGTCTTACATATTTATAAACATAATTAAAAAAAGCCACATGCGGGAACGCCCGAAATACACAAGGGCAAAAGAAGAAGGAAGACAACGATCTGGCTCGCTGATCTCTACTTTCTTGACGCGTTGCTGCAGGCCGTGGGAACTAGTCTCCACGGCGAGCGATGACGAGCTCTTTCTTGTCGTCAAGATGCTGCTTGAGAGCATCCACGGATTCCTCCACCAGCCTTCTGCGCTCGATGCGCCGCATGGCATTCTCATCCATAAGTTTCTCGACGATGACGCCGGTCCTCTTCAACAAGGTAGTGGTCTGCTCCTACTACTCCGCACTTCCAACAATCTTCGTCCTCAGCAGGTCGCACTCGGCCTAGAGCTTCGCATTGCTCTCATTTAGTTACCGGATGACGTCGGGAGACTGTTCAAATGAGGCTTTCAGGTCATCCTGCAACCTCGCCCACCTAGAGATCTGATCCATCTGGCTAAGGACGAGGGCACACATGCGCCCGTAAGAGTCGTCGCCTACCCGCGAGACATTTTCCTGAGCTGCCGCGGCGCGGGAGGACATCTCTGCTGCATTCGCGGCGCTGCGGGACATCTCTTCTGCTTCTGCGGTGCAGCAGGACTAGTCTGCTGCATCGACGGCGCGGCAGGTCCTCCATGTTGCTTCGGCGGCATGGCGGGACCTCTCTGCTGCTATGGTCGTGCAGCGGGACATGTTGGCTGCTTTCGCAGCGAGTTGGGACATCTCTCGTGCTTCCGCTTCCAAGCTCGCCTCTCCCTGGTGGCAATCTCTCGACCCAGAACTCACGCTGGCCATGGCGGATGCAAGGGAACGATGATGAATGACTTGTTTGTTTTTGACTTTTTGTGGATGAGGAGTTGAGGAGGAATGTGCAGTCATCTTGGAGTAGTAGTATTTATAACCGCGTAGTAATACGCTCCTAAGTGGGAAACCGTTTAGCTTTTGATTGACGTGAACAGGTTTGCAATTCGGAATGTGATGGGACGCGGCCTCCCTGTTCTTCTAAAAAAATTGGGACGGGACGCATGCTCAAAATTTACTGACGGTTATAAGTGCGGCACTATTCCCGGAAGGCGTAACGTGGGCACGTACGCCTTCTAGGCCGCGTACGTGGCGTTTGCACCATAGGGTGCACCGCAATAGGCAATGTCAGCACACGTCTTGTTCCAACAACCATGCGCGCTCGTTATTACCATCGCGCACGCTTCTTTTAATTAGAATGGGTGTGCCCGTCTAGTGCACACACATTGATCTATCTAATTGTTTCGGTTTGTTGTGGCTAATCGCAAATAGTTCATCCATGTGAAGTGTATGCCATTAATCGCAGACACTTTTATCTGGCTTACCCGTTTATGTTCTGTTTCCTAATCGCAAACAGTTAATCGTTCTGAAGTGTATGCCCTCAATCACACGCACCTTGATCTGGCTGACCGTTTCTTTTGTGTTGCCTAATCACAAACAGTTCATCCGAGTGAACCGTATGCTCTATATCGCACACACCTTCATATGGCTGCCTGTTTCTCTTGTGTTGCCTAATCTCAAACAGTTCATTCGAGTGAACCATATGATGTACGTCGCACACGGCTTCATCTGGCTGGCCATTTCTTTTGTTCCTCCTCATCGAAAACGGTTAATTGAACTGAACCATATGCCCTGAATCACACACGCAACTAAAATCTGAACCATGTTTGATGCATCCTCCATCGTAAACGTTTTGCACATTTTTGATGGTTTTTTACACCACCGTTTGTGATTATGTCATCGCACACAGTTTCGTCGAAGGGTCTCTGATCGTAGTGTCACGTTAGCGGCATCCTGCAGTAGTGTCAACCCATACATGGATTAGTCTGCATGAAGTAGGGTTTACTTTAATAGTGCAAGTTAAGGTTTTCGTTTGCGTGACCAGCAGAGCAGAGGATAGCAAATTCGGAAGATGGAGTGGAAAAAGACCCACATGCAGCGACGTGGCAGATGGGGCAATAAAACAAGGGTATGGTTCGAAAAGAGGTAGCATACCGAGGGTCGGCGGGAAGTGGCTTCGCTCATGGTCGTCGTCCTCCGCACACACTACAACAACGAGCTTGGGGACGGAGGCCATCCCGCGCAGGCGCTAGGTCTGAGAGGACGGCCTTGTCGTCAGTGCATGACCTAGCTCGCCGACGATGAGTGCGTCAAAGCTGCACGTCCTTTTCTTCCCCGGCGGATCTGTGACCACCGGTGAGGAGGGATAGAGAGGCCGTCTTTTTTAGATCTGGAGAGAGGGTGATAGTGTGAGAAGCAAGTGGGCAACCCTGAGCAAGAAAGCATTGAAGCTCCAACCTATATATCTTTTTTATACTACTAGTACTAGAGGTGGAGTAGTGGTATACTGTTTATATTTTCTCTGCATACAGTACTAGTTAGCCGTGCTTCAAAACTGAATGGCACGCCATTAAAAAATAAAGGTCGATAACTAATGTGGCACCTCGGGCCAACGTGATCAGATCGCATTTTGCACGAGAAATTACACACCATGTTTCATTAACATGTGGTCCCGTTCCCACATGTCAGTGACACAACGGCGAGTCCTTTTGTACAATTTCCGAACGGACGTCTATGTAGGCCGGGGCGCCTCTTCGTGTATTGTGGCAACCGTCCATCGACTCTTCGCCTTTCACTCTCGATTTGGAACTGCTGTCGCACACTCTTCCTCCCACCTCCCTCCTCCATTTGCCTTCACCCTTCCTTCTGCCATTGTTCGATCGTCTTCTCCATGGAGGGAACAGGCCGGAAACGACCCCGTTATTCTTGCCTCGGTTTGAATGATGACGCGGTGGAGGAACTCATTGATCAATGCGACATCATCACCTCGGCTAGCATGACAGGTTCGTTCAAGACCATTCTCGACTCAACTAATAACGTCATTACAAGGAACCCAGGGGTCCAGGAGCGGTTTGATCTCCCCTATCTTCTTCACCATGACCCTGCTCACTGGCGCGGGGACGACGGAAGCCTTGCCTTGTGCAAGTTGATGCCTCTTGATAATGATATATTTGATGTTAAGATGCCATCGCTAGAGGGCAAGGCTTGGGCAGGCACAAATGAAGATTGGGTTGTTTATATTGGGTACAACTACAAGTGGGAACTTGTGAATGTGTACACTCGTCATCGGGTTCCACTTCCAAAAATCTCAGACTGCCCAGAGGTTGAGCACACGGATGATCTACGTGAGTTCAAATACGATCATGGTAACTATCGTCTATGAAAGATAGCAATTTGTCAAGGTCCCAACCGCTCTTGGGATTACACGAACTATGAAGTTGTTGCTATCTTCGACGAGCTTGTTGCCTTCCTTACTTCCACGCCTTGATGGATATTGCTGAAAAAATCAATTTCTGTACACGGATGAGTACTGTGATGTAATTCAATACGAGGGTCTTGTGTTTGTTGCCACCACTTGTGGCACTGTTTTTGCATGGAATCATCATGCTTTTGGTACGTTTGTCTTCCACCGTAATTATAATTGTTTCATCCACATGCATGCAGGTTAGCTAGTTTCCCTTTACTAATTAATTAAC
Organism: Triticum urartu; assembly: GCF_056163025.1. NCBI lineage: Eukaryota > Viridiplantae > Streptophyta > Magnoliopsida > Poales > Poaceae > Triticum > Triticum urartu. The sequence continues at coordinate 365,269,080 of NC_141877.1, forward strand.
CTTCTTGTGTTTCCAAGGTCCTATGAACATTCCACCACATATACTTGAAATTTTTGTAACCAAGGGGGAGATGACGATGCTGATGATCACGAGCATGAGGACGAGCAGGGCCCATATACTCAGTGGCGCCTGGCAACTTATTCCCATGGATCACCTCTTCTTGTCTATATACAAGGCACTGTTGATGTTACTAAGGAAGCAGGTGTTGTCTCGCATGGTCGCACTCTCTAGACCTATTCCAACATCCGTTGCAGGGTATTCGGGATGGATACTAGTGTACTAGCGCCAACACCTTCTCCCTGGTTCAGTATTGAAAGTCTTGGAGGAAAATCGCTCTTCGTTGGACAAAACTATCCAATCATGGTGAAAGGGGTCCAACTGCTGTTGACACAATGTTACTACCATTTATGAGAAGCAACTGTATCTATACCTCGGTTATTGCTATGCTTCCCTACCATCGCACTATGGGTCCTGACATAGCCCGCTTCAGCCTGGATGATCAGTCCCGCGTTGGTCTCGAGACTGACAGTGGCTGGTGAGGGAGTCCTGGATTAGGGGGTCTCCAGACAGCCGGACTATATCCTTTGGCCGGACTGTTGGACCATGAAGATACAATATTGAAGACTTCATCTCGTGTCTGGATGGGACTTTACTTGGCGTGGAAGGCAAGCTAGGCAATACAGATATGTATATCTCCTCCTTTGTAACCGACCTTGTGTAACCCTAGCCCCCTCCGGTGTCTATATAAACCGAAGGGTTTTAGTCCGTAGGACAACAGACAATCATACGATAGGCTAGCTTCTAGGGTTTAGCCTCTCTGATCTCGTGGTAGATCTACTCTTGTAGTACTCATATCATCGAGAACAATCAAGCAGGACGTAGGGTTTTACCTCTATCAAGAGGGCCCGAACCTGGGTAAAACATCGTGTCCCATGCCTCGTGTTACCATCCACCTTAGACACACAGTTCGGGACCCCTACCCGAGATCCGCCGGTTTTGACACCGACATTGGTGCTTTCATTGAGAGTTCCACTTTGTCGTCACCATAAGGCTTGATGGCTCCTTCGATCATCACTAGCGATGCGGTCCAGGGTGAGGATTTCCTCCCCGGACAGATCTTCATATTCGGCGGCTTTGCACTGCGGGCCAATTTGCTTGGCCATCTGGAGCAGATTGAGAGCTACGCCCCTGGCCATCAGGTCAGATTTGGAAACTTGAACTACACGGCCGACATCCATGGAGACTTGATCTTCGGCGGATTCGAGCCCATGTCGGACGCGCCGTACAGTCTTGACGAGCATGACATAACTCTGCCGTCGGATATTATTTAGGAGATCGCATCCGCAACTACTCCATCCATCAATCCGGAGCAAGTCGTGCCATCCGAGAGCGGAGGGATGGACCCCGCCATGGAGGCCGCACTCTCAGTGGCGATAGAGCCGGATACTGACTTTACCCCTTACGAGAGCCGTGTCACCAAACCACTGGATTCATCCACGGCCACGGACTCCGAGCCGCTCATATCCGTGCCTGCCGAGTCTGACTGGGCGCCGATCATGGAGTTCACCTCCGCGGACATCTTTCAGCACTCACCCTTCAGGGATGTGCTAAATTCATTAAGGTCTCTCTCCCTGTCAGGAGAACCTTGGCTGAACTATGTCCGGCTAGAATGGGATGCGGGCGACGAGGAAATTCGCTGCCCTCCCACAACCCACTTAGTAGCCACTGTCGACGACTTAACCAACATGCTCGACTTCGGCTCCAAAGAATTCGACGGTATGGATGACGAAGCCGGAGACAAACAGGATCCACCACCCTCAGGGCACTGGACCGGCACCTCCTCATATGATATATACATGGTGGACACCCCCAAAGAAGCCAATGGCGACGAGAAAGCGGACGATGACCCCTCCAAAAAGCAACCCAAGCGCCAATGTCAGTGGCGCCGCTCTATGTCTCGCCACAGCAAGAGCAGTGATACCGGCACAGGAGATAATAACACTCTGGATAGCGCCGAAGAAAACAACAATCCCCTCTAGCACGGTGCAGAGCTAGAGGACGAACAAGCTAGCCCCCCAGAGTGGGCAGCAGATGGAGAACCGGAGGAGGAAAATTACATGCCTCTCTCCGAAGACGAGGTGAGCCTCGGCGACGACGAGTTTATCGTGCCCGAGGACCCCATTGAGCAAGAGCGCTTCAAGCGCTGGCTTATGGCCATGGCAAGTAGCCTAAAGAAGAAACAGCAACAGCTTCAAGCTGATCAAGAATTGCTAGCAGATAGATGGACCGAAGTCCTCGCGGCCCAAGAGCATGAATTCGAGCGCCCGTCCAAGAGTTACCCAAACGCAGGTTGCTACCTCACCTCGAGGAGGAAGCATTGAAGCCTCATTCACTAGTGTACGATGCGGCTGACCGGCCACTACGCGGCCGAGCCAGAGAGGCGTTTCAGCCTAAAGTTCAGTCCGCACCCCATCGCCACTCAGTCAAAGATACTAAGGCCTCGGGCAACACAGAGGACCTGCGAGACATCTTGGACAGCAAGGCAAAAATCGCAAGGTTAATATACGGGACACGAACACGTGCGCCCACACGGGACGATGATCGTCGCGTCGGATACACAAATAGTAAATCCGGTCGGGCCGAATACAGCAGACAAGACTCATACGAACTACGTCGGTATATAGCCCGGCATAGAGGCGCCGCACACCCCCTATGCTTCACTGATGAATTTATGAATCATGAATTCCCGGAGGGTGTCAAACCCGTAAACATCGAATCATACGATGGCACAACAGATCCCGCTGTATGGATTGAGGATTTCCTCCTTGACATCCACATGGCCCGCGGTGACGATCTACATGCCATCAAGTACCTCCCACTAAAACTCAAAGGACCAGCTCGGCATTGGCTGAATAGCTTGCCAGCAGATTCCATCGGCAGTTGGGAGGATTTGGAAGATGCATTTCTTGACAACTTCCAGGGCACTTATGTGCGGCCACCGGATGTTGATGACTTGAGACACATAACCCAGCAGCCAGGGGAATCGGTCAGACAATTATGGACACGGTTCCTGACCAAGAAAAATCAAATTGTAGACTGTCCGGATGCAGAAGCCCTAGCAGCATTTAAGCATAACATCCGCGACGAGTGGCTCGCCCGCCACCTCGACCAGGAGAAGCCGAAAACTATGGTAGCCCTCACAACACTCATGACCCGCTTTTGCGCGGGCGAGGACAGCTGGATGGCTCGTAGCAACAACACATCAAGGAATCCGGATACCTCGGATACCGAAGACGTTAACGGTAGGCCGCGTCGTAATAGACCAAAGCGCCGCAATAACGGCAATAAATCTGAAGATACGACAGTCAACGCCGGGTTCAAAGGTTCTAGATCTGGTCAGCGCAAAAAGGCATTCAAAAGAAATACTCCGGCTCCGTCCAGTCTAGATCGCATACTGGATTGCTCGTGTCAAATCCACGGCACCCCCGACAAGCCAGCCAATCACACCAACAGAGTATGTTGGGTGTTCAAGCAGGCTGGCAAGTTAAATGCTGAAAACAAGCAGGCCGGATAGCGATCACGAGGAGGAGCCACGACCGCCGAACCCAGGAGGACAGATGGGGTTTCCTGTAACACCCCGGATGTAATTTACCTTATATGTACTCCAACTCTTGCCGTTTCCGGCACTAAGTTATTTTATTTCCTCGGGTTCGGGTTTTTGTCTCCGTGTGTTGTTGTCGTTGTCATGCTTCTCATATCATGTCATCATGTGCATTGCATTTGCATACGTGTTCGTCTCATGCATCCGAGCATTTTCCCCATTGTCCGTTTTGCATTCCGGCGCTCCTATCTCCTCCGGTGGTCCTTTCTACCTTCTTTCGTGTGTGTGGGGGTTAAACATTTCCGGATTGGACCGAGACTTCCAAGCGGCCTTGGTTTACTACTGGTAGACCGCCTATCAAGTTTCGTACCATTTGGACTTCGTTTGATGCTCCAACAGTTAACCGAGGGACCGAGAAGGCCTCGTGTGTGTTGCAGCCCAACACCCTTCCAATTTGGCCCAAAACCCACCAAAACCCTCTCCATCATCTAGAGCGTTCGATCACGATCGCGTGGCCGAAAACCGCACCTCTTTTGGACTCTCCTAGCTCCCTCTATGCCTATATAAAGACCCCCCCTCCTAACCCTAGATCAGCTCCACCTCGCCGCCGGACGCGTCCGATTCAGACCGGACGTTGTCCGCCCGCCGCCGCCGACCCACATCGCCGCCCCCTCCGCCGCCGGCCCGCCAGGCCCGCGTGGGGCCCTCCCCGGCCTGCGCGCCCGCCGCCGCTTGTCGCCCGCTTCGCCACGACGCCTCCCGCGCCCGGCCGCGCGCACCCGCCGCCGACGAGCTCCGCACCCCCGCCCCTGCTTCGCCGGCCGCCGCCTCTCGCCCGCCGCCCGAGATCCGCGCCACCGCGACCTGCCTCCTCCCCCGGCGCCGACCTCGCCTGCCCGCGCCGCCGCAACTCCCTCCGACTCCGGCCTCCTCCCCGAGCTCTCCGACAAGCCCTAGCTCTGGCCACCGCATGGGAACTCCGGCGAACCTCCTTCTCCGGCCATCCTTGGCTTCCATGCGCACCGGATCTGGATCGGGTCAAGACCTAGGGTTGACCCCGAGATATTTCTAAGTCATTCTTCTGCAGTATTTTTATGCCATGTTCATCGCATCGTAACTTCGTATCCGTAGCTCCGTTTTGGGTGTGTAGCATATCACAATGTTCGTCTCAGAGAGCACATCATTTCATCTCATTGCATCATGTTCATTTGAGCTCACCTTGATGCCCGAAATGCTGTTGGAAGAGAGCTATTTGAGTTAATTGTCAGATCTGTTGGACCAAATAGCTATTTGTCATTTTTGACATGATTAATGTGTGCATGATATGCTCCTGAGCTCTACATGAGTTTTGTTATATGCTTTTCCATCTTTACATAGGTGCTATCCATGTATTTTTGTGATATGTGTGGTGACTAGCACAAGCTTGCAAAGTAGTCCTTGATCTGTTTTTACCAATATGCCATATGTTCAGTTGTTTCCTAGTGATCCGTGCCTCTTTTGAGGATGATCAGTAAGGATGATTTGTTAATATTTTGGTGCTCTATCTATACATGTCTTTGTTTGCAATTATGGAGCACCCTAGTTTGATTCAATCGAGTTCTACTTTTGCTATTTCGTGAATCCTGGCAGATTGTTTACTTGTTAGCGATTTTGCCGAGGATGTTGTTGTTGATCCATGCATGCTATGTTGTTGTTCTTGACATGTCTAGCTTCTATGATATGTATTCTTGATGGGTGTATGCTTTGTTTTCCATGTCTTTCTCTTTAGTGAGTGCATCGAGCTCGTAAACATGCCTACTCGTTAACAGATTTGCATGCTCCAGTTTTTCTAAGTCTGTAATCTGTTTATGTTTTTGCCATGTTCACATGCTTGCAAATGTATTTTCTGATCACTTTCGGCTCAAGGTAACTAAGGGAATTTTGTTAAGTGCTTTGATTAGCTTCATTTCATGCCTTGCTTTTCCATGTTAAGTTCCTGTAGCATATAGTTTTCATGCTCCAAAGTGTGCTACCTGATCTGAAATTCCAGACTAGTGTTAATTTCACCAAGTCTGAAACCTGTTTATCAATTGCACTTTTGCCATGCTTGTTTGAACCTGTTAATGGATGAATTGGCCGTAGCTTAGTGTTCATCTTTTGTCAAGCATTATGAGTGTATCCCTTCCATGTATTTTGTTGTCATGTTTGAGTGCTGTAGCATATTTATCTTGATGCTTTTAGTTGGCTACTTGCTGTTTATCGCAGACCGGTGCCATATTTGTTTTGCTTGCCATTTCCAAACCGTGCATCCGATTCCGGTGATCTTTATATCGATTTCAACCGAAATCACCTCTTATTTCCAGTGGCACTCTTGGATTTCCAAGTTGAGGCCAGGTTCAATCATTCCTTGCCAAATCTTGCATATGCATCACATATCGCATCCCGCATCGCATACCATGTTTGCATCATGTTGTTTGAGCTTTGCACGGGGTTGATTGTGTTCCTTTTGCTTGGTTGTCTTGTTTGGGTAGAGCTGGGAGACGAGTTCTCTAACGAGGAGCCCGTTGAGTTTGCTTTCGAGGATCTAGTCAACTCTGACAACTTTGCAGGCAAGATGATCATACCCTCGAAATCACTTCTGTCTTTGCTTGCTAGATGCTCTCTCTTTTGCTATGCCTATGCTACGATGCCTACCACCTGCTTATCATGCCTCCCAAATTGCCATGTCAAACCTCTAACCCACCATGTCCTAGCAAACCGTTGATTGGCTATGTTACCGCTTTGCTCAGCCCCTCTTATAGCGTTGCTAGTTGCAGGTGAAGATTGGAGATCGTTCCTTGTTGGAACATTGTTTAGTATTGGGATATCATTATATTATATTGTTATCTTATTGCATCTATATACTTGGTAAAGGGTGGAAGGCTTGGCCTTTTGCCTAGTGTTTTGTTCCACTCTTGCCGCCCTAGTTTCCGTCATATCGGTGTTATGTTCCCGGATTTTGCGTTCCTTACGCGGTTGGGTGATAATGGGAACCCCTTGACAGTTCCCCTTGAATAAAACTCCTCCAGCAATGCCCAACCTTGGTTTTACCATTTGCCACCTAGCCTCTTTTTCCCTTGGGTTTCCGGAGCCCAAGGGTCATCTTATTTAAACCCCCCCGGGCCAGTGCTCCTCTGAGTGTTGGTCCAAACTAGAGCCCTGTGCAGCGCCCCCTCGGGGAAACTCGAGGTTTGGTTTTTAGTTGTATGGAGCGCTCATCTGAGTGTGCCCTGAGAACGAGATATGTGCAGCTCCTATCGGGATTTGTCGGCACATTCAGGCGGTGTTGCTGGATTTGTTTTATCTTTGTCGAGGTTGTCTTGTAGAACCGGGATACCGATGTCGGCGTTCTGGGAACGGGGGTCCCCAGACTTGCCTGCCTGCGGCCTGCGGCATGGCTCAAAGGGGGCCCAGCACAGCCCATCTTCATCAACACAGACCCAAGACCCTCGCGAGGGGCCAAGCCTCGCGGGGCAGACAACATGGAGCTTCCTCAGGCACGGCCTCATCAGGCTGGCTCGTGAGGAGGCGGAGAGATCAAGGTCGGGTACCTCACGAGGTGCCCGTGACGCAAGCCATGACGACCAAAGGCGCCAGACGGGCGCCAGCCGTGCAGTGTCCTCCTTTCCTCTTTGGTGCAAAGGGAGCAAGCGCAGGCGAGAGCATCAAGCAAAGGCACCCGTTTCGGTGCAACGAGACCAAGACCAGCCCAACGGCAGGGAGGAAGTCATTGTGGAGCCCAAGCCAGCGTCACCGCCAGAGCCTTTGGCAGGCGAGGACCAACTTTAGTCAGGATAAGTGTACCAGATGTTCCCCTTCAAAATGGCCAATTGTTGGCACCCTTCCCGCTTAATATTTGGGAAGAGGCCCAGGGCCTTTGCCTATAAATAGGACTAGCCACCCCCAGGTTAGAGGGGATCTAGAATTGGCCAACCCAGAAACAAGCTGGGATCGAGTAGCATCACAGAGAGAGAATCGAGAAGAGAGAGAGAGAGAGAGAAGGGTGACTGAACTCCTCCTAGCAGTTCATCCCCCCAGCCAAGAACAGACCCTCGCGAGGCTGTTCTTCCTTGTATTGCTCATCATCATCAGCCCAAGAGGCAATCCACCACACCACACACTGGAGTAGGGTATTACACCACAACGGTGGCCCGAACCAGTATAAACCCTGTGTCTCTCGTGCTGTTCTTTCCATAGCTTAGATCTTGGCGAGGCGGAGGGGTGCAGGTAGGTAGAAGGCGAAATCTCCATGCGCACCCCAGTGTTCGAACCTCAAGGGTCTGCCGGAACCCGAAATACGACATTTGGCGCGCCAGGTAGGGGTGCGCCGGAATTCGTCTTCCACCACCCCGTTCTCCTCCGACCATCGCGTCCATGTGTGACGCTCGTCGGGCCCGCGCCGAGCGCCGAGCCGCTCTCGCTTCCCGCGTCGCCCAGACGGCTCCTGTCGGCGGGTGTCCTCGCCGTTCCCCGTCACCTGCCGTCAACGCCGCCACCGGCCCGGCGGGGGACGAGCAGCAAGCGTCGTCTCAGCATCCGTCCGTGCGGAAAGACGGCCGCACCACTACTCCCTCGCTCACCCCAGCTGGTTCTTCGTCCCGCGCGCTCCGCGCACCCATGGAGGCTCGAGCTGTGCTCATCGCGGCAAATGAGCTCCTGCGCTACCGTCCCGTCGACGACGTCTACGAAGAATGGCTCGACCGCGTCGCCAAGCTCGTCCGCGCCGCAGGGGGCTCTCCTGCGCCGTCCGTTTTGCTGCACCACACCCGCTCGCGCGGGCGACGAAGCTCCGGCGGCGCCCCGGCCGCCTCCTCCTCAAGAAGGCGCCATGGCTCCAAGGCGCGTGGCCCCTGGGCGGAACCCGCTCCGTCAGGTGCCAGCGCGGCAAGAGCAGAGCTGCCAAGAAGTCCCTCGCCCGCAAGAAGCTGCCCGGGCGCTCCCTGCTCCAGCACGTCGCGACCATGCTCCTGCTCCCGCACGTCAAGACCCCGCGCTGCTCCCAGCTGCAGCACGTGGGGACATGCAAGACCAAGCTCTCCGTCACCCAAGGCCTCCCGTGGCCACAGCCGGCTGCCGTGCCTTCACCACCGAGCTACGCAGCGTCGCGTGGCCCGGCAAGTTCAAGCCAGACCTGCCTCCTCGTTATGACGGCACGACCGACCCTGCGGAGTTCCTCCAGCTCTATGAGCGGGGAATCGAAGCTGCCAACGGAGATGAGACGGTCATGGCGAACTGGTTTCCCATGGCGCTCAAGGACGGGGCCCGCACCTGGCTCCTGAACCTGGCTCCAGGCACGATCTCCTCCTGGGACGAGATGCGCACCCGCTTCATCGCCAACTTCCAAGGTACTTGCGACCGGCCACCCGCCGTGAGCGACATGCGCCGCATCAAGCAACAACCCGGAGAGACCCTGCAGAAGTACATCTAGCGCTTCAACAACGCACGCCTCAAGATTCCCAAGGTGACCGAGGAGGCCATCATCTCAGCCTTCTCCGACGGCGTGCGCGATGTCAAGATGAAGGAGGAGTTGGCGATGCATGAAGACCTGTGCACTTCCTTGGAGTTGTTCAACTTGGCAACCAAGTGCGCCAAGGCTGAGGAAGGGCGTCTTTCCCTCCTCGAGCTACCTGCCGCAGACCCAGAAGAGAAGATGCCCAAGGCCAAGGATGTGAAGCGCAAGGGGGCTGCCATGCTCGCGGCAGAACCAGACACCAAGCGGGGCAGAGATCAGCCCGAACCTTCCAAGGGCAGTCGGTACTGTGTGTACCACGACCTCCACACCCACAACACCAACGAATGTCAAGAGCTCCGAGCCGTGCGAGAAGGAAGGATCGGCCGTCGCCCCGACTGCGGTGACCGGGGCTACGGTCGAGGAGGAGGAAGGAACGCAGGACGCTGGGAAGACCGCTGCCCGCGCCAAGGGTAGCGCGATCGACCTCGCGAGGATCGCTGGCAAGACCCGCCTCACGAGGGAGACTGGAGGGATCAGCCTCGCGAGGATCGCCCGCAAGGCAACGCAGGCCTCCCTCCGCTGCCGCCGCAGCCAAGGAGAAACGAGGACCGCCATCAGGACAAGGGGGCTGGGGGCTTCCAAGAGCCGCGCGCGGTCGCCTGCATCCTGGGCGGGGCTCAAGCCCCAGCCTCTCAACGCATCTTCAAGCAGTTCGCCCGCGAAGTGAATGCAGTCCTCCCCAAGCTGGAAGCCACGCGCCCTCTCAGGTGGTCGGCGTACGCCATCACGTTCAGCTCAGTAGATCAGCTCAAGTGTGCGGCTACAACCGGAGTCCTCCCGATGCTTTGTTCCCCAATCATCAGCAACGTGGTGGTCACCAGGACCCTCATCGATGGTGGGGCAGGGCTCAACGTCTTGTCCATGGAAACATTCAACAATCTCCAAGTGCCCTACAACCAGCTTCAGCCAACCAAGCCTTTCTCCGGAGTCACCGACGGCTCCACGGTCCCGATTGGGCAGGTCCGCCTCCCTGTCACCTTCGGGGCACGCGACAACTACCGCACGAGCTCATCGACTTCGACGTCGCTCACATTCGCCTACCGTACAACGCTATCCTTGGGTACCCAGCGTCGGCCAAGTTCATGGCTGTAACTCACGACGGCTACAACGTCCTCAAGATGCCAGGAAGTGGCGGAGTCATCACGGTGCCCTGTGAAGAGAAGGACGCGGTGTGTTCCCAGGAACGAGCCTTTCAGGCCGCATCACTGGAAGACCCGGGTCGCGGAAGCAGGAGGCTTCCCGAGACCACACCCAAGAAGAAGAAGACATCGTCCGGCCCGGCCCCTCAGGAGGCAGGCCCCTCAGGGCCCGCGCCTGCCCAGGGGGAACCTCCTTCCATCGCATTGGAAAGTGCGCCCGGTGCCCTCCTCAGGCAAGGCTCGGGGGCTCTCCCCTGGAGGGCCACCGACCTGGCTAAGGTCACGAGGGAGGCGCTTGGGCACCACATGGAGGCGTGTTTTGAAGCACATTTCCCTCAAGAAGGAGTAAGGCAAGGAGAGCCAGACCCTCAGGAGTTCATCAGCAAGGCCATTCAGGAGCTACAGGAGTCAAGAGTCATGAAAGGCGGCCGCCGCTTACTAGCTGTGGCTCCCCATCCAGGCGAGGATGGTGGGCTGCGCGTCTGCATCGACATACAAGGGCTCAATCGAGTCGCCTCTCTGGAGCGCCTCTGGCCCTCGCGAGTGGGGCGCTGCGAAGGTCCACCCCACAGCTACGTTCGCATGCCTTACGGCTTGCCGAATGCGGCTGCCACGTACCAGCGCCTCATGAGGGGCATCATGGAGGCTCAAGAGGCCAGGCGTTCCGCATACCTGGCAGAGATGGAGATGGTCCGCGAAGAGCCACCAGCGCCTCCGGAGCCTCCTGAGGCCCCTGAGCCTGGGGGCTCGTGAGGATCGGCTTCCGCAGCCCACCGAGTCTGCTACACCAACACTCCTTCGTCCTCGACATCATCAGGTGACATCTTTCAAGTTTCATTTCCAGCTGGGAGCGCCCCCCAGGGCTGCATTATTCCCAGGCCGCGTGGGTCCGTCCCTGCGGCATGAATCCCTTTTATTTCATGTTGTTAGCTTACTTTGTGGGGGCGCCCCACGGGCTGCATCATACCCAAGTCGCTCGGGCCTGACCCAGTGATGTCCGCCTTCCCAGCATCTATTTGAATGAATCCACTCCTTCGTGGCTAATGTGTTTGACCTAGTTGCCCGCTCAACTGATGCCAACTGACGGAGCTGCTCCCAAACGGCACGACGTTTGTGCATGGGTCCGTCCCTGCAACGCCGACAAACCTGAATGGCTGAGCTCTGGCCGCGGCAGCCCTACATGGCACCACCTCGTCAAGCCTTCAGTGCCTCATCGCCCCTCGGAAGCAACCAACAGCTGACTGTCAATTGTCATGGCAACCCCTCGTTCTTTCTATGATGGGTCTACAGGATCTCCTAAAGGAGCTGCGTCAGGCGAGGCCCTTGCGGTGTCTCCTTCACTCTCATCCGCGCGAACTGCTTGCACGTTAAAGGGGGGGGGTGCCTGAGCATCGCGACTCAGGGCTCCTACTGGCTCTCCAGCCCTCACCCTCTGGCCTTGTCCACGGCATCGCGACCTGGCATACCAGTGACGGCTGAGACTCGCTCGAGGGCCGGGACCCGAGGACGTAGAGCAGAAAGGGGAGCAAAGGTGATAGGGGAGGGACACGCAAGGACCTCGCCAAGCAACCTCACGCCTGCCGATGCACGGACCCGGCGACACACCAGAGAGCGGCCCCTGATTCTCGAGATAAGTGACCACCCGGAAGCACCAGCTACCGTGGCACCATCCCCGCACCTAATGCAATCCCGTGTTAGCGACGCCGCTCTCCTTTCTCACCGAACGATGGCTGCTTGAGCGCCAAAGGGGACCTCCTAAGCATCGCGACTCAGGGGCTCTTACTGGACCCCAGGTCGCTCACCTCCTGGCCTTGACCACGGCATCGTGACCTGGCATACCAGCGACGGTTGAAGCCGCCTTGGGACTGGGACCTGTCGGCGCAGAGCACCAAGCCCTCGCGAGGTTCGAAAGGGAGAACTGAGCTAAGACGGAATGAGCAACTCGCACAGTTCTACGACAAGGGTTATATTAACAAAACAGGATCACAGGCACCTTACAAGCCCCCACGGGACGCGTCTTTGATTCCTCGCAGGGAACAGATCCTAAAAGGACGATAACTACACGCGCCCCTGCAAAAGACGCCATCATCAACAGTGGGCCGTCAAGCACCGGCACCAACCCCATCCAGATCAGAGTCGGCGATGGCCTGACGAGCCCGCCCTGCTCCAGGAGCAGCGCCGGCTCGGGGGCTTATAGCTGTCGTCACTCATCTCTGGAGTCGCGAAGAGCTCACCGGAGTCGCTGGAACCTCCGACGCCTCCGTCGCTTGAGCAGCCGCCAAGGGAGCGATCGGCGGGCCCAGTCCTCGCCGTAGCAGGGTCCCGACCACCTCTCCCAGGGTAGCACTCCAGTCGGCGCCCATTCGCATCGAAGACCTTGAAGAACATCACTGAAGCACCGCCGTACTCCAAGTGGATCGCGAAGGTGCCTCTTGTCCCACAAACCCGGGCGATTTCGCTCCAGCCTCGAGTCATGAAGACCTCGCCCAGGGCAACGACCGCGACCTCTGCCTCGGTCGCGAGGGCGCTGCAGCCGGCGTGCTACAGCCAAAGCTCCAGGAGCTCTCCATGCGGGATGATGGAGGCGAAGAAGGGAGGAAGGCGAATCCAGGACTGAGGAGGCATGGCGCCGTGGAGCATGAACTCTCGGGAGGAGCCCTCGGTGTGGACCCCAGGGGGGACGACTGAAAGCACAAGTGCTCCCTAGGTGGTTTTGATAATTGATGACAACATATCTCTTGTTGGACTAACACTTCTATCTAGCATGTTTCAGATAAGTTCAACAATGGAGTGGCATGGACTAAAGGTTGTGGGAACTCCTTAGATGCTAAGGACAAAGGATTGGCTAAAGCTTCAAGCTCAAGACTCTTCATTTTACATTTAGTGATCCAAGATCACATTGAGTCCATAGGAAAAGCCAATACAATCAAGGAGGGATGAGGTGTTGCTTAATGAGCCTCTTGCTTCATGTGCTTAATGATATGCTCCAAAATTCTCAACTACTTTCCCATATCCACATTTGACCTAAACCCTAAGCCAAACTCGGTCCCACCGATTCTTCCCATCCGGCGCCACCGAGTTTCACTTGTCATTAGCCACTACCAAACCCTAGCAATTCGGTTCTACCGAGTCTACCGAGCCACTACCAAACCCTAACGTAATCGGTCTCACCGAGATTACGTTATGCCCAAACCCTAACCGAATCGGTCCTACCGAGTTGCATGTCAGTCCCACCGAAATTCCTAACGGTCACTAGGTTTACTATTTCGGTCAGACCGAGTTCTCTGATTCGGTCCCACCGAGATTGGAAAACTGTGTAACGGTTGGATTTTGTGTGGAGGCTATATATACCCCTCCACCTCCTTCTCATTCGAGGAGAGAGCCACCAGAACACACACACCATTCCTACTCATATGTTCTGAGAGAAAACCACCTACTCATGTGTTGAGACCAAGACATTCCATTCCTACCATATGAATCTTGATCTCTAGCCTTCCCAAGTTGCTTTCCACTCAAATCTTCTTTCCACCAAATCCAAATCCTATGAGAGAGAGTTGAGTGTTGGGGAGACTATCATTTGAAGCACAAGAGCAAGGAGTTCATTACCTACACACCATTTGTTACTTCTTGGAGAGTGGTGTCTCCTAGATTGGCTAGGTGTCACTTGGGAGCCTCCGACAAGATTGTGTAGTTGAACCAAGGAGTTTGTAAGGGCAAGGAGATCGCCTACTTCGTGAAGATCTACCGCTAGTGAGGCAAGTCCTTCGTGGGCGATGGCCATGGTGGGATAGACAAGGTTGCTTCTTCGTGGACCCTTTGTGGGTGGTTGCTTCTTCGTGGACCCTTCGTGGGTGGAGCCCTGTGTGGACTCGCGCAACCGTTGCCCTTGGGTGGAGCCCTGTGTGGACTCGCGCAACCGTTACCCTTCGCGGGTTGAAGTCCCCATCAACGTGGATGTAGGATAGCACCACCTATCCGAACCACGGGAAAAACATCCGTGTCTCCAATTGCGTTTGAAATCTCCAAACCCATCCCTTTACATTCTTGCAAGTTGCATGCTTTACATTCCGCTGCTCATATACTCTTTGCATGCTTTCTTGATATGTATTGTGTGTATTGAAATTGTGCCTAAACTCCACTTGAACCGAAAAGGATTAAAAATTGCAACTTTAGCACGAAGTGTCTAATCCCCCCCTTTAGACACATCTACTTCTAGATCCTACAAGTGGTATCAGAGCTTTGGTCTCCATTGCCTTGGTTTAATCACCATTGGAGGAAGATGGATGTGTCTACTCTAGGGAGTCTTAGACATAGAGTGCCTATTCTTGATGGAAAGTATTTTCATGAGTGGAAAAATGAGATGCTTGTAATCTTCATTCAATATCATTTGAACAAGTATATTGCTAGCCCTTGTGCACCCCATATTGATCCCTTGCATCCTACCCTAGATGCAGATATTGACATGATTCGCAATCTTAGAACTATTGAGCTCATCACTAGAGGATTGCCCAAAAATCTGATTGCTAGTTTGCCTACTCAAGATTGTGCCTATACTATATGGAAATTTCTTGAGGAACGATTTCCCAATCATTCCTTGAAAACTTTGGATGAAATTCTCCATAAATCCATTGCCTTGAGTAAGATGAACTCTAGTGATCCTAGTTTTGGTAAATGTCTTCTTGAACTTGCCAATCTTAAGCATGCTAAAGGGGATGTTGGAATCATTAATGATATCATACTCAAAGCCATAAGAATTCATAAAAGCGACCACTTTGATGATCATTTGTCTGATGAATTACCCTCTCTAGGAAATGATGAATCACAAGATCATGATGAACATGAATATTATGATGATGATGATGATAGTGACTTCGATCTCGACGATGCAATGAGACATTTTGGTCTTATGGCAAATCTTCGGGGATATGAATCAGGAGGAAAGGAATGGTTTCTTGATAGTGGATGTACTGATCATATGACCGGAGATGAAGAGATGTTTCGTGAGCTTGCTGAAAACAACGGCCCTCGAAAATATGTCACCTTTGGTGATAATTCAAAGGGTAAAGTGGTTGGCCTTGGTAAGGTGGCCATCTCACATGATAGTTCCATTCAAAATGTCATGCTCGTTGAATCTCTTGGCTACAACTTACTTTCAGTATCTAGACTTGCTGATTTCGGGTTGAATGTCCTATTTACTGAGGTAGATTTCCAAGTATTTCGTCGAGACAATCATAAAATGGTCTTTACTGGTATGCGTAGAGGTGATCTTTACATTGTCGATTTCTCTAAAAAGGCGCAACCTAAAACTTGCTTTGTTGCTAAATCCTCAAAAGGTTGGTTGTGGCATAGACGACTAGGTCACGTTGGCATGAGAAGCCTTGACAAGCTTATTAAAGGAAATCATATCCTTGGAATTAATGATGTCATATTTGATAAGGATAGACTTTGCAGTGCTTGTCAAGCAGGTAAACAGGTTGGAGGAAGACATCCCGTGAAGAACATCATGACCACAAGAAGGCCACTCGAGCTACCTCACATGGATCTTTTTGGTCCCAACGCCTACAAGAGTCTCGGTGGAAATTCTTTTGGTCTAGTTATAGTTGATGATTTTTCAAGATTTACGTGGGTGTTCTTTCTTAATGACAAGTCGCAGGTCCAGAAGATCTTCAGAAACTTCGCTAGGAAGGCCCAAAATCAGTTTGATGTGAAGATCAAGAAGGTTCGGAGTGACAACGGAACGGAGTTCAAGAACGCAAATGTGGACACCTTTCTTGACGAAGAAGGGATTTCACACGAGTTCTCGGCCACGTACACACCTCAACAAAATGGAGTTGTTGAGAGGAAGAACCGGACGCTCATCGAAATGGCAAGAACGATGCTTGATGAATACAAGACGCCAAAGCACTTTTGGGCAGAAGCGGTCGAGACAGCTTGTCACGCAACAAATCTCTTATATGTTCACAAGCTACTCGGCAAGACGGCATACGAGCTTCTCACCGGTAACAAACCCCAAGTTGGATACTTTCGAGTATTCGGCTCAAAGTGCTACATTCTTGATAAGCATCGTCGTTCAAAGTTTGCTCCTAAATCTCATGAAGGTTTTCTACTTGGTTATGGATCAAACTCTCACCCTTACCGTGTCTACAACAATTTCACCCGAAAGGTTGAAGAGACGGTAGATGTGAAGTTTGATGAATCTAATGGCTCGCAAGTAGAGCAATTGCCAATTGATGTAGGAGACAAAGATCCTTCAGAAGCAATTCGAGACTTGTCCATTGGCAAAATTCGTCCAACGGAGGTGAAGGAGAGTACTTCATCCGTCCAAGTGGAAGCTTCTACTTCACGTCAAGGTGAACCAAGAATCGATACAGAAGCATCCACAAGTGGGACACATCAAGATGAAGAAAACGAGGAAATACGTCAAGACGAACATCAACAACCTCCTTCTCCACCACGACAAGAGAACGACGACGTCAACAATGAAGAAGGCCAAGAAGAAGAACAAGATGAAGAAGATGTTCAACGAAGACCCAAGCAAAAGCTCTCACGAGTTCGGGCAGGAATTGCCAAAGATCATCCCGTCGAGCAAATCCTCAATGATATACAAACCGGGAGAATCACTCGCTCAAAAACTCGTTTAGCTAACTTTTGTGAAAACTATTCATTCATCTCTAGCATTGAACCAATGAAGGTTGAAGAAGCATTGGAAGATCCGGATTGGATAAACGCTATGCATGAAGAGCTACATAATTTTGAGAGAAACCAAGTTTGGACATTGGTTGAGAGGCCCGACAACAACCACAACATCATTGGTACCAAATGGGTGTTTCGCAACAAGCAAGATGAAGATGGACAAGTGGTCCGCAACAAAGCACGTCTCGTCGCCCAAGGATACACACAAGTCGAAGGTATGGACTATGGTGAGACGTATGCTCCCGTTGCTAGACTTGAGTCCATTCGCATCTTACTTGCCTATGCTAATCACCATAATATCACCTTGTACCAAATGGACATTAAGAGTGCTTTTCTAAATGGAGAAATAGAGGAGGAGGTTTATGTCAAACAACCTCCCGGCTTTGTCAATCCTAAGAAACCAAATCATGTTTACAAACTTCACAAAGCTCTTTATGGTCTTAAACAAGCTCCTAGAGCATGGTATAAATGCTTGACCAAGTTCCTTACTACAAGTGGTTTTGAAATTGGTAAAATTGACTCTACTCTTTTTACTAAAAAGGTTAATGGAGAACTTTTTGTATGCCAAATTTATGTTGATGACATCATATTTGGTTCAACTAACCCTCTCTTTAGTGAAAAGTTTGGAAAGCTAATGTCAGAGAAGTTTGAGATGTCTATGATGAGTGAACTCAAATTCTTTCTTGGATTGCAAATCAAGCAAACTAAGGAAGGTACATTTGTCTCTCAAACAAAGTACACCAAGGACTTATTCAAGAAGTTCAATATGCAAGAATGCAAAGGTATGTCTACACCCATGCCTACTAGTGGACATAATGATTTGACCAAAGATGGTGAACCTGTTGATCAAAAGGTTTATCGCTCTATGATTGGTTCATTGTTATACCTATGTGCTTCACGTCCCGATATTATGCTAAGTGTGTGCATGTGTGCACGATATGAAGCTGCTCCTAAAGATTGTCATCTTAAGGCTGTGAAAAGGATAGTGAGATATTTAATCCATACACCAAATTTTGGCATTTGGTATCCTAAGAGGTCTTCTTTTGATCTTGTTGGCTATTCCGACTCAGATTATGCCGGAGACAAGGTTGATAGAAAGTCCACTTCGGGTACTTGTCAATTTCTTGGTAGATCTCTTGTGTATTGGTCTTCCAAGAAACAAAACTCGGTATCCTTATCCACCGCCGAAGCGGAATACATTGCCGCTGGTTCATGTTGTGCTCAATTACTTTGGATGACCCAAACTCTTAAAGATTATGGGATTTATGTGAAACATGTTCCACTGCTTTGTGACAATGAAAGTGCTATCAAAATTGGTCATAATCCTGTACAACATTCTCGAACTAAGCATATTGAAGTTCGTCATCATTTCATTCGAGATCATGTTGCTAAGGGTGACATCAATCTTAAGCATGTTCGCACCGATAAGCAATTAGCAGATATATTCACTAAACCGCTTGATGAGAAAGTGTTTTGCAGGTTGAGAGGAGAATTGAACATCATTGATGCTTCGAACTTGGAGTAGAAACTCCATTGGCTACATGCAAGACATGAGCTTATAACTAATCCATGATGTATCTCTTATGATAACTATCTTATGTCTTGGATATATTTGCACCTTGCATGTTGTCTAACCCATGTAGGTGCTTGGTTGAATTTAATTCCATGAGATTGCGACTCACTCACATCTTGAGCAATCTCTACAAGACCAAGACTCTACACAATAGTGGTTGAAGACAAGGAAGCACAAAACCATTCAAACATATCCTTTGACAAATTCTATGTTAAGCTTCATGATTGTCATTTTTGGATACACAAGTGCTCTTCCTTGCAAGAACTAACCCATGTAGGTAGATGAACTCAAACTCCAAGTGGTGCTCCCAACTCTTGATGAACTACATCAACCCTGAGCACCCACACAAGTTCAACTACATGAGCAAGAACCACATCACCACCCAAGGTATGTCATTCCATCTTAGAGAAGCTTTACTCCAAGACATGAGTCAAAGCAACTCAACAAGATGTGAATACATCAAGATGCTTAAACGAAAAATGGTAACCCCATTTTGAGCTTAAACAATGAGTATGACCTATGATCAAGTGTTCTCACTTGACTCCTAAGTCAATATACTCTAACATAGGTGACTATGTCGCCGCCCAATTCTAGATGAAGTTCTCTTGTGTCCTTTTCTGAGTTATTGCATTTGTTCCTTGCATATTTGTTTCCTTCTCTCTCAAACAAAAAAAACTTCATCTAGAAACTTTCACTTTTTCCTGTTTGTTTTGTTCTGCATATTTCTGCATCAAATTTCTTGCAAATCCTTCAGCTAATTCATTGCAAATCTTTGTGAGATCTTACTTGACTAGTGAGCTGAGGTGACAAGTGTTTTTCTCTGTGTAAACTCGGTTTCACCGACTTGAAAATTTCGGTCCAACCGAATCTTTTCGGTACCACCGAAATGTGCCACTCGGTGCCACCGAGTTTGTAATCAGAAAACCATTTTGCCACTTGTTCTACATTACTTCTGATCCAGCTCCACTCAATGAATCTTGTCCTCCACAAGCATCACAATTTTATCCTCTGCTTTGTGCTGAATCTCAAGGACCAAACCTATTCTACGGATTCCAGGAAAAACCTTCTTTGAAATTGATGTCAAAGGGGGAGAGAGAGATCACATCAAAGCTTGTAGGAAAGAGAGATCACACCAAGAGAGAAAAAATATTAAGGGGGAGAGAAAGTCTCAAGGATCCCAGATGTTGTTAAGGGGGAGAGAGAGATCTCCAGGGAGAGAAAAATACTCAAGGATCCCATGCTTGATGTTCAAGAGGAGAGATGCCACATGTCTTTTTGGGGGAAAGACATGTTCATATGAACTCATTTGAATTTAGTTCTATTCATCTCTGATTTTCTGTTTCCTATCTTCTCCCAATATCCCATGTAAGATTCAGGGGGAGCAAGACACCTAAAGGAAAAGAAATCAGCCAAATTCATTGCATATCTTTATTCGTGGGGACATGTTGAATCCAATGTGGTACCTTGTACTCACTCTCCACATGTCATCCCAGTCCTGGTATTCTTGTGGTCTCTTTTGTTTGCTCTGGCTAGTGGACGTACCTGTGCTATCTAACCTTGTTTGTGCAGGTTCATTCCATCCTAAGCCAACTCGAGACCACAAGGTAAGTATATGCATCAAAATCATGAGTATGAGGAGCTCTTGCTTATGTACATACTGTTTGCAAGAAGGACTCATGCGCATGAAGGTATTTTTCTTGATAATCTTTTGCTCTGATGCATATGGCCAAGATACATGTAACACATTGCCTACTCTGTCATGTTTATGCTCTCACATGCCTCTATATTTCATATTTACATGAGTGCATACATGTAGGGGGAGCCTATGCTTGCTACATGTTCTTCCAAAGCTTTACTTGCTGTTCTTTATATCTTTATCTAAAGCTTTGATGTATGTTGCCATCAATTACCAAAAAGGGGGAGATTGAAAGCACAAGTGCTCCCTAGGTGGTTTTGATAATTGATGACAACATATCTCTTGTTGGACTAACACTTCTATCTAGCATGTTTCAGATAAGTTCAACAATGGAGTGGCATGGACTAAAGGTTATGGGAACTCCTTAGATGCTAAGGACAAAGGATTGGCTAAAGCTTCAAGCTTAAGACTCTTCATTTTACATTTAGTGATCCAAGATCACATTGAGTCCATAGGAAAAGCCAATACTATCAAGGAGGGATGAGGTGTTGCTTAATGAGCCTCTTGCTTCATGTGCTTAATGATATGCTCCAAAATTCTCAACTACTTTCCCATATCCACATTTGACCTAAACCCTAAGCCAAACTCGGTCCCGCCGATTCTTCCCATCCTGCGCCACCGAGTTTCACTTGTCATTAGCCACTACCAAACCCTAGCAATTCGGTTCTACCGATAAGGATCTCGGTCTCACCGAGATGGGCTTGCAAACTCTCTGTTACCTATGGCAATATTCTCGGTCCCACCGAGATATGCAATCGGTCCCATCGAGATTGCAATGTAAACTCAGTGTTTCCCCTTTGTAACTTTTCGGTCTCACCGAGTTCCACTCGGTCTCACCGAAAGAGCAAATCGGTCCCACCGAATTTGCCTGACCAACTCTCTGGTTAGCTAATTACCAAATTCGGTCTCACCGAGTTTGTGTAATCGATCTCACCGAGATTACGTTATGCCCAAACCCTAACCGAATCGGTCCTACCGAGTTGCATGTCAGTCCCACCGAAATTCCTAACAGTCACTAGGTTTACTATTTCGGTCAGACCGAGTTCTCTGATTCGGTCCCACCGAGATTGGAAAACTGTGTAACGGTTGGATTTTGTGTGGAGGCTATATATACCCCTCCACCTCCTTCTCATTCGAGGAGAGAGCCATCAGAACACACACACCATTCCTACTCATATGTTCTGAGAGAAAACCACCTACTCATGTGTTGAGACCAAGACATTCCATTCCTACCATATGAATCTTGATCTCTAGCCTTCCCAAGTTGCTTTCCACTCAAATCTTCTTTCCACCAAATCCAAATCCTATGAGAGAGAGTTCAGTGTTGGGGAGACTATCATTTGAAGCACAAGAGCAAGGAGTTCATTACCTACACACCATTTGTTACTTCTTGGAGAGTGGTGTCTCCTAGATTGGCTAGGTGTCACTTGGGAGCCTCCGACAAGATTGTGGAGTTGAACCAAGGAGTTTGTAAGGGCAAGGAGATTGCCTACTTCGGAAGATCTACCGCTAGTGAGGCAAGTCCTTCGTGGGCGATGGCCATGGTGGGATAGACAAGGTTGCTTCTTCGTGGACCCTTTGTGGGTGGTTGCTTCTTCGTGGACCCTTCGTGGGTGGAGCCCTGTGTGGACTCGCGCAACCGTTGCCCTTGGGTGGAGCCCTGTGTGGACTCGCGCAACCGTTACCCTTCGCGGGTTGAAGTCTCCATCAACGTGGATGTAGGATAGCACCACCTATCCGAACCACGGGAAAAACATCCGTGTCTCGAATTGCGTTTGAAATCTCCAAACCCCTCCCTTTACATTCTTGCAAGTTGCATGCTTTACATTCCGCTGCTCATATACTCTTTGCATGCTTGCTTGATATGTATTGTGTGTATTGAAATTGTGCCTAAACTCCACTTGAACCGAAAAGGATTAAAAATTGCAACTTTAGCACGAAGTGTCTAATCCCCCCCTTTAGACACATCTACTTCTAGATCGTACAACGACCCACGCCTTCGTGACCCGTCGGCGCCGACGGCGACGCCGCCCGTGGCGATCGGCTTCGACTCTTTCAGAGCCCTCGATGTGGGCGTACAAGGGAAGCGGGAACCCCGGCGGTGGCCGCTCGCACCAGGGCCTCGACACCACCTGATGGGCCCCCTCGTCCCGGCCGCGGAGGGCGAGCCGTTTCTTCGGCGGGAGCAGGTCTGGTTCCTCTCGGGGAGCCTTTCCCTTCTCTGACGTCGAGAACCGGCGGATCGGAGCCATTGCAGCAAGACGGAGCAAGGACCGGGAAGAAGGAGAAGCAAGAAGGGATGGACTGGAAGGGCGCGCGCCATTCCGTACTTATGGCCGGCGAAGGCCAACCGCCGACCTCCACAATCGCAGGTAATCATGACCCGCTTTGCATGCAGGGACGTGTCCAATCCGTGCAGTTGCCGAGGCGCCGTGGGGAAGTGGAGATGCCCACATCCAATCAACCGCCACGCGGCGCCCAAGGCCGCAAGCTGTTAGGGCCCGCGGTGCTTCACCCTTGCCCTTTCGCCTCCCTGCATGGCCAAGTCCGGGCGCGCCTTGGGCCCGGGGGCTACTGTCGGCGTTCTGGGAACGGGGGTCCCCAGACTTGCCTGTCTGCGGCCTGCGGCGTGGCTCAAAGGGGGCCCAGCATGGCCCATCTTCATCAACACAGACCCAAGACCCTCGCGAGGGGCCAAGCCTCGTGGGGCGGACGACACGGAGCTTCCTCAGGCACGGCCTCATCAGGCTGGCTCGCGACGAGGTGCCCGTGACGCAAGCCATGACGACCAAAGGCGCCAGGCGGGCGCTAGCCGCGCAGTGTCCTCCTTTCCTCTTTGGTGCAAAGGGAGCAAGAGCAGGCGAGAGCATCAAGCAAAGGCACCCGTTTCGGTGCAATGAGACCAAGACTAGCCCAACGGCAGAGAGGAAGTCATTGTGGAGCCCAAGCCAGCGTCACCGCCAGAGCCTTTGGCAGGCGAGGACCAACTTTAGTCAAGATAAGTGTACCAGATGTTCCCCTTCAAAATGGCCAATTGTTGGCGCCCTTCCCGCTCAATATTTGGGAAGAGGCCCAGGGCCTTTGCCTATAAATAGGACTAGCCACCCCCAGGGTAGAGGGGATCTAGAATCGGCCAACCTAGAAACAAGCTAGGATCGAGTAGCATCACAGAGAGAGAATCGAGAAGAGAGAGAGAAGGGTGACTGAACTCCTCCTAGCAGTTCATCCCCCCAGCCAAGAACAGACCCTCGCGAGGCTGTTCTTCCTTGTATTTCTCATCATCATCATCCCAAGAGGCAATCCACCACACCACACACTGGAGTAGGGTATTACACCACAACGGTGGCCCGAACAAGTATAAACCCTGTGTCTCTCATGCTGTTCTTTCCATAGCTTAGATCTTGGCGAGGCGGAGGGGTGCAGGTAGGTAGAAGGCGATATCTCCGTGCGCATCCCAGTGTTCGAACCTCAAGAGTCTGCCGGAACCCGAAATCCGACAACCGAGTCTGATTGGAATGTGTCGGGAGAAGGTTTATCCTTCGTTGACCGTGAGATCTTGTGATGGGATAAGTTAGGACCCCCCTGCAGGGATTTGAACTTTCGAAAGTCGTGCCCGCGGTTATGGGCAGATGGGAATTTGTTAATGTCCGGTTGTAGATAACTTGAACCTTAACTTAAATAAAATGAATCAACTGAGTGTGTAACCGTGATGGTCTCTTCTCGATGGAGTCCGGGAAGTGAACACGGTGTTGGAGTAATGTTTGCCATAGGTTGTCTCTTTAGTTCTTCGTTCATGCTTTCCCTTCTCTTCTCGCTCTCTTTTGCGAATAGGTTAGCCACCATATATGCTAGTCACTTGCTGCAGCTCCACATATTACCTTGCCTTACCTATAAGCTTAAATAGTCTTGATCGCGAGGGTGCGAGATTGCTGAGTCCCCGTGGCTCACATATTACTTCTAAACCAGATGCAGGGCCCGATGACTCCATTCCAGATGATGCGCTTGAGCTCAAGTGGGAGTTCGACAAAGACTCACGCTGTTACTATGTGTCTTTCCCTGATGATCAGTAGTGGTGCCCAGTTAGGGCGATCGGGACCATGTCGCTTGTTGGGGTTGATCTTTTATTTTGGTACCGTAGTCGGACCATGAGTGATTGGATGATTGTAATGCTATTTATGTACTTTGTGTGACGTGGTGAGTGTAAGCCAACTATTGTACCTTTCCCCTTATTATCTATTTACATGGGTTGTTGTGAAGATTACCTTACTTGCGACATTGCTTTCAATGCGGTTATGCCTCTAAGTCGTGCTCCGACACGTAGGAGATATAGCCTCATCGAGGGCGTTACATTTCCCCCACAAGTGAAGATAGTAAACATGATATACGCAACCCACATTCCCAAGAGGGAGCGGAAGCGTGCACTAAGGGACGTCTACGCGATGGAGCCCGTCGCCCCGAAGTTCAACCCATGGTTTGCTTGTCCGATCACCTTCGATCGCAGGGACCACCCCACTAGCGTCCATCATGGCGGATCCGCCGCACTGGTCCTAGACCCCATCATTGACGGATTTCACCTCACTCGAGTCCTTATGGATGGCGGCAGCAGCCTGAACCTGCTTTATTAGGATACAATGCGAAAAATGGGTATTGATCCCTCAAGGATCAAATCCAGCAAAACCACCTTTAAAGGTGTCATCCCAGGTGTAGAGGCCCATTGCACATGCTCAATCACACTAGAAGTGGTCTTCAAATCACCAGATAACTTCCGAAGTGAAGAGTTAATATTCGACATCGTCCCGTTTCGCAGTGGCTATCATGCACTGCTCGGACGGACATCATTTGCAAAATTCAATGCAGTGCCGCATTACGCATACCTCAAGCTCAAGATGCCAGGACCTCGCGGGGTCATAACAGTAAATGGAAACACAGAACGGTCGCTCCGTATGGAAGAGCATACTGCGGCCCTTGTAGCAGAGGCACAAAGCAGCCTGTTCAGGCAGACCACTCATTCGGCGTTACAGCCCCCGGATACCTTCAAGCGCGTCCGGAATAATCTGCAACAGGATCGCCTGGCACGATCTACGCTCACCTAGCAATTCGGCCCCCGTCCCAGTCCCAGTGCAACAACGAATTTCGTGTCGCGCTTACATAACTATGCATTGAAAATACCATGGACATAGGTGGGGGCACAATCAGGACACGCCCCGCATTGTGGCTTAACCACACCAGGGGCTGTATACCTTTGACATTCCCTCTCTCTTTCAGGGCCTAATCCTTCGGAAGGCCTTTCCGGCAGTTCGACGGTCAGAAACATTCCGGAAGCAACAACCAAGGCGGAAAGAAGCTAAGATGAACATGGGAACCGCCAGGTGGTCTCTAGTAATACTTGATATACCCGCTTTTCACTATTATTTCGTAGCTTGCCTTGGATAGGACATTTCGAATTGTGCTACTTTACGCTTATTTGCACTACTTGTACCAGTGCGCTTCGACGTATTATTCAAATAACAATGCATATTATTAATATTTTATTGCATTATTTAAGTTTTTCTATTTGTCTTATATGTCCATTTACGACATTCCGCACCTGCACGCTCGGGTATGGTTAGTATGCCAGGGGCTCTCGTTCACCCCGTAATACAGCGCAAGAATTCCGAACACTTTCGACAGTGCGGCACCCCGAACTTATAGCATTATATGCATCAGCTCTGAATCATGTCTTGGGTCAAATGTTGTGTTGCCCGGCTCCCATGCTTTGGTACCTTACATTCTACTATATCGGCTAAGGTAGCGGTGGGAGTACTACTGCGATTGTGTCCCGGTTCTTCCGGATGAGCACCTCAGTAGAGAAAGCCAAAAACTGATTGTCATGATAAGACGAGAGACTGGTCGCTGTTCGAGAGGTCTCAAGTCCTTAAAGAATTTTTTCGCTTAGGGCGAGGAGTCGGCCTTGTCCGGCTTAGGCGTGTATAGCGCCCCAAATTCGGCCCTCCGAATACCAGGGGCTTCGCCAAAAATTTAAAATCATAGACTTCTATGGCTAAGTGAGAGTGATAAAGCATTATAGTCCGATTGCCTGGTTCGTTGCACTGAGCACCTCCCTTGAAGGACCCAAAATTGGGGTAAAGAGTGTTCAGATTTACCCCGAACACCCCAGTACTAGCTACATGGGGGTAGAAGCCGACGACTGGCCAACTCTCAGATTTTATAAACGGCCGCACAGAAGGTAATATTTTCAATTAAGAAAGCGTCGCATGGCGCAAAAGAACTCATTTCATATTACAGGATCACATGGGCATGTTCATTCAAAAATTACATCCTTGGCACACGCATCCGCCACTAAGCGGGAACCCTTCAGGACGCTCTCATAGTAATTCCTGGGGCAGCGATGCTCCTTGCCCTCCGGCGGCCCCTCCTTCACAAGCTTCACGGCGTCCAGCTTCGCCCAGTGCACCTTTGCCCGGGTAAAAGCTCTGCGTGCACCTTCAATGCAGACGAATCGCTTGATGACTTCAAGCCGTGGGCAGGCTTCCACCAGCCGCCTCACCAGGACAAAGTAGTTGCCGAACAAGGGCTCGCCAGGCCACATCTAGACTATAAGGCCCTTCATGGCCTGTTCGGCTGCCTTGTGAAGTTCGACCAACTGCTTCAGCTGGTCGCTCAAGGACATTGGCTGTTCGGTCCCAGTATACTGAGACCATAAAAACTTCTCCGTTGAGCTCCCCTCCTCAGCCCGGTAAAACTCTGTGGCATCCAGCACACTGCGGGGAAGATCTGCAAACGCTCCTAGAGAGCTCCGAACTCGGGTAAGAAAAAGGAAAGTCTCCTTCACATGCTTGCTTTGCATATTGAATGCCTTACTCGATGCTATCTTCTTTGCGGCATCAATCTCCTGGAGGGCCTTGTGGGCTTCGGCCTTGGGGCTTCTTGTTTCTCCCGTTCAATACGTTCTTTGGCCGCTTTGTGTTCGGCCGCAGACAACGCCTTCCTCAGGGTCTCCACCTCGGTCGTGGCCCCTGACAAATTCATGATGATCCTATTACTTTACACAGAACTTCTTTTTAACTATATAAACTAGGGTATATCTTACCTTTGCTCTCTTCGAGCTGCCCCTTGGTAAGGCCGAGCTCGTCCTCGGACCGCTTCAGGGCCTGCTTCAGCGCAGAGACCTCTGCAGTACGTGCGGCAGCGGCCAGCAGGGAAGCCTGCACATACACATAGACATACTCTGATTAGACTCCTGAGTTATCATTGGATACTCTATTCGGCTTTTCTTCGCGAACGCCGCACAGAGCATCAGGGGCTACTATCTATGCGGTAATATTTTTATATTTTGAATGCTTACCTCAAAGCCTGTTAGGAGGCTGGCGCAAGCGTCGGTCAGCCCGTTCTTGGCGGACTGAACCTTCTTAACCACTGCACACATGATAGTGCGGTGTTCTTCATCGATGGAAGCGCTGTGAAGCGCTTCCAGCAAGTTGTCCGGTGCCTCTGGTTGGACAGTGGACACCGGCACAGATGGTTGGCCCCCCTTAATGGGGGACCGCCTGCCGGAGTCCGGAACCATTGAAGGTTCCGGCGCGGTGTCCGGCAGAGGCCCGAACTTGAAGCCCGTAGGAGCCTCGCTCCCTTGGTACCCAGGGTCCGGGAGGTCGCCGTGAGGCGCCCCCAGGACCGCCTACCCTTGGGACGGTGCCTCTTGAGACACCACCTTGGCGTTGTCCGTAGGGCGAGGGGTGGAAGCCATCGGAGGAGAACCGATGTTCATATCCGACAAGCCCAAAGAGCCGCTCGACGAGGGTACGTCGAGACGAGCTCGGGCCGGACTGCATAATCAGGTTCGGCATGAGCAAAGGCAGTACAGTAAAACATACCATGAAGTACTATGATGTCCGGACACTTACGATTTCGCCAAGGGCATGTCCCTGGGTAGCCACTCGTCGCCGTTGTCAGCGGCCGTCGTGGCACAGTCCGGAGGGAGGGTCTTTCCCTTCTTGGACCCTTCGGCCTCCCCGGATGGGTCGGCCTTCCTTTTCTTGTCTCACCCGGCGGTGGGGGGGGGAGAACTTTTCTCCTCCTCCTCATTTCCATGGGAGGAGGGCGCGTCGGACTCATCAGATGATGAGTCTGATAGAACCATCTTGCGCCGGAGACCCTTTCGGGTCCCCGCGGCCTTCTTCTTGGCCGTCTTTTCTAGCACCTCGTAAGGTGCTGGTGTCAGCATCTTCATTAGAAGAGCGTTTGCAGGATCTTCAGGTAGGGGGGCTGGGCAATCAAGCTGCTCCGCTGTCTTTATCCAGTCCGGTTAATGACATGAAAGCTTAGATCCAGCTCATAACTAAACCAGGGCGCATAAATACCCTGAGAGATATAAAAGCCTACCGAATGGGCGCGGCGCTTTGCGTTGATTCTGCGGTCCTCGGTGAGGGAGGGAGGTATCTCGGCGCCCTTGAACAGCACCCTCCAGACGTCCTCGTGCGTCGTGTCATAGAGCTCTCGCAGCGTCTGGTGCTAGGCCGAGTCGAACTCCCACAAAACCAATGCCCGTTGTTGGCACGAAAGTATCCGACGGAAGAGCATAACCCGAACCACCTTGACGAGCTTGATTTTCTTGCTCTTCATGTTCTGGATGCAGGTCTGTAGTCCGGTCAGCTCTACCAAATAACCCCAGGACAGGCCCTTCTTCTTCTAGGAGGTGAGCCGCGTGGGGATTCCAGATCGAAATTTGGGGGCCGCCACCAAGTTGGAGTCACGCGGCTCGGTGATGTAGAACCACCCTGATTGCCACCCCTTTACGGTATCCACGTAGGTACCCTCGAGCCAGGTGACATTGGGCATCTTGACCACCATGGCGCCTTCGCATTCTACTTGCTGGCCTCCCACCACCTTCGGTTTGACATTGAAGGTTTTTAGCCATAGGCCGAAGTGGGGCCTGATGCGGAGGTAGGCCTCGCACACGACGATAAAAGCCGAGATGTTGAGGATAAAGTTGGGGGCCCGATCATGGAAATCCAGCCCGTAGTAGAACATGAGCCCGCGGACAAATGGGTGGAGAGGAAATCCCAGTCCGCGGACGAAATGGGAAAGAAAAACTACCCTCTCATGGGGTTCGGGCGTTGGGATGATCTGCCCCGCATTCGGCAGCCTGTGCGTGATATTTGCAGGTAGGTATCTGGCCTCCCGTAACTTTTTGATGTTTTACTCTGTGACGGAGGAAACCCTCCACTTGCCTCCTGCTCCAGACATGCTTGGAGTGGTTTGAGAAGAGGAACGCGAGCTTGGGCGCTAGAGCTCGAGTGTGCGGGAATGGGAAAGTGAGAAGGAAGAAGGCGTGGGCGAAAAAAGTAGATCTTTGTCCCTTTTATAAGGGCGGAGGAGGCGATGAGTCTCCCCACTTGCCTGGCAAAACCGCTTATTCCCCAGGCGCCGTAATTAATGGCGCGGTTGGGTTACCCATGTCCGTATTGATGAGAATCCTGTGATAAGGGGAACACGATCTCTGCTTTGACAAGACGTATCGAGAAAACCGCCTCGCAATATGTGCGGAGCTGGTTGAGAAAAGCGGTTCAAATAATAACCAGGCCATGAAGTGATGTCATACTATCAAAACATGTCAGCAGATTGGATTTATGGAAGTATTATTCTCTCTACGGTGGTATGTGGAACTTATTTTACAGGGTCGGACACTATTCTTGCATTTAAACTCTTCCATGGTGTATTCGGAGGAAGAACTAGCCTTGCAATGCCGAAGACAACACTGCGCGCCGGACTGATCGTCATTGAAGCCTGGTTCAGGGGCTACTGAGGTAGTCCTAGATTAGGGGGTCTCCGGACAGCCGGACTATATCCTTTGTCCAGACTGTTGGACCATGAAGATACAAGATTGAAGACTTCATCTCATGTCCGGATGAGACTTTACTTGGCGTGGAAGGAAAGCTAGGCAATACAGATATGTATATCTCCTCCTTTTTAACTGACCTTGTGTAACCCTAGCCCCCTCCGATGTCTATATAAACCATAGGCTAGCTTCTAGGGTTTAGCCTCTCTGATCTCGTGGTAGATCTACTCTTGTAATACTCATATCATCAAGAACAATCAAGCAGGACGTAGGGTTTTACCTCTATCAAGAGGGCCCGAGCTTGGGTAAAACATCATGTCCCCTACCTCCTGTTACCATCTGCCTTAGACGCACAATTCGGGACCCCCTACCCGAGATCTGCCGGTTTTGACACCGACAACTGGCCCTTCCCAGAGAATCACTTCTGGTTCAAAGCAAGTGTTTCCAACGCCGAGGATTGGTTGAGCTGAAGTTCATTTCATTGCTTGTTATTTGTTGTGTGATGAAAACTTTAGTATTTACTAGAATGTATCATCGTTGTACTTGTGGGTTCATGACCTGTTTTATGTAATAAAATGATATGACTGTGATAGAATGGCTTTCGAGTCACTTCTCTGAGTGGGTGCTGCGACGAGGCAAAAAAATATTTTCCGAATACATAATTGTATGTGCATTGCAACAGGTTATCAGATGAGTCCAATCAACAATAGTACTACTACTATTTGTACTACCTTCACATGCTTCGCGCATCGGGCGGGTGTTTTTACTGTAGCTGTGAATCCCATCATCCTAGTTCCTCGGATGAGTCCAGTAGAAATTGCATTCTGATGTTTGGGTTCAAACTTTCAAAACTGCTACACTATCTCTACGTCTACACATACGTAATACAACAAGTTTTAAACTTGAGAATATCCACCCACCCTCACAAACAACAATTTTTAACATAGCACAAACTCCAGGAAATTTGGCCACAGTGTGAGGTGGGCCATATATTAATGTGTTCGCTGTACGTAACCAGCACCTCGAATGCTCGATATATAGTACACTAGGTTGGCATGGGCCAGAGCAAGCATTCACGTCCAGGAGTACGGCACACGCCACCAGCACGACTTCCATCTGACAACATATTCTTGGAGTCCGTGCTACAACTATCTCTTCAACCTCGTCGTTTCTCTAAGTCAGCCATCGCGCGGCGGGCGAGGTGGGGGTTTGCCGATAGTCGGTTTCCTCAACTGCGGTCCCACTTGTAAGGCCAACTCCAACTCACGACCCCAAATGGACCTCTATGGCTTCCCTCATGTGTGGGACGGAAGCCATCCCGCGTGGGCGCTAGGTCTGACAGGACGGCCTTGTCGTCAGTGTGTGACCTCTGTGGCAACTGTCTGCTCCCCACTAGCGTCTTCATTGACATGTGGTCCCGTTCCAACATGTCAGTGAGACCACGGCGAGTCCTTCTGTACAATTTCCGAACGGACGTCTATGTAGGCCGGGGCGCCTCTTCGTGTACCGTGGCAACCGTCCACCGACTCTTCACCTTTCCCTCTCGATTTGGAACTGCTATCACACGCTCTTCCTCCCTCCTCCATTTGCCTTCACCCTTCCATCTGCCATTGTTCGATCGTCTTCTCCATGGAGCGAACAGACCGGAAACGACCCCGTTATTCTTGCCCCGATCTGAATGATGACATGGCGGAATAACTCATTGATCGGTGCGACGTCATCACCTCGGCTAGCATGGCAGGTTCATTCAAGACCATTCTTGACTCAACTAATAACATCATTACAACGAACCCAAGGGTCCAGGAGTGGTTTGATCTCCCCTATCTTCTTCACCGTGACCCTGCTCACTGGCGCGTGGACGACGGAGGCCTCGCCTTGTGCAAGTTGGTGCCGCTTGATAATGATACGTGTGATGTTAATATGCCATCGCTTGAGGGTAAGACTTGGGCGGGCGCAAATGGAGATTGGGTTGTTTATATTGGGTACAACTGCGAGTGGGAACCTGTGAACGTGTACACTCGTCACCGGGTTCCACTCCCAAAAATCTTAGACTGCCCAGAGGTTGAGCACACCGGTATTCTACGTACGTTCAACTACGATCATCGTGACTGACATCTACAGAAGATAGCAATTTGTTGAGTTCCCAACCGCTCTTGGGGTTATAGGAATGGTTGTGTTGTCGCTATCTTCGACAAGCTTGTTGTCGCCCTTCAAGGTTCGACTTGATGGATATTGCTCAAAAGTCAGTTTCTATACACAGATGAGTACTATGATGCAATTCAATACGAGGGTCATGTGTTTGCTGCCACCACTCGTGGCACTGTTTTTGCATGGAATCCTTATGCTTTCAGTACGTTTGTCTTCCACCGTAATTATAATTGTTTCATCCACATGCATGCGGGTTAGCTAGTTTCCCTTTACTAATTAACCTTCTTGTGTTTCAAAGGTCCTGTGAACATTCCAACACCTATACTTGAAAAATTTTATAACCAAGGGGGAGATGACGACGATGATGATCACGAGCATGAGGACCCATATAGGAGTACTCAGTGGCGCCTGGCAACTTATTCCGATGGATCACCTCTTTTTGTCTGTATACAGGGCACTACTGATGTGACTAAGGAAGTAGGTGTTGTCTCCCATAGTCGCACTCTCCATACCTATTCCAACATCCGTTGCAGGGTATTCAGGATGAATACTACTATGCTAGCGCCAACACCTTCTCCCTGGTTTAGTACTGATACTCTTGGAGGAAACTCGCTCTTCCTTGGAGATAACTATCAAATCATGATGAAAGGCGATCCAGCTGCTGTTTACACAACATTCCTACCATTTATAAGAAGCAATTGTATCTATACCTCAGGCATTGCTATGCTTCCCTACCGTGGCTATCACAATATGGGTCATGAAATAGGCCGCTTCCGTCTGGATGATCCGTCCTGCGTTGGTCTCGAGATTGACAGTAGCTATCCCTTCCTAGAGAAACTCTTCTGGTTCAAAGCAAACGTTTCCAACGCTGAGGAGTGGTTGAGCTGAAGTTCATTTCATTGCTTGTTATTTGTTGTGTGATGAAAAATTTAGTATTTACTAGAATGTTTTGTTGGAACTAATCTATAATCCAACATGTATCCTTTTTGTCGTTATGTGTTGATGACTTGTTGTATGTAATGAATGGTACATTTGCATACGCATGTCATAAACTCAATTTATAAATGGTTTTCGACTCAATTTTGGAGTTTTAGTGCCGTAGTAGTATACCCAACATCTGTAGTAGTATGAAGTTACCACATCACATAGAGCCAACCAATAGTTAGTTCTAGTTAGATCAACTAGAGCTAGGTGTTGCATGGAGGCCGAGAAATATGGTGATAGCATGACTGCGTGAGGTGGGCTTGTACGTAGTATGATATAGGCACAGGGCTTGCCGTGTTTCCTACTCCTCCGGTCTAAATGTGGAGAAGATTTGGTCGAGTTCTTCCTTCTTCTGCCGACACGTGGGACATCCAACATCCAAGTCATGTCATGCAAGAAAATGGAGTGGTAGTTGAAGCCACGTGATGTGCATCCTGGGTTAGACTATAAATAGAATCTTACTACTCTTGAGTAACTCCAAAAGTGACCAACTAAGATCTTTATTGGATTTGTTTTTCATCACCAGCACGTCGAGGTGAAAGATCTGCAGGTTCAGTGGGTCCTCTTGCGTTTTCACTGACATGTGGGACCGCATGTGAGAAAACAGACGATGGGCTCCACGCGTCTGCTTGCTGGCTGAGAAGAGAGATAGAGGAGGGCTGAGCACGGACTCCAGGAAATTTGTTCTACGTAACCAGCACCTCGATATAGGCTCGATATAGTGGGGTGGCATGGGTCATAACTAGCATTCACGTCTACCAGTACGGCACATGCCACCTACACGAGTCCCATCCAACACCAATTTTCTTGGAGTCCGTGCTACAACCATCTCTTCTCCCTCCTGTTTTCTCAGCCATCGCGCGGTGGGAGGGGTGGGGGTTTGTCGATAGTCGGTTTGCTCAACTGCGGTCCCACTTGTAAGTGAAAATGCAACATAGCACACATTCCCCCTTGAGCGGCATGCCGGACCAATCGTGTGGGGGTGCGACGCCAACACGGCAGGCTTTTCCTTTTGAACTTGTAACTTGTAAAATTTGGTTCTGTTCCATGGCGCGACCGATAGATAGAAAAAACGATTTTCCCTAGAGTAATGAGAAGTTTGGTTCTGGCGCGGTTCATGCATGGAGTACGTACGAAAATTATGAAAGTTGATGTGAAAGGTAAGATAATTACTAGTAGTACCATATACTACTACATGCATTTGACGGAAAGATAAAGATACATACAGATCCATCAACGACATTCTCACGCCCTAGTGCGCCGGGTCACCAACCGACGTGTGACGAGTAGCGGCGTTGGCGGCGAGCTCAACATGCTTCTGAACAATGCCGTCCAAGGTTGCCCTGCGGGTCAAGAAGTCCAGTGACCTATCATCCTCCTATGACACGTAGTAGTCCTTGTGGATGATTTGCGCATAAACGTGGGTGATTATGGCGACAGTGTCTTGCTGTGCCAGGCGTTGTGCTGCGAGCGCAACCTCGAGGTGGACATTCTCTGGCGCGATGGTGGGCAGTCGTAGGGCCACCAGTGCATCAAAGAGGTTGTCACCATAGAGGCCGTTGAGGGTGGCGGGCATCACAGGGCCTGGGCGTGTGGGATGGAGGCGTACATCAAGGTCGTCCACGAGCTTCTCGACGACGGTGAACTTGTCGAGGAAGCCGACGAGGACCTTGTCGAACAAGGAGATGAAGCTATCGTCCAAGTGGCCTCTTGACCTGGCGGCCTCAAGCACAACCTGGAGAAGTTCCTCGGTGCCGGGCCGCAGGCCGGCATCATGGACCATCTGGCACAGCCGGCTGATGCTCACGCTCATCGCCTCCATGGGTCCAGCTTCTAGTCAACTGATCTTGCGATTGGGGTGATCACTCTTGCCCTTGGTTAGGGTGCGTAGGTGCGTAGGATTTCGTAGATTGGACTAGCGGGGAGCCTTTATATGAGAAGTGCAGACTGCGTTGCATTCACATGTGTGTTGGCCATCTACTGCTCGGCCCTCTACTGCACCTGCCTTTGGTTGTATGACAGGTGGGCCGGCCACCTGTTGGGCCCACGAGTCATTCACCCAAACGTAGGTGCAGTAATTCAATGAAGCTGCGTCCCCCTCCGTCCCAAAACACTTAGGCACGGTACATTAACTCCCTCCTCGTTTCTTATTTCGTGACATATCAACCAATGAGAGATATGGGCCGTGCATGCTTTCAATGACTGGAGACTACCAAACATGACATGCAGTGGTTAGTTCATTGCATGTAATCCTATTAATTAGCAAAAATACATTAAGTTCTCTCGCTTTCCCCTTTATCTTGGTCATGGTGCACAAGAGCATGGTTAATAGTATAGCCAGCTGCTGGCTATATGATGTTGCCATGTCATATAGAGCCATCACTTGTAGCCACTCATACAATAAGGTTAGCTATAAGGCCGGCTATAAGAGTACTACTTTTTATCATCTTCTCTCTCTCTTTCTTCATATGTATTGTATATCGGCCTAGGAATCCGCATATAGCGGCTCTTGCATGAGAGCCCACTGCTCTTTTTCACTTGCTTTAAGATGACTTAGACTAGCCACAGTGGGAGTAACTTCAGTAGTAACATCGAGTCCAACTCAACAAATTTGCTTATGTGGCAATGAGTTAATGAGGAGAGAGGTAGTTTGAGTAACTTAGCTAGTTACTGTAACATCACATGTCCCAATGCAATATGAGTCTATAATCTAATAAATGAGGATTTGCATGTTACCATACTTATGTTACTACCCACTATGAAAGGTAGTAACATAGTTTAGGGATATGTGTATGTTACTAGTGTATGTTACTCTTCATTGTGGCTAGTTATACACCTAGACGGAGGGAGTAGTATCAAGTCATTGGATGCATACGCACGCACGCCACGTCTCGTATTGGGTGATTTCTTTTTTTGTGGCAAAAAACAGGGAACAAGGTCGGTAGTTAATGCACCGCGCCTAAAATTTTTGGGATTACTATTGGTTTTCGTAATGTGACTAATGCACCAGTATGGAGGGAGTACAATAGTAGTCTTTGATTGCAATTTTTTGTTGGTAGCTTACAAAGCTGAGCGCTCGGTGAGTACAATAGTAGTCTGATTAATGAGACTTCACATTTGAGCCATCTACCGGAAGGAATAAAACAATACACCATGTATTTATTTACAGGGGAGTAGTACATTTTTTGTGCAGTTTGTCTAATTCACATATAGATGTTCTCCAAGGATGTCACATCTATTCTCCCACAAATAACATAGCAACAAGGAACAAAAAAGCTGAGACAAGAAAAAAATAGGCCACAAACATAGTGCACATCAGGTTAGATGTGACATAACTGTGTCACATCTAGATGTGTCCTAGACAGACCTTTTTTTGTGACATGCATTACTAGATATTGCTAGTCAAAGTACTAAATCCAGATGGACGTGGTAGTACTACAAAATCCAGACGGTGGTGCTAGTACTAGTAGTAGTACTACCAATGTAGTAGCACTGTACTACATGTTGGTCAAATTATTATGTGCTACTCCTCGCAGTGAAGTGATAAGACCCTGCACCGGAGATGACACCCGAGTATAGGCACCGTGTCGGCATAACATAGTTAGCCTCACTGTTTGCAGTCACTATCGTCATGGTTGTAGAGCTAGCCTGCTTACAGCTAGCCGTGTTCGACATAATTTCCCATAAGTAGATGCCCGTGCATTGCACGAAACACCAAGATTGGGGGTGGATGGTGCCAGCAACGGCCATCGCGTTAGATTTTTCCAGGGACTTCTAGATGTGGTGGGGAGGAGATAAGGCTAATTGTGAGAGACAAGGATGTGTTTGTAAATAGGGAACAAGTGCGGGCATCTTTTTGCAAAACTGGAGAAGTTTGGTTTGTATGCGTCAGATCTAGATCCGACGGCTAGTGGTAAGATGGCAGGCACAACATCATCACCAACTCAGGACCTCTTTGTTTCGCAGGATTTTGAAAACGCAGGAATAGGACACGACAATATTACATGTTTCAAACTGATATTACAAATGTTAGGAGTAATGCTGCACCTACGAAGAGGGAATCTAGGAAGTTTACGTAAGAACTTTTGTTACTTTAGGTGGATGCAGAATTATCGTATAAACTAAAATCCACCACCCTGACAAGTCACTAATGGGCAAATAAATTTTCGAGTCTCTGGCCACTTGATGTTTCAAAAACAAATTCAGCTTCTGCGGAGACTTTGTCATTTAGGCTTAGACGCTTGCGGTGATCAGCATGCCATTCATTGTTGCACCAGAGAACGCCAAACCTCAGTACCTTGAGCACACTTGCTTCCAGAACAAAGAACCTGACCAATGTAATCTCAAATGTGCTGCCTCGGTAGTTGATCAAATCAATTTCTGTAAGATGAAGATCAAGGCATTCGATGAGATTGTTATAGTGCAGCACATTTTTCACTTTCGAGTCTTTTTTATCTGCAAAATAAGAGAACATATTAGAGCAGCTGGCTATATAAGATTACCGTGTCATCAAGAGGTACCAATACCATTCTCTCATATGGTAGGGTCGGCTGGCTAGTGATATTCTCTCTCTCTCTCCTCTCATTTACCTAGGAGCACGTGAAGAACTTGGGCATTTGTTGCCTTCCACTATGTGGCCGATGCCATATTTCTCAAAAGTATGCCACATAATACGCATCAATGTTAAATCAAAAGATTTTGGCACCGCTCTCGCGATGTGAGAGAGTTGGCACCGCTATGCACACAGACCCACATGTATAAACAAATCAATCAAACCAACTACACCAACCTCTCACTCTCCCAAACAAGTGTTTTTTATTGCCTCAGTCCTCTCTCTCGCCCACGCAAGTGTTTTTTTCATTGCGTGAGTTAATTTGGCACCGGAGCAAAGTAGGTGATCCAGATTGGATCACCAGGTGAGCAATGGAGGGGCATCGATGCCAAATGCATCACAATTGAATTTGGCACGTGTTTTGGCCTACATAGTGGAGGGCCGTTATAGCCCACATTTGTACTACCTCGTATTTAGTGTAAAATTTTGACCATAGATTTACCTAAGAAAATGCCAATGCATGTCACCAAAAATTATACAATTTGAAATTATCAAATACGAATCCAACGATATAATTTTTAGTGACATGCATTAACATTTTTTCAGCTAAATCTATGGTCAAATTTTGATACTAGAAAATAGGAAGAGTAAACCAGGACGGAGGTAGTACTTGCTCTTAGGGTAACCATAGAGTTACTAGTCTAAGTTACTTTCCACTATGACTAGCCTAGGCTACTATATTAGTACAACAAAAAAAGATGAAGGTGATCACGTGAGAAAAAAATACTAAAAACATTTCTTTCGGTGCAGTGCGTAGATGCAGTTTTGAACACTACACTTGTCATCGTAATTTGGGAAAATTACGAAAAAATTGAGCTACGTTGTGATTACTGTTTACTAATAGGAAAAAGTTTCACCTCGATGAGTAGCTTCTCCGTGCACGGAAAGCATGTAAGGAATCCAACAACTTGATCCAGATTGGGGCCGATAGATTTTCTTGCCAAGATCTTCACTGTGCGCATAGACTGGGTCAAGATTGTGGGAATCATTTTCTGGAAGACGGTCGTGAATACATCAAGAAGAAATTTAAAAATGTGAATTTCAAGAAGAGGGAGAAGAAGATGAGTGATGTACCTGAACGATTACAGATCCAATAAAGAGTTCAGAGAATTTGGTAGATGAGTACACCAACGCTGTCAATTTCGGCGCGTTTATGACCCTGATTATTGTTGGACCTTCTAGATCAGATACAAGCAATCTCTCAAGGAAAGGCGCATTCTCAATGACCATAACGTGGAACAACTGGAGTGATGTCTTCCCAATTGATGTCTTGTTGCGGGGCCAGCAAGACACATAAATCCATCGGAGATTCGTCGAGGCGATGTGGAGGCTAATGAACCCGTGGATCTGCTCAAGACGAAGGTACTTGAGCATAGTAACGCTGCGGAGCAGGTGCTCCATAGCCTGCTTCGAGATGCCAATGTCAAAGAGGTCGAGCTGCTTGAGTTGAGGGAGAAGAATAAAGGCGCGGCATTAATCTTGGGAAGATACCAGGAGCTGAAGCTGGCGCGGCGCAACGTTGGCGTGAGGCAGAGCGCGGACGGCGGTAGAGAGCGAAATCGTCCAGCTTCAAAGCTGAGCTCCTCGAGCTGATCTAGGGCGGGGGATAAGAACCACTCGTCGAACTTGGCTTGGACCTTGCAGTTGGTACTAAACATGCGGATGTCAAGGCGTCTGGCTCGCCCAGGGTGCGATGAAAGGATCTTGGAGACTGCGGCCATGCGTTTGCAATCCTCATCGCAGAGGCAGCTGTTGACGGTGAGATTGAGGGGTACGCGGCGTCAGAGGGGGCGCCACTGCCGGGAGATCAGGGTGGTCCGCATGGAAGATTTGGTGGGGAGGAGGCCGATGATGACGAGCAGCATGTCATCGGGGAGGCTGCTGATGAAGTCCAGGCTTGCCGGATGCGGTTTTGGCTCGAGCCGCCTCCGCTTGTTGGCTACCTCGCCGTCCATCTCAACTGGCGGCGACGCCAGTGTACACGTGTGCTGGTGTGTGTTATGTGCTGGCCTGTTGGGTGTGTGCGAGTGCATCCTTCTGTGCATGCGCCGCGCAGTGGTCAATTGTGCGCGAGTGCATCCTTCACGCAGAAGAAGTGTGTCCTCAATGCCCCCTCAATTTACTAGCGTGTGGGGTGCTACCCCGAGTGGTTTCAACTATGTTTACTTCACCGCGTGTCAGAAGGGTCTCTAGTTTACTTATTTTCACCCACTGCCACATGGGCCAGCACACGAAGATAGAGAACACGAGCTGACAAGGCATCATGTGGATTGGTTGATCGGTCAACTAAACAATATACGGAGCTATACGCTGACATAGTGAGCATATAATCCGTCGGTATAGAGAGTTCGAGTGAGAGGGGAGGCCCGTGAGAGAGAGCAGAGAGAGAGAAAGAGCTACTCCCTCCGTTCGATAATGTAGTGCCAACATTTTTTTAAAGTCAAACTTTTGAAACTTTGACCAAGTTTATACAGAAATTACTTATATCTACAATACCAAAGATAAATGATAGTATGAAGTAAGTACATGTTGTGATGAATCTAATGATCGTTCTAGATGTAAATGTTTTTCTCCACATATACCTGGTCAAACTTTTCTAAGGTTTGACTTTTCAAAACATCCATATGCTTATGGACGTGAGAGAGTCCCTAACTAGAGAGAGATAGTGTGTGTGTGTGTGAAATAGAAAGAGTGAGTGAAAAAAGTGTGTATGCGTGTGTGAAAGAGACATGGACAACACACGATAAAAGTAGAGAAAAGGCGCATGTGTCTTATGCAAACATATCACACATGCATCTTCGACAACGGAAGCAAGGTGAGGAGATAGTGTGTGGTTGTTTGCAACCGAGAGAGAAAGACTCCTAGCACGTGGCCAAGAGGGGTCTGACAAATAAGGGAGAGAGGTCGAGAGAGACGTATGGAGAAAATGCAGACATGGGGAGGAGAGAGTGTATGTTTGTCATAGAGAGATCCCCTGGAGATCGTTATGGGACTATATGGGTGGGAGATCGAGTGACAAGGTGTGTGAACGATAGAAGATACCCCGAGAGATATCGAGATAGATGTATGGATGGAATGAGACAATACGTGTGTTCCCGATGGCTTGTGAGATATAGTCGTACTTAGGGGGGAGTGCGTGCTCCTATGATGGAGTGAGGGATTATGGTACTTAGGGGGGTGTGTGTCACATAGAGAGAGAACAAGGGCGGAGAGTGTTGGATGGCTCTATATGTAGCGCGAGCAAGACATGTGTATGTGTGAACCAGGGAGATATAAAGTTTGAGAGATATAGAGGAGCCCCGATAAGGATGAGTGGTGCGTCAGATAGCTGAGAGGGGGGAAGAGATATTCCATCCGCTCGACAATGCAGTGCATGTAAAATTTTTAGAAGTCAAACTTTGGAAACTCTGATCAGGTTTACGCAAATTTTATTTATATCTACAATACCAAAGATACATCATACGAAACTACATCTCATGAATCATGATGAATCTAATGGTATATGTTTGCCGTTCTAGATGTAAATGTTTTTCTCCACGTACATGGTCAAACTTTGTGATGTTTGACTTTTCAATAAATCTATATGCTATGGACCAGAGAGAGTGCCTAAGTCGAGAGAGATCAAGTGCGTGTGAAGGAGAATGAGTGCGTGTGCAAAAAGAGTATGTGTGTGAAACAGAAAAGGACAACAAACGATAAATTAGAGAGAGAGAGTGTGTGTGTGTGTGTGTTTTCATTTCTTATGCAAACATATCACGCATGCATCTCCGAGATAGAAAAGGGAGGTGAGGAGATACACGAAGATAGCAAGTGCATGATTTTTTTGCAACGGAGAGAGACACCCCTATAGCACATGTCCAATAGAGGTCTGGCCAACAAGGAACAAAGTTCCAGAGGGACACATGGAGAACATGGACGCATGGGGAGGGAGAGAGGGGGTGTGTTTGTGATAATCCCCTCGAGATCGTGAGGGGACTATATGGGTGGGAGATCGAGGGAGGTGCGTGCATGATAGAAAGATGCCCCGAGAGAAATCGAGATAGACCATGCACATGTTTGTGGCGGAGACTAAGATTAGCTAGTCATATACATATAGGGGGGACTACGTGTGCCTACATTTGAGTGACATAACATCATACCTGGCTAGGCATGAGATTGTGTGTGTGTGTGAGAGAGAGAGATGGAGAGAGAACAAGGGAGAGATATGGAGTTTTAGATGGGTCTATCGAGTGCGAGTGAGATATGCATGTGTATGTGTGACCCAGGAAGATGGAGAGTTTGATAGAGAGAAGCAAGAGCTCCGAGACGACAGAGTGGTGCGTGACAGAGTTACGGGCAACGAGCCAAGGAATTTGTGTGCGTACGATGAGTGCACCCAAGATATTTAGCTTGGACTAGAGAACCATACATAGTGTGGGAGAGAGACCTATAAATGGAGTATATATGCATGTGAACTAGAAAGACCCCCCCCACACACACAAAGAGAGAGAGAGAGATACGGAGAGAGAGGGAGAGGGACCAACAAGGTTTGTCTGTTGGATGCGTGCGACATAATTGAAGATTGTCAGCAAGAGAAAGAGAGAGAGAGAGAGAGAGAGAGCAGGAGTCCGGGAGAGGGGGAGGTCATGTTTTATGCATCAAAGACTGATATAAACCATGTTTCAATATAAACTTGCATTCAAATATTTAAATTGGAGAACATGTTGTCTGCAATCCACACATGAACAGAGATATG
Source organism: Triticum urartu (assembly GCF_056163025.1). Taxonomy (NCBI): domain Eukaryota; kingdom Viridiplantae; phylum Streptophyta; class Magnoliopsida; order Poales; family Poaceae; genus Triticum; species Triticum urartu. The sequence goes on from NC_141877.1 coordinate 365,311,629, forward strand.
TGTATATCAAAAAATTTGATTAATTTGACTTTGAACATGTTTATAGAGTACCATAATACTGTACAACATGCTACTCAATTGAGGTGTTCAATCTTGGATTTAGTTCACTATTTTGACCTGGTGAACGAGCTATTTCATTGAATCGAGATATTTCATTTTGGGTTTGATTCCCGTTTTTGAGTGGGTCAACTATTTGTCATATAGTAAATCGCTAGCAACGAGCATGTAAAAACACATTACTCCCGAGCATCATCTCTCCATCTAAAAAATAAGTGGCAAGCTAATATTTCAAAATTTGATTCAAATCGACTTGGTAAGGTAGACGTGGATGCTCGTTCTCCCAAAATTTGAACGAACCGTTAATCACCCTCTGCTCGGTGGAATTCACCTGAGCAAATAAATGGAAGACACGAAATTACCGGCCTATGTGGGACACGCATAAATTGGCCCGTTGTATGTCGAGGGTAGGTTCATAACTTCATCCAAGCACGCCTTCTCCTCTGCTGGAATGACATGTGCCAAATAATTCATAAACCATGGTCAGCAAAACACCCTCTCCTCACCCGAAATAGCTCGCCCCCACTATTTCAAAACACGCTCTCCTCGCCGAAAATCGCTCTCGCCCAGTATATTTCAAAACACGCCCTCCTCGCCCGAAATCGCTCACGCCCACTATATTTTAAAACACGCCCTCCTTGCCCGAAATCGCTCAAGCCAACTATTTGGGAGAAGCAAAGTTACCCTACTATCCCCGACCCTCAGTACACAGACCCAAACTGAGAAGCCTAAAGGCAGGGGTAGAACTGTAACACCCTCCCACATTTCAGACAAATGCATGCGTAAGACATGGTTCCCCCTCCCAATTCCCCATTCATACCTCGTGGGCGCCAAATCATGTTCTCCCCGGAAGCTCCCTTCTCCCGAGACGCGAAACCTCAGCCCCTCCTCCATGGCGCCCCGAACACCCCAGTACTAGCTACATGGGGGCAGAAGCCGACGACTGGCCAACTCTCAGATTTTATAAACGGCCACACAGAAGGTAATATTTTAAATTAAGAAAGCGTCGCATGGCGCAAAAGAACTCATTTCATATTACAGGATTACATGGGCATGTTCATTCAAAAATTACATCCTTGGCACACTCATCTGCCACTAAGCGGGAACCCTCCAGGACGCTCTCATAGTAATTCTCAGGGCAGTGATGCTCCTTGCCCTCCGGCGGCCCCTCCTTCACAAGCTTCACGGCGTCTAGCTTCGCCCAGTGCACCTTCGCCCGGGCAAAAGCTCTGTGTGCACCTTCAATGCAGACGGATCGCTTGATGACTTCAAGCCGTGGGAAGGCTTCCACCAGCCGCCTCACCAGGCCGAAGTAGCTGCCGGACAAGGGCTCGCCAGGCCACATCCAGACTATAAGGCCCTTCATGGCCTATTCGGCCGACTTGTGAAGTTCGACCAACTGCTTCAGCTGGTCGCTCAAGGACACTGGCTGTTCGGTCCCAGTATACTGAGACCATAACAACTTCTCCGTTGAGCTCCCCTCCTCAGTCCGGTAAAACTCTGCGGCATCCAGCACACTACAGGAAAGATCTGCAAACGCTCCTGGAGAGCTCCGAACTCGGGTAAGAGAAAGGAAAGTCTCCTTCACGTGCTTGCTTTGCATATTGAATGCCTTACCCGATGCTATCGTCTTTGCCGCATGAATCTCCTGGAGGGCCTTGTGGGATTCGGCCTTGGCGCTTTGGACGCTTTCAAGCGCCTGCGCGAGCTCGGACTCCCACGTCTCGGAGTCAAGCTCCAAGGACTCGTGCTTCTTGGCAAGAGCCTCGAGCTCTTGCTGCACTTCGCCCACTCGGGCTTCTTGTTTCTCCCGTTCAATACATTCTTTGGCCGCTTTGTGTTCGGCCACGGACAATGCCTTCCTCAGGGTCTCCACCTCGGTCGTGGCCCCTGACAAATTCATGATGATCCTATTACTTTACACAGAACTTCTTTTTAACTATATAAACTGGGGTATATCTTACCTTTGCTCTCTTCAAGCTGCCGCTTGGTAAGGCCGAGCTCGTCCTCGGACCGCTTCAGGGCCTGCTTCAGCGTAGAGACCTCCGCAGTACATGCGGCAGCGGCCAGCAGGGAAGCCTTCACATACACATAGACATACTCTGATTAGACTCCTGAGTTATCATTTGATACTCTATTCGGCTTTTCTTCGCGAACGCCGCACAGAGCATCAGGGGCTACTATCTATGCGGTAATATTTTTATATTTTGAATGCTTACCTCAAAGCCTGTTAGGAGGCTGGCGCAAGTGTCGGTCAGCCCGTTCTTGGCGGACTGAACCTTCTTAACCACTGCACTCATGATAGTGCGATGTTCTTCATCGATGGAAGCGCTGTGAAGCGCTTCCAGCAAGTTGTCCGGTGCCTCTCGTTGGACAGTGGACACCGACACAGATGGTTGGCCCCCCTTAATGGGGGACCGCCTGCCGGAGTCCGGAACCATTGAAGGTTCCGGCGCGGTGTCCGGCTGAGGCCCGAACTTGAAGCCCGTAGGAGCCTCGCTCCCTTGGTACCCGGGGTCCGGGAGGTCGCCGTGAGGCGCCCCCAGGACCGCCTACCCTTGGGACAGTGCCTCTTGAGACGCCACCTCGGTGTTGTTCGTAGGGCGAGGGGTGGAAGCCATCGGAGGAGAACCGATGTTCATATCCGACAAGCCCAAAGAGCCGCTCGACGAGGGTACGTCGAGACGAGCTCGGGCCGGACTGCATAATCAGGTTCGGCATGAGCAAAGGCAGTACAGTAAAAGATACCATGAAGTACTATGATGTCTGGACACTTACGATTTCGCCAGGAGCATGTCCCTGGGTAGCCACTCGTCGCCGTTGTCGGCGGCCGTCGTGGCACAGTACGGAGGGAGGGTCTTTCCCTTCTTGGACCCTTCGGCCTCCCTGGATGGGTCGGCCTCCCTTTTCTTGTCTCCCCCGGCGGTGGGGGGGGCGAGAACTTTTCTCCTCCTCCTCATTTCCGTGGGAGGAGGGCGCGTCGGACTCATCAGACGATGAGTCTGATAGAACCATCTTGCGCCAGAGACCCTTTCGGGTCCCCGCGGCCTTCTTCTTGGCCGTCTTTTCTGGCACCTCGTAAGGTGCCGGAGTCAGCATCTTCATTAGAAGGGCGTTTGCAGGATCTTCAGGTAGGGGGGCTGGGCAATCAAGCTGCTCCGCTGTCTTTATCCAGTCCTGTTAATGACATGAAAGCTTAGATCCAGCACATAACTAAACCAGGGCGCATAAATACCTTGAGAGATATAAAAGCCTACCGAATGGGCGCGGCGCTTTGCGTTGATTCCGCGGTCCTCGGTGAGGGAGGGAGGACAGCACCCTCCAGACATCCTCGTGCGTCGTGTCATAGAGCTCTCGCACCGTCTGGTGCTGGGCCGAGTTGAACTCCCACAAAACAAATGCCCGTTGTTGGCACGGAAGGATCCGGCGGAAAAGCATAACCCGGACCACATTGACGAGCTTGATTTTCTTGCTCGTCATGTTCTGGATGCAGGTCTGGAGTCCGGTCAGCTCTACCGAATAACCCCAGGATAGGCCCTTCTTCTTCCAGGAGGTGAGCCGCGTGGGGATTCCGGATCGAAATTTGGGGGCCGCCACCCAGTTGGAGTCGCGCGACTCGGTGATGTAGAACCACCCTGATTGCCACCCCTTTACGGTATCCACGTAGGTACCCTCGAGCCAGGTGACATTGGGCATCTTGCCCACCATGGCGCCTTCGCATTCTGCTTGCTGGCCTCCCACCACCTTCGGTTTGACATTGAAGGTTTTTAGCCATAGGCTGAAGTGGGGCCTGATGCGGAGGTAGGCCTCGCACATGACGATAAAAGCCGAGATGTTGAGGATAAAGTTGGGGGCCAGATCATGGAAAACCAGCCTGTAGTAGAACATGAGCCCGCGGACAAATGGGTGGAGAGGAAATCCCAGTCCGCGGACGAAATGGGAAAGAAAAACTACCCTCTCATGGGGTTCGGGCGTTGGGATGATCTGCCCCGCATTCGGCAGCCGGTGCGCGATATTCGCAGGTAGGTATCTGGCCTCCCGTAACTTTTTGATATTTTTCTCCGTGACAGAGGAAACCATCCACTTGCCTCCTGCTCCAGACATGCTTGGAGTGGTTTGAGAAGAGGAACGCGAGCTTGGGCGCTAGAGCTCGAGTGTGCGGGAATGGGAAAGCGAGAAGGAAGAAGGCGTGGGCGAAAAAAGTAGATCTTTGTCCCCTTTATAAGGGCGGAGGAGGCGATGAGTCTCCCCACTTGCCTGGCAAAACCGCTTATTCCCCAGGCGCCGTAATTGATGAAGCGGTTGGGTTACCCACATCCATATTGATGAGAATCCCATGATAAGGGGAACACGATCTCTGCTTTGACAAGACGTATCGAGAAAACCACCTCGCGATATGTGCGGAGCTGGTTGAGAAAAGTGGTTCGAATAATAACCGGGCCATGAAGTGATGTCATACTATCAAAACATGTCAGTAGATTGGAGTTATGGAAGTATTATTCTCTCTACGGTGGTATGTGGAACTTATTTTACAGGGTCGGACACTATTCTTGCATTTAAACTCTTCCGTGGTGTATTTGGAGGAAGAACCCGCCTTGCAATGCCGAAGACAACACTGCGCGCCGGACTCATCGTCATTGAAGCCTGGTTCAGGGGCTACTGAGGGAATCCTGGATTAGGGGGTCTCCGGACAGCCGGACTATATCCTTTGGCCAGACTGTTGGACCATGAAGATACAAGATTGAAGACTTCATCTCATGTCCGGATGGGACTTTACTTGGCGTGGAAGGAAAGCTAGGCAATACAGATATGTATATCTCCTCCTTTTTAACCGACCTTGTGTAACCCTAGCCCCCTCCGATGTCTATATAAACCGGAGGGTTTTAGTCCGTAGGATAACAGACAATCAAACCATAGGCTAGCTTCTAGGGTTTAGCCTCTCTGATCTTGTGGTAGATCTACTCTTGTAATACTCATATCATCAAGAACAATCAAGAAGGACGTAGGGTTTTACCTCTATCAAGAGGGCCCGAACCTGGGTAAAACATCGTGTCCCCTGCCTCCTGTTACCATCTGCCTTAGACGCACAGTTCGGGACCCCCTACCCGAGATCCGCCGGTTTTGACACCGACAGCTGGCCCTTCCCAGAGAATCACTTCTGGTTCAAAGCAAGCGTTTCCAACGCCGAGGATTGGTTGAGCTGAAGTTCATTTCATTGCTTGTTATTTGTTGTGTGATGAAAACTTTAGTATTTACTAGAATGTATCATCATTGTCGTTGTGGGTTCATGACCTGTTTTATGTAATAAAATGATATGCCTGTGATAGACTTACTAAATTTATGAATGGCTTTCGAGTCGCTTCTCTGAGTGGGTGCTGCGATGAGGCAAAAATGTATTTTCCGAATACATAATTGTATGTGCATTGCAACAGGTTATTAGATGAGTCCAATCAACAATAGTACTACTACTATTTGTACTACCTTCACATGCTTCGCGCATCGGGCGGGTGTTTTTACTGTAGCTGCGAATCCCATCATCCTAGTTCCTCGGATGAGTCCAGTAGAAATTGCATTATGATGTTTGGGTTCAAACTTTCAAAACTGCTACACTATCTCTACGTCTACGCATACGTAATACAACAAGTTTTAAACTTGAGACTAGCCACCCACCCTCACAAAGAACACTTTTTAACCTAGCACAAACTCCAGGAAATTTGGCCACAGTGTGAGGTGGGCCATATATTAATGTGTTCGCTGTACATAACCAGTACCTTGAATCCGCGATATATAGTACACTAGGGTGGCATGGGCCAGAGCAAGCATTCACGTCCAGGAGTACGACACACGCCACCAGCACGACTTCCATCTGCCAACATATTTCTTGGAGTCCGTGCTACAACTATCTCTTCAACCTCGTTGTTTCTCTAAGTCAGCCATCGCGCGGCGGGCGAGGTGGGGGTTTGTCGATAGTCGATTTCCTCAACTGCGGTCCCACTTGTAAGTCCAACTCCAACTCACGACCCCAAATGGACCTCTGTGGCTTCCCTCATGTGTGGGACGGAAGCCATCCCGCGTGGGCGCTAGGTCTGACAGGACGGCCTTGTCGTCAATGTGTGACCTCTGTGGCAAGTGTCCGCTCCCCACTAGCGTCTTCATTGACATGTGGTCCCGTTCCAACATGTCAGTGAGACCACGGCGAGTCCTTCTGTACAATTTCCGAACGGACGTCTATGTAGGCCGGGGCGCCTCTTCGTGTACCGTGGCAACCGTCCACCGACTCTTCACCTTTCCCTCTCGATTTGGAACTGCTATCGCACGCTCTTCCTCCCTCCTCCATTTGCCTTCACCCTTCCGTCTGCCATTGTTCGATCGTCTTCTCTATGCAGGGAACAGATCGGAAACGACCCCGTTATTCTTGCCCCGATCTGAATGATGACATGGTGGAATATCTCATTGATCGGTGCGACGTCATCACCTCGGCTAGCATGGCAGGTTCATTCAAGACCATTCTTGACTCAACTAATAACATCATTACAACGAACCCAAGGGTCCAGGAGCGGTTTGATCTCCCCTATCTTCTTCACCGTGTGACCCTGCTCACTGGCGCGCGGACGACGGAGGCCTCGCCTTGTGCAAGTTGGTGCCGCTTGATAATGATACGTGTGATGTTAAGATGCCATCGCTTGAGGGTAAGACTTGGGCGGGCGCAAATGGAGATTGGGTTGTTTATATTGGGTACAACTGCGAGTGGGAACTTGTGAACATGTACACTCGTCACCGGGTTCCACTTCCAAAAATCTTAGGCTGCCCAGAGGTTGAGCACACCGGTATTCTACGTACGTTCAACTATGATCATCGTGACTGACATCTACAGAAGATAGCAATTTGTTGAGTTCCCAACCGCTCTTGGGGTTATAGGAATGGTTGTGTTGTCACTATCTTCGACAAGCTTGTTGTCGCCCTTCAAGGTTCGACTTGATGGATATTGCTCAAAAATCAGTTTCTATACACAGATGAGTACTGTGATGCAATTCAATACGAGGGTCATGTGTTTGCTGCCACCACTTGTGGCACTTTTTTGCATGGAATCCTTATGCTTTCGGTACGTTTGTCTTCCACATTAATTATAATTGTTTCATCTACATGCATGCGGGTTAGCTAGTTTCCCTTTACTAATTAACCTTCTTGTGTTTCAAAGGTCCTGTGAACATTCCACCACCTATACTTGAAAATTTTTATAACCAAGGGGGAGATGACGACGATGATGATCACGAGCATGAGGACCCATATAGGAGTACTCAGTGGCGCCTGGCAACTTATTCCGATGGATCACCTCTTCTTGTCTGTATACAGGGCACTGCTGATGTGACTAAGGAAGTAGGTGTTGTCTCCCATAGTCACACTTTCCGTACCTATTCCAACATCCGTTGCAGGGTATTCGGGATGCATACTACTTTGCTAGCGCCAACACCTTCTCCCTGGTTTAGTACTGATACTCTTGGAGGAAACTCGCTCTTCCTTGGAGATAACTATCAAATCATGGTGAAAGGCGATCCAGCTGCTGTTTACACAACATTACTACCATTTATAAGAAGCAATTGTATCTATACCTCGGGCATTGCTATGCTTCCCTACCGTGGCTATCACAATATGGGTCACGAAATAGGCCGCTTCAGCCTGGATGATCCGTCCTGCGTTGGTCTCGAGATTGACAGTAGTTGTCCCTTCCCAGAGAAACTCTTCTGGTTCAAAGCAAACGTTTCCAGCACTGAGGAGTGGTTGAGCTGAAGTTCATTTCATTGCTTGTTATTTGTTGTGTGATGAAAACTTTAGTATTTACTAGAATGTTTTGTTGGAACTAATCTATAATCGAACATGTATCCTTATTGTCGTTGTCTGTTGATGACTTGTTGTATGTAATGAATGGTACATTTGCATACGCATGTCATAAACTCAATTTATAAATCTCGACTCAATTTTTGGAGTGTTAGTGCCGTAGTAGTATAGCCAGCATCTGTAGTAGTATGAAGTTGCCACATCACATAGAGCCAACCAATAGTTAGTTCTAGTTAGATCAACTAGAGCTAGGTGTCGCACGGAGGCCGAGAAATATGGTGATAGCATGACTGCGTGAGGTGGGCTTTTACGTAGTATGATGTAGGCACAGGGCTTGTCGTGTTTCCTACTCCTCCGGTCTAAATGTGGAGAAGATTTGGTCGAGTTCTTCCTTCTTCTGCCGACACGTGGGACATCCAGCATCCAAGTCATGTCATGCAAGAAAATGGAGTGGTAGTTGAAGCCACGTGATGTGCATCCTGGGTTAAACTATAAATAGAATCTTACTACTCTTGAGTAACTCCAAAAGTGACCACCGAAGATCTTTATTGGATTTGTTTTTCATCACCAGCATGTCGAGGTGAAAGATCTGTAGGTTCAGTGGGTCCTCTTGCGTTTTCAGTGACATGTGGGACCGCATGTGAGCAAACAGACGATGGTCTCCACGCGTCTGCTTGCTGGCTGAGAAGAGAGATAGAGGAGGGCTGAGCACGGACTCCAGGAAATTTGTTCTACGTAACCAGCACCTCGATATAGGCTCGATATAGTGGGGTGGCATGGGCCATAACTAGCATTCACGTCTACCAGTACGACACATGCCACCTACACGAGTCCCATCCAACACCAATTTTCTTGGAGTCTATGCTACAACCATCTCTTCTCCCTCCTGTTTTCTCAGCCATCGTGCGGTGGGAGGGGTGGGGGTTTGCCGATAGTCGGTTTGCTCAACTGCGGTCCCACTTGTAAGTGAAAATGCAACATAGCACACATTCCCCCTTGAGAGGCATGCCGGACCAATCGTGTGGGGGTGCCATGCGAACACGGCATGCTTTTCCTTTTGAAATTGTAACTTATAAAATTTGGTTCTGTTCCATGGCGCGACCGATAGATAGAAATAACGATTTTCCCTAGAGTAATGAGAAGTTTGGTTCTGGCGCGGTTCATGTATGGAGTATGTACGAAAATTATGAAAGTTGATGTGAAAGGTAAGATAATTACTAGTAGTACCATATACTACTACATGGATTTGACAGAAAGATAAAGATACATACAGATCCATCAACGACATTCTCACGCCCTAGTGCGCCGGGTCACCAACCGACGTGTGACGAGTAGAGGCGTTGGCGGCGAGCTCAACATGCTCCTGAACAATGCCGTCGAAGGTTGCCCTGCTAGTCAAGAAGTCCAGTGACCTATCATCCTCCTCTGGCACGTAGTAGTCCTTGTGGATGATTTGCACATAGACGTGGGTGATTATGGCGACAGTGTCTTGCTGTGCCAGGCGCTGTGCTGCGAGCGCAACCTCGAGGTGGACATTCGCCGGAGCAATGGTGGGCAGTCGTAGGGCCACCAGTGCATCGAAGAGGTTGTCACCATAGAGGCCGTTGAGGGTGGCGGGCATCACAGGGCCTGGGCGTGTGGGCTGGAGGCGTACATCAAGGTCGTCCACGAGCTTCTCGACGACGGTGAACTTGTCAAGGAAGCCGACGAGGACCTTGTCGAACAAGGAGACGAAGCTATTGTCCAAGTGGCCTCTCGACCTGGCGGCCTCAAGCACAACCTGGAGAAGTTCCTCGGTGCCGGGCCGTAGGCCGGCGTCGTGGACCATCTGGCACAGCCGGCTGATGCTCGCGCTCATCGCCTCCATGGGTCTAGCTTCTAGTCAACTGATCTTGCGATTGGAGTGGTCACTCTTGCCCTTGGTTAGGGTGCGTAGGTGCGTAGGATTTCGTAGATTGGACTGGCGGAGAGCCTTTATATGAGAAGTGTAGACTGTGTTGCATTCACATGTGTGTTGGCCATCTACTCCTCGGCCCTCTACTTCACCTGCCTTTGGTTGTATGACAGGTGGGCCAGCCACCTGTTGGGCCCATGAGTCATTCACCCAAACGTAGGTGCAGTAAGTCAATGAAGCTGCGTCCCCCTCCGTCCCAAAACACTTTGGAACGGTACATTAACTCCCTCCTCTTTTCTTATTTCGTGACATATCAACCAATGAGAGATGTGGGCCGTGTATGCTTTCAATGACTTGAGACTACTAAACATGACATGCACTAGTTAGTTCATTGCATGTAATCCTGTTAATTAGCAAAAAGACATTAAGTTCTCTCGCTTTCCCCTTTGTCTTGGTCATGGTGCACAAGAGCATGGTTAATAGTATAGCCAGCTGCTGGCTATATGATGTTGCCATGTCATATAGAGGAATCACTTGTAGCCACTCATACAATAAGGTTAGCTATAAGGCTGGCTATAAGAGTACTACTTTTTATCATCTTCTCTCTCTCTTTCTTCATATGTATTGTATATCGGCCTAGGAATCTACATATAGCGGCTCTTGCATGAGAGCCCACTGCTCTTTTTCACTTGCTCTAAGATGACTTAGACTAGCCAAAGTGGGAGTAACTTCAGCGGTAACATCGAGTCCAACTCAACAAATTTGCTTATGTGGCAATGAGTTAATGAGGAGAGAGGTAGTTTGAGTAACTTAGCTAGTTACTGTAACATCACATGTCCCAATGCAATATGAGTCTATAACCTAATAAATGAGGATTTACATGTTACCATACTTATGTTACTACCCACTATGAAAGGTAGTAACATAGTTTAGGGATATGTGTATGTTACTAGTGTATGTTACTCTTCATTGTGGATAGTCATACACCTAGACGGAGGGAGTAGTATCAAGTCATTGGATGCATATGCACGCACGCCACGTCTCGTATTGGGTGATTTCTTTTTTTGTGGCAAAAAACAGGGAACGAGGTGGGTAGTTAATGCACCGCGCCTAAAAGTTTTGGGATTACTATTGGTTTTCGTAATGTGACTAATGCACTAGTACGGAGGGAGTACAATAGTAGTCTTTGATTGCAATTTTTTGTTGGTAGCATACAAAGCTGAGCGCTCGGTGAGTACAATAGTAGTCTGATTAATGAGACTTCAGATTTGAGCCATCTACCGGAAGGAATAAAACAATACACCATGTATTTATTTACAGGGGGAGTTGTACATTTTTTGTGCAATTTGTCTAATTCACATGTAGATGTTCTCCAAGGATGTCACATCTATTTTCCCACAAATAATATAGCAACAAGGAACAAAAAAGCTGAGACAAGAAAAAAATAGGCCACAAACATAGTGGACATCATGTTAGATGTGACATAACTATGTCACATCTAGATGTGTCCTAGACAGACCTTTTTTTGTGACATGCATTACTAGATATTGCTAGTCAAAGTACTAAATCCAGATGGACGTGGTAGTACTACAAAATCCAGATGGTGGTGCTAGTACTAGTAGTAGTACTACCAATGTAGTAGCACTGTACTACATGTTGGTCAAATTATTATGTGCTACTCCTCGCAGTGAAGTGATAAGACCCTGCACCGGAGATGACACCCGAGTATAGGCACCGTGTCGGCATAACATAGTTAGCCTCACTGTTTGTAGTCACTATCATCATGGTTGTAAATCTAGCCTGCTTACAACTAGCCGTGTTCGACATAATTTCCCATAAGTAGATGCCCGTGCATTGCATGAAACACCAAGATTGGGGGTGGACGGTGCCGGCAACGGCCGTCGCGTCTGATTTTTCCACGTACTTCTAGATGTGGTGGGGAGGAGATAAGGCTGATTGTGAGAGACAAGGATGTGTTTGTAAATAGGGAACAAGTGCGGGCATCTTTTTGCAAAACTGGAGAAGTTTGGTTTGTATGCGTCAGATCTAGATCCGACGGCTATTGGTGAAAGATGGTAGGCACAACATCATCACCAACTCAGGACCTCTTTGTTTCGCAGGATTTTGAAAACGCAGGAATAGGACACGACAATATTACATGTTTCAAACTGATATTACAAATGTTAGGAGTAATGCTGCACCTACGAAGAGGGAATCTAGGAAGTTTACGTAAGAACTTTTGTTACTTTAGGTGGATGCAGAATTATCGTATAAACTAAAATCCACCACCCTGACAAGTCACTAATGGGCAAATAAATTTTCGAGTCTCTGGCCACTTGATGTTTCAAAAACAAATTCAGCTTCTGCGGAGACTTTGTCATTTAGGCTTAGACGCTTGCGGTGATCAGCATGCCATTCATTGTTGCGCCAGAGAACGCCAAACCTCAGTACCTTGAGCACACTTGCCTCCAGAACAAAGAACCTAACTAATTTAATCTCAGATGTGCTGCCTCGGTAGTTGATCAAATCAATTTCTGTAAGATGAAGATCAAGGCATTAGATGAGATTGTTATAGTGCATCACATTTTTCACTTTCGAGTCTTTTTTTATCTGCAAAATAAGAGAACATATTAGAGCAGCTGGCTATATAAGATTGCCGTGTCATCAAGAGGTACCAATACCATTCTCTCATATGATAGGGTCGGCTGGCTAGTGATATTCTCTCTCTCTCTATCTCATCTCATTTACCTAGAAGCACGTGAAGAACTTGGGCATTTGTTGCCTTCCACTATGTGGCCGATGCCATATTTCTCAAAAGTATGCCACATAATACACATCAATGTTAAATCAAAAGATTTTGGCACCGCTCTCGCGATGCGAGAGAGTTGGCACCGCTGTGCACACAGACCCACATGTATAAACAAATCAATCAAACCAACTACACCAACCTCTCACTCTCCCAAACAAGTGTTTTTTATTGCCTCAGTCCTCTCTCTCGCCCACGCAAGTGTTTTTTTCATTGTGTGAGTTAATTTGGCACCGGAGCAAAGTAGGTGATCCAGATTGGATCACCAGGTGAGCAATGGAGGGGCATCGATGCCAAATGCATCACAATTGAATTTGGCACGTGTTTTGGCCTACATAGTGGAGGGCCTTTATAGCCCACATTTGTACTACCTCATATTTAGTGTAAAATTTTGACCATAGATTTACCTAAGAAAATGCCAATGCATGTCACCAAAAATTATACCATTTGAAATTATGTTCAAATACGAATCCAACGATATAATTTTTAGTGACATGCATTAACATTTTTTCAGTTAAATCTATGGTCAAATTTTGATACTAGAAAATTGGAGGAGTAAACCAGGACGAAGGTAGTACTTGCTCTTAGGGTAACCATAGAGTTACTAGTCTAAATTACTTTCCACTATGACTAGCCTAGGCTACTATAGTAGTACAACAAAAAAGATGAGGTGATCACGTGAGAAAAAATACTAAAAACATTTCTTTCGGTGCAGTGCGTAGATGCAGTTTTGAACACTACACTTGTCATCGTAATTTGGGAAAATTACGAAAAAATTGAGCTACGTTGTGATTACCGTTTACTAACAGGAAAAAGTTTCACCTCGATGAGTAGCTTCTCCGTGCACGGAAAGCATGTAAGAAATCCAACAACTTGATCCAGATTGGGGCCGATAGATTTTCTTGCCAAGATCTTCACTGTGCGCATAGACTGGGTTAAGATTGTGGGAATCATTTTCTGGAAGACGGTCGTAAATACATCAAGAAGAAATTTAAAAATGTGAATTTCAAGAAGAAGGAGAAGAATGAGTGCTGTACCTGAACGATTACGGATCCCATAAAGAGTTCAGAGAATTTGGTAGATGAGTACACCAATGCTGTCAATTTCAGCGCGTCAATGACCATGATTATTGTTGGACCTTCTAGATCAGATACAAGCAATCTCTCAAGGAAAGGCGCATTCTCAATGACCATAACATGGAACAACTGGAGTGATATCTTCCCAATTGATGTCTTGTTGTGGGGCCAGCAAGACACATAAATCCATCGGAGATTCATCGAGGCGATGTGGAGGCTAATGAACCCGTGGATCTGCTCAAGACGAAGGTACTTGAGCATAGTAACGCTGCGGAGCAGGTGCTCCATAGCCTGCTTCGAGATGCCAATGTCAAAGAGGTCGAGCTGCTTGAGTTGAGGGAGAAGAATAAGGGCGCGGCATTAATCTTGGGAAGATACCAGGAGCTGAAGCTGGCGCGGCGCAACGTTGGCGTGAGGCAGAGCGCGGACGGCGGTAGAGAGCGAAATCGTCCAGCTTCAAAGCTGAGCTCCTCGAGGTGATCTAGGGCGGGGGATAAGAACCACTCATCGAACTTGGCTTGGACCTTGCAGTTGGTACTAAACATGCGGATGTCAAGGCGTCTGGCTCGCCCAGGGTGCGATGAAAGGATCTTGCAGACTGCGGCCATGCGTTTGCAATCCTCGTCGCAGAGGCAGCTGTTGACGGTGAGGTTGAGGGGTACGCGGCGCCAGAGGGGGCGCCACTGCCAGGAGATCAGGGTGGTCCGCATGGCAGATTTGGTGGGGAGGAGGCCGATGATGATGAGCAGCATGTTGTCGAGGAGGCTGCTAATGAAGTCCAGGCTTGCCGGATGCGGTTTTGGCTCGAGCCGCCTCCGATTGTTGGCTGCCTCGCCGTCCATCTCAACCGGCGGCGACGCCAGTGTGTTATGTGCTGGCCTGTTGGGTGTGTGCGAGTGCGTCCTTCTGTGCATGCGTCGCGCAGTGGTCAATTGTGCGAGTGCGTCCTTCATGCAGAAGAAGTGTATCCTCAATGCCCCCTCAATTTACTAGCGTGCGGGGTGCTGCCCCGAGTGGTTTCAACTTTGTTTACTTCACTGCGTGCCAGATGGGTCTCTAGTTTACTTATTTTCACCCACTGCCACATGGGCCAGCACACGAAGATAGAGAACATGAGCTGACAAGGCATCATGTGGACTGGTTGATCGGTCAACTAAACAATATACAGAGCTATACGCTGACATAGTGAGCATATAATCCGTCGGTATAGAGAGTTCGAGTGAGAGGGGAGGCCCGTGAGAGATAGCAGAGAGAGAAAGAGCTACTCCCTCTGTTCGATAATGTAGTGCCAACATTTTTTAAAGTCAAACTATTGAAACTTCGACCAAGTTTATACAGAAATTAGTGTGCAATACCAAAGATAAATGATAGTGTGAAGTAAGTACATGTTGTGATGAATCTAATGATCGTTCTAGATGTAAATGTTTTTCTCCACATATACCTGGTCAAACTTTTCTAAGGTTTGACTTTTCTAAACATCCATATGCTTATGGACGTGAGAGAGTCCCTAACTAGAGAGAGATAGTGTGTGTGTGTGTGTGAAATAGAAAGAGTGAGTGAAAAAAGTGTGTATGCGTGTGTGAAAGAGACATGGACAACACACGATAAAAGTAGAGAAAAGGCGCATGTGTCTTATGCAAACATATCACACATGCATCTTCGACAACGGAAGCAAGGTGAGGAGATAGTGTGTGGTTGTTTGCAACCGAGAGAAAGAGCCCTAGCACGTGGCCAAGAGGGGTCTGACAAATAAGGGAGAGAGGTCGAGAGAGATGTATGGAGAAAATGCAGACATGGGGAGGAGAGAGTGTATGTTTGTCATAGAGAGATCCCCTGGAGATCGTGATGGGACTACATGGGTGGGAGATCGAGTGACAAGGTGTGTGCACGATAGAAGATACCCCGAGAGATATCGAGATAGACGTATGGATGGAATGAGACAATACGTGTGTTCCTGATAGCTTGTGAGAGATAGTCATACTTAGGGGGGAGTGCGTGCTCCTATGATGGAGTGAGGGATTATGGTACTTAGGAGGGTGCGTGTCACATAGAGAGAGAACAAGGGCGGAGAGTGTTGGATGGGTCTATATGTAGCGCGAGCAAGACATGTGTATGTGTGAACCAGGGAGATATAAAGTTTGAGAGATATAGAGGAGCCCTGATAAGGATGAGTGGTGCGTCAGATAGCTGAGAGGGGGGAAGAGATATTCCATCCGCTCAATAATGCAGTGCATGTAAAATTTTTAGAAGTCAAACTTTGGAAACTTTGATCAGGTTTACGCAAATGTTATTTATATCTACAATACCAAAGATACATCATACGAAACTACATCTCATGAATCATGATGAATCTAATGGTATATGTTTGCCGTTCTAGATGTAAATGTTTTTCTCCACGTACATGGTCAAACTTTGTGATGTTTGACTTTTCAATAAATCTATATGCTATGGACCAGAGAGAGTGCCTAAGTCGAGAGAGATCAAGTGCATGTGAAGGAGAATGTTTGAGTGTGCAAAAAGAGTATGTTTGTGAAACAGAAAAGGACAACAAATGATAAATTTGAGAGAGAGTGTGTGTGTGTGTTTCTTTTTCGTTTCTTATGCAAACATATCACGCATGCATCTCCGAGATAGAAAAGCGAGGTGAGGAGATACACGAAGATAACAAGTGCATGATTGTTTGCAACGGAGAGAGACACCCCTATAGCACATGTCCAATAGAGGTCTGGCCAACAAGGAACAAAGGTTGAGAGGGACACATGGAGAACATGGACGCATGGGGAGGGAGAGAGGGTGTGTTTGTGATAATCCCCTCGAGATCGTGAGGGGACTATATGGGTGGGAGATCGAGGGAGGTGCGTGCACGATAGAAAGATGCCCCGAGAGAAATCGAGATAGACCATGCACATGTTTGTGACGGAGACTAAGATTAGCTAGTCATATACATATAGGGGGGACTACGTGTGCCTACATTTGAGTGAGAGAACATCATACCTGGCTAGGCGTGAGATTGTGTGTGTGTGTGTGAGATGGAGAGAGAACAAGGGAGAGAGATAGAGTTTTAGATGGGTCTATCGAGTGCGAGTGAGATATGCATGTGTATGTGTGACCCAGGAAGATGGAGAGTATGAGAGAGAGAAGGAAGAGCTCCGAGACGACAGAGTGGTGCGTGAGAGAGTTACGGGCAATGAGCCAAGGAATTTGTGTGCGTACGATGGGTGCACCTAAGATATTTAGCTTGGACTAGAGAACCATACATAGTGTGCGAGAGATACCTATAGATGGAGTATATATGCATGCCAACTAGAAAGACCACACACACACACAAAGAGAGAGAGAGAGAGAGATACGGAGAGAGAGGGAGAGGGACCAACAAGGTTTGTGTGTTGGATGCGTGCGACATAATTGAAGATTGTCAGCAAGAGAGAGAGAGAGAGAGAGAGAGAGAGAGAAGGAGTCCGGGAGAGGGGGAGGTCGTGTTTTATGCATCAAAGACTGATATAAACCATGTTTCGATATAAACTTGCATTCAAATATTTAAATTGGAGAACATGTTGTCTGCAATCCACACATGAACGGAGATATGCGTATATCAAAAAATTTGATTAATTTGACTTTCAACATGTTCATGGAGTACCATAATACTATACAACATGCTACTCGATTGAGGTGTTCAATCTTGGATTTAGTTCACTATTTTGACCTGGTGAACGAGCTATTTCATTGAATCGAGATATTTCATTTTGGGTTTGATTCCCGTTTTTGAGTGGGTCAACTATTTGTCATATAGTAAATCGCTAGCAACGAGCATGTAAAAACACATTACTCCCGAGCATCATCTCTCCATCTAAAAAATAAGTGGCAAGCTAATATTTCAAAATTTGATTCAAATCGACTTGGTAAGGTAGACGTGGATGCTCATTCTCCCAAAATTTGAATGAACCGTTAATCACCCTCTGCTCGGTGGAATTCCCCTGAGCAAATAAATGGGAGACATGAAATTACCGGCATATGTGGGACACGCATAAATTGGCCCGCTGTACGTCGAGGGTAGGTTCATAACTTCATCCAAGCGCGCCTTCTCCTCGGCCAGAATGACATGTGCCGAATAATTCATAAACCATGGTCGGCAAAACACCCTCTCCTCACCCGAAATATCTTGCCCCCACTATTTCAAAACACGCTCTCCTCGCCGAAAATCGCTCGCGCCCACTATATTTCAAAACACGCCCTCCTCGCCCGAAATCGCTCACGCCCACTATATTTCAAAACACGCCCTCCTCGCCCGAAATCGCTCAAGCCAACTATTTGGGAGAAGCAAAGTTACCCTACTATCCCCGACCCTCAGTACACAGACCCAAGCTGAGAAGCCTAAAGGCAGGGGTAGAACTATAACACCCTCCCACATTTCAGACAAATGCATGCGTAAGACATGGTTCCCCCTCCCAATTCCCCATTCATACCTCGTGGGCGCCAAATCACCTTCTACCCAGAAGCTCCCTTCTCCCGAGACGTGAAACCTCAGCCCCTCCTCCATGGCGCCCCCTGTCGGTTCAATATCCGGCGTATCTCGTAGTAGGGGTCCTAAGCTAGGCGTCTTCGAGCGATGGTAACATGGACACGGATTTTACCCAGGTTCGGGCCCTCTTGATGGAGGTAAAACCCTACGTCTTGCTTTTGATTGTATTCATGTGGGGATAGTACAGAGTACAGGTGTCTACCACGAGATGGTAATGAATATCAGATTGTCTATTGACTAGCCTGGCCTCGGTTTATATATGCACCATAGGCCTACGGTTTAGAGGAGAGTCCTTGTCTTGGGCGCCAAGTCTTGTGGAGTCTTCCTTGTTTGCGGCACGGGCTGTCCGAACTGGCCCAATAGTGAACTACCATGGGGGTCCTCGGCTCGATACACCTGTTCGGGAGATGACGTGTTGAGTACCCCCTAGTCCAGGACACCGTCAGTAGCCCCCTGAACCGGTATTCAAGTTGGGGACGCTCCTCGATTCTTCCGAACTGTTCCTCGTCTTCGGTCGTCGGTCTTGAAAACTGGTTCAACAAATCTTCTCATATTCGATCTTGAGGATCGCCAAAGTAAATCCGAAGAGTTTACACGTTGGGTATCCGAGGAGCCCCTTTAAGTTTCCGGACTTTATCAATGCCTTGTTATTTTTATGCCACACCTCAGGTTTGAAGTTGTTCCCGGGCGGCAGCGTCCTCTTCCATCCGAGCTCCAACGTCGGACCACATTTGAGGTATCTTTTGTAGCCGAGCACCAACGTCGAACCGCTTTCCGAGCTCCAACGCTGGAATGTATCGGAGCTCCAATGTCGAACTATGTCCAAGCTCCAATGCCGGACTGTATCCGGGCTCCAACGCCGGACTAAATCCGAGGTGTCATAAATCACCTTGGTTCAAAAAAGTTGAAGGAGTTTAGCCGAGCTTAATGCCGAAAATGCCCTCTATGGAGCCAGCCACTAGCGCTCGAGCTTTATGCTGGACTGCTTCCGAGGTGGTGCACCACACTGACTGTGGGCCGATTTTTGTCAGTACTTTTGATTGGTTCAATTTATTCTCTGCCAAGATATATAGCAAGTAGCCCTCAAGGTGTGTATCGGTCTAAAACCCGAGATGCACCTGAAAGATGACATAAGACCGCTGATCCCAGTAGCCGTTGAGACTCAGGTTGATTTGCAAAATAGGCCTAAGGATCAACTCCTAGCTCGGCAGAATACTTCGGGACACAAAAAGCGGCATGCTCAGTCCTCGAGACTCAGGTTGGGTGCGGCCGACCAACCTGAGGATCAAAATCTCCTCGAAAACTGTATTGCACTTAAAATTTTCTGCATTGGACAGGCAATGCAGTAGCCCCCGAGACACTGGTCGGGTGGCAACACCAGATCAGGGGATCGATGTGCCCCTTTAATAATTGTAAATAATAAGCGGGAAGCCTAGTAGCCCTCGAGCCTTAATGCAAGCACGGGTGGCCGAATTAAGGATCCATATCCATAGTAAAATCACAAATTATGTGTAATGACTCTATGTATCCAAGGACGTTACATCATTAATGCTCGAATCCGCATTGTACGAAACTTTCTTGACCGACCATCGACTTCCACCTCTGCGGCCAGTAGCCGAGGAGTGTTTGTCCTACTTTATAAAGCCTTTATGAGGGCAAAGATTTACGACAAACAAGGCAATCTGGCCATACGGTTTTATAAAAAAAAGGTACGTAGAGAGATATGTTATATTACTGTTTAACATAAGAAATCTATACCTACTATTAAAGGGAATAGGTATTATTGGTTTGGTTTAGTCCTTTTCGTTTGACTCATACACAGAGTATGCCACCTGGGCCAGGTACTTATATGTTGGTGGGCCTTTTATGGGCTTTCATAGAGACCACGAAAAATAATTGGGTCAAAATAAATCAACACTGTTGGAATTGAACACAGGACCTTCTATCTGGATCTTCGATATAACAACCAACGACCTATGCGCCATTCATATTTACTAATCCCAACTCACTCTAAATATATGAGTGGCAGTCCGCATGTTGAGGGCAAGCTAACTAAGCGGATGAGCTAATTAAAGGAAGGATTATGGGCTTAAATAAAATATTTAAGCGGATGTGGCTAATTAAAGAAAGAATTATGGGTAAACCGGTGGAATAATTAAAACAAAGACTGTGGTCTTAACAAATAGAATTTTCCAATAGATGAGGCTAATTAAATGAAGGACTTGAGTTAAAAATGTAGGATAAAAGGAAGGATTAGTAGGTTTCAATGTGTTGGGGGTGCTAAATTAGAAAAGGAATGATTTAACTCTTGACTAAAACGAGTGAGGACGTCATGGTAATTAAAGAAAGGATTATACCTAAATGAAATCAGTGAGAGATTATGCCCGACAAAGAAAGTATGAACATGGCTAAATTGCATCATATTTTTTATGTTCATTTTGTAGAAGGATGTTGGGTTGCAGCATGTTCTTCATAGTGAATCCGGTGCTGTGGGACATTATGCTTGCACAAAACATCAAATTTTCCCGTTGCAACGCACGGGCATATGTGCTAGTGTCTTCCAAAGAAAATAGTCCCGCTATCGGTTCCTTTCTTTGGGTTGTCATGCTAAGCATGATCATGAAACCTCAGCTCTAATGTAAGAGCAAAATATTGAGGATTTAGTTTGGGAGGCCAGTTACTAGCCCCAGTAGTGTTCGGCCACCGTCGAGGTCAAGCCGTAAACACTTCGGCCAATGTTATGAATGGCCCGTCATTTAACACAGTCATCGGATTGCTGAGTAGTTTACGCTTATTGTGACAGTCAGTTTTTGGCTTTCTCCACTGAGGTGCTTAACCATGTGAGCTAGAAGCACAATCGCAGTGGTTCTCCCTTTGCACACCTAGATGAACAAAGCGGAACGTAGGAGGCAAGCGCAGGAGCCAGGCAACCCAACTATTGACCGAAAACACAATTCGAAACCGATGCATATATAGCAATATCCGAAAATGTTTTTGCCGAATCTCTAAAGGTGTCCGGCGTTGCACTGCGAGACTTGTGCTGAAAATACACAAATAGTTTAAAAGTGCCACAAGCTTGGAAAACCAAAAAAACATCAGTAAAAACTTGACGTCGGAAGAAGATTATGTGTTTGGTGCCAATCCGAAAATTGGAAAAAAATGTGCTTCTGTCGTGCTTTAACATGACACATCCAATCTCAAGACTTCACGCGGGTCAGCCTACGGCTTCAAACTCCTTATCCCAAAGGTGGAGTACTTCTCCGAGGTCAGTTTAGCAAACTAAACTCAAGCGGCTTTCAGAGAGAAGACAGGCTATCCGGCTATTGACCATAAACTCGAGTCGAAAAAGGAGCGGCAGAAAAAGACTTTGCAACGATCAAGAAGAAAACACGTTTACTATAAAACAGCTCATATAAATTTTAAGAGCCCCCAAGTGACTTGGGTAAAAGAATTTTATGTATAATGATTGTATGTACCGAAGTACTTATATCATATCTGTGTTCACCCAAACTTGAAACGCGTCTTAACCGACCATCAGCTTCTTCCTCTTCGGCCAGGGACCGAAAAGTGTCATGTACTCCACCTGTCGAGAGTATCGACGGTGTTTGCGATGACTAGGCAATCAGGCCATAAGGCTATAACAGACAAAGCGCGCTCAGGGAACTTATGCTATATTACTGACGAAGTGTAAGAAGCATCTTCGAAGAAAATAGTACCCCCACCGATACCTTTCTTCGGTGCTCATTATTACTATGAGACTTGTGCAATAGATTTTTTTGTACTCATGAGTTCTGTTGTGTGCTGACCATGATTGAAAACAATAAGAGCGCTAGCTTTCGTCTTTCACCGAGTCTGAGGTCAGAGCTCGGATGACCCGGTCGTGACAACCGCAGGGGTAAGCACAGGAGCCAGGCAACCCAGCTTGCGGAACACTTAAGTCAATGTGGTGCATACTGTGGCGTAATACACGAACAAGGAATGAAGCCGTACAAGTATAATCATATGCAAGAGGAAAAGCTTCATGAAGGAAGCCCCCAAGTAAACGGGGTATTTGAATTTGTGTGTCACAAACAAAGTTTTGACAAGGATGTTTTTCACAAGCCACTTTTTGGTGCTGGAGCGACGATGGGGGGTTGCCAACCCAGGGCAGCGCTCCAAGGCGACAACACAATTCGGTTGATGGTGGTGGGCGACGAGGACACCAGGCCGGGGGGATAGTGCGGCCCGATCTAAGTCAATTTCCTGCACAGGTATAATTGTGCAAACCAAAAAATAATAATGAAAAAGGGCGCATAATTAATTTATGCGAAAAAAGTTTGGTAAACATGGCCTGAGTGCTGCGGCTAGGTTGATGGCGCGTTGGCGATAGCAACAATTTTGCAAAGGAGATAATTTGTACAGTACAAATCTAACTGAAAAAATATCACCTGACCATCCATCAATCCGCAGCGATCACCCAGCAGACTCTCAATGAAAGCACCAATGTCGGTTCAATTTCCTGCGTATCTCGTAGTAGGGGTCCTAAGCTAGGCGTCTTGGAGCGATGGTAACATGGACACGGATTTTACCCAGGTTCGGGCCCTCTTGATGGAGGTAAAACCCTATGTCCTACTTTTGATTGTATTCATATGGGATAGTACAGAGTACATGTTTCTACCACGAGATGGTAGTGAATATCAGATTGTCTATTGACTATCCTGGCCTCGGTTTATATATGCACCGTAGGTCTAGGGTTTAGAGGAGAATCCTTGTCTTGGGCGCCAAGTCTTGTGGAGTATTCCTTGTATGCAGCACGGGCTGTCCGAACTAGCCCAATAGTGAACCACCATGGCGGTCCTCGACCCGATACACCTGTTCGGGAGATGACGTGTTTAGTACCCCCTAGTCCAGGACACCGTCACCCCCACCGCACCAAATTCACAGCCGCCCTCCTCTCTAATCCCGGAGACGATGTCCATGTGCCATCGTGCACTGGGTCGTGTGCCTCTTACTCCATGTTGTCGGAGCTGCCTCGACGATGGCCGCATGAACCGTACAGGAGCCGATTCACCCTCGCTGTTGTTCACTGTGCCGGAGCGGCTCCAACTTTGGACCCGTCTAGAGCCCCGATGCCGCTTCCCCGTAGCCGTCGACCATCGCGTCATCTCTGCTTCCCTGCCACCGGTAGCCACCGCAACCACGCCGGCCTCACCAACTAGGCAGCTGGAGCTGCCTACTTCACCGGCCCGCCAAATAGGTCGCACCCTCATCTCGAATCACTTTATTTAGGTGTTAGTTGTTTGAATTTTTATTCTGGGCCAATCGATTCCCAATGGGAAGCCGCACCCCTCGAGCCGGCGGAGCTCCTAGGCTGCCGGTTGGCTGGTGTCTAACGTAAGGGTGCGGGGGCGCAAGTTTGCCGCGGAAGCAGCGCTTAGATGGCTATCTTAGAGTTGCGTGGGTTGAAGGTACTGCCGCTGCCAGGTCTGGATGACGACGAGTCTTTGTGAATTGTCCCGGGGGCGGCGCAACCACGACAGTGCGGTGGCGCGAGGAGCGGGGTTTTGGTCGGGGCCACGGACGGCGGAGGCAGGCTGCTCTGCCGATGGTCGCTGGCTCTTCGGGGAAGATTCTGAACAGTGTCAGCCGGGAGGCACAAGACGGCCATCAAGCCATCCGACGTAGATCGGATAGAACCAAAGTAACATAAAATCATGTGACCCCAATTTAGTCTAGAGTCAACAGACGTGTGACCACTCTCGTACCTTGCTGTTGATCTCTTAGGGTATTTCTTTATATCAGAGAGATGTGTCATTCTTAACATTATGCGTTTTCTGCATCTTCAGCCACACCGTCTTCTGACTCACCGCAACTGCTCCAACAAGGGAAGCATACACCAAAAGGGAGCTATAGTCCCCACTCAACAGTTCCCTGCATCGAATGCGCGTGCCCGACGTGGACAACCACAACAACTGCAGGGCCATCAACAAGTCAGCACATGATGCTCACTCCTATGGATGGTGGTCAGATAGGTTGTACCCTCATCTTACTTGTGTGCAACACTTATGGCTTTGTTATTCATCTAAGCATGGAAAATAGATTATCACATTTCACAGTATATTCATGTTGATCTCTTACGGGTCTTGTTCAGGAGTTAACGTTGTTCCGTAGTTCACCTAAGAGACTTGTTCTTTAGGTAACATTGTTCCATAGTTATCATCCATCAGCCAATGCTATCCCACAGGCCGGTGAGTACAGTATTATACCACTTCTAGTATAACCTATTTTGTTCCTTAATACTTGCGTGCGCCATCTAGTTAATCTCGAGTACAAACGATACATATTCTGTAGCTTTCATCTGTGTTCTCCCTTTAGTTTTTGAGACCTGTTGCTGCTAGTTAACCCCAGTCCTACTATTTATGTCGTCTCCTACAGGCACTCATTACATAAATCTAACTACTAGTTGTCTTCCATGCATATCAGATATAATTGCACATACTGATTTATCCACAAGAACCTCACGGAGCAATGTAACGGCCAACAAACTTGACATCAATGATACCCAATATGATGGAATATGTAAAGGCAGTTCCTCACAAGACTTGCAGAAAGATGATGAATCCTATTCACCAGGTCCTTGCTCTAACTAGGCCCTTGATATGTGTACATCATGCATATAATGTCCTAGAGTGCATCTACTCTATTGCAATGCCTTGTGCTTCGCCTGCTGATCATGCATGCAAATATGGCATGCTTTCCTGTTTTTCAGTACCTATTCCATTAATGATAACATGTTTTCAAATTCAAGTATTGTCATTCTACTCTACCGCAATGCCATCTGCTTAGTTTTGAAATCATGCTTCTCAATATCTTATGCATTTTTATTCATCAGCATGTACTTCATATGTCTACCATACCATGTTCTTTTTTTACATTGAAATGCTGTTCTAGTGGTCTCTTGCGATGCTATCTTAGTTTCCCAATCATACACGCATATGTTGCCTTAGTGTTTTTCTGTAATGTATTCCGCTAGCATACAATTTTACATTCAAGTAGTGTTTTTTACACTGTTGTCCTGTCATATCCCTAGGTCTTACATCATACTCCCTCCGTCCGGATTACATGTCATAGAAATGGATAAAACTGGATGTATCTAGAACTGAAATACGCCTAGACCCATCCATTTATTTCCGGATGGAGGGAATACATGCCAATATGTCATGCCTTTCTATTCTTCAGTACCTATTCCATCTCTGTTGTAGCATGTTTTGTAATTGAAGCACCATTCTTCTATATAAGGCATGCAAGGGGAAGACGGCTATGTTAGAATCTGAAGGGTTACAAACCAGATCTTTGCAAAAGATCCAAAAGCCAGGAGATATAAAAACCAACTCCAGTTTTCATAGATACTGCTCTAGCACAGAGAAACCCAACTCCCACTGATAATAAGCAGATTCCAGTGGCCAAAGAACTAGTCCGCTCCAGTCCAGCAAAAATATGTCAAGGGGGAGTCCAACTAGGATTCCCAATCCTAGTTGGATTCCCTTTCATATTCCAAGAGGGGGGAGGAGGGAAGGAGAGGGAGAGGGAAAGGAAAGAGGGGGCCATGCCCCCTCCCCCTAGTCCAATTTGGACTTCCCTTGGGGGGGCACACGCCACCCTGTGGGCTATCCTCTCATACTCCCTTATGGCCCATAACTTCCCCGGGGGTTCCGGTAACCCCTCGGTTCCTCGATAAATATATAAAACATCCCAAAACCTTTCCGGTGTCCGAATACCTTCGTCCAATATATCAATCTTTACCTATCGACGATTTCGAGACTCCTCGTCATGCCCGTGATCTCATCCGGGACTCCGATCAAACTCCGGTCATCAAAACACATAACTCATAATACAAATCGTCATCGAACGTTAAGCGTGCGGACCCTATGGGTTAGAGAACTATGTAGTCATGACCGAGACACATCTCCAGTCAATAACGAATAGCGAAACCTAGAAGCTCATATTGTCTCCTACATATTCTACGAAGACCTTTATCGGTCAAACCGCATAACAACATATGTTATTCGCTTTGTCACCAGTATGTTACTTGCTCGAGATTCGATTGCCGGTATCATCATACCTAGTTCAATTTTGTTACCGGCAAGTCTCTTTAGTCGTTCCGTAATGCATCATCCCGCAACTAACTCATTAGTCACATGCTTGCAAGGCTTGTAGTGATGTGCATTACCGAGAGGGCCCAGAGATACCTCTCCGATACTTGGGGTGACAAATTCTAATCTCGATCTATACCAACTCAACAAACACCATCAGAGACACCTATAAAGCATCTTTATAATCACTCAGTTATGTTGTGGCGTTTGATAGCACACAAAGTGTTCCTCCGGTATTCGGGAGTTGCATAATCTCATAGTGAGAGGAATATGTATAAGTCATGAAGAAAGCAATAGCAATAAAACTAAAACATCATAATTCTCTAATGATGTGACCCCGTTCATCAAATGACAACACATGTCTATGGTCAGGAAACTTAACACATTACATCATTCTCTAATGATGTGATCCCGTTCATCAAATGGCAACACATGTCCTTCAAAATGTTGGATTAGAGATCCTCATCACAATTCTAAATTTGCACCGAAAGCACATGAAGGTTTTATGCTTGGTTACGGAAAGGACTTGCACACCTACAGAGTCTTCAACACCTTTCACCACAAGGTTGTTGAAACTGTAGATGTGCGGTTCAATGAAACTAACGGCTCACAAAGAGAGGACCTACCTCCTGTGTTAGATGAAATGGCACCTTAGGAATCCATTAAATTCAAGGCTACTGAGGATGTCATACCTACCGAAGAATCTGCTGAAGAAGTCATTCCAGAATGTGAAGAGCATCATGCTGGTGCACCAGAGGAAAATGGCTCTGAAGAAAATGCAGATCCCACTCAACGTCGTCAACCGGCTCATCCTCGCGTCACAAATGAAGTGCAAATTGAGAAAATCATCGACGTCCTCAAAGCACCAGGTCCTCTCACACGCTCAAGGGCTTATCATTTGTCTAACTTTTGTGGGAACGTTGCCTTTGTCTCTATCACAGAGCCCACTAGAGTTGATGAGGCATTTCTGGAGCCTGAGTGGATTCAAGCGATGCAAGAGGAATTGCATCAATTCGAGCTCAACAATGTCCGAGAACTTGTCAAGTGACCTGACCACGCAAGCACTATATCATCAGTACCAAATGGATCTACCGCAACAAGCATGATGAAAATGGCCTTGTGGTGAGTAATAAGGCACGTCTAGTAGCTCAAGGCTATACACAGGTTGAAGGAATTGATTTCGATGAAACTTTTGCACCTGTTGCTAGACTTGAGGCTATTCGCATATTGCTTGCTTATGTTAACCATCATAATATCATCTTATATCAAATGGATGTGAAAAGTGCATTCCTCAATGGTAATCTTGAGGAAGAAGTATATGTTGCTCAACCCCCAGGTTTTGAAGTTCCTAAGCATCCTGACAAAGTCCTCAGACTCAATAAGGCCCTCTATGGCCTCAAGCAGGCCCCTTGGGCGTGGGTATGATACTTTCAAGGAATTCCTCATTAAGAAAGGCTTCAAACCCGGTTCACTTGACCCAACTCTTTTCACCCAAACCTATGATGATGAATTATTCGTGTGCCAAATATATGTTGATGATATTATGTTTGGCTGTACTAACCAATGTTACAGCGACGAATTTGCCTATATGATGAGTGAGGAATATAAAATGTCTATGACGGGAGAATTGAAATTCTTGTTAGGTCCTCAAATTCGACAACAGCGTAACGGCAACTTCATATCTCAACAGAAATACCTCAAGGATGTGTTGAGGAAATTTGGCATGCAAGATTGCAAAGGCGTCAAAATCCCTATGCCCACAAATGGCCATCTATGTGCTGATGAAAATACTATAGACTTCAATCAAAAGGTATACCGCTCCATGATTGGCTCTTTATTGTATCTATGTGCATCTAGGCCAGATATTATGCTTAGTGTTTGCATGTGTGCCCGTTTTCAAGCTACACCGAAGGAATCACACCATAAGGCTGTGTAGCATATTGTCGGGTGGTAGGTGCGACATATGCCAACGGGTGGCTTATCATTGTGGGAGCTAGTAAGACGTCGCCGGTGCCTGGAAACGGGATGAGGCGAAGACATGCACGCCGGCGAATCTTACCCAGCTTCGGGGCTCTCCGTGGAGATAACACCCCTACTGCTGCTCTGCGGGGTCTCCGCATGATCACTAGATGAACAAGTAGCTACACGATACTCCTTGAGCTGTTCGGCGAGAGGAGGAAGAAGGGCACGGCTCGCTCTCTTCTCCTCCCTATGTGGTGTCTAAGACTAGCAGGGATCAACCCTTTGCATGGGTGTCCCGGGGGGTTTATATAGGCCTACCCCCAGGGGTACAATGGTAATCCGGCTGGGCGTGGGGCCCAGCCGTCTATGTCTACACTCGCTGGCTTCTGCGCCGACTGCTGGGGCCCGCCGGCTGGTGGGTCCCGCCGGCTACCGGCTCCTTGGTCGTCAGGCAGGCCCCACTGTCCAGGGCCTTGTCGGCGGCTGGTTACTGTGGCTCAATCCTGGTGACGAGGGCTTCGCCGAGGTGGGCGTGGCTACAGTGCCGCCGTCCGGCGGGTGATCACTGTAGCGTCACCGCATCTTGTCTACTTAATGGGGCGTCTCCTTCGAGGGAGGTGGCAAGCCGGCTGTGGGGAGCCGGCTCTGTCTCGGGCCGACTGGGAGAGGCCTGGCCACCTTCAGGTGTCTCTCTGCCCGAAGGGGCCCACCGCCCGTAGGCCGCGCTGGCAACCCGTCGTGGATGACGTCAGGGTCAACGTGGCAACAGTGCCGCACCGGACGGGTCATGGCCACCCGTACGGCGCACTGTGCCAGGCGTGCTCCGGGATTCTTGGGTGGCAGGCTTTGCTGTAGCCACGCCCCGTCACATCGCCGTTATGTGGATGCAGACTTCGAGGGTACGATCTTGACCGCTTTGTGGGAGCCGGCTTCTAGGAGTCGGCCTTCTCGCGGCCGGCTTCTAGGAGCCGGCCCTCCTGCGGCTTTCTTCATGAGGGCTGAAGTCGGGCTGCCTTCCGATAGCCGGCCTGGGAGACAGCCGGCAAGGGGAAGGCGGCCCCGTGTCTTGGATTCTTGAGGGCCAAATCGGCTCGTAATTTTTTCAGAAGGGCCAGGGGGAGCCGGCTAGGCTACCCATGGTTATTTACTCCGACAGTAGTCCCCGAAGCTGATCGAGCTTCGAGGCTGACAAAGGGACGAGAAGCTAGGTCAGCTTCCTATCCCGCGGGGCCGGCTTTGCTTGTGCGCGCCGTCTTCGGAAAGCTCCATTTCTCGTATGCGGGAACACGGGCCACGTGGCAAGGAAATCCTGCCAACGCACGCGCGCGACGGGACGCCGCCGCAGGCCCGGGCCCGCCACTCGTAGGCCTCGGCCCGAGCACGGATCTTCTGCGGCCCACATGGACCGCTCGCCTTCCCGCGGCGGTTTTATTATGCCATCAGGGCACAATAATCGCGGGATGTGGGGGAGTGGGCGCAGTTGATCCCCACGTTCCCCCACGCCGCGCCTCCTCGGCTCCGCCGCGCAGGTCTATAAGTAGGAGGAGGAGGGGGAGCGGCAGAGGCTCGCACGCTCTGCCTCACTCCGCCCCTTCTCGCCTTCCTTCTTCTTCTCTTCGCCGCCGCAGCAACCCATTGCCGCGCTGTTCCGCCGTCGCTTCGTCTTGCTCCCCGCCGCATCACTCCCATGGCGCTGTCGAGCTCGTGGGATGGCTCCAACGTCCACGAGGACCACGTCGAGTTCCTCCGCCGGACGCGGTGCCTGCCGGGCGAGAACTTCGTGCGGGTTTGTCAAGCGCCGGCGAGGGAGATTTCGCCGGCACTGGAGGAGGGCGAGCGGGTGATCTTCCGCTCGCACTGCCTGCGCGGCTTCGGCCTCCCGGCGAGCGGATTCCTTCGAGCCTTCCTCGAATTCTACCACCTCTAGCCGCATCACCTCACGCCAACGCGGTGATGCTGTTGTCGGCTTTTGTCACCCTGTGCGAGGGCTTTCTTGGGGTTCTCCCCACTCTCGAGCTCTGGGGGGAATTCTTCCAGAGCAAACTCGGCACCGTCGTCGCAGGCGTGCCCGCCCCCTGCGGAGCCTTCATTTCCATGAGGCGGGCGAGCAAGAACAATCCGTTCCCGTCCATCCCGCTGATCCAGTCGGTGAAGCTCTGGCAGAAGTCCTACTTCTACGTGAAGAACGTCGCCCAGCAAGGCGACTACGTCAACCTGCCGGCTTACGTAGCCGGCCCGCCGGCTGGGAGGCAACCTTCGTGGAGCTACCGGGCCAGGTCGTTGTCCCAGGTCGGGAACGCAGCCGTCTCCCGGCTTCGGGTGATGATCCAGTCGGAGGGCCTGACCGGAGCCGACTTGGTGGCCGCCTTCGTGGAGCACCGGGTACTTCCGCTCCAAGGCCGGCCTCACATGATTTGCCAGATGAGCAGACGCTTCGACCCGTGCCGGCTGAGCACCAGGGAGATGCCTCATGTAGAGGTGTCTTACATGGTGAACTACATCTCCAACTACAAGCTCGCCGAGGATTGGCGATACGGCAAGGAGCCGTATTCCCGCGCCAACCCTCCGCCTGCCGTAAGTTTTTTCTTCTTTTCTTCCTTTTTGTAGCCGGCCTCATGATAGCCGACCCTTGATCAATTGGTTTGCCTTTAGCAGAACCCTCTTCTTCCGCCGACAGCCGGGGCCGCGGGGGTAGAGCGCCAGCTCCTCCCCGACCGCACGGTGGACGACGCCGACGATACGGACCTGGGAGCGGCCGCCATGGAAGACGCCATCGTGGGGGAAGGCGACGAGGCCGGATGCATGGGACTCGGGGCCGGCTTCGAAGACTAGCCGGACGACGACAAGGTCGAAGCCGCCCCGCACTGCCAGCCGGCGCCTGATCATCAAGGCGCGGGCTCATCTGCCATGCCGGCTGCCAGTGGCGGCGCGCAGAAGCGCCGGGCCGCGTCGACCTTCTTCGGCAGCCGGCCGAAGAAATCCAAGGCTTCCACGGCGGCGACCAAGCGGGATGAGGCGGCCGCGAAGGCGGCCTGCTTCCGCAAGGCAGTGAAATAACCGCAGGCTATCTCGGCCTAAGTCGTCGAATGTCTTGCATATATTTTTTTGTTGTCTTTTTCGACTTAAGCTCTTCTAAACCTTTCTTTGCTTGCCGGATAGGGCGCCGCTTTCCCTTGAGTGAGGTCCTGGCGGCTCCATAGTCAGGCCGACTGGAGGGTCCTCAAGCTCCCGTCGCGTGGATCCCCGCGCCGACCTTAGGGAGGCCACGGAGTGGAAAGCACGGGAGGCGCGGGAGGAGCGGGAGGCGGCGGAGCGAAGGACCGCCCAGGCGACGAAGGAGCAGGCCGACGCGGCGGCCAAGGCCCGGGCGGAGGCAGCAGCCGCGGAGGCGGAGGCAGCAGCCACGGAGACAGAGGCGGAGGCCTCGCACAACCAGCCCCCGCTGCTCGTCGTTCCCCTCCACACCGTGGCCCCCAACATTCCCGTGCCCACGTCGGAGGAGGTCGACCAAGGCCCGCCGGTGATGGAGAGGAGGGAGGACCACGTAATCTTCATGGAGGGGGCGCCGCAGACGGCGCCGACTCGAGCGGGCCAAAGCGGCCAATCAGCTGCGGCGCCAGAGCAGCCGTCCGGGGGCGAGCCAGAGGCAGGGGCCGGCCTCAAGGCGCAGCCGGCATTGCGCCGGCGCGTAGGGGGTGGCGCCGCCGCGTCGGAACCGCACCGAGCAGCGGGCGCCAGCCAGACAGCGGAGGCCCTGGAGGCGGCCAGCGCCAGCACGTCCGAGTGGACTCCCAGCGGGGGGACGGGCGAGCTGAACGCGGCGGCCCAGGAGGTCCGGAACCGGCTTCAAGCTCAGGCCGCCTCGCTGCAGCGATACACCCAAGAGTTCCTCGCGACGCGGGCCGTCATCCGGGTGAGTCTTCTGGCCTTGGTTATTTTGCTCTTTTGATTTCTTCCGTGGGGGCGCGTCAGCGCACCCACTGGGTGTAGCCCGAGTTCCGAGTCGGCTGCTGCGCAGGCGGCTTGAAACTTACTAGGTTCTGACAACTTAACTTATCCTCGCCTCCTGTATAATCTTCCAGGAGTATCATAACCTCCGCGCAGCCGCCTTCAACTCCCAGGCTCAGGAGCTGGGCCGGAGAACCGAGGACCTGACCAGCAGCCGGAGTGCGTGTTTGTCTCATTCATCTCCTGTGGGGGCGCGTCAGCGCACCCACTGGGTGTAGTCCCCGAGATTCGGGCCGACTGCTGAGCAGCCGGGTCAGATCTTCCTTGACGACTTCTTCCTTATTAATTTTTCCTTTGTCTTCATGCTTGCAGGAGCCAATGCCGACTTGAGGGGGCAGCTCAGCGGGGCCCAGGCCGCCCTTCGCGCCAAGGAAGCCGAGTACAACTCCTTGGTCCTGGAGCGTGACCGCCTGGCCAAGAAGTTGGCTGGCCAGGAGGAGAGCCACAAGGCGGCCCTGAAGAAGGTGCAGGACAGCGAGGACGCCCTGAAGGCCGAGTTCGAGACCGAAGCGGCGGGCTGGGCTGAAGCAAAGCAAGCGCTCAGCGAGGGCTTCAGTCGTATCGAGGATCTGATCGACGGTAAGCCACCTTCTTCACTCCCTGCTTGCCCCTTGATCCCTGATTTGTGTTCTGACTTGTGCTGCTTTTTGTTCTCTGTGCAGACTACTTTCCCGGCTACTCCATCTTCGCCACCCAATCCATCGAGGCCCATCGCGAGGCGCGCCGGCAGGCGGGGGCTGAAATCGCGCCGGACGCGAGCCAGACGCTTGAGGAGCAACTCTTGGCGGTCCAAGCCCGGCTGCAGCCGGCTCACCGTATGCTCCGCCACCTCCAGCGCACCGGGGCGCAGTTGTTGGCCGCCCTCTGGCCAAGCGAGACGATTCCCCGCACCCCGAGTCGGACTGCCGACTGGCTGGAGGTTGCGGTTGGCCGCTTCGAGGCCTGGAAGGCATCGGCAGCCCGGCTTGGAGCTGGGTGGGCGCTGGAGTTCGTCCGAGCCTGGTATCCGGGGCTGAACCTGGACCAGCTGCGCACCTAGCGGCTGGAGGCCGACGAAGAGATGGAGGAGGTGCAGCCGGCTATCGCTCAGCACGCTTCGACGATCGCCGAGTGTACTGACATCAGCGTCTTCGCTCCTGAAATTAATGACGACGGCGTTGCCCAGCCGGAGGAGTGGTTCGGGCTGGACCCGGTAGCGGGTGAAGACTCGGCAGAGGAGATCGCCTCCAGCGACGAAGGCAAAGACGACGAAGGAGAGGAAGGCGAAGACGTTGAGCCGACCGATGAAGCGGCCAGCTAGCCTCAACCTGATCGTGCCTCCGGCAACAAGGCGCGTGCTAGCGCTCCCTCTGCGGGAGGCGGTGATCATGCCGAGGTTCGCCAGCTGGCCACTCCTCCAGCTGGCACTGCCGTCTCCACCGACCTGCCCGACTCTCCAGTCGCTCCCTTGGCTTAATCTGCCGTCCTTGTTTTTTCCTGCTTGTTGCCTTTTGAACAATTTTATTAAACTTGCGCAGTTCCACCCACTGGCGGTGTATTCGAACTATGTTGAATGCTGGCCTTTTGAAGGTCTTTTATGTAAATATTATTGTGTGCATGTTTGGTTTCCATTCGTGTATGCTTTTTATCCTTAGGCTGTTTCCTTTGAGGCCTTCCCCTTTTGGGAAGGCAAGTACTCAAGCTTTCTTAGATTGAAGCGAGGTGAATGGAAGCCGGCCGGCCGGCTACTCTGGTAGTCGGTCGATGGTGGGAGAAAAACCGGCTTTTGTTTTATTAGTCCGTTAGTCCCTAGTCGTTTTTCGTGTGGGCGTCCTTTCCTGCCTTTAACTCTTGCCAGCCGGAAAGCCGGTTCTTCGATCTGCGACTTTTGGCAAGAGAAGGCTTGGGAGCCGGCACACTACTTGTCTGACTGCGGGTAGGACTTCTAATATAACTCCAGGCGGCCAGTCCCCGGGCCGACTAGTCGAACCCGGTGCCGGACGGAAAAAGTGAATGTAATGACAAGGTCATAAGCATGATACTTTTCATTCATAGCTAAAAGATGGCAGTCCCCGAGCTCTCCTCGGGGGGCCTATTGTCTCATACTTAGTACAAAAGTTAGCGTGATACATACTGCATTTCAACTGTAAAATCTTTGGAGGAGGTTGGCATTCCATGGTCATTCCGACTCCTTGCCGGAGTCGTCTCTCTTTCGTGCCTTCGGCTTCTGCGCGTCGATCAGGTAGTAGGAGTCGTTGCCTAAGGCTCTGCTGATGACGAAGGGACCCTCCCAAGGGGCCGAGAGCTTGTGCTGGCCGGCTGTTCGCTGGATCAGCCGGAGCACAAGATCGCCCTCTTGGAAGGATCATGGCTTGACCTTCCGGCTGTGGTAGCGGTGTAGGCCCTGCTAATAGATGGCGGACCGGCTGAGGGCTAACAGTCCGCCTTCTTCCAGCAGGTCGACGCCGTCTTCTCGTGCTTCCTTGGCCTCCGCTTCCGTGTACATGGTTACCCGAGGCGAGTCGAACTCGATGTCAGTTGGGATGACCGCCTCGGCACCATACACGAGGAAGAAAGGAGTGAAGCCGGTTGACTTGTTTGGTGTAGTGCGCAGACTCTAGAGGACGGCCGGCAGCTCATCGAGCCAATAGCCGGCTGAACGCTCCAGTGGTACGACCAGTCGGGGCTTGATGCCGGAAAGGATGAGGCCGTTGGCTCGCTCGACCTGGCCGTTTGACTGCGGGTGGGAAACGGACGCTAGGTCCAACCGGATGCCTTGCATCGCGCAGAAACGTGCCAAGGCTCCCTTGGCGAAATTCGTGCCATTGTCGGTGATGATGCTGTGTGGCACGCCGTACCGAGTTGTTATATCTGCGATAAATGTTACGGCAGTCGGCCCATTCAGCTTCTTGATTGGCTTTGCCTCAATCTATTTGGTGAATTTGTCCACGGCGACAAGCAGATGTGTCATGCCGCCGCGCGCTGTCTTGAATGGGCCCACCATGTCCAGTCCCCAAACGGCGAACGGCCAAGTGAGGGGAATGGTCTTGAGTGTTGAAGCCGGCATGTGTTGCTTGGAGCTAAAGAGTTGGCATCCTTTGCAATGTTTAACTAACCCCTTGGCGTCATCCAAAGCAGTCGGCCAAAAGAAACCATGGCGGAAGGCTTTGGCGACGAGTGATCTTGAGGCCGCATGGTGGCTGCATTCTCCTTGGTGGATGTCTCTGAGGATTGCAATGCCCTTCTCTTGCTTGACGCATCGCTGGAGGACTCCAGTGACACTGCGCTTGACGAGTTCTCTGTTAACGATTGTGTATGCTCCGGCTCGGCGTTGGACTTGTCTTGCCTCTGTTTCGTCAGCCGGCAGATCTTGGTTTATTAGCAAGTTGAGGATGGATTGAGGCCAAGATGGAGATGTGACTTCTTCTATTGCCAACACGGCTACTGCGACCAGGGCGGGCAGGCTGGGCGGTGAAATGCTGGAGTCGGCCGCCGCATGTTGTGTTGGTGTAGACTCCGGGCCGACTACCGCAGTCCCCGAGCCGGGTGTGGCAGTCCCCGGGTCGGGTGTAACTACGGAAGTCCCCGAGCCGCCTGCTGATGTCCCCTGGCCGACTATCAAAGTCCCCGGGTCACCTGCTTGGTTCTTCGAGCCGGCCGCGTCGGGGTCAGGCGGCACGAAGATGGAATCGGACTCTGGAGACGGCTTGAGGAGGCGTTGTAGAGAGACACCGGTTGGTATTGCTTGCCGAGTGGAGCCTATTCGAGCCAGGGCATCAGCTGGCTCGTTGTCGGCTTGCGGTACGTGGAGGAACTCGCATCCTTCAAAATACCCACTGATCTGCTGAACGAGGAAGCGGTAGCTTGCCATATTTGCGTCCTTGGCATCCCAGTCGCCGGATGATTGCTGGACCACCAAGTCCGAGTCGCCATAACATAGGATCCTGCGAATGCCAAGTTCTTTGGCAAGCCAGAGCCCGTGTATGAGCGCCTCGTACTCGGCCACGTTGTTGGAGGCAGCAAAGTGAATTTGCAGCGTGTATCTGAGCTTGTCGCCTTTGGGAGAGGTGAGGATGACGCCGGCTCCCAAGCCAGTGCGCATCTTGGACCCATCGAAGTGCATGTGCCAATGAGTGGAGTCGAGAGCTGGCGGTAGGTACTGGGTCTCGGCCCAGTCGACGAGGAAGTCGGCTAATGCTTGGGACTTGATGGCGGTGTGAGGCTGGTAGAAGATCGTGTAGGGGCCAGCTCGATGGCCCATTTCGCCACCCGGCCGGATGCATCCCGGCTGCCTATGATCTCGGCCAGCGGGGCGGTGCATACGACCGTGATGGGATGCTCTTGGAAGTAGGGCTTCAGCTTCTTGGCGGCGAAGTACACGCCGTAGCACATCTTCTGGTAGTGCGGGTAGTTCTGCTTCGAGGTAGACAACACCTCGCTCAAATAGTACACCGGCCTCTGGACCGGCTGGGCTCGGCCCTCTTCTGGGCGTTGGACTACGATGACGGTGCTGACCACCCGGCTGGTTGCGGCAATGTAGAGGAGCATGGACTCTTTCTCAGTCGTCGCCGCCAGGACAGGCGGCGTGGCCAGCATCTTCTTCAGCTCGTGAAAAGCTTGGTCGGCTTGGTCATTCCACTCGAAGTGGTTGGTCTTCTTCATGAGACGGTAGAAGGGAAGAGCTTTCTCTCCGAGCCGGCTGATGAAGCGGTTCAGGGAGGCCAAGCATCCGGTAAACTTCTGGACGTCTTGAAGTTTGGTGGGAATCGCCATTCTCTCAATGGCCTTGATCTTTACTGGGTTGCATTCGATGCCGCTTTCGGAGACCAGGAAGCCTAGGAGCTGGCCGGCTGGCACTCCGAACACGCATTTCTCGGGGTTGAGCTTGATTTGGAATCGGCGTAGGTTCTCAAATGTTTCCTTGAGGTCTTCCAGCAAGGTGCCGTGCTTATCCGTCTTCACCACAATGTCGTCTATGTAGACGTGGGCATTTCTGCCGAGCTGCTTGAGGAGGCACTTCTGCATGCAACGCTGAAAAGTGGCACCGGCATTTCTCAAGCTGAATGTCATAGTCAGGTAGTAGACGGCTCCGAATGGCGTGATGAAGGCGGTCTTCAGGCGGTCTGCCGGATCTAACTTTATCTGGTGGTATCCTGAGTAAGCATCCAAGAAACTCAACAGCTCGCATCCGGCCGTGGAGTCTATCACTTGGTCAATCCTTGGCAGGGCAAAGGGATCTTTGGGGCAGGCCTTGTTGAGGCTCGTGTAGTCTATGCACATGCGCCACTTGTTATTCTTCTTTAGCACGAGGACCGTGTTGGCGCGCCACTCTGGAAAGAAAACTTCCATAATGAAGCCGGCTGCCAGAAGTCGGGCTATCTCCTCTCCCACAATCCTTCTTTTCTCCTCCGACAGTCGGCGGAGGGGTTGTTTGACTGGCTTTGCATCTTCTCGGACGTGTAGTTTGTGCTCGGCGAATTCCTTCGGAACACCCGGCATGTCCTTGGGGGACCATGCAAAGATGTCCCGATTCTCACGGAGGAAATCGTTGAGCTCGCCTTCCTATTTGCTGTTTAGGTTCGCCCCGATGACGGCAAACCTCTCTGGGTGCTCGGGGTCAAGAGGTATCTTCTTCGTCTCCTTGGCCGGCTGGAAAGATCCTTGAGCATCATGCTCCTTGGGATCGGGGGACAAGGCCGACTATTTGCCGGCCATGGCCACGACTCGGTCCAATATCTTCTTTTCTTCGGCAATCACAAGGGACTCGGCCAGCCGGCTGCTGGCTGTTGCGCACTTGGAGGACTTCTTGTAATCGCCGGCTATGGTGATGATGCCCTTGGTGCTCGGCATCTTCATCTTGACGTATGCATAGTGGGGAACTGCCATGAACCTGGCCAAGGCAGGTCGGCCAAGCAATGCATGGTAGGGGCTCTCCAGGTCCACCACTTCAAACCAGATCGCTTCCCGGCGGAAATGCTCCTTGTCCCCAAAAAGTACATCAATCTTGATCTTGCCAATGGGGGCGCAGGACAGGCCGGGTACGATGCCATGGAACACAGTCCGAGTAGGCATGAGTTGCTTCGTCTTGACGTTCAGCTTCTCCAGGGTGTCACAGTACAGGATGTTGATGCTGCTCCCGCCGTCTATCAGCACGCGGGAGAAACGGGCGGCGCGTCTATCCGTTGCAAGGGTGGCATCCAAAACCAACGCATAAGAGCAGGGAGACGGCATCACCTCTGGGTGGTCGGCCCGGCTCCAGCTGATAGGTTTTTCTAACCAATGCATGTGCTCGGCGGGGTTGGCAGCGACCATGCCGACTTCTTGGTGCTCTCGGCGTTTGTTGCGCCGGTCTTTGGGCTGGCTTGTAAAGATGACATAGGCGGCATGCTCGTCGGGGAACTCATCGTGCATGGCTCCGACTGCGGGCCCAACGGTCGGTAGCTGCGGAGCCGGAGGCGGCGGACCGGCAGGCGGAGGCGGCGTGAGCCCTTCGCCTTTGGAGATTCGGGTGAGCCAGTGGCACTTCCGGGTCGTGTGGTTGGATGGCTTCGCGCCGCTGTGGAACTTGCACGGGGCGTTGAGAGTCTTCTCGTAGGAGAAGGCCGGCTGCCAAGCCGGCTTGCCGCCCCTCTGCTTTTTGGGCGCGGGCCGCCCTTCAGGCTACTCGTCTTCGACTGTGGACACCTACCGACTGGTGGAGGGCGGCACGGGGCCCTTGCGCTTATGGTCGTTCTGGTGTGGGCGTCGACTGGAGTCCCCAGCCGGCGTATTGGGCGCCGGGTTGAGTACCTTCCCGGACGCGTCTACCCGGAGTTCGGTCTTCATTGAGGAGTCGGCGGTGGCGTACTTGTCCGCTATGACCAGAAGCTCATCGAGGGTAGTCGGCTTGTCGCAGAGGAGCTTGTGCTTGAGGAGGGTGCCTTCTCGGCACCCGACAGTGAAGTATTCTATGGCTTGCACCTCGTGCACCCCTTCGCAAGAGTTGCGGAGCTCGGCCCAACGCGTGAGGTAGTCGCGATTGGACTCGGCGGGGCCTTGTACGCACAAGGAGAGCTGTCTGGGCTTGGGAGCCCGCTTGTAGGTGCTGGTGAAGTTGCGGACGAAGGCTTCTGTGAAGTCTAGCCAGCTATTGATGATGTATGGCTTGAGGCTGTTGAGCCAGGTCCAAGCCGTGCCCTGCAGCATGAGGGGCACGTACTTCACGGCAACGCGCCTGTTGCCATTGGCTATGCTAACCGCCGTGGAGTAGTCGATCAACCAATCTTCCGGCTTCATGGAGCCGTTGCACTTGGGCGTGTCTCTTGGGAGCGAGAACCCTTTGGGGAAAGGCTCGTCGCGGATGCGGGGGTCGAAGCAAGGCGGGCCGACATCGTCTTCTTCTTCCAGCGCCAGGGATCGCGCCAGGCGGTCGATCCGATGGCGGGCGTCGTTCTCGCCGACTCCTTCGCGGCGACCTAGCCGGCCGCTGAGAGTCGGATGCGTAACAGGCGGTGGGGTGGGATATCTCTCTCCACGGGGCCGAGGCGGAGGCGGGTTGCCCCGCCACTCCACGGCCCAGGGGTGGCCTTCTGCGTCTAGCTCGATGGAGACTCAGGTTCGGCTTCGGCTGGCAGCCGGCTCTTTCTCGCGCCGCGCGCGTGTTTTACCCGTAGTCGGCGTCCGGGACGTAGCGCCGTGATCTTGGCGCAGGGGAGGGCTTTCCGCGCAGGTGTCGGCTTCGTGCCGTTGCGCGGCTGCATCGATCAGCTGCTGGATGCGTCGGGTCATGTGGGGGAGTTCTTCGGCCCCTAGTCCATCTAGCTCGTCTACGGCCGCCTGGGCGGCGCGCAGGTTCTCGAGTGGAGTAGCGTAGACTGGGCGGTCGACGCCTAGCGTATCGGCGACGACAGCGCCGCGCTGTCTGACAATGCCGGCCCGGCTGGGCCCGCCTGGGGGCGGCGTGCCAAAGGCGGCGCGGTCGGCCTCGCGTCGGTGGGCCTCAGCAAGGCGTCTCATGGAAACCAACTTCCGGCCCTCCGTGAGGAGGGCGAGGCGGCGAGCCTCCAGTGCTTCAGCGTCGGCATCCGCCGGGAGGGGGATGGACAAGTCGTGGACCGCCGCGTGCGGGGCGTCGTGGGCGCTCTCGTCAGAAGCGCCGCCGTGGCCGATGACCATCACCTCGGTGGTGACAGCGTCGCAGCCATCGACCCGGGGAAGCGGGTCGTTGTAGATCGTGACATCGGTGGGGAAAGTGTCGAGTGAGGCCGTGTCAGAGTCGAGAGGCATCGGATCGATGGAGACAACCGACTCCAAGTCCACAGCAGGCTCGCCGGAGACGTGGAGCTGGACGAGGAGTTGACGAGGTGGTCGGTGCCCGCGTCAGAGGAGAGCTCGTCGGAGATGAGGGTCTTGTCAAGGAGATAGGCAAGGCCGCTCGCCTCACAGACGTTGGTGACGCCTTGCAGCGCGTCGTGGCAAGCGCCATCGGGCGTGTCGGGCTGGCTACGCTCGCGGGGGAGGAAGAGGGTTCCCGTCCAGAACAGGTCTTCGGACAACGGTGCACCTGGCCCCACGGTGGGCGCCAAATGTCGCCTGGTAGGTGCGACATATGCCAACGGGTGGCTTATCATTGTGGGAGCCAGTAAGACGGCACCGGTGCCTGGAAACGAGATGAGGCAAAGACATGCACGCCGGCGAATCTTACCCAGCTTCGGGGCTCTCCGTGGAGATAACACCCCTACTGCTGCTCTGCAGGGTCTCCGCATGATCACTAGATGAACAAGTAGCTACACGATGCTTCTTGAGCTGTTCAGCGAGAGGAGGAAGAAGGGCATGGCTCGCTCTCTTCTCCTCCCTATGTGGTGTCTAAGACTAGCAGGGATCAACCCTTTGCATGGGTGTCCCGGGGGGGTTATATAGGCCTATCCCCCGGGGGTACAATGGTAATCCGGCTGGGCATGGGGCCCAGCCGTCTGTGTCTACACTCGCCGGCTTCTGCGCCGACTGCTGGGGCCCGCCGGCTGGTGGGTCCCGTCGGCTGCCGGCTCCTTGGTCGACAGGCAGGCCCCACTGTCCAGGGCCTTGTCGGCGGCTGGTTATTGTGGCTCAATCCTGGTGACGAGGGCTTCGCCGAGGTGGGCGTGGCTACTGTGCCGCCGTCCGGCGGGTGATCACTGTAGCCTCACCGCATCTTATCTCCTTAATGGGGCATCTCCTTTGAGGGAGGTGGCAAGCCGGCTGTGGGGAGCCCACTCTGTCTCGGGCCGACTGGGGGAGGCCTGGCCGCCTTCAGGTGTCTCTCTGCCCGAAGGGGCCCACCGCCCGTGGGCCGCGCTGGCAACCCGTCGTGGATGACGTCAGGGTCAACGTGGCAACAGTGCCGCGTCGGACGGGTCATGGCCACCCGTACAGCGCACTGTGCCAGGCGTGCTTCGGGATTCGGGGGTGGCAGGCTTCGCTGTAGCCACGCCCCGTCACATCGCCGTTATGTGGATGCAGACTTCGAGGGTACGATCTTGACTGCTTTGTGGGAGCCGGCTTCTAGGAGTCGGCCTTCTCATGGCCGGCTTCTAGGAGCCGGCCCTCCCGCGGCTTTCCTCATGAGGGCTGAAGTCGGGCCGCCTTCCGATAGCCGGCCCGGGAGACAGCCGGCAAGGGGAAGGCGGCCCCGTGTCTTGGATTCGTGAGGGCCGAATCGGCTCATAATTTTTTCAGAAGGGCCAGGGGGAGCCGGCTAGGCTACCCATGGTTATTTACTCCGACACATATTCTTCGATATCTAGCTCACGCTCCAACACTTGGATTACGGTATCCCAAGGGCTCGGCTTTTGATCTCATTGGATATTCTGACTTTGACTATGCTGGTGGTTGTGTGGATCGCAAGTCAACATTAGGAACATGCCATTTCCTTGGAAGATCTTTGGCATGTGGGTCCTCGAAGAAGCAGAATTGCATATCACTCTCTACAGCTGAAGCTGAGTACATTGCTGCTGGTTCATGTTGCGCTCAATTGCTATGGATCAAGGAAACCCTCAAGTACTACGACACCAATGTGAAGAATGTGCCACTCTTTTGTGACAATGAGAGTGCCATCAAGATTGCTCATAACCTAGTTCAGTACTCGAAGACAAAAGCACATCCAGATTCATCATCATTTTCTCCGAGATCACGTGTTGAAGGGCGACATCTCTATTGAGCACATGAAGACTGATGAACAGCTAGCCGATATAATCACAAAGCCCTTGGATGTGAAGAGATTTAGCAAGTTGCAATGTGAGCTAAATATCCTAGAATCTTCAAATGTTCTTTGAAAAGGACACACATCCTAACATTTATGCAAAATTGATGACTTAGATGTGCAATACACGAAGTAACCTTTTTCTTCAATCCATGAACCTCTAAGTGTGAAGAAATTAACGAATAATTTGATTCTCAAAGCCCTACGACAATTGTACGCGGCGTCTGAAATCATCATTCTTATAAGGTGGGTCACGCCACCAACAAAAGTTGAAAATCTTCAATTTGAGTTTTTCTTCATTTTTTGAAATTCCCCAGTTGCTCAAATTCTTCAACTTTGCAAACTTTTCACTCTTTCAGACTGTGTTCCTCATGGACTATATATATATATGAGTTTTCAAGTCCTCTACAGTATTCACTTATTGCAAATTCTTCAAGTTGACTTTTCTGCTAAGTTAATGTGATCGGACCCTTCCCCCTCTATGCTAAACTCAACACAGTTTGTTCACAAATTCTTCATGTGCGTTCTATTTGAAACCCGATCAAAATCTTCACCGTGTCCTTGTCAGCTGAAGAATTTGCGAACGAAAC
Organism: Triticum urartu; assembly: GCF_056163025.1. Classification (NCBI taxonomy): domain Eukaryota; kingdom Viridiplantae; phylum Streptophyta; class Magnoliopsida; order Poales; family Poaceae; genus Triticum; species Triticum urartu. The sequence goes on from NC_141877.1 coordinate 365,354,704, forward strand.
ATTAAAATTTTCATATCTCAATTTTCGGCTTTTGCCGCCCAAACCGTTCCACATCCCATGATAAGATTAAAATACTCACCCACGATCTAAAACGATCTCCACTTCTCAGTACGTGGGGTGACACATGTCGCTAGGATGAGAAGGGTCAGGCGCACGTTCGTCCATTTTCCTCGAACAAGCAGTTTTTCACCTTGGCTGTAAATACCCCTCACCCTCCTCTGACCTCATTTACCCCGCTCGACCTCACCCCCCTCGATCGAGCTCTCTGACCTAGCGCCGCCGCTACTTCCATCATCGCCGGTGAGGAAGAGCTTCACTGCCTCGACCTCGTCGCCGTCGTACTCACGCCGGCCGCGGAAATCTTCACTCTGCCACCGCCGTAGCTGTCTTCCGCCGCCAAGTTAGGGTGTGAAAGATCTGAATGGACGAGCTTCTCAACTTCTTCTCTCAGTTCGTCATGTTCTTCGTGAGGGGTAAATAAAATCTATTTTTACTGCCCTTGTTGATTCTGATGATTTCCACAAAATCTTTAAAAGGTGTTTATTCTTCAAGCTCCACACTCTTAAACACCACAATTGCATCAGTTCTTGATTTGTTTCTCTAAGCCACATTTTTCTTCAAGATTCCTCAATTGTGTGGATTTTCAATCTATAAAACTCTGGAACCTAAGTCAAAGAACGCTTAGTGAAATTCCTCAAGACACCCATGGTCAAATTCCTCAAACTTGTTTCTTTTGAAAAACTTCTGAGAATGCATATGACCTCTCCAAATTCTTCGCACCTATATTCTGTTCACAGGTACACATGTCCGCTACTGAATCTCTAGGTTCTCATCAACTTAACTCATTTGCAGTGTTCCTCGAAGACAAATTGCATACCTCATCTGAGAATTCAATTGTTCAAAATCCTCAAGTGAAGAGAAATGGTTGATGGCAAAATACCCCAGAAGGGAGGCAAGAGACTAGAAGTGAATACTGCTTTCGAGATCCCTGATGATATCTATGCAGGGTACTGCACTCCTGATGAAGCAATTCATGGCAAGGAGACCAAGAATGAGCGCAAAGTGCGCATTCAGAGGATAGAGAGGAGATGGGCACGAGAATGGAGGGAGTACAAATATGTGACTCCTAAGTACATGAAGAAATTCGCCGTACACCCTCCATGCCCAAGACCTCAATTGGCACCAGGCCAAGAAGCTGATCCCACTAGCATCAAGTGTGGTGAGGAATTTCCAAAAGAATGGGCAAAGCGGCAAGGTAAGTTGGTTAAAATGGCCAGAGAAGTAGTGAAGAAATTCAATGAAGATTCTGCTGCTGTCGCTGCTGAGGCCTCTGCTAGCAAGCCTAAGAAGGCTATGCCAAAGAAGCCTGCTCACAAGCCCAGTTCCTCAGCTGCCATGCCCTCACGACCACACTCTTCAAAGACCTCATGACCTGTTCCTGAAGCTACTTCCTCAAAAGCAGCTCCAGTCCCCTCTGCAAAATCCTCATCAACTACTGCAAAGTCCTCAGCACCTGCGCATCTTGCCTCTTGCCAAATGACCACTGGAATATCAATTGCTTCATGAGCATCTGCAAGTTCTTAGGCTCCTCCTCGGTCCTCAACTGGCCCAACGTTGCTGAAGAAAAAGGCCACTGCTGGACGAGGCACAAGGTCAAGTCCTCACAAGAAGCAGGTCACCTTTCAAGTACCGTCAATCGAAGACGAAGCTGATGATGATGAATTGGCTGAAATCGTCAGAGTTAGACGGCAAAGGGCTGCTAGAGCCAAAGGCAGTGATGTGCCGCTTCTGCTAGATCCAAAATTGATCCTTGACTTCATAGATCTCTGGCACAAGGACCCTAACACTCCTTTGCCTGATTTCAATCTCACACCTGGCCAAAGTCATATGTTGACGGCCTTTATTAACAAAGAAAAATGGAAATTCGAGAAGGCCAGGCAACTGAAGAAAGCTCAGTACAAGAAGGAGCGTTTTCTGAAGAAGAATGTTGTCAAAATGACTCATGATGAACTTGTGACCATGCAAACTGAGATCGAAGCACTCAATCATGAATTTGACGCATATCATGCAGATTGGCTAGGAGCCAAAGTCGGATTCATCAAAATGGCGAAGGGATTTATATCAAATGTTGCAGCTTCATCGCAACATGAAATTCCTCAAGTTGAGGCATCTGCTCAGCCTACTGAAGAACAAGCAAGCATAGCTGATGAAAATCATACCGTTGATGATTCTAAAAGTACCAAGGCTGCTGAAGAGATTCCAGCCTCTGAAGAAATTGCCAGAGCAACCTCCAATGTTGCGCCTAAAGAACAAGCCATCCCGGTTGAAGCATCTTCTACTGAGCCTGAGGAAACTGAACATGCCAAGGCAACTGCATCAGTTGTGCCTGAAGAAATTGCACCAATTTCATCTGCTCCTCCTACCAAGTCACCTCATATGAAAAGTATCAACCTTCCTTCTTCATCGGAAGCGAAGAAGACCGAAGCTGCAGAGAAGGCAATAGTAAAGAAAAGGAAAGCATCTGCAACCTCAGAGTCTTCAGGTCCAAAGAAAGTGAAGGCTTTGACAAGCTCTTATGCAAAACCGATAGATGCTATTCCAATATCAAGCATGCCATCAAAGAAGATTGTTCCCTTTGGTGAGGAATATGTGATTTCTAGTGAGTCGGATGAAGAACATCCTTCTGCTCCTACGTCAGAGTAGTTGGATGAAGAAATTAAAGTGAATAATATCCCTTCAACTCCTCTGGTATCATTGCCCATACCTCAGTTCACAGTTGAAGAGGCAGGTGTTGAAGAAATTGATGAAGAAGACGAGGATGTGGACATTGGGTCAACAACTCCAATTCGGAATGGTGACTATTGGGAAAGTCATCACCCCAACTCACCTCCGACCACACCTCTACACAAACTTCCTCAGTCCCCAGTCCAAACCTAAGAAATTCATACGGGCTCTGAAGGACATAAAGCCTCACTTGTTTCTAATCTTGAAGAAGTTCCAGCCGCTAGTGCTGAAGAAATTGAGGCCAAGGCTGCTGCTGATGACACTACTCCTGAAATTCCTCAGCCTGTGGCTCCAGAGGCTGTGCATCAAGAGGCTATGAAGACAACAACTGCAAATCTTTAGCCCAAGCCATAGAATCCTCACACCAAGAAGCAGAAGTTCAAGGCTGATGACTTCTTTGTTGAGCATCATTTCTTCACTGACTACAATCCATATGACTTTGCTAGACTCTGTCGCAAGCGTTTTTGGACTGCTAGCCAGATGAACTTCTGTTCCACACTGCTGTTCGACAAAGACAACGTTTTTAACCATGAGCATTCCTCATGTGGATATGGAGTCTCTTCCATGCTTCACCCTTAGTCCTCAGTGTTCTTCATGATGCTGGGCTACTCAACTTCTGCACCGACATCTGCGATTGGAATGAAGAACTCATTCTTCAGTTCTATGCCACGCTGCACATCAATGGCAATGTTGATGATGTGAATTCATGGGTGCTTGACTAGATGACAGAAAACACTCACTACAAAGCACTGGCCTCTGAATTACTTCATGCCGTTCCAGTCAGTCCTCTCACTAAAGGTGCAAGGCGCATCTATGATGAATCAGAACTTCCAAATCAAATGATGCAAGTGCTGATGAAGCCTTTGAAGCCAGGACAAGCTCCAAGGACCACGTTCCTAGTAAAGGAATTGCTCTATGTGCCAAGCACGATATACATAATTTTTTACCAAAACCCTCAATCCAATCAAGGGCTACAACTCAGATGATGAAGAAGTTGTTCGCATAATGAAAAATCTGTGGCTTCTCTATTTTGAATAATATCTCCCAAAGGAGCAGAGCTGACCAAAGTAATAGGATGCCCAAAGAAATAACGTTTCAACTTGCGCCTCGCCATGAACACCCCAAACACCAACATCTGCCAATGTGGGTATCTTTGCTTGGATTCGGTCAAAACCTCACTGACATAGTAAGCCGGCCACTGGACTGGGTACTCTTTCCCTGCCTCCTTGTACTCCATGACATCTGCCACGCTGACTGCCTTATTATTAGCCGCCACATACATGAGCAAAGGCTCTTTTTCAATGGGAGCTAGAAGGATGGGTGGCTGAGCTAACTATTTCTTGAGCGCCCCAAATGCCTCATTGGTAGCATCACTCCAAACAAAGTGACCTATTTTCTTCATCATCTGGTATAGGGGAATTGCCTTCTCTCCCAGGCTACTTATGAACTGGCTCAAAGCCGCAATACGACCCACCAGATGCTGGACATCATTAACACACGCCGACTTAGAGAGTGAAGTGATGGCCTTAATCTTCTCCGGGTTAGCTTCAATGCCTCGTTCCGAGACCAGGAAACCTAACAGCTTCCCTATAGGTACACCAAAGACACACTTGTCCGGGTTAAGCATCATCCTATAGACCCGGAGATTATCAAAAGTTTCTTTCAAATCACCCAAGAGAGTCTCATTCTTCCTAGACTTGACCACAATATCATCCACATAAGCATGAACGTTGCGCCCGATCTGATTGTGAAAACAATTCTGAACACAGTGCTGATAAGTCACCTGAGCACTCTTGAGGCCAAAAGGCATAGAAACATAACAGAAAGCTCCAAAAGGTGTGATGAAAGCCGTCTTCTCTTGGTCCTTAACCACCATATTGATCTGATGATAACCAGAATAAGCATGCAGGAAGCATAGACTCTCACAAACCACCATTGCATCAATGATCTGATCAATACGGGGGAGAGCAAATGGATCAGCTGGACAAGCTTTGTTGAGATCTGTGTAGCCAACACACATGCGCCATGTGTCGTTCTTCTTGAGTACAAGCACATGGTTAGCTAACCACTCTGGGTGAAAAACTTCCACAATAAACCCAGCCGCCAAGAGCCGAGCTACCTCTTCTCCATTAGCTTTACGTCACTCTTCATTGAAATGATGGAGGAATTGTTTAACAAGCTTAAACTTAGGATCCACATTAAGAGTGTGCTCAGCGAAATCTCTAGGTACACCCGGCATGTCAGGAGGTTTCCATGCAAAGATGTCCCGATTCTCACAAATGAACTCGACGAGCGTGCTTTCCTATGTAGGATCCATATTAGCCCCCACAGTGAACTGCTTAGATGAGTTGCAAGGGATAAAATCAACTTGCTTGGTATCATTAGCTGACTTAAACTTCAACAAAGGGTCCTGCTTAATAGTGGGCTTCTTTAGAGGGGTCATATCAGTCAGGTCAACATTATCCTTGTAAAACTTAAGCTCCTCGGTAGGGCAGGCTAACTCTACATAAGCCATATCTCCTTCCTCACACTCCAAGGCAATTTTCTGATCACCATGGACCGTAATTGTACCCTTTTGCCTTGGCATCTTGAGTTGTAAATAGACATAGCAAGGGCGAGCCATGAATTAGCATAAGTCGACCGTCGAAACAAAGCATGATATGGACTCTTGATTTTGACCACTTCAAACAACAGTGTGTCTGCCGTGTAGTCATAATCATCATCGAAGGCTTCCAAGGCAATTTTTTCCATAGGATATGCTGACTTACCAGGCACCACACCATGAAAGACTGTGGAAGATGGCTTAAGATCACTGTTATTTAAATTCATCCGACGAAAAGTGTCATAGTACAGGATGTTGATACTGCTGCTATCATCCATGAGTACCTTAGTGAATCTATAGACACCAACCTGAGGGGCTACCACCAATGCCAGGTGACCCGAATTCTCAACCCGGGGTGGGTGATCCTCTTGACTCCATGTGATTGGATGCTCTGACCACCATAGGTATTGGGGTACCGCTGGCTCAACGGCATTGACAGCACGCTTATGAACCTTATGATCTCATTTGCAGGGCCGGGCCCATAGTGGTACAGAGTGTGCGGCTTGCACAGGGCCCATAAATTTTGGGGGCCCCAAATTTTAATTGGACTAGTATATATTTCTCAAAAAGAAAATGGAGTTCCTGGGCCTGGCTGCTGGACCTTTGGTGTCTGCGACTCCGCGTGAGTCGAGGCGGGAGCCAAGCCGTTGCTCAATCCCATGCGATCCCACATTGCTCGATCATAACTTTGTGCTGGGGGATTCCATCACTGTCAGATTGCTTGAATTCTGATCGCTAACCCAAACCTTCACGAACAACAAATCCTACATATCGGCGCCGCCTTCACCTGGCAGTTGCCACATCGCCATCTTCCGGTCTCTCCACGCCACCGGCAGCAATGCAGCATCTCGCCGATCCATCACGCAATCGCAAGTAAGCTCCATTGATCTAGCCTCCTTGCTCTTATTTTGTACCCCATCCATGCTGCTAGTGCTGGGGACTTACGGAAGAGAAACTATTGGGAAAAATTTGCATTCAGATCTTTTCCGTATGAACACTCAGATCCATCGACAGAAAAAAACATAAACAAACTATTATCCAACTACAGAGGACTTACAGAAACTACAGTCTACTGGGCAAGCTATTCTTACTTTCGGCGCTCCTGAAAATTTATAAGACATAAGTACATTCATTATTAATTTAGTTTCTAATGCACTGTTGAACCATTGTATTCATCCTCTACCCATAAATATACCTGCCATATCCGTTAACATAGGTAGTCAGATCGATTGCAAAACAGCGACCGCGTCACCGTTGCTACAGCCTACAGGAGGATCGATCGGCGATTTTTTGCGGGATACATACATACATTATAATTGCTCATGAGTTTATTTTTTTAGTGTGATAGGGCCCCATTTTGTAGTTTCGCACGGGGCCCTGGATTTTGCCGGCCCGGCCCTGCTCATTTGCTAAGACTTGTGGTGAAAACATGGTATTGGCCACCATTTAATTGGTTTGGATTACTCTGATATCCTGACTGATTACCTTGTTGTTGGTTGCCCTGACCAGATTGTTGGTTATAACCACCCTGGTTACCTTGACCTAGATAGCCAGAGCTTGAGCCACCATCGCCAAAGCCAAACCCCTGAGAGTCGAATCTTAACCCGTCGGGCGGCCCATTATTATTGCCATGATTCTGATTGAGGCTGTAATTCCTTAACTCTCACATAACCCAACAATCCTTCCACACATGAGTGGATGGCTTGTTGGGAAGACTGTGCTTCAAGCACGGGTCATTAAGTGCCGCCTCAAGATTAGAAGGCTTTGTACCACCAAAGGTCGGCTTACCATTACCATTGAGGTGCTGGTTCTTATACCCAGTGTTGGTGTTAGCTACTAGATCTGACCCGCCATCGGGGTGTCTGCGCATACCACCGTTGCCCTGGTTGTTGCCATTATGCCCTGCCACATTTTGTTGCTGACCCTTACCATTGCCATTCTTCTTATCCTTGTTGGACTTCTCGTCATCAGATCCAGGGTATTTTGTGTTATCAGAGTCGGCATACATAATGAGAGCTGCCATGAGCTCACCCATGTCAGTGCAATAATGCTTAGATCGCCCTAGCTTCTGCTTAAGGGGGGGTAAAGTGACAGTTCTTCTCCAAGACCAGAACCGCCTGACCCACCACAATACTATCCGATGAGTGAATAATAACAGAGACCCGATGGACCCAATGGTGGGCTGTAACCCCAGATGTAACTTTCCATTATTGTAACTCCAACTCTTGCCATTTCCGGCTATGCGATATGATATTTCCTTCGTGGTTGGGTTTTGTCTTCATTTTGCATTTTGTTCATGTCATGCATTTCATCTCATGTCATCATGTGCATCTCATTTGCATTCGTGTTCGTCTCATGCATCCGGGCTTTTTCCCCATTGTCTGTTTCGCAATCCGACACTCCCACATGCACCCGTTGCACCCCTCCAATCTCATTTCGTGAGGGGGAGAAAAACGTTTTCGGAATGGGTCGAAATTTGTCGAGTGGCCTTGGTACATCACTGGTAGGCCGCCTGTCAAATTTCGTTCCATTTGGAGGTCGTTTGATGCCCCAACGGTTAACCGGGTAACCGCAAAAGCCCCTCTCTTGTTGCAGCCCAACACCCCTCCAAAACAGCCCACTAACCCATCTAAACCCCCTCCATGCTCTTTTTCGTTGGATCACGATCGTGTGGGTGAAAACTACACCTCATTTGGACTCTCCTAACTCCCTCTCGCGCCGCTGGACAGATCCACCGCCGCCGGACGTGTCCGCCGGACACGTAGCCCCGACCAACCACAAAGCGACATGTCATCCCGCCGCCGCCTGTAGCCACTCAGGGCGCGCCACGTCGCCGCCTCCCGCACCCACTTCACCGGGGCCTGAGGGAGCCCAGATCCGGCCCTCCCCGGGCCCGAGTCGGGCCGCCGCCGCCCACGCGTCCGCGCCTCCACGCCTCTCTGCCGGAATCCTAGCGCTGCCGCCTAGCGCTTCGCCGCTGAACACCACCCGCGCCTCCCGCCCGTCGCCAGCCCCGCCGGAGACCGCGCCTTCGCCGGATCCAGGTCCCAGACCTCGCGCCGCCGCGGGATCCAGGTCGTCGCCCCGCCTCTGACCGTCTCCTCTGTCTCCTCCTCCACGCCTCCCGTCGGAACCCTCGATGCGCCCGTCGCTGGCGTTCGATCTCCGCTGCCGCCGTACAGTGCGATCGAAGAGGAGCCCTGATCCACGTCGGGCGTTGACCGCGCCCGTGGGCCCCGTGCCTCGACCGGCCCAGCGGCCTGCCTCGCTGACTCGGGTCAGGCCCGCAAGGTGAAGAACTCCGGCCTAGCCTCTGATTCCTCTATCTTACGCCCGGGCGTCGTTTAGTTTCATGACGCTCACCTCTTTTTCCTTCTGAAACAGCTAAGGGGCTATTTGGTTTGTGACTAACTTTGCCAAAGATTGCCACACCTAAGGTTAGGCAAGTTTGACCAACTTAGGTGAGTGTTTGGTTCAAGCCACACTTGGACCTCACATGGTATACACACACAAAATGTGGCAAGATTCCCTTAGGCTTGCCAACTTGTGGCTCTCATTTTATTGAACTGACCTTAGGCAAGGTTGGCAAAAATGTGTGGCAAAGTGTGATAAAGCTAGGCCTAGAACCAAACAACCCCTAAGTCTTTTTCTGTACCAGCATCATGTGCCCCTCTTCATCATGCCATGTCTCCGCGACCGTGACTCCAATTTGTGCATATGATATATCAAAATGTTCGTCTCGTGACGCTATGCATGTTAGTTTCATTTGAATGCATGTTACTATCCATATTGATGCCTAATCTTCGTTGCATAAGTGCTATATGATGTTATCTCCTGGAATTTAACAGAACTTGATGATTTGTCATTTTTGTTACATTTTGTGTGTGCATCCTATGAGCATGATGTCTACATATTTTATGAGCTCCATCATGCCATCTTTACAGGGGTGCAAGCCTTGTATTTTTTTGAGCTATGTGGTGAGTAGCACAAGCATGCAAAGTAGGCTATGTGATGTTGCTGTTTTTAGACACTTGGTGATTTTGCTGTCATTTTTCCTGTTACATATTGATGCTATGTAAACTTGTTGCTACCATGAGATCCATGCACATTTTGAGATAGTTCAGTAAGAGTGTTTTGTAGATGTGTTATTTCTCTATCCATTAATGCCTCTGTTGCAATTATGGAGTACCCTAGCTTGTCATTACCATGCTCTACTTTTGCTAAATATTGTTGCTGGCAGACTATTAACATGAGATTCAGATTTGCCATGGGTGTTGCTAGTGATACATGTACCCTATTAACTTGCTCTCGCCATGTTTAGATTCTTGAACATGTCTACTTCATGTTGGTTACCTTGTGATGCCATGAAATGATTTTTAGTGATTGGCATGAGCTTGCCAAGTTGCTATCAGGAATCTTTTCTGCCATGTCATGTTTTACTAAGTCTGAAACTGTTCATATAACTTGCCATGTTTGCATGGGTGCCACATTATTTTACATGCATCCTTGGGTAAAGTTCAGTAAGGGAGTTTTGTTCTACGTCTTAAGCACTAGCATTCCATGCCTTCCTTGCCATGATGTGTTCCTGTAGCATATTGTTTGCTAGCTCTAAACATTGCTATATGATGCTGTTTTGACATGTTTAGTATTTTCTCCAAGTCTGTGAAGCTGATATCATTTACATTTTTGTCATGCCATCTTGAGCTTGTTCTAGTGAGTTCTAGCAGGAGCTCAGTGTTCATAATTTGTAGACCTTCACCTTTACTTTTGGCCATGTGCTTTGTTGCTATGTTGGAGTGTTGTAGCATAGCTGCTTGTTGCATTCTAAGTGTTACGATGTTGTTAATCGTAGTTTTGCATCATCCTTGTTTTGCTTGTCATTTGCAAACTGTGCATCCGTTTCTAGTGATCCTTATATCGATTTCGACCGAAATCACCTCATCTTTCCAGCGGCATACTTGGTTTGCCAAGTTGATGCCTCGATCATCTTTTCCCTTCTGGAGTACCCATATGCATGGCACATCATACCTTGCATTCCATGCCATGTCTTGCATCATGTTGCTTGTGCATTGCATCGTGATTGATTGTTGTTCTGTTGCTTGTGTTCTTGCTTTGGGTAGAGCCGGTTGACGAGTACGTGAATGAGGAACCTCTTGAATACGCTAACGAGGAGCAAGCTTTCAACAACTCTGAGAACTTTGCAGGCAAGATGACCACTACCCTCGACACCACTTCTATCTTTGCTTGCTAGTTGTTCGTTCTATCGCTATGTCGCGCTACCTACCACTTGTTTATCATGCCTCCCATATTTCCATGTCAAGTCTCTAACCCACCTTCCTAGCAAACCGTTGTTTGGCTAAGTTACCGCTTTTGCTCAGCCCCTCTTATAGTGTTGCTAGTTGCAGGTGCCTTGCAGGTTGTTCCATGTTGGATCTTAGATATGTTGGGATATCACAATATCTCTTATTTAATTAATGCATCTATATACTTGGTAAAGGGTGGAAGGCTAGGCCTTTTGCTTGGTGTTTTGTTCCACTCTTGTCGCCTTAGTTTCCGTCATACCGGTGTTCTGTTCCTTGATTTGGCGTCCCTAACACGATTAGGGTTTATGAGCCCCTCTTGATAGTTCGCTTTGAATAAAACTCCTCCAGCAAGGCCCAACCTTGGTTTTACCATTTGCCTAATAACAACTAAAACTTGCATCAGGACTTTCCAGACCCCGTGGACTTAATCAACCCTCCCCCCCGGGCCAGTGCTCCACATGAGTGTTGGTCCAAACTAGAGCACCGTGAGGGACCGTCCCTTGGCAACTTGGGTTATGTTGGTACCTGTACACTTAGCTCATCTGGTGTACCCTAAGAACGAGATCACACTACTCCTATCAGGCTAGGTCGGTGCATCGGGAGGTCTTTCTAGACTAGTTTTACCATTGTCGAAATATCTTGTGCACCGGGATTCCGAGTCTGATCGAAGGGTCCCGCGATGGAGGATTGTCTCCGCGGATCGTGAGCTTGTCATGGGCTAAGTTGGGACACCCCTACAGGGTTTAAACTTTCGAGAGTCGTGCCCGCGGTTATGTGGCAGATGGGAATTTGCTAATATCCGGTTGTAGAGAACTTGACACTTGACTTAATTAAAAGACACCAACTGTGTGTGTAACCACGATGGTCTCTTTCCGATGAGGTTCGGGAAGTAAACACGGTGGGGTTATGTTTGAACGTAAGTAGTCCAGGATCACTTCTTGATCACTTCTAGCTTTTCGATCATTGTGTAATTTCTCATCTTACTCTCGCATGCGTATGTTAGCCACCATATTTGCTTAGTTCTTGTTGCAGCTCCACCTCATAACCATATCCTACCCATAAGCTTAAATTGTCTTGATTTCGCGGATGTGAGATTGTTGAGTCCTCGTGACTCACGGATACTTCCAAAACAGTTGTAGGTGCTGATAATACCAGTGCAGGTGATGCTACCAAACTCAAGTGGGAGTTCGACAAGGACCTTGGTCATTACTACATGTCGTTTCCTGATGATCAGTAGTGGAGCCCAGTTGGGACAATCGGAGATCTAGCAATTGGGTCATCTTGTTTTTCTTTTAGTTGTCCGTAGTCGGACTATGAGTGTATTCTAATGATGTATGACTTATTTGAATATTGTGTGATGTGGCGAGTGTAAGCCAACTCTATTTATCCCTTTCTTCTTCATTACATGGGATGTTGTGAAGATGACCCTTCTTGCGACAAAACCACCATGCGGTTATGCCTCTAAGTCATGCCTCGACACGTGGGAGCTATAGCCACATTGTGGGCGTTACATGGGCCGACTTATCCTCATGTTGCACGTAGTTATCCAGATCAATAATCATCAGAGGCTGCTTGCATGTCCCTTGAATTTTTTTTATGAAACGTGCCTTCAATTCTGCCCATGAGCTGACGAAATTAGCAGGCAAACTTTTTAACCATGTACGCAATGGCCCATCCAACATCATAGTCAAGTACTTGTCATAGACCGCATCATTGACATCCAACATCTCCATGGCTAACTCATAACTTTCAATCCACCCCTCTAGAGGAAGATCTGCTGTATAATTAGGCACTTCACAAGGACCCTTGAAATCCTTAGGCAGACGTTCATTACGCAAAGCCGGTACTAAACACGACACTCCAACCGTCCTGGAAATCATCCAGCTCCTACTAAAGACGAAGGAGTCACCGGAGGCTACTGATAAGCCCCCTGTTGGGCCGCCGCTTCTGCCTCAGGACGAACTCTAGCTTGATCCACAATTGCTTGAGCATTGACCAATAGGTTATCATCACGGGGCGGGTTACGATGCCGTTCGCTGCTGGAAACTGCAGGCGACTCAACACACCGGCTGTAACTTCGACTTGGAGGAGGGGTCCAGTGAACACGATCATGACTATATGAGTAAGGCACCTGCTGTGCAACAGCCATTTGAAGGAGTTCAACGATCTTCTAGGTCTCCACTGCAACCGGTGACTCGCCCTCGATCGGAATAGCTGCCAGCCGGGTTGCCGCCGCTAACATGTTATCCACCAGGTCAGAAAAGTGCCCTAGCGGTGGTGTCAGAAAACATTGAGGCGGTGTTTGAGTGGGGGAGGGTTAGGCATCCGCTCCTCCCACCATGCCGGCTCAAGCTGACGAGGTTGAGCCGCCGCCCGACTTCCAGGCCCGCGCGGGTTTAATTGGGGATTCACCCAGGAATCCGGAGTACTTGGACCCACTCCAGGAGTGTTAAATAGATTCATAGGCTCATAATGCAAAGGCAGGCGAGTCTGGTGCCTCCGACGAAGAACTACATTAGAGGCATTCTGATCTAGACTTGAACGCCAAGCCTCTGTCCTCACGCGCTCCGACTAAGCTGCGGTCTGAGCCCGTTCTCCTGCCATCCTGGTACTATATGTGTTGATATCCTCTTGGGCCTTAGTGATCTCCGCATGAACCTTTCCAATCTCTGCATTGCGCTCTTCTTGATTTGCAGTGGTAACCTTTGTCGCTAACAAAGTTGTTTTAAGTGCCCAATATATCTGATAAGACCTGAGCCGGTGGCCTATCTGAGCCGCCAGCACCAGCTGTCATAGCAGCGGTCGAGCCCGATGTCATAGCTGCAGCTATTTATGAATTGAGAAGCGGCCCTGTGCCAGCCATGAAAATAGAAGCCCTGCACGATGGCTCATAGGGGTCCAGAATTCTGTTTCCATCGGAGTAGCCCCCAAGCCTGCCGTCTTGAAGCTGATAGATTGATTATGTCTCGTTGGTTGAGGACTCATCATCTGAGTAAATGAGAGTCTCTCCACCAGATGCAGAATTTTTCGCAAGCTCCAAGCCTTGCATGAAACCAACAAAAACGTGCTTTCGGCTGGGTTGAACTCGGGCGGGTTGCGCGTGCTGAGCCGGCTCGACGATGTCAGTGCATATGTACGGCTCAGGCTCCGATCCATCGATCTTGCCGATGAAGACGTGAATGCCACCAAAGGGGACCCAGTACTCGTACTCAATTGAGTCGGCCTCGGGCCCCAGCCAGCGTCGTCGATGTAGAGCTTTCTGTGGCGACGCTTAGTCATCCTGCCAATGGCGTATCCCTCTATCCCTGTGAAAGAGCCTTTCAAGAACTTGAAACCACCGTCTGCTGGCCCCATGGTGGGCGCCAACTGTTGTGGTTTTGTCACGGCAGATGCCCTTGTGAAAGAAGTTAAGTGTGAGGCCATCGCTAAAGTGATTTTCTTAAAGGGGTTGAGCAGGATGAAGGACAGGAGTTTACCCAGGTTCGGCCCCTCACGGTGGAGGTAAAAGCCTACTCCTGCTCTTGTTGCTATTGCTTGAGTATCGATTACAAGGGAGTAGAATCGCTTAACCTAGTTCTCGATTGATTGTCCCTTAAGTTTAACCCACCGTAGGGTCTCACCTTTATATACACAGGTCAAGGCACTGGGCTTACAAGAGTCCAGGTCGGGTCATACTCCGTGACCAACCCTGGTTCTAAGTCGCCTTGCCTTGATAAGCAAGTCGCCGCCAGCCGGCTTACACATCCGGGTCTCATGCCATCTCCGGGTCTTGGGCCTTCAGTCGACCCGCTTCGTAAGCCACCTCCAGTCTTTATATATTGGCTTCTTGGTCCTTCTCATGCTTCATCACGGAATCGCCAACAGTGTAACCCGGACCCTCCTGGGCGGGTCACACCGTGGGGTTATATCCCCAACATGGCATGTTTGTTGGGATCCGATGAATTATGGGTTTATGATAAGATTATTCATGAATATTATTTGAGTCTTCTTTGAACTCTTTTATGCATAATTGTTATAACTTTGTATTTCTCTCCGATCTATCCATTTGGTTTCGCCAACTAGATTGATTTATCTTGCAATGGAAGAGGTGCTTTGTGATGGTTTCGATCTTGCGTTGCTCAATCCCAGTGACAGAAAGGGACATGGCACGTATTTGTATTGTTGCCATTAAGGATAACAAGATGGGGTTTACTCATATTAATTGGGTTTACATTGTCTACATCATGTCATCTTCCTTAAGGCATTGCTCCGTTCTTTATGGACTTAATACTCTTGATGCATGTTGGATAGCAGTCGATGTGTGGAGTAATAGTAGTAGATGCAAGCAAGAGTCGGTTTACTTGTCTCAGACGTGATGTGTATATACATGATCAATGCCTTGAATATCGTCATAATTATGCACCTTTCTATCAATTCCCAACAGTATTTTGTTTACCCACCGTATGCTATGTTCAAGAGAGAAGCCTCTAGTGAAAACTATGCCCCCCTGGGTCTATCTTTATCATACATTAAAATCAAAAAATACCTTGCTGCAATTTATTTACCGTTATTTTATTTTGTGGTTTTTTTATCTACCTATCACTACGAGATTTGATCCTTGCAATTAACCGCCAAGGGATAGACAACCCTTGTTTGCATTGGGTGCAAGTATTTGTTATTTTGTGTGTGGGTGTCGTTCACGAGGTCTTGTGTGGTTCTCCTACTGGATTGATAACCTTGGTTCTTAACTGAGGGAAATACTTATCTCTACTGTACTGCATCATCCTGTCCTCTTCTAGGAGATCCCGACGCAACTCACAAGTAGCATGGCGTAGGAAGGATCCCGACAAAAGAGGGTGAGATCCTTGCCAACCGTAGCGCCCGCCAACCGGGAATCATATGTTGCCATGGAAGAGAAGATGTGGGACGTCGCCTTCTCCTGGGATGCCAGTGAGGAAGAGGAAGAAGATGAGTGAGAAATCAATCCTTCCTCAACTCTTTTCGAGCTTTCATTTATTATTATTGCTTCTATCATGAAACTGACGCCCTGCTTCTTGATGTGCATGGAAGAGGAGGTCTGCCGGCGTCTAAGGAAGAAAGACCGGGAAGACCTAGAGAGCAATCACACCCCTGGAACTGGTGAGGGTGCAGGCAACTCTTCTGGCATCGCTAGCATGACTATCGACGATACTTCGCAGGCAGGAGACCCCGAGACTACCACTTAATATCGCCAGGAGGAAGAGCTCCAAGAGTCTTCCCCAGGAAGGAATTCTCTCACAAGGACTTCTCAGGCAAGAACTTCTCTTGCAAGAACTAGAGGCTAGGTCATTCTTGATGGTGACGTAGCAGCAAGGACAACCATTAAAAGAGAAGAGGAACTAGTAGATAAAGGAAATATGCCCTAGAAGTAATAATAAAGTTGTTATTTATATTTCCTTATATCATGATAAATGTTTATTATTCATGCTAGAATCGTATTAACCGGAAACTTGATACATATGTGAATACATAGACAAACAGAGTCTCCCTAGTATACCTCTACTTGACTAGCTCGTTGATCAAAGATGGTTAAGTTTCCTAGCCATAGACATATGTTGTCATTTGATGAACGGGATCACATCATTAGAGAATGATGTCATGGACAAGACCCATCCGTTAGCTTAGCACTATGATCGTTTAGTTTGTTGCTATTGCTTTCTTCATGACTTATACATGTTCCTGTGACTATGAGATTACGCAACTCCCGAATACCGGAGGAACACTTAGTGTGCTATCAAACGTCACAACGTAACTAGGTGATTATTGAGTTTGTTGAGTTGAGTTGGCATAGATTGAGATTAGGATTTTTCACTCCGATTGTCGGAGAGGTATCTCTGGGCCCTCTCGGTAATGCTCATCACTATAAGCATTGCAAGCAATGTAACTAAATAGTTAGTTATGGGATGATGCATTACGGAACGAGTAAAGAGACTTGCCAGTAACGAGATTGAACTAGGTATTAGGATACCGACGATCGAATCTTGGGCAAGTAACATACCGATGACAAATGGAACAACGTATGTTGTTATGCGGTTTGACCGATAAAGATCTTCGTAGAATATGTAGGAGCCAATATGAGCATCCAGGTTCCGCTATTGGTTATTGACTGGAGATGTGTCTTGGTCATGTCTACATAGTTCTCGAACCCGTAGGGTCCGCACGCTTAACGTTCGATGACGATTTGTATTATGAGTTATGTGATTTTATGAACTGATGGTTATTCGGAGTCCCATATGAGATCACGGACATGATGAGTAGTCTTGAAATGGTCGAGACATAAAGGTCAATATATTAGAAGGCTATATTCGGACATCGGAAAGGTTCCGAGTGATTCGGGTATTTTTCGGAGTACCGGAGAGTTACGGGAATTCGTCGGGGGAAGTAGTGGGCCTTAATGGGCCATACGGGAAAGGAGATAAGGGCCTCAAGGGGTGGCCACCCCCCCCATGGCAAGTCCAAATTGGACTAGAGAGCAGGCGATGCCCTCCTCTCTTTCCTTCTCCATCTCCTACTGCTTCCCTCTCCCCCCTCTTGGAAAAGGAAGGGGACTATAACTAGGATTGGGAATCCTAGTTGGACTCCCCCTATAGCCCCCCCCCTCCTAGGCCAGCATCCTCTTCCCCCCTCCTTTATATACGCGGGTAGGGGGAACCCCAAAGGCACTCTAAGATTTGTCTTAGCCGTGTGCGGTGCCCCCCTCCACAGTTTTCCACCACGGTCATATTGTCGTAGTGCTTAGGCGAAGCCCTGCATCGGTAACTTCATCATCACCATCACCACACCGTCGTGCTCACGATACTCTCCCTCGGCCTCAACTTGATAAAGATTTCGAGGCATGTCACCAAGCTGAACGTGTGCAGATCGTGGAGGTGACGTGCGTTTGGTACTTGGATCGGTTGGATCGCGAATACGTTCGACTACTTCAACCGCGTCACTAAACGCTTCCGCTTTCGGTCTACGAGGGTACATAGACACACTCTCCCCTCTCGTTGCTATGCATCTCCTAGATAGATCTTGTGTGATCGTAGGAATTTTTTTGAAATACTGTGTTCCCCAATAGGGGCATCCGAGCCAGGTCTATGCGTAGATGTTATATGCACAAGTAGAACACAAAGAGTTGTGGGCGATAATGGTCATACTACTTACCAACATGTCATACTTTGATTCGGCGGTATTGTTGGATGAAGCGGCCCAGACCGACATTACATGACCGCGTTCATGAGACTAGTTCTACCGCCATGCTTCGCACATAGGTGGCTAGTGGGTGGCTGTTTCTCCAACTTTAGTTGAATCGAGTGTGACTACGCCCGGTCCTTGTTGAAGGTTAAAACAGCACACTTGACGAAAAATCGTTGTGGTTTTGATGCGTAGGTAAGAACGGTTCTTGCTAGGCCCGTAGCAGCCACGTAAAACTTGCAACAACAAAGTAGAGGACGTCTAACTTGTTTTTGCAGGGCATGTTGTGATGTGATATGGTCAAGACATGATGAGATATAAATTGTTGTATGAGATGATCATGTTTGGTTAAAGTTATCGGCAACTGGCAGGAGCCTTATGGTTGTCTCTTTATTGCATAAGATGCAAGCGCTATATAATTGCTTTACTTTATCGTTGTGCCTTAGCAATAGGTGCAAAAGCAATAGTTGGCGAGACGACCATGTGACGACATGTTGATAGAGATCAAGATGATGGAGATCATGGTGTCATGCCGGTGACGATGGAGATCATGATGGTACTTTGGAGATGGAGATCAAAGGCACAAGATGATGATGGCCATACCATGTCACATATTTTGATTGCATGTGATGTTTATCCTTTATGCATCTTATTTTTCTTAGTATGACGGTAGCATTATAAGATGATCCCACACTAAATTTCAAGGTATAAGTGTTCTACCTGAGTATGCACCGTTGCGACAGTTCTTCGTGCTGAGACACCACGTGATGATCGGGTGTGATAAGTTCTACGTTCACATACAACGGGTGCAAGACAGTTTTGCACAAGCAGAATACTCAGGTTAAATTGACGAGCCTAGCATATGTAGATATGGCCTTGGAACACTGAGACCGAAAAGTCGAGCATGAATCATATAGTAGATATGATCAACATAGTGATGTTCACCATTGAAAACTTCTCCATCTCACATGATGATCGGACATGGTTTAGTTGATATGGATCACGTGATCATTTAGATGACTAGAGGGATGTATATCTAAGTGGTAGTTCTTAAGTAATATGATTAATTGAACTTAAATTTATCATGAACTTAGTCCTGATAGTATTTGCATATCTATGTTGTAGATCAATTGCTCGCGTATAGCTTCCCTGTTTTATTTATGATATGTTCCTAGAGAAATCTATGTTGAAAGATGTTAGTAGCAATGATGCGGACTAGCTCCGTGATCTGAGGATTATCCTCATTGCTGCACAGAAGAATTATGTCCTTGATGCACCTCTAGGTGACGGACCTTTTGCAGGAGCAGATGCAGACGTTATGAACGTTTGACAAGCTCGGTATGATGACTACTTGATAGTTTGGTGCGCCATACTTTACGACTTAGAACCGGGACTTCAAAAATGTTTTGAACGCCACGGAGCATATGAGATGTTCCAAGAGCTGAAATTGGTATTTCAGACTCATGCCCGAGTCGAGAGGTATGAGACCTCTGACAAGTACTTTGCCTACAAGATGGAGGAGAATAGCTCAACCAGTGAGCATGTGCTCAGAATGTCTGAGTACTACAATCGCTTGAATCAAGTGGGATTTAATCTTCCAGATAAGATAGTGATTGACAGAGTTCTCTAGTCACTATCACCAAGTTACTGGAACTTCATGATGAATTGTAATATGCAAGGGATGAAGAAAACGATTCCCAAGCTCTTCGTGATGCTGAAATTGACGAAGGTAGAATTCAAGAAAGAGCATCAAGTGTTGATGGCTAACAAGACCGCTAGTTTCAAGAAAAAGGGGCAAAGGAAAATAAAGGGAACTTCAAAGAATGGCAAGCAAGTTGCCACTCCCATGAAGAAACTGAAAGCTAGACCTAAGCCTGAAACTAAGTGCTTCTACTACAAAGGGAATGGTCACTGGAAGCGGAACTACCCCAAATACTTGGCGGATAAGAAGGATGGCAAAGTGAACAAAGGTATATTTGATATACAGATTATTGATGTGTACTTTACTAGTGGTCATAATAGCCCCTGGGTATATGATACTTGTTCAGTTGCTATGATTAGTAACTTGAAACAGGAGTTACAAAATGAATAGAAACTAGTTGAGGGCAAGGTGCCGATGTATGTTGGAAGTGATTCCAAGGTTGATAAGATCACCATCGCACACTCCCTTTACCTTTAGGATTAGTGTTTAACCTAAAATAAATGTTATTTGGTGAGCATAAATATGATTGGATCATGTTTATTGCAATACAGTTATTCATTTAAGTCAAAGAATAATTGTTGTTCTATTTACATGAATAAAACCTTCTATGGTCATACACTCAATATAAATGGTTTATTGAATCTCGATCGTAGTGATACACATATTCATAATATTGAAGCCAAAAGATGCAAAGTTAATAATGATACTGCAACTTATATGTGGCACTGTCGTTTAGGTCATAAAGCACACGAAGAAACTCCATGCTGATGGGCTTTCGGAATCACTTGATTATGAATCATTTGATGCTTTCAAACCATGCCTCATGGGCAAGATGACTAAGACACCGTTCTCCGGAACAATGGAGCAAGCAATTGATTTATTGGAAATAATACATACTGATGTATGCGATATGATGAGTGTTGAGGCTCGCTGCGGGTATCATTATTTTCTGAACTTCACAGATGATTTGAGCAGATATGGGTATATCTACTTGATGAAACATAAGTCTGAAACATTTGAAAAGTTCAAAGAATTTCAGAGTGAAGTGGAAAATCATCGTAACAAGAAAATAAATTTTCTACGATCTGATCGCAGAGACGAATATTTGAGTTACGAGTTTGGTCCTCATTTGAAACGATGTGGAAAAGTTTCGCAACTCACGCCACCTGGAACACCACAGTGTAATGGTGTGTCCGAACATCATAACTATACTTTATTAGATATGGTGCGATCTATGATGTCTCTTACCGATTTATCACTATCATTTTGGGGTTATGCATTAGAGACAGCTGCATTCACGTTAAATAGGGCACCATCTAAATCAATTGAGATAACACCATATGAACTGTGGTTTAGCAAGAAACCTAAGCTGTTGTTTCTTAAAGTTTGGAGCTATGATTCATATGTGAAAAAGTTTCAGCCTGATAAGCTCGAACCCAAATCGGAGAAATGCATCTTCATAGGATACCCAAAGGAAACTGTTGGGTACACCTTCTATCACAGATCTGAAGGCAAGATATTCGTTTCTAATAATGGATCCTTTCTAGAGAGGAAGTTTCTCTCGAAAGAAGTGAGTGGGAGGAATGTAGAACTTGATGAGGTAATTGTACCTTCTCCCGAATTGGAAAGTAGTTCATCACAGAAATCAGTTCTAGTGATTCCTACGCCAATTAGTGAGGAAGCTAATGGTGATGATCATGAAACTTCAAATCAAGTTACTACTGAACCTCGTAGGTCAACCAGAGTATGGTCCGCACTAGTTTGGTATGGCAATCCTTTTTGGAAGTCATGTTACTTGACCATGACGAACCTACGAACTATGAGGAAGTGATGATGAGCCCAGATTCTGCAAAATGGCTTGAGGCCATGAAATCTGAGATGGGATCCATGTATGAGAACAAAGTGTGGACTTTGGTTGACTTGCCCAATGATCGGCAAGCCATTTAGAATAAATGGATCTTCAAGAGAAAGACAGCCGTCGATAGTAGTATTACTATATACAAAGCTTGAATTGTTGCAAAAGGTTTTCGACAAGTTCAAGATGTTGACTACGATGAGATTTTCTCTCTCGTAGCGATGCTTAAGTCTGTCCCAATCAGGTTAGCAATTGCCACATTTTATGAAATCTGGCAAATGGATGCCAAAACTGCATTCCTTAATGGATTTCTTAAAGAAGAGTTGTATATGATGCAACAAGAAGGTTTTGTCGATCCTAAAGGTGCTAACAAAGTGAGCAAGCTCCAGCGATCCATTTATGGACTGGTGCAACCCTCTCGGAGTTGGAATATTTGATAGTGTTATTAAAGCATATGGTTTTATACAGACTTTTGGAGAAGCCTGTATTTACAAGAAAGTGAGTGGGAGCGCTACAGCCTTTCTGATAAGTACATGTGAATGACATATTGTTGAT
Organism: Triticum urartu; assembly: GCF_056163025.1. Lineage (NCBI taxonomy): Eukaryota > Viridiplantae > Streptophyta > Magnoliopsida > Poales > Poaceae > Triticum > Triticum urartu. The sequence goes on from NC_141877.1 coordinate 365,376,699, forward strand.
CAGAAATGATGTAGAATTTCTGGAAAGCATAAAGGAGTGTTTGAAAGGAGTTTTTCAATGAAAGACCTCGGTGACGCTGCTTACACATTGTCGGGGGTGTCGTGCGACATATGCCAAAGGATGGCTTATCATGGAGGGGGCTAATAAGACGTCGCCGGTGCCAGGAAACGGGATGAGGCGAAGACATGCACGCCGGCGGATCTTACCCAGGTTCGGGGCTCTCCTAGGAGATAACACCCCTAGTCCTACTTTCTGGGGTCTCCGTATGATCACTGACTCAACAAGAGTGGGTACAAGATTGCTCCTAGAGTTGTTTCTCTAGAGGAGGAAGAAGAACAAGGCTAGCCCTAGCTCCTTCTCTATGTGTGTGTGTGTGTTTCTCTAAGAGTCTGAACTCTTTGCATGGGTGCCCTGGGGGGTTTATATAGGCCTACCCCCCAGGGGTACAATGGTAAACTGGCCGGGTGTAGGCCCAAGCCGTCAGTGTCTCTTGGGACCGGCTTCTCCGCTGGCCTCTTGGGCCCGCCGACTGGTGGGCCCCGCCGGCTGTCTTGTACTTGGCCAACAGGCCATGCCCGCCACTGGCGGGTCCTACCGGCTGCTCATCCCTGTAGCGGTGCATCTAATGACGCTTGCTTTAACGGGAAAGGTGTGGCTACAGTCCCGCCGCCTGGCGGGCATTCACTATAGCCATTCCTCATCTCTTCTGGTTGATGGCGCACAAACTCGTAGGAAAGGGGAGGGCCGCCTGCTGGAAGCCAACCCCCAAGCCGACTGGCAGAGCTTGCCGCCCTCTGGCTCCTCACGGGCGGGTAGGGCCCGCCGCTTGTGGGCCGTACCAACATCCCGTCGTGGGAACAGGGTCCCCTCTGACTTGGGTGATGTCACTGGCGGAAGGGCCATAGTGCCACGCCGTGTAGGAAATCGTCAGTCGGTACAGCGCACTGTGGCCATGACCTGCCCTGGATTTGGGGGTGGTAGGCCTCTCTGTAGCCATGCCTCATCTCATCATATTTATGGGGGCTCGGACTTTGAGGGTGCATGGGGGCGCCTGCTAGGAGCCAGCCTCTCTGGAGGACGCCTGCTAGGAAGAGGCCTAGTTCGTGGCCGTCTTCTGTGTCCAGCGTCTTCTGGCAGCCGGCCGCTTGGACCAGCCAGCAACAAGAAGGCGGCGGTTAATCTTCGACACTTGAGGGGCGCAGTCGGCCCCGATGTCTTGAAATGCCATCGGAGGCAGATGAGGCTACCCATGGCCAATAACTCCGACAGTAGTCCCCGAAGCTGGTGGGTCACCGCGGCTGACCAAGGCGGGGTGCCCTGGAAGCTTCCTCTTCCGTAAAAAGTCTTGCCTTGTTCGTCCACTGGAAGGCCGATTGCCAGGAGTCACCTATGGTCAAGCACGCTGACTGGTGGAATTTGAACCGTCGCGGTGGGAACCACGTGGCATGCTAGCTAGGCGCCTAGGCTAGCCGCCCGCCGCACGTGCGCCACGCGGCATCAGCTGGCCCGGCCGGCCTGCCGGCCCATGCTCGATGGGACGCATCAGCAGGCCAGGCCCGCCACTATCGGGCCTCAGCACGCGTGCGGATCCGCTGCAGCCGAGGCGGGCGGTTGGGATCCCGCGCGTTTTTACCACGCGCCATTACAGCGTGGTAAGTGTGGGCCCGTGGGGTCGTGGGCGCAGTAAATCCCACGATCCCACACCCCGCTCCCTCGGCTTCGCGGCCAGGGGGGTATAAGTAGGGGGAGAGGAGAGGGGAAGAGGCATGCGCACCCTCCTCTCGCCCTTTCTTCTTCTTCACTGCTGTCGCACTCCACGCTCCACTGAAGTGCTGTTGCGGTTTGCCGCCGTCGTCGAGCTTCTTCTTCCCGAGCCCTCTCTCCATTCCGCCGCGGGCCCGCGCGCTCATCGCCGCCCCATTGACTCCGTCCAGCTCGAGTCGCCATGGAGCGCTCTGGTGACTAGGATGGCTCCAACGTCCACAAAGACCACCTCACATTCCTCCACGACACGCGGTGACTGCCCGGCGCGGACCGCGTCAGGGTGCGTGTGCCGCCCGCCAAAGAGATCCCGCCGGCACCGGAGGAAGGCGAGCGCGTCATCTTCCGCTCACACTTCCTCCGTGGCTTCGTCCTGCTGGCGAGCGACTTCCTCCGCGCCTTCCTTACCTTCTACCGACTCTAGCCGTACCACCTCACACCAAACACGGTGGTGCTGCTGTCGGCCTTCGTCACCCTGTGCGGGGGCTATCTTGGCGTCCTCCCCACAATCGAGCTCTGGGGGGCCTTCTTCTACACCAAGCTTGGCACCGCCGTCAAGAAAGAGGTGGCCCAGTGCAGAGCCTTCATTGCGGTGCGGTGTCCGGGTCCAGGAAACGCCTTCCCAGCCATCAAGCTCATACAGTCGGTGAAGCTGTGGCAGAAGTCGTACTTCTACGTGAGGAACGTCGACCCGGTGCACGACTTCATCAACCAGCCGCCTTATGTGGCAGGCCTGCCTGCCGTGCCCCGTGTCAATTGGGGCTTCAAGTCGAAGCCGCTGTCGGAAGACGCCTCCGCCACCATCGCCCGCCTCAAGGTGATGACGGAGTCGGAGGGCCTCAAGGCGTCCGACTTGCTGGTCGCCTTCATGGTGCGTCGGATCCTCCCGCTTCAAAGTCGGCCGCACATGATGAGTCAGACGAGAGGGCATTGCGACCCGTGCCGGATGTGCACCAAGGAGATGCCGATAGCAGAGGTGGCCTTCCTGGTGAATGAGATCATGGACCTCAAGCTCAAGGAGGAGAGGTGGCGGTTCGGCAAGCGGCCGTACTCCCGCGCCAATCCGCCGCCTATGGTAAGCTCATAATTCTTTTCTCTCCCTCCTGCCGGGTTATGTTTTGCCGACTGACCAGACTGGCCGTGATGCAGGTCCTCCCTTCTCAGCCGGATGCCAACATCGTCTACCAGCCGGACCGGGATGTGAGCGACGTGGCGGACCCCGACTTGGGGGTGGCCGCCCTGGAGGATGACGCCACAGGTGGTAGCGGGGTAGGCAGCTCCATAGGAAGAGGCGGCGGGGAGGACTGGCCAGATGAGGAGGAGGAGGAGGAGGTGTTGGGAACGTAGTAATTTCAAAATTTTCCTACGCACACGCAGGATCATGGTGATGCATAGCAACGAGAGGGGAGAGTGTGATCTACGTACCCTTGTTGACCGACAACGGAAGCGTTAGCACAACGCGGTTGATGTAGTCGTACGTCTTCACGGCCCGACCGATCAAGCACCAAAACTACGGCACCTCCGAGTTCTAGCACAAGTTCAGCTCGATGACGATCCCCGGACTCCAATCCAGCAAAGTGTCGGGGAAGAGTTCCGTTAGCACGATGGCGTGGTCACGATCTTGATGTACTACCGTCGCAGGGCTTCGCCTAAGCACCGCTACAATATTATTGAGGATTATGGTGGAAGGGGGCACCGCACACAGCTAAGAATATGATCACGTGGATCAACTTGTGTCTAGAGGTGCCCCCTTGCCCCCGTATATAAAGGAGCAAGGGAGGAGGAGGCCGGCCCTAGGAGGGGGTGCGCCAAGTGTGGAGTCCTACTAGGACTCCCTAGTCCTAGTAGGATTCCACCTCCCATATGGAATAGGAAAAGAGGAAGGGAAACGGAGAAGGAAGGAAGGGGGCGCCCCCCTTCCCTAGTCCAATTCGGACCAGACCAAGGGGAGGGGTGCGGCCACCCTTGAGGCCCTTTTTCTTCTTTCCCGTATGGCCCAATAAGGCCCAATACGTATTCCCGTAACTCTCCGGTACTCCAAAAATACCCGAATCACTCGGAACCTTTCCGATGTCCGAATATAGTCGTCCAATATATCGATCTTTACATCTCGACCATTTCGAGACTCCTCGTCATGTCCCCGATCTCATCCGGGACTCCGAAATCCTTCGGTACATCAAAACTCATAAACTCATAATATAACTGTCATTGAAACCTTAAGCGTGCGGACCCTACGGGTTCGAGAACAATGTAGACATGACCGACACACGTCTCCAGTCAATAACCAATAGCGGAACCTGGATGCTCATATTGGGTCCCACATATTCTACGAAGATCTTTATCGGTCAGACCGCATAACAACATACGTTGTTCCCTTTATCATCAGTATGTTACTTGCCCGAGATTCGATCGTCGGTATCTTAATACCTAGTTCAATCTCGTTACCGGCAAGTCTCTTTACTCGTTCCGTAATACATCATCTCACAACCAACTCATTAGTTGCAATGCTTGCAAGGCTTATGTGATGTGCATTACCGAGAGGGCCCAGAGATACCTCTCCGACAATCGGAGTGACAAATCCTAATCTCGAAATACGCCAACCCAACATGTACCTTTGGAGACACCTGTAGAGCTCCTTTATAATCACCCAGTTACATTGTGACGTTTGGTAGCACACAAAGTGTTCCTCCGGCAAACGGGAGTTGCATAATCTCATAGTCATAGGAACATGTATAAGTCATGAAGAAAGCAATAGCAACATACTAAACGATCGGGTGCTAAGATAATGGAATGGGTCATGTCAATCACATCATTCTCCTAATGATGTGATCCCGTTAATCAAATAACAACTCTTTTGTTTATGGTTAGGAAACATAACCATCTTCGATTAACGAGCTAGTCAAGTAGAGGCATACTAGTGACACTGTGTTTGTCTATGTATTCACACATGTATTATGTTTCCGGTTAATACAATTCTAGCATGAATAATAAACATTTATCATGATATAAGGAAATAAATAATAACTTTATTATTGCCTCTAGGGCATATTTCCTTCAGTCTCCCACTTGCACTAGAGTCAATAATCTAGTTCACATCGCCATGTGATTCAACACTAAGAGTTCACATCACCATGTGATTAACACCCATAGTTCACATCGTCATGTGACCTATACCCAAAGGGTTTACTAGAGTCAATAATGTAGTTCACATCATTTATGTGATTAACACCCAAACAGTACTAAGGTGTGATCATGTTTTGCTTATGAGATAATTTTAGTCAACGGGTCTGTCACATACAGATCCGTAAGTATTTTGCGAATTCTATGTCTACAATGCTCTGCACGGAGCTACTCTAGCTAATTGCTCCCACTTTCAATATGTATCTAGATCGAGACTTAGAGTCATCCAGATCTATGTCAAAACTTGCATCGACGTAACTTTTTACGACGAACCTTTTGTCACCTCCATAATCGAGAAATATTTCCTTATTCCACTAAGGATAATTTTGACCAAAGTCCAGTGATCTACTCTTAGATCACTATTGTACTCCCTTGCTTAACACAGTGTAGGGTATACAATAGATCTGGTACACATCATGGCATACTTTATAGAACCTATGGCTGAGGCATAGGGAATGACTTTCATTCTCTTTCTATCTTCTGTCGTGGTCGGGCTTTGAGTCTTACTCAATTTCATACCTTGTAACACAGCCAAGAACTCTTTCTTTGACTGTTCCATTTTTGAACTACTTCAAAATATTGTCAAGGTATCTACTCATTGAAAACACTTATCAAGCGTCTTGATCTATCTCTATACATTTTGATTCTTAATATGTAAGCAGCTTCACCGAGGTCTTTCTTTGAAAAACTTCTTTAAAAACACTCCTTTATGCTTTGCAGAATAATTCTACATTACTTCCGATCAACAATATGTCATTCACATATACTTATCAGAAATGTTGTAGTGCTCCCACTCACTTTCTTGTAAATACAGGCTTCACCGCAAGTCTGTATAAAACTATATGCTTTGATCATACTATCAAAGCATTTATTCCAACTCCGAGAGGCTTGCACCAGTCCATAAATGGATCGCTGGAGCGTGCACACTTTGTTAGCTCCTTTTGGATCGACAAAACCTTCCGGCTGCATCATATACAACTCTTCTTCCAGAAATCCATTCAGGAATGCAGTTTTGACATCCATTTGCTGGATTTCATAAAATGCGGCAATTGCTAACATGATTCGGAAAGACTTAAGCATAGATACAAGTGAGAACTCTCATCATAGTCAACACCTTGAACTTGTCGAAAACCTTTTTGCGACAATTCTAGCTTTGTAGATAGTAACACTACTATCAGCGTCTGTCTTCCTCTTGAAGATCCATTTAATCTTAATGGCTCACCGATCATTGGGCAAGTCAATCAAAGTCCATACTTTGTTCTCATACATGGATCTCATCTCAGATTTCATGGCCTCAAGCCATTTCGTGGAATCTAGGCTCATCATCGCTTCCTCATAGTTCGCAAGTTCGTCATGGTCTAGTAACATGACTTCCAGAACAGGATTACCGTACCACTTTGGTGCGGATCTCACTCTGGTTTACCTACGAGATTTGATATTAACTTGATCTGAAGTTACATGATCATCATCATTAGTCTTCCTCACTAATTGGTGTAGTAGTCACAGGAACAGATTTCTTGTGATGAACTACTTTTCAATAAGGGAGAAGGTACAATTACCTTATCAAGTTCTACTTTCCTCCCACTCACTTCTTTCAAGAGAAACTCCTTCTCTAGAAAGGATCCATTCTTAGCAACGAATGTCTTGCCTTCGGATCTGTGATAGAAGGTGTACCCAATAGTCTCCTTTGGGTATCCTATGAAGACATATTTCTCCGATTTTGGTTTGAGCTTATCAGGATGAAACTTTTTCATATAAGCATCACAATCCCAAACTTTAAGAAACGAGAACTTTGGTTTCTTGCCAAACCACAGTTCAGATTGTGTCGTCTCAACGGACTTAGATGGTGCCCTTTTAAACGTGAATGCAGCTGTCTTTAATCCATAACCCCAAAACGATAGTGGTAGATCGGTAAGAGACATCATAGATCGCACCATATCTAATAAAGTACGGTTATGATGTTCGGACACACTATTATGTTGTGGTGTTCCAGGTGGCGTGAGTAGTGAAACTATTTCACATTGTTTTAACTGAAGGCCAGACTCGTAACTCAAATATTTTACCTCTGCGATCATATCGTGGAAACTTTTATTTTCTTGTTACGATGATTCTCCACTTCACTCTGAAATTCTTTGAACTTTTCAAATATTTCAGACTTGTGTTTCATTAAGTAGATATACCCATATCTGCTCAAATCATCTGTGAAGGTCAGAAAATAATGATACCTGCCACGAGCCTTAACACTCATCGGATCTCATACATCAGTATGTATTATTTCCAATAAGTCAGTTGCTCGCTCCATAGTTCCGGAGAACGGCGTTTTAGTCATCTTGCCCATGAGGCATGGTTCGCAAGCATCAACTGATTCATAATCAAGTGATTCCAAAAACCCATTAGCATGGAGTTTCTTCATGCGATTTACACCAATATGACCTAAACGGCAGTGCCACAAATAAGTTGCACTATCATTATTAACTTTGCATCTTTTGGTTTCAATATTATGATTATGTGTATCACTACGATCGAGATCCAACGAACTATTTTCATTGGGTGTGTAACCATATAAGGTTTTATTCATGTAAACAGAACAATAATTTATTCTCTTACTTAAATGAATAACCGTATTACAATAAACATGATCAAATCATATTCATGCTCAACGCAAACACCAAATAACACTTATTCAGGTTCAACACTAATCCCGAAAGTATAGGGAGTGTGCGATGATGATCATATCAATCTTGGAACCACTTCCAACACACATCGTCACTTCACCCTTAACTAGTCTCTGTTTATTCTGCAACTCCCGTTTCGAGTTACTAATCTTAGCAACTGAACTAGTATCAAATACTGAGGGGTTGCTATAAACACTAGTAAAGTACACATCAATAACATGTATATCAAATATACTTATGTTCACTTTGCCATCCTTCTTATCTGCCAATCACTTGGGGTAGTTCCTCTTCCAGTGACTAGTCCCTTTGCAGTAGAAACACTTAGTCTCAGGCTTAGGACCAGACTTGGGCTTCTTCACTTGAGTAGCAACTTGCTTGCTGTTCTTCTTGAAGTTCCCCTTCTTCCCTCTGCCCTTTTCTTGAAACTAGTGGTCTTGTCTACCATCAACACTTGATGTTTTTCTCGATTTCTACCTTCGTCAATTTCCGCATTACGAAGAGCTTGGGAATCGTTTCCGTTATCCCTTGCATATCATAGTTCATCACGAAGTTCTACTAACTTGGTGATGGTGACTAGAGAATTCTGTCAATCACTATCTTATCTGGAAGATTAACTCCCACTTGATTCAAGCGATTGTAGTACTCAGACAATCTGAGCACATGCTCACTAGTTGAGCGATTCTCCTCCATCTTTTAGCTATAGAACTTGTTGGAGACTTCATATCTCTCAACTCGGGTATTTGCTTGAAATATTAACTTCAACTCCTGGAATATATCATATGCTCCATGATGTTCAAAACGTCTTTGAAGTCCCGATTCTAAGCCATTAAGCATGGTGCACTAAACTATCAAGTAGTCATCATATTGAGCTAGCCAAACGTTCATAACATCTGCATCTTCTCCTGCAATAGGTCCGTCACCTAGCGGTGCATCAAGGACATAATTCTTCTGTGCAGCAATGAGGATAAACCTCAGATCACGGATCCAATTCGCATCATTGCTACTAACATCTTTCAACACAATTTTCTCTAGGAACATATCAAAATAAACACAGGGAAGCAACAACGCGAGCTATTGATCTACAACATAATTTGCAAAATACTACCAGGACTAAGTTCATGATAAATTTAAGTTCAATTAATCATATTACTTAAGAACTCCCACTTAGATAGACATCCCTCTAATCCTCTAAGTGATTACGTGATCCAAATCAACTAAACCATGTCTGATCATCACGTGAGATGGAGTAGTTTCATTGGTGAACATCGCTATGCTGATCATATCTGCTATATGATTCACGCTCGACCTTTCAGTCTCCGTGTTCCGAGGCCATATCTGTATATGCTCGGCTCGTCAAGTATAACCTGAGTATTCTGCGTGTGCAACTGTTTTGCACCCGTTGTATTTGAACGTAGAGCCTATCACACCCGATCATCACGTGGTGTCTCAGCACGAAGAACTTTCGCAACGGTGCATACTCAGGGAGAACACTTCTTGATAATTAGTGAGAGATCATCTTATAATGCTACCGTCAATCAAAGCAAGATAACAAGCATAAAAGATAAACATCACATGCAATCAATATAAGTGATATGATATGGCCACCATCGTCACCGGCGTGACACCTTGATCTCCATCATAGTATCGTTGTCGTCTCGCCAATCTTATGCTTCCACGACTATCGCTACCGCTTAGTGATAAAGTAAAGCATTACAGCACGATTGCATTGCATACAATAAAGCGACAACCATATGGCTCCTACCAGTTGCCGATAACTCGGTTACAAAACATGATCATCTCATACAATAAAATTTAGCATCATGTCTTGACCATATCACATCACAACATGCCCTGCAAAAACAAGTTAGACGTCCTCTACTTTGTTGTTGCAAGTTTTACGTGGCTGCTACGGGCTTAAGCAAGAACCAATCTTACCTACGCATCAAAACCACAACGATAGTTTGTCAAGTTGGTGATGTTTTAACCTTCACAAGGACCGGGCCTAGCCACACTCGGTTCAACTAAAGTTGGAGAAACTGTCACCCGCTAGCCACCTTTGTGCAAAGCACGTCGGGAGAACCGGTCTCGCGTAAGCGTACGCGTAATGTCGGTCCGGGCCGCTTCGTCCAACAATACCGCCGAACCAAAGTATGACATGCTGGTAAGCAGTATGACTTATATCGCCCACAACTCACTTGTGTTCTACTCGTGCATATAACATCAACACATAAAACCTAGGCTCTGATACCACTGTTGGGAACGTAGTAATTTCAAAATTTTCCTACGCACACGCAAGATCATGGTGATGCATAGCAACGAGAGGGGAGAGTGTGATCTACGTACCCTTGTAGACCGACAGCGGAAGCGTTAGCACAACGCGGTTGATGTAGTCGTACGTCTTCACGGCCCGACCGATCAAGCACCGAAACTACGGCACCTCCGAGTTCTAGCACACGTTCAACTCGATGACGATCCCCGGACTCCGATCCAGCAAAGTGTCGGGGAAGAGTTCCGTTAGCACGACGGCGTGGTGACGATCTTGATGTACTACCATCGCAGGGCTTCGCCTAAGCACCGCTACAATATTATCGAGGATTATGGTGGAAGGGGGCACCGCACACGGCTAAGAATATGATCACGTGGATCAACTTGTGTCTAGAGGTGCCCCCTTGCCCCCGTATATAAAGGAGCAAGGGAGGAGGAGGCCGGCCCTAGGAGGGGGCGCGCCAAGTGTGGAGTCCTACTAGGACTCCCTAGTCCTAGTAGGATTCCACCTCCCATATGGAATAGGAAAAGAGGAAGGGAAAAGGAGAAGGAAGGAAGGGGGCGCCCCCCTTCCCTAGTCCAATTCTGACCAGACCAAGGGGAGGGGTGCGGCCACCCTTGAGGCCCTTTTTCTTCTTTCCCGTATGGCCCAATAAGGCCCAATACGTATTCCCGTAACTCTCCGGTACTCCAAAAATACCCGAATCACTCGGAACCTTTCCGATGTCCGAATATAGTCGTCCAATATATCGATCTTTACGTCTCGACCATTTCGAGACTCCTCGTCATGTCCCCGATCTCATCCGGGACTCCGAACTCCTTCGGTACATCAAAACTCATAAACTCATAATATAACTGTCATTGGAACCTTAAGCGTGCGGACCCTACGGGTTCGAGAACAATGTAGACATGACCGAGACACGTCTCTAGTCAATAACCAATAGCGGAACCTGGATGCTCATATTGGCTCCCACATATTCTACGAAGATCTTTATCGGTCAGACCGCATAACAACATACGTTGTTCCCTTTGTCATCGGTATGTTACTTGCCTGAGATTCGATCGTCGGTATCTTAATACCTAGTTCAATCTCGTTACTGGCAAGTCTCTTTACTCGTTCCGTAATACATCATCTCACAACTAACTCATTAGTTGCAATGCTTGCAAGGCTTATGTTATGTGCATTACCGAGAGGGCCCAGAGATACCTCTCCGACAATCGGAGTGACAAATCCTAATCTCGAAATACGCCAACCCAACATGTACCTTTGGAGACACCTGTAGAGCTCCTTTATAATCACCCAGTTACGTTGTGACGTTTGGTAGCACACAAAGTGTTCCTCCGGCAAACGGGAGTTGCATAATCTCATAGTCATAGGAACATGTATAAGTCATGAAGAAAGCAATAGCAACATACTAAACGATCGGGTGCTAAGCTAATGGAATGGGTCATGTCAGTCACATCATTCTCCTAATGATGTGATCCCGTTAATTAAATAACAACTCTTTTGTTTGTGGTTAGGAAACATAACCATCTTCGATTAACGAGCTAGTCAAGTAGAGGCATACTAGTGACACTCTGTTTGTCTATGTATTCACACATGTATTATGTTTCCGGTTAATACAATTCTAGCATGAATAATAAACATTTATCATGATATAAGGAAATAAATAATAACTTTATTATTGCCTCTAGGGCATATTTCCTTCAGGAGGAGGTGCCGCGCCGTCCGCTGCCTTCCCACAAGGCGGGGCCAAGCTCCTCAGCCGCACCAACAGCACCGGGCGGTGGGCCTAAACGCCGAGGCGCGCTGCTTTCCGGCAGCCACCCCAAGAAGCCCAAGCACTCAGCCGCCGCAGCTAAGAACACGGCCGCTGCGACCAAGCGACGCGAGGCCGCCGCGAAAGCGGCCAAGTTCCAGAAAGCCCCCAAGCAGCCTTCGACGGTGTCAGCGTAAGTCCTCAACCTTTCTCTTGTCTTCTTCTATTCTTTTATCTCGAAAACTCCATCTGAATCTACTTTTTACTTTTTCTTTTGAGCAGGGCTCCACTCTCGCTTGAGTGGTCGAGCTCAATCTCCATCATCAGGGCAGCGGAGGTCTCCACCAATACGCGCCGTATAGACCCGGGCGCCGACCTCTGCGAGGCATGGGAACGGAACGCACGGGAGGTGCGGGAGGAGAAGGAAGCTGCCGCGAAGAAGGCGGAGGCCGACAAGGTGGCCGCGGCCAAGGCGGCGTAAGCGGACGCAGACGCCGCGGCTAAGGCCCAAGCCGATGCCGCGGCGAAGAAGCGGGCAGCGGAGGCGGCGCGTCATCAGACCCCCCAACTCATCACCCCCCTGCGCTCTGCCCCGCCAGCACCAGAGATCCCGGCGCCGGCTGGAGGAGCCGGCGATGAGTAGACGGCCATGGAGAGGGATGGCGGTGACGCCGTCTTGACAGAGATTGAGACGCCTCCACAACTGCTGACCGTAGACGCGCAGGGCGCCCAACCGGCTGCCCCGTTGGTGCCGCCAGGCGGAGGCGAGCTGGTGGTGGGGTTGGCTCCCACAGCACGCACTCCAGTGCGCCCCCATCCAGAGAAGGTAGCATCGGCACCGAGGCCGATGGAGATTGGGAGTGCCAGCTCGTCGGCTCCTGAGGCCGAAGCCACCAGCACTGCACCGACGGAGTGGGTGCGCGGAGGCGGAACGTGCACCTTGATCGAGGCGGCACAAGACGTCCAGGCCGATTCCAGAGCCGAAGACGCCGCCCTCTCGCAATGAATGAAGGCGTTTGTGAAGACACGGACTGCCGTTCGGGTATGTGACTTGCTTCTTGTTTTTGTTTCCTGTAATCTTCGGTTGGGGCGCGCCAGCGCACCCACTGTGTGTAGTCCCCGAGTTCTGGGCCGGCTGCTGAGCAGGCGGCCTGGAACTTCATAGTGGGTCCTAAGCTTCTGACTTACTTCCCTTTCTGTTGCCTCATTGCAGGACTACCACAACATCCGCGCGGCCAGCTTCAACGCCCATGTCCGGGAGCTGGACCGACAGACCGCTGACTTGGCGGAAAGCTGGAGTAATCACTCCATCTTCTTCTCTCTGCGGGGGCACATCAGCGCAGCTGCGGGCTATAGTCCCCGAGATGCGGGCCGACTGCCGAGCAGTTGGGCCGGATCTTCCGGCGAATACTTCTCTTTTTTCTTGATTGTTGATATCTTTCCTCTCTTGTTCTTTCAGAGACCAACGCCGCCTTGCAGCAGCAACTAGGTGAAGCCAACACCGCACTGCGCGCCAAGGAGGACGAATGCAATAGGGCGGCCCATGAGCGCGACCGCCTGATCAAGAAGTTGGTGGACCAGGTGACACTTCACAAGGCGGCCCTGAAGCAGGCAGAGGACAACGAGGCCTGTCTCCTGACCGAGTTCAAGACCGAGCACTCGGGTTGGGCCGAGACGGAGGCGGCACTGATTGCTGGTTATGGCCAAATTGAAGACATAGTCAATGGTGAGATTTCTTCTCTTCTTTTGACTATTCGCGGTCGAGCGAGCCGGCTTGTAGCTTCTGACTCCTGACTTATTGTTTTGCTTGTGCATACTTCTTCCCCGGCCATTCCGTTGCTGTCAACAAGGCTATTGAGGCTCGCCGCAAGGAACGATAGGCGGGTGGCACGGAGATTGCCACCGATGCCCCTCGGACCCTTGGCGAGCACCTCCTCAGCATTCAGTCTCGTCTCTAGCCAGCCCACCGGATGCTCCGCCGGCTGCAGCGCGCTGGGGCTCAGGCGATCTCCGCCCTCTGGCCAGACAGGCAAGCCCCACGCACCCCCAGTCGGACTGCCGACTGGTTGGAAGTGGCCGCCGGCCGTCTTGAGGTGTGGAAGGGCTCCGCGGCCCGAGCAGGAGTGTGGCGGGCCTTGGAGTTCGCAAAGGCGTGGTATCCAGGGCTAGATCTACCCTAGTTGGCCATGTTTCAGCAGGAAGCCGGCGTCGAGCTGGTGGCGGTGGAGCGCGACCTCACCATACGCGCGTCGGCGATCGCCGAGTACACCAACACCGGCGAATTCGTCCCTGAGCTGAACGAGAATGGCGCTGAAGCGCCGCTAGAATGGTACGGCCCGAACCTGGATTATGGCGAAGATTCGGCAGAAGAAATCGCCTCCAGCAATGAGGGGGAAGACGAGGAAGGTGAGGATGATGAAGATGGTGCGCCGGAGGTCAGAGCGGACAGACAGCCTCAGTTCAACAGTGCCTCCAGTACCGAGCCGCGTGCCATAACTCCTCGTGCTACTCAAAGCGGCCAAACCGAGACTCACCAGCCGGCCACTCACCAGCCGGCGCCCCCGACTCCACCAACTTGTCGGACTCGCCAGCTGCTCCCTTGGTCTAGGCCGCCAATTTATCGTAGCTTTTCCTGCTTAGTAGTCTTCTCAACAAACTTTTGTTAAATTTGCACAATTCCACCCACGGGGTGTATTCAAACTATATTGAATGTTGGCCTAGGGCCTTTTGGTATGTAAATTATTTTCCGCACATGATGTGCTTTGGCCGAGTTCCGACTTTTCTTGCTTTTTTGTTCCTCGGTTTTTTCCTTTGCCACCCTCCCTAGGTACCTACTTGCAAGTCAGACAGCCGCTCTGCGGGCTGCAGCCTAGCCAAGTACTTCACCATTGTGGGAGGACAAGTACTTTGACCGATTGGAACGTTGCAAGCTCAGTAAGAAGCCGGCCAGCCGGCTGCTTAGCAACCGGTCGGTGAGGTGAATGGCCAGTTCGCGCTATGTTAATGTTTTGGTCCTTAGCCTTTTTTCATGTGAGCACCATTTTCTTGCCTTTGAATCTAGCCAAGCGTATAGCCGCTCTACGAGCTGTGCTTTGTGGTAAGAGAGGGCTTAGGTGCTCGCACATTACTTGTCCGACTGCAGGAAACACCGACATAGTACAAGGCGGCAAGCCCCCGGGCCGACTGGTCGAACCCGGTTTCAGGAGGAAAAAATGGAATAACACATTTGTAGGCATAATACTTATCATATAGATAAAAGAGGGGTAGTCCCCAAGTGCTCCTCGAGGGACCCGAAGTCTTCATACTTAATACAAAAGATAGTGTGGTACATACTGCATTCAACTATACAATCTTCGAAGGAGGTTTGCATTCCATGGGCACTGTGTTTCCTTGCCGGAGTCATCCCTCTTGTGCGCCCTGGGCTTCTGGGCATTGATCAGGTAGTAGGTGTCATTGCCCAAGGCTTTGCTGATTATGAAAGGGCCTTCCCAAGGGGCTAAGAGCTTGTGCTGGCCGGCTGTTCGCTGGATCAGCCGGAGCACAAGGTCTCCCTCTTGGAAAGCTCTTGGCTTGACCTTCCGGCTGTGGTAGCAGCGTAGACTCTGCTGGTAGATGGCGGACCGGCTGAGTGCCAACAACCGGCCCTCTTCCAGTAGATTGACACCGTCTTCTCATGCTTCCTTTGCCTCCGCATCGGTGTACATGGTGACGCGCGGCGAGTCGAACTCGATGAAAGGTGGGATGACCACCTCGGTGCCATACACGAGGAAGAAGCGTGTGAAGCCGGTTGATTTGTTCGGAGTGGTGCGCGGACTCCAGATGCCGGCCGGCAGCTCGTTGATCCAATAGCCGGCCGAATGTTCCAAAGGCTCGACCAGCCGGGGATTGATTCCGGACAAGACGAGGCTGTTTTCTCGCTCGACTTGGCCATTTGACTGTGGGTGGGCAACGGACGCTAAGTCCAGTCGGATGCCCTGTGTCACACAGAAACGGGCCAAGGCGCCCTTGTCAAAATTGGTGCCGTTGTGGGTGATGATGCTGTGAGGTACGCCGTACCGGGTGGTGATGTCTGCGATGAAAGTCACAGCAGTCGGACCATTCAACTTCTTGATTGGCTTTGCTTCTATCCACTTGGTGAATTTGTCCACGGCTACAAGCAGATGAGTCATGTCACCGCGTGCTGTCCTGAATGGTCCCACCATGTCCAGTCCCCGGACGGCAAAAGGCCAAGCAAGGGGAATGGTCTTGAGTGCAGAAGCCGGCAAATGTTTTTTGGAACTAAACTTCTAACATCCCTTACATCTCTTGACCAAGTCTTTGGCATCTTCTAGAGCAGTCGGCCAGAAGAAACCATGGCAAAAGGCTTTGGCAACAAGTGATCTTGAGGCCGTGTGGTGGACACACTCGCCCTGGTGGATATCTTTGAGGATTGCCTGGCCCTTCTCCGGCTCTACGCATCGCTGGTACACACCAGTGACACTGCGCCTCACGAGTTCCTTTTCATTCCACTCGAAATGAGTGGTTTTCTTCAGGAGTTGATACAAGGGAAGGGCCTTCTCGCCCAGCCGACTGAAGAAGTGGCTGATGGACGCGAAGCAGCCGGTGAATTTTTGAACATCTCACAGTCGGGTGGGTACTTCCATCCTCTCGATGGCTTTGATCTTAACAGGGTTACACTCAATGCTGCGTTCTGAGAACAGGAAGCCAAGGAGCTCGCCGGCTGGTACTCCAAACAAGCACTTCTGTCGGTTGAGCTTGATATGAAACCGGGGCAGATTTTCAAATGTCTCCTTAAGGTCTTCCAATAAGGTTCCACGCTTCTCCGTCTTCACCACAATATCATCCACATATACGTGGGCGTTCCTGCCGAGTTGCTTGAGGAGGCACTTCTGGCACCGGCACTCCTCAAGCCTAACGTCATCGTCAAGTAATAGAAGGCTCCGAATGGTGTGATGAAGGCGGTCTTCAGGCGGTCTGCCGGATTCAACTTGATCTGGTGATAACCTAAGTATACATCCAAGAAACTCAATAGCTCGCATCCGGCTGTGGAGACTATCACTTGGTCAATCAGTGGCAGGGAAAACGGATCCTTGGGGCAGGCTTTGTTGAGACTGGTGTAGTCAATGCACATGCGCCACTTGTTGTTCTTCTTCAGCACAAGGACTGGGTTGGCAAGCCATTCTAGGAAGAAAACTTCCATGATGATGCCCGTCGCCAACAGGCGGGTGATCTCTTCTCCAACAATTCTCCTCTTCTCCTCCGATAGTTGGCGGAGAGGTTGTCTGACTAGTTTGGCATCTGCTCTTACATGTAGCTTGTGCTCGGTGAAATCCGTCGGAACACCTGGCATGTCTTTGGGGGACCATGCAAAGATGTTCCGATTCTCACAGAGGAAATCGACGAGCTCGCTTTCTTATTGGCTGTCAAGGTTTGCGCCTATGACAGCGTACCTGTCGGTGTCAAAACCGGTGGATCTTGGGTAGGGGGTCCCGAACTGTGCGTCTAGGCCGGATGGTAACAGGAGGCAGGGGACGCGAAGTTTTACCCAGGTTCGGGCCCTCTCGATGGAGGTAAAACCCTACGTCATGCTTGATTAATATTGATGGTATGAGTATTACAAGAGTTGATCTACCACGAGATCAGAGAGGCTAAACCCTAGAAGCTAGCCTATGGTATGATTGTTGATGTGTATGTTGTCCTACGGACTAAAACCCTCCGGTTTATATACACACGGATAGGGTTAGGGTTACATAGAGTCGGTTACAATGGTAGGAGATCTGAACATCCGTGTCGCCAGGCTTGCCTTCCACGCCAAGGAAAGTCCCTTCCGGACATGGGACGGAGTATTCAATCTTCTATCTTCATAGTTCAGGAGTCCGGCTTGAAGGTATAGTTCGGCTATCCGAACACCCCCTAATCCAGGACTCCCTCAGTAGCCCCCGAACCAGGCTTCAATGACGATGAGTCTGGTGCGCAGATTGTCTTCGGCATTGCAAGGCGGGTTCTCCTCCAAATTCTATGTACCTGTTCGAATAAAGTCCGGTTTCTTGTAGATGTTGCGCTCCTTGGCTTCTACGCCCAATAATGGCCGTTTTCCACGTGTCAAACGAATATGAAAAGTCTGAGTGTTTTTACGTTCACACCCCTAGCCGTGTGAATGAGTTGCCCTTTTTAAGGGGACGGGGATTTAGATCCAATCCACACCTTCTCCCTTCCACGAGTGTTCATCGGAGCGCATCCGACAAAGTCCATTCCACATGGCCAACCGCCGCAACTCCTCCTCTCGTCCTTCTAGCCCTAAGCCTGGATATTGGCAGAGATGTTCTACTCCGCACAGCGAGCTAGTGACGCTTCAGACCAAAGGATTTCTCCCCCCGGCCTATATGGTCCCGGTCCGAGCCGGTCTCGCCGTCTACAACAGCGGAGAGCAAGCAGAGAATGCCCCTAATCCATCTAAAGGAGAGCGGGTGTGCCTTGTTCCTTACTTAATAAGGGGGCTCGGATTTCCCATCCACCCATTTCTCCGGGGGTTGTTGGAGTTCTACGGCCTCCAGCTACATCATCTCATGCCTGCCTCAATATTGCATATCGCGGGCTTTGTAGCCCTCTGCGAGCTGTTCTTGGGTATTGAAGCTCATTTCGGACTATGGAAGGAGCTATTTTGCCTCGTGCCCCGTTCCAGGAAAGGGTCAATGTATCAAGTGGGCGGAGCCGAAGTATGGCGCATCGCCGGGACCGGATATCTGTCCAGAACCCCAAAGAAGGCGTCCGAAGACTGGCCCTCGGAATGGTTCTATATAGAAGACGTCCCGCTGCCGGATCCTGTCCGGATCGGCCTCCCAGAGTTCGATAGTGATCCTTTAAAAAAGCGCCTAAGCTGGCGTCCACAGAGCCCTCAAAGGGAAAGTGAGAGGGACATCGTTTATCTCATGGGCCGAATAAGATTGTTGGCCCATTCCGGACTAACCATGATCGGAGTTATGGCCGAATGCATCATGCGGGGGGTGCAGCCGCTTCAGTACAGAAGCCACCCCATGTGGGATTTCAACGGGGAGGACGACGCCACCCGCTACGGCCGTAAAGGGCCAGATTCAGTTTCCGCTCTATTAAAGATCTTGTCCACTTTGTACAAGGGGGAAGAGGAGGAATTTCTCCGAGTCAACCCACAGGGTGGATTCTCTGTGCACAATCCCCCAAGCTGGGTAAGTGGTCGCATTTACTTGCTCATCCGTTTAGTGTTCCCATTGTTAAATACTTAGTCTGATGACTTCAACACAGGAACTGTGCCGGGCCGTAAAGGACATAAGCAGCCCGCCTCCACAACCTGAGGAC
This sequence comes from Triticum urartu, assembly GCF_056163025.1. Lineage (NCBI taxonomy): Eukaryota > Viridiplantae > Streptophyta > Magnoliopsida > Poales > Poaceae > Triticum > Triticum urartu. The sequence continues at coordinate 365,395,672 of NC_141877.1, forward strand.
TCAGGACGGTCTCTCGACCCGGCCTCTCAGGAGGATCCGGACATATCTGTGGAGTTGATTGATGGAGTGTTCTATCAATTGAGTGAGGACAGCGCCTTGGTGGCCATTACGGCCGATTACCCAGGGTTAATCTGAACACCCCAGGTACCTGAGACCGAAGTCCTTGTACCCCGAACAGGGGTTCGTCCACGCGTGTTTAATTTCCTAATTGCAACTGAACTTTGCAGGGGAGGTTTCGGAGGCAGAAGGCCAAACCTGCAGCGACAAACCAACCAGGGGCCGCAGGGCCCCATGGGCAGAAAAGAGGTGCAGTCCGGACCGAGGCGTCAACGCAAAGGTATGGCGCGCCCCTTTATCCCAGTCGTTATACCTTCGAGGCACACTTGACACTCGTGCCCTTTTCCGGACGAAGAGACCTCGTCGGGCTATATCTGGAGAGGCTGCTAATCACGCCTCCACCAGCCAGGCTCCAAGGCCTGGTCCGGGGGCGGAAGCGAACGCAAGGCGTGTGCCAGACGTTCCTCCGACGGAAGATGCGGACGGGGTATCTGCCACCAACTCACAGGTGGAAAGTGCCATGAACCACAGGCGTCGCCGGACAATTCTTTGCGACGCTTGCTTCTCCCAAGAGGCATTAGATGCCTTCAATTTGGGAGATGCACACCTCCGTGCCGCTCAAAATGGTCTAGCCAGAGCCACGGAGCAATATGTAAAAGACATACGGGTAGGAAAATTTTGATAAATATATATGTAGCAGTAGCCCTCGAGACTGAAAACAGTTAGAATAACTGGTTTAAGGATCATTTGAAATGCAGGTTCTTACAGAAAAGAATTCCCTACTGACTCAGGAGCTGGAAGAGTGCAAAGCCCAACTAGAGGCCGCACTAGCCGCGGCAGGGGAGCCTAAGGAGACCCCCTTTGGTAATATTCATTTCGAAAGATAAGTATGTGGTGAAGCACGGCTTGTGTGCGAATCTGACAAATAAAATCGCAGATGGCGCCGGATTGAATCCGGCAAGGCAACACCTCGAACGCCAACTAAAGGCTGGTGAGAGGGTGTTGTTAAAGGTGATGGGGGATAAGAACGTTCTCCAAGATGCCAACACCCGGCTGGGCGTCGAGCTAAAAGATGTTCGTGCCCAGCTGTCAGACTCCGTGAAGGAGAATCAGTGGCTTCGGCGCGGCATATTTAGTAAGTGCTTGAACAAACCTTTTAAAAGAAAGTTCAGCAGTGTCGTTGATTAACAGAGCAATATACGTAGGTATGTTAACAGGTCGTCCTGTAGAGGAGATGCCCGGTTCTACGGGTGACCTTCTTCCCGAGCTCTTGCAATTGCTCGATCGAGTTCGGCAGGCGATGTGAGGCGTCGCCCAAGTCTTGTGGCCATCCGTCTCCACACCCGAAGGTCTTGGAGAGCTTGCGGAGAAGCTGAGGGGAGCACGGCGGTGATTCCAGTTGTGGAAGATATCAGCCTGCCGTCAAGGCGCTACGGAGGCCTGGGCCATGGTGAAGACGCGATATTCACAGGCCGACCCCAACCATATGGCCGAGGTTGGTCCTGTAGGGCCCGATGGGAAGGAGATCCCTGTGAGCTTAGTATACGGCCAAGTAGAGTTGGCCGCAAAGTATTCCCAGCAGGACTATAAATTGGACAGCCTGTTAGATGGTATTGAAGAGGAGTACAGTCAGTCAAAATGACTATGTAATTTTAATTGACATTTATAATGCCTTCTAGCCGGATTGTAGATCATTTTTCATGGCCGACCTTTTCGCTTCAGCCTCGGGACCTGATGGTCCGGAGTGTGTCCGAATTCCCATGCGGTTATATAGGAACCGAGGAATGCATGGAGACCAGGCGTAGGGGTCATTGTGGCGTGAACAGACAAGTGCCCGACTAGTTATGTTATATTACATGGTTAGTAAGAAACATCTTCCAGGGAGAATAGTCCCGTTAGGGGTTCCTTTCCCTGGGAGGCATGCCCTAAAGTGCATGTCCATGCTGCGAAGAGAAGCACAGAAAAAACATCTGGGGGCACGTGGAAAAAATAAAAAAGATCGTCTTTAGCTCACCGATCGAATATTCCCTTAAGAACGCTAGCTTTCGGCTTCACCCAGTCTGAGGTACATGTCCGGCTGACCCGGCAGTAACAATCGCAGAGGTGCTCCCTTTACCGCCTAGCCGAGCAATCGGGAACGTAGGGGTAAGCACAGGAGCCAGGCAACCCAGCTTGGCCAAAACTTAAGTCATATCGATGCATATAGTGGTGAATAAAAGGTACATGCGGAAGTTTGACACATGTGTTGGGCGTGAAGCCCGTAGAAGTAAGCTTCTGTCGAAAGAAGCCCCTAGGTTTGCTGAGCGCAGATAGCGCGTCACTTTGTGAGACTCTAAAGGCTATAAGAGGGGAAGAGAGAGAGAAGGAGAGAAATGTAAGACAGAAGGTATATATAAAAAATGGACAGAGTAAGGAGACGAACACGGGATCCGGCGCTAGGCATAGAATCTTCGGAGGCGGGCGGCGTTCCATGGGTTCGGCTCGAGTCGGTTATTCGATGCACTTCACAGGCGGTACGCACCACCAGTCAGGACTTGGTCGATGATGAAGGGACCTTCCCACTTGGGCTTGAGTTTGTCCTTTTTCTTGTCCGGCAGGCGTAGAACTAGTTCGCCAACGTTGTAATTTTTGGCCCGTACTTCTCTGCTTTGGTATCTTCGAGCCTGCTGTTGATAAAATGCGGAACGGGCCTTTGCCACGTCACGCTCCTCCTCTAATGCGTCCAAACTGTCATGCCGATCGAGCTCGGCTTCTCTTTCTTCGTACATGCGCACTCGAGGTGAGTCATGAATTATGTCGCAAGGCAAAACTGCCTCAGCGCCGTACACCATGAAGAATGGTGTGTATCCGGTGGTGCGATTCGGCGTGGTCTGCAGCCCCCAGAGTACGGATTCGAGCTCCTCTACCTAGTGCGTGTTAGATTCCTTGAGGGACCGCACTAACCTGGGTTTGATGCCGCTCATGATAAGACCATTTGCACGTTTGACCTGGCCGTTGGTTTGTGGGTGATAGACGGAAGCATAATCGAGCTTGATGCCCATGTTTTTGCACCAGAGTTTTACCTCGTCGGCCGTCAAGTTCATGCCGTTATCAGTGATGATGCTATGGGGCACGCCGTAACGGTGTACAACCCCGGATATAAAGTCTATCACAGGTCCGAATTCGGCCGTCTTAACAGGCTTGGCTTCTATCCATTTGGTGAACTTATCCACCATGACTAGTAAGTATTTGTGCTTGTGGGTTCCGCCTTTAAGCGGTCCAACCATGTCAAGCCCCCAGACCGCGAAAGGCCAAGTGATGGGGATGGTTTGGAGGGCAGTAGGTGGCATATGGCTTTGGTTTGCAAAGAGCCGGCAACCGGTGCATTTTTGGACTAAGTCCTGGGCATCTGCCCGAGCCGTCGGCCAATAAAAGCCTGTACGGAAGGCCTTGCTTACAAGGGACCGAGCTGCAGCGTGATGACCACCGAGTCCGGCATGAATTTCAGCCAGGAGGTTCCGCCCTTCCTCTTCGGAGATGCACCTTTGAAGGACTCCGGTAGTGCTTTTCTTATAAAGCTCTCCTTCATGGACTTTGTAGGCTTTGGATCGCCGCACTATGCAGCATGCCTCATTTTGGTCCTCGGGGAGTTCCTGCCTAGTAAGGTAGGCGAGGAATGGTTCTGTCCACGGGGCGATGACGGCCATTATTACGTGGGCTGAGGGTGTTATTTCATTGGCAGAGCCGCCGATTGTGTCAGAATGTTCGATGTCGGGCAGTGCGGTTGGGTCCAGGCTATTGTTGTGCGGCTCCCCTTCCCATACTACGGATGGCTTGAACAGCCTTTCCAAGAAGATGTTGGGGGGGACTACATCGCGTTTTGCGCCGATGCGTGCCAGGACATCTGCCGCCTGATTATTTTCCCGGGCTATGTGGTGAAATTCAAGCCCTTCGAACCGAGCTGACATTTTTAGGACGGCATTACGGTAAGCTGCCATCTTTGGATCTTTGGCGTCGAAGTCTCCATTTATTTGGGATATTGCGAGGTTCGAGTCCCCGCGCACCTCTAGGCGTTGAATGCCCATGGATACTGCCATCCGGAGACCATGTAAAAGGGCCTCGTATTCGGCTGCATTGTTGGAGTCTGTGTACATAATCTGTAGTACGTATTGAACTGTGTCTCCTGTGGGGGACGTCAAAACGACACCAGCCCCCAGTCCGACCAACATCTTGGAGCCATCAAAATGCATGATCCAATTTGAATATGTGCCGTACTCTTTAGGGAGTTCGGCCTCCGTCCATTCTGCGACGAAATCGGCCAAAACTTGTGACTTGATGGCTCGTCGTGGCTTATAAGTTATGTCGAACGGGAGGAGCTCGATGGCCCATTTCGCGATCCGGCCCGTTGCGTCATAGTTGTTAATAATGTCATTAAGTGGTACTTCCGAGGCTACTATTATTGAACACTCTTGGAAGTAGTGTCGTAGCTTCCGGGATGCCATGAATACCGCGTATGCAATCTTTTGATAATGCGGGTGTCGTGATTTGCAGGGAGTGAGGACAGTGGACACATAATAGACACGCCTTTGAAGGGGGAATTTGTGTCTGTTCGCTTCTCGTTCGACGACGAGCACTGCGCTTACAACCTGATGTGTTGCTGCGATGTACAATAGCATTGGTTCGCCGGTGTTTGGCGCGCCCAGGACTGGGTTTGTTGCCAGTATGGCTTTTATTTCGTCGAGTCCGGCCGTGGCTGCGTCCGTCCATTTGAAGTGTTCGGTGCGCTGAAGGAGGCGGTAAAGGGGGAGGGCCTTTTCTCCCAGGCGGGAGATAAAGCGGCTTAGAGCCGCCACACATCCGGTTAACTTTTGTATTTGTTTGAGGTCCTTTGGGATATCCAATTGCGACAGAGCTCAGATCTTGGCTGGATTTGCTTCAATTCCTCTACTGGATACAATGAAGCCCAAGAGCTTTCCGGCTGGGACGCCGAAAACGCATTTTTCCGGGTTGAGCTTGATGTCGTATGTTCAGAGATTATCGAATGTGAGCCTCAAGTCGTCTACTAGAGATTCAACATGTCTTGTTTTGACGACCACATCATCTACGTATGCCTCCACTGTTTTACCGATCTGGCTTGCCAGACATGTCTAAATCATGCGCTGATATGTTGCGCCGGTGTTTTTGAGCCCGAAGGGCATCGTGTTGAAGCAGAATGGCCCGTACGGTGTGATAAATGCCGTTGCGGCTTGGTCTCATTCTGCCATCTTGATTTGATGGTAGCTAGAATATGCGTCGAGGAAACACAACGAATCGTGTCCTGCGGTGGCATCGATAATTTGATCGATGCGGGGGAGAGGGAAGGGATCCTTTAGGCAAGCCTTGTTGAGGTCTTTAAAATCGACACACAGGCGCCAGGATTTGTCCTTCTTCGGTACCATCACCAGGTTTGCTAGCCAGTCCGGATGTTTTATATCTCTGATGAATCCGGCTTCCAATAGCTTTGCTAGATCCTCTCCCATAGCCTGTCTCTTAGGTTCGGAAAAACGCCGAAGAGCCTGTTTGACAGGTTTGAATCTTGTTTGGATATTTAAGCTGTGCTCGGCCAGCCTGCGTGGGATTCCTGGCATGTCTGAAGGATGCCAGGCGAAAATGTCCCAGTTCTCCCATAGGAACTCTCGCAATGCGGTGTCGACATCAGGGTTTAACTGTGCCCCGATGGAAGCTGTTTTGTTGGGGTCCGTTGGATGGACTTGGAATTTGACTATTTCGTCCGCTGTTTTAAAGGAGGTGGACTTGGATCTTTTGTCGAGTACCACGTCGTCCCTATTCACGGTAGAGCGCAGCGCAGTCAGTTCCTTGGCTGCTAGGGCTTCGGATAGTGCCTCGAGGGCCAGTGCGGCTATCTTGTTTTCGGCGCGGAGTGCTACATCCGGATCACTAGCGAGAGTGATGATCCCGTTAGGCCCGGGCATCTTGAGCTTCATGTACCCGTAATGGGGTATTGCTTGCAAGATTGTGAATGCTTCCCGCCCTAGCAAAGCGTGATAACCACTGCTGAACGGGGCCACGTGGAACGTGACTTCTTCGGACCTGTAATTGTCCGGCGTGCCGAACACCACATCCAGTGTGATTTTTCCTGTACAGCGCGCTTCCCGACTGGGGATTATTCCTCTAAAGGTTGTGCTGCTTCGCGTGATGCGGTTCCAGTCTATATCCATTTTTTGGAGGGTTTCCTCATAGATGAGGTTCAATCCGCTGCCGCCGTCCATGAGTACCTTGGTGAGACGAAAGCCGTCCACTATTGGACTGAGGACCAATGCGACTGGTGCTCGGGCTGTTCGGAATTTAGGTTCATCACTGGCGTTGAAGGTAATGGCCGTGTCACTCCACGGGTTTACTGTTGCTACTTGGTAGACTTCGGCAAGGCTGCGGAGTGTCCTTTTTCGCATATTATTTGATGCGAAGGTCTCTAAGACTGTTAGTACCGTATTGGAGTCTCTGGGGTGGCTTTCTATGGTCTCCGTGATTAGGAGGTTCTCGCCGATCTTGGCCACCTGCCGGAGTATCCAACATGCTCTAAGGATGTGAGTTGGTGTGGCGTCCTCTGTGCTATGAATTTTACAGGGTCCATTAAGCCATCCTTCCAGTACGGTTCCATGCCCTATAGAGGGTTTTTGCTTTTTGGTGTTTGGCCCGGGTGTCTGGCGATGATGCACCCTCTTGTTTCGGACTGGGCTTGCATTAAGGGCCAGATTGTCCCAAAATTTTGTTTCGGTTTTCCGGGCGCTTTCCATCGCACAGTACTTTCGTACTATGGATGCTAAGTCAGCGAAGCGTGTAATATCACGGTGACTTATGGCGTTGAGTATTCCCTTGTCCGTGCAATTACTGCAGAAGGATAGAATTGCGTCTTCCTCGTGGCAGCCCTTTATCCTGTGCATAACCAAGAGGAATCTGGCCCAGTAATGATGTACTGTTTCGTTGGGCTCTTGCCTGATTTGGGATAGATCGCTAATGTTCGGGTGGGTGGGTGGAATTAAATCCGAAGCCTTACCCCTTCTGAGGCTCAGAGGCCGAGGAATTTCCAAAATCGAAAATTTGGATTCCTGGATGTCGTCCAATGAATCCAGTCCGTCGCCTGATTCTAGGTTAAGGTCTTGAGTGATATCCTTCCCTCCGCGGACATCCGGCTTGGAGGGATCGGGAATCCGGACGTAGCGAGTCCTTAGGATAGATGAAGGGTCGCCGCACTGTCCCTCTACCACGGCAACGTGGTGGGTGGCTTGGGGAGAGTTAATCTTTCTCAGATCGGTTTTAGGCCCAATCTGGTCGTAATCCGTAGCGACTCCCAGGGCGGCGAAGCGATCCAAGAGCTCGTTTATGGAGGAAAGCTCTATTGGATCTAACTGCTCGGCAAGTTCCGAGTTGACATGAAGATTGTTTTCGATGGCTCGAGAGGTCATCGTCGGTGTAGAAGCCGAATAGGTGGTCATAAGAAAACCACCTAGCCGGAGGGTTTGGCCGACAGCCAAAGCTCCCTTAGCAATGATGCCGTCTTTAAAGATGGGGCGAGGCATCCTTCCTGATGGCGACGACACAGAGGAACTCTCAATGAAAGCACCAATGTCGGTGTCAAAACTGGCGGATCTCGGGTAGGGGGTCCCGAACTGTGCGTCTAGGCCGGATGGTAACAGGAGGCAGGGGACACGAAGTTTTACCCAGGTTCGGGCCCTCTCGATGGAGGTAAAACCCTCCGTCCTACTTGATTAATATTGATGGTATGGGTATTACAAGAGTTGATCTACCACGAGATTAGAGAGGCTAAACCCTAGAAGCTAGCCTATGGTATGATTGTTGATGTGTATGTTGTCCTACGGACTAAAACCCTCCGGTTTATATAGACACCGGATAGGGTTAGGGTTACATAGAGTCAGTTACAATGGTAGGAGATCTGAACATCTGTATCGCCAAGCTTGCCTTCCACGCCAAGGAAAGTCCCTTCCGGACACGGGACGGAGTCTTCAATCTTGTATCTTCATAGTCCAGGAGTCCGGCTTGAAGGTATAGTTCGGCTATCCGAACACCCCCTAATCCAGGACTCCCTCAGTACCTCTCCGGGTGCTCAGGGTCCAAAGGAATCTTCTTTGTTTCTTTCGCTGGCTTGAAGGAGCCCTGGGTCTCTGACTCTTTGGCTTCTGGGGACATGTCCGGATGCTTGCCGGCCATGGCCACCACCCAGTCCAGGAGCTTTTTCTCCGCCGCAATCATGAGGGACTCGGCCAGCTAGCTGCTGGCTACAGCGCAGGCGGCCGACTTTTCATAGTCTCCATTGATTGTGATAATGCCCTTAGTTCCTGGCATCTTCATCTTGAGGTAGGCATAATGAGGCACCGCCATGAATTTGGCTAGAGCTGGTCGGCCTAGGAGCACATGGTACGGGCTCTCCAGGTCAACCACCTCAAACCAAATGGCTTCACGGCGGATATGATCCTTGTCTCCGAAGAGGACGTCTATCTTGATCTTGCCGATTGGTGAGCAGGACAAGCCAGGCACAATGCCATGATATACAGTCCGACTGGGCAGTAGCTGCTTCTCTTTGATCTTCAACTTCTCCATGGTGTCCCGGTAAAGGATGTTGATGATGTTGCCGCCATCTATCAAGATCCAGGAAAAACAGGCAGCTCGCCTCTCCATGGCAAGGGTGGCATCCAATACAAGGGCATATGAACCTGGAGAGGGCAGCACTTCTGGATGGTTGGCCCGGCTCCAACTGATGGGCTTCTCAGACCAATGCATGAACTCTGGAGCAGTGGAGGCAACCGCATTCAGTTCGTGGTCTTGCTGGTGCCGGCTGTGTCTATAGCTGGCCATACTGGTGAAGACGACATAAGCGCCATGCTCTTTAGGGTAATCATCTTGGACTTGGCCGACTACTGGATGGGTGGACGGCTGCTGAGGAGGCGGAGCCGGTGGGCCAGCAGGCGGAGGAGGCAGTCCTTCTCCCTTAGCAATACGGACAAGCCAGTGACACATTCGGGTCGTGTGGTTGGATGGCTTCGCGCCACTGTGGAACTTGCTGGGGGCATCGAGAGTCTGCTCGAAGGAGAAAGCGGGCAACCAAGTCGACTTGCCGCCCTTCTGACGCTTGGGGGGTGGCTGCCCTTTGGGTTGCTGATCTTCAACCGTCGCCACCTACCGGCTGGTGGAAGCCGGCTGGGGGGCTTTGCACTTGTTGTCGTTCGGCTTTTGGCGCCGACTATTGTCTCTAGCCGACGTTCGAGGGGATGGGGGGAGCACTTTCCCAGAAGTGTCCACCCAGAGTTCTGACTTCATGGAGGAGTCGGCCGTGGCATATTTATCTGCTATGATCAGCAGCTCGTCGAGTGTGGCCGGATCATCGCAAAGAAGACGGTGTTTGAGTAAGGTGCCCTCTCGGCACCCGGCAGTGAACTAATCGATCGCTTGGACATCATGCAACCCTTCGCAACAGTTGCGCAGTTCTGCCCACCGCGTCAGGTAATTGCGGGTGGACTCATTGGGGGCTTGGACGCACAGCGAGAGCTGGCGTGGCTTGGGAGGCCGCTTGTAGGTTGATGTAGGGTAGGGACCTAAACGGCCGATCTTTCATGAAAGGAGCGGATCCTGCGAAGAACACGAAGAACATGAGGAGGGAAACGAGGGAAAACACAGGGAACACAAGAGAAACACTAAACCAACAAGAAATAGTCACACATGTGCTAGATACTCGAGTACATAAGAGATCACACGGTACACGATCAACTAGGGACAAAACAAAGGTAGCTGGTCTTCTCCGAGAGGACGTCTTGAGGTTCTTCCAGTAAAGGGGTCTTGAATCCGCTTGGGGGATCTTCTCCAAGGAGGCGCTATCTCCGAGAAGGTAACCAAGTGGATGAGCAAAGCTCTCACACGGTATATGAGCTAATCCTTTGCTAACCCTAACTAGGAGGAATAGAAGTCTATATATAGTATTAGTGCAAAAGGGGGCGAAGTCGAGGGGTACATGGGCTGCGGCCCGTCACATGGCAGCGCACAGGTGTCGGACGTACGGGAGTCACCGGTCGTCCGGAGGCTCGCGAGGGTTCGAACACCCGGTACCTGTCGGACGTCCGTAAATTCGTCTCAAGTGGTCTTTGGTCAGACATACGGTCGGGGTCGGACGTACGGGCGTCGGTCATCCGTGGGGTGTCAGAAATCCATGGTTTTTGGCTCGGGTGTGGAAGCGTCGGTCGTTCGAAGGGGGGCGGACGTCCGGAGCCTGGAGGTTGTCGGACGTCCGGGGGTCGTCGGTCATCCAAAGCCTGGGACTTCGAGCAGTTCTTCTTCTTCTCCGTCTTCACGTCCATCTTCCTCTTCTCCTTCTCCTTGCTCCTTAGCTTCTTCATGGCCAACTCCAAGATACCTGAGTATGCACAATGTCTCTGTTTGAGGTAGTAGCCATGTCTCATGTGTATCTAAGTGGAAGTGTAAGAGGAGAGATGTCACCTCGGTTTCGAGAGCTCTTGCACCTGCTCGTGTCATGGATCTGCTAGGCACTTGGTGAGGCGATGGTAGGTCCATGGGGATGACCTTGGGATGCTCCGCATAATCTCCCTCCCTTGGGGAAGATCCGTCCTCGGATCGAATTCTTCATCACCATGGAAGGGCGAGAGGTCCTTGACATTGAAGATATCGCTCACGTTGTATTTGTCGCGCGGGAGGTCGATCTTGTAAGCGTTGTCATTGTAGTGTGCAAGCACCTTGAAGGGTCCATCCGCTCGTGGTCGAAGTTTGGACTTGCGTTCTTGGGGAAAGCGGTCCATGCGAAGGTGTAGCCACACAAGATCTCCAATGTTAAATACCATAGGTTGCTTGTTGAAGTTGAGCTTGGTCGCAAGGCGTTGTACTTGGCGCTCGATGGTTTGCCTCGTATCTTCATGCACCTTCTTGAGATGATTGAAACGAGCACTTGCGTCCAAATTGATGCGCTCTTGTAGTGGTAGAGGGAGGATGTCCAATGGTGACAATGGGTTGAATCCGTAGACGACCTCGAAGGGGGACTTGCCGGTTGTTGAGTGTCTTGCTTGGTTGTAGGCGAACTCGGCGATAGGTAGGCACTCCTCCCATTCCTTGATGTTCTTCTTGATGAGTACTCAAAGTAGAGCCGAGATTGTGCGGTTGGTCACCTCCGTTTGGCCGTCGGTTTGTGGATGATACGCCATGGAGAAGAGTAGCTTGATTCCGAGCTTGGCGCATAGGGTCTTCCAAAAGTAGCTAAGGAACTTGACATCGCGGTCCGAGACGATCGTCTTTGGCACACCATGTAGACGCAATATTTCCCTACAAAACAGATTAGCAACATGTGAAGCATCGTCTATCTTGTTGCAAGGAATGAAATGTGCCATCTTAGAGAAACGGTCCACAACGACAAATACTGAATCCTTTCCATTTCTAGTCCTAGGCAATCCAAGTACGAAATCCATGCTAATGTCTTCCCATGGTTGATATGGAATTGGGAGAGGCATGTAAAGGCCATGGGATTCAGCTTTATACTTAGCTTTGCGACATGTAGAGCATCGGTTGGTGAAGCGGTTGACGTCGCGAAACATCTTGGGCCAATAGTAGTTCTTGGAGAGCGTGGCGAAAGTCTTGTCGCGTCCAAAATGTCCCATTAAGCCTCCTCCATGAGATTCCTGCAAAAGCAACAAACGAAGAGAAGATTTGGGGATGCAAAGCTTGTTAGCTCTCATGAGATATCCATCTTTGATGTAATAGCGTTACCAAGAGGTGTGTGTCAAACACTTGGCATAAGGAGTAGCAAAAGTAGGATCATGCTCATAGAAGTCTTTTATATGCTCAAAGCCAATGACATCGAATTCAAGTTGAGTAACAAGCATGCATATGCGGGGAAGGGCATCCTCCACAATGTTTTCCTTACCTTTAATGTACTTGATGACATAAGGAAAAGACTCAATAAATTCACTCCATTTAGCATGATGTTTGTTCAACTTGGTTTGGTGATACGTCCATTTTTCATCATGCTTTTATATCAATATTTATTGCATTATGGGCTGTTATTACACATTATGTCACAATACTTATGCCTATTCTCTCTTATTTTACAAGGTTTACATAAAGAGGGAGAATGCAGGCAGCTGGGATTCTGGGCTGGAAAAGGAGCAAATATTAGAGACCTATTCTGCATAGCTCCAAAAGTCTTGAAACTTCACAGAAGTCATTTTTAGAATATATAAAAAATACTGAGCACAAGAAGTTCCATAGGGGGCCCACACCCTGCCCACGAGGGTGGGGGCGCGCCCTACCCCCCTGGGCGCACCCCCCTGCCTCGTGGGCCCCCTAGTGGCCCTCCGATTCCCATCTTCTGCTATATGGAGTCTTTCGTTGAGGAAAAATCATAAGCAAGCTTTCAGGACGAGACTCCACTGCCACGAGGCGGAACCTTGGCGAACCAATCTAGAGCTCTAGCGGAGCTATTCAGCCGGGGAAACGTCCCTCCGGGAGGGGGAAATCATCGCCATTGTCATCACCAACGATCCTCTCATCGGGAGGGGGTCAATCTCCATCAACATCTTCACCAGCACCATCTCCTCTCAAACCCTAGTTCATCTCTTGTATCCAATTCTTGTCTCTAAATCTGGGATTGGTACCTGTGGGTTGCTAGTAGTGTTGATTAATCCTTGTAGTTGATGCTAGTTGGTTTATTTGGTGTAAGATCATATGTTCAGATCCTATATGCATAACATATTAATACCCCTCTTATTATGAACATGAATATGCTTTGTGAGTAGTTACGTTTGTTCCTGAGGACATGGGAGAAGTCTTGCTATTAGTAGTCATGTAAATTTGGTATTCGTTCGATATTTTGATGAGATGTATGTTGTCTCTCCTCTAGTGGTGTTATGTGAACGTCGACTACATGACACTTCACCATTATTTGGGCCTAGAGGAAGGCATTGGGAAGTAATAAGTAGATGATGGGTTGCTAGAGTGACAGAAGCTTAAACCCTAGTTTATGCGTTGCTTCGTAAGGGGCTGATTTGGATCCATATGTTTCATGTTATGGTTAGGTTTACCTTAATACTTTTTTTGTAGTTGCGGATGCTTGCAATAGAGGTTAATCATAATTGGGATGCTTGTCCAAGTAAGGACAACACCCAATCACCGGTCCACCCACATATCAGATTATCAAAGTACCGAACACGAATCATATGATCGCGATGAAACCTAGCTTGACGATAATTCCCATGTGTCCCCGGGAGCGCTTTTCTCTATATAAGAGTTTGTCCAGGCTTGTCCTTTGTTACAAAAAGGATTGGGCCACCTTGCTACACTATATTTACTTTTGTTACTTGTTGCTCGTTACAAATTATCTTATCACAAAACTATCTGTTACCTATAATTTCAGTGCTTGCAGAAAATACCTTGCTGAAAACCGCTTATCATTTCCTTTTGCTCCTCGTTGGGATCGACACTCTTACTTATCGAAAGGACTACGACAGATCCCCTATACTTGTGGGTCATCATTTGGCCCTTAAGATACTTGAGCGTTTCATGATCAGTATGAATAATGAATTCATGAGAGCGAAGATAGTGTTCCCATTCATGCAAAACACGGACTAAAGCATATAGCTCTTTGTCATAGATGGGATTATTGAGTTGCGCGCCGGAGAGTTTCTCACTAAAGTAAGTTATGCGGCGCTTCTCTTCCTTTAACACACCTCCTATGCCATTACCACTAGCATCGCAATGAATCTCAAAGGGTTTGTCAAAGTTGGGTAATGCAAGCAAGGGAGCATGAGTAAGAAAATTCTTAAGCTCATTGAAAGCGGTATCTTGGGATGGTCCCCAAACAAAAGGCGCATTCTTCTTGATCAAAGCATGCAAAGGAGAAGCAATGGTGCTAAGATCTTTCACAAAGTGACGATAGAAACCCGCAAGGCCAAGAAAGCTACGCACTTTTTGCAAGTTGGTTGGTTGGGGCCAAGTCTTAATAGCATTGATCTTGGACTCATCTACATGAACACCCTTAGAAGATACAACAAAACCCAAGAAAACGAGCTTGTCAATGCCAAAAAGGCATTTCTCCATATTAGCATAGAGATGCTCTTTTTGAAGAGTTTGTAAAACGGTTCGGACATGGGTGACATGCTTTTTGAGAGACTTGCTAAAAATAAGGATATCATCGAAGTAGACCACAACAAACACACCAATGTAAGGGCGAAAAACATGATTCATAAGACGCATAAAAGTACCCGGTGCTTCTGATAGACCCATAGGCATGACTAACCACTAATACAAGCCAAACTTGGTTTTGAAAGCGGTTTTCCATTCATCACCCTCTTGTATGCGGATTTGATAGTAACCACTCTTAAGATCAATTTTGGAAAATATAGTGGCACCACTAAGTTCATCAAGAATATTGTCAAGGCGTGGATTGGGATACCTATAATGAACGGTGATAGAATTGATAGGTCTACAATTAGATCACATGCGAAAGCTACCGTCTCTTTTTGGCACAAGAATGACCGGGACGGCACAAGGGCTCAAACTTTCACGCACATGTCCATGATCTATGAGATGCTTTACATGCCTTTGTATTTCTTTGGTTTCTTCGGGGTTGATGCGGTAGGGAGCTTTGTTCGGAAGAGGTGCTCCGAGGATGAGGTCGATGCAGTGCTCGATGCCTCGTAGTGGAGGTAGTCCCGGAAGTAGCTTGTCGGGGAAAACATCGTGAAATTCCAACAAAAGAGAAGATAACACCAAAAGGTAGAGTGTGAGAGGTGTTAGCTTGTGTTTCATTGTCCTTAGACAAAAGGACATAGTGTATCACACTAGATGGGTTCTCACAAACTCCTCTTATCTCACTTTTGGTGACAAATAGGACTAAGTTCTTCTTTTCGCTCATCGTGGAGGCGCTCGGTTTTGGCTTGTGGCACTCACTCTCTTTTTGGTGGCTCGCTCTCTCACTATGCTCTCCACGATGGGGGTCTTGCTTGTCGGCGACCACTTGGCTTGGAGACATGCGACGAAGTACGTAGTGGTTCGTTCGACCGTTGTGGATGACTCCTCTATCAAATTGCCATGGGCATCCAGGGAGAAGGTGGCAAACGGTCATTGGAACGACGTCACACTCTAAGGTGTCTTCATAGGCGCCAATTTTGAAGGAGACTTGTACTCGATGCTCGACTTGGAGAGTGCCGGAGTCGCTAAGCCATTGTACTTTGTAGGGATGTGGGTGCTTCGTCTTGGGCAATTGGAGCTTGGAGCAAAGTTCTTCACTTGTGAGATTCTGACAACTCCCTCCATCGATGATGACCTTGGCGGATCTTCCATTGATGTTGGCCTTGGTGTGGAATATGTGGCATCTTTGGTCTTCGCCTTGGTGATGTTGGAGAGCCAAGACCTTGGAGACAACAAGAGCGGGACTTGAATCTTCATCGCAAAAGACTTGTTCCTCGGCATCGTTCACTTGCCGGTGCATGGCGTCTTGCTCGATGGCGTCCATTTATCCTTCACTCATTGAGTCTTAAGTGCCGTCGTCGTTGAGGATCATGGTCCGCTTGTTGGTGCATTCATAGGACTTGTGGCCTCGGCCTCCGCATGTGAAGCATTTGAAGGAAATCATCTTGACGGTCTCATCGGTTGGAGTAGATGATGATGAAGCTCTGAAGTTATTCATTGTAGGAGGATGACTTGGAGTAGATGAAGCTTTCTTGTGACTTGACTTGTCGACGTTGCTTGTAGAAGGCTTGGTAGACGGTGTTGGAGTCGTTGAAACTTGGGTGTTGGAGAAGCCATATGACTTGGATGAGAACTTGGCATACGTGTAATCGTCTTTCACTTTATGTTCCGCTTTGGTAGCTTGATGCACTAGCTCGATGAGGGTCGAGTATGGTTGGAAGTCGGCGATCTTCTTTATAGGATGGTTGAGTCCATTCAAGAAACGTGCCATAGTTTGCTCATCATCTTCCCTGACATTGGCTCTTATCATCGCAATCTCCATATCCTTGTAGTACTCTTCAACGCTCTTGGTTCCTTGCTTGAGTAGTTGAAGTTTCTTGAAGAGGTCGCGGTTGTAGTAGGTAGGCACAAAGCGTGCTCGCATGACATCCTTCATTTGCGCCCAAGTAGTGATGGGTGGTTCACCTCTTTCTTCTTGGTGCTCGATAACTTGTTCCCACCAAATGAGGACATAGTCTTGGAACTTAAGGGATGCCATCGCGATCTTCTTCTCTTCTTCATAGTTGTGCAAACGGAATATTTTGTCGACCTTCAATGCCCATGAAAGGTACTCTTCAGGATCGTTGCTTCTGTTGAACTTGGGCATGCTGAACTTGAGCTTGCCGTAGCATTGCTCTTTCATTGTGTTGGGGTCGGGGATGATGACACTCATGTTGTTGATGATTGTCCAACTCGTGTTGCTCTTGGCGAGGAGGGTTGTTGACCTCATGTTGGTCTTGTCATGGAGGATTCCCAATGTCTTCATGCTCTTGGTGAACTTGATGTCCTTGGGGTTCTTGAGGAGCTTGTGGAGGGGCTTGTCGACCTTGAGGACGAACTTGAGGAACTTGACGATGTACACGTGATTGGTAAATCCTCTCTTGAACTTCTTCGCGAAGTGCTTCCTCTTGTTCACGCCGATGGCGGTTGCATGTGGCGACGGCGTGACTTGAATCTTGAAGGGAACGTTGCGTCGTAATTGCTTGAGCTTCATGGAGTTGTTGTTCTTGGCGTTGTGCCTCGGCATCTTGTGCATATTGGTGTAGACGCGCGATCTCTTCCTCTTCATGTTGGCATTGTCGTTGCCATTCTCGTGCTAGAGCAAAAGCCTCTTGGGTTTGACGTTGTCGGTGCTCTTGAGAGTTGGTGTCTCGTAGAGGATTGAGGCTTGCTTGACGATCATTACGCGTGGCACGTTGAAGAGTGTTCGATGTCGGTGTACTTGAGCGAGAGAGGGTGAAGTCGGATTGTCAACTTGAGCGGCTCCTTTTTGATGAAGACGAAGTGGAAGAAGAGCGGTTGAGCAACAAAGCGCGAATCTTGTCCATCCTTGCGTCATTATCTTGCTTGTGATCTTCGAGCTTGTGGTCGAAGTAGTCCCTTGTACGTTGCTCGAAGAGTCGCAAGTCGGCGGCGAGGTCATCAATGCATTCACTCATTGCTCGTTGCTCTTGATGCAAAGCACATTGTGCACCAAAGAGGTGGCTCTTAGTGATGTAGGAGTTCATGTCGTCGTCGTGCTCAATGAAGAGTGGGTTGGTAGAAGTACTTGGCCTATCCATCATTCCAAGAGAAAAATGTGAGTGGTAGAAAGAGAAGAACGAATACCAAATGTACCTTGACCGAAGTTGAAAGTGGATCAATGATCACTCCAATGTGCACAAGGAAATAGCACAATTGGTACCAATTCTTGTCGGTTTCTCACACCTACACAAGTAAAAGCTTATGGTGGAGCTTGGTTAGGATGGTGGCACAAAATTTGATGCAATTGTAAGTGAGCTTCAATAATGTTGGAAAAGAGCAAGATTGCAATGTAACAAGTAGACCAAGCAATATAATGTACACAGAAACACACACGCAAAAAGATAAGTGGGGTCATGCAACCAAGGGTGAGCCAAAATGTGGAATCCACAAAAATGCTCTTGTTGCACAACACTAGAGAGATGCTAGCACGATTGCACAATAGGCGGATGCAAGACTTGTGCACAACCTACTAAGAAAAAATGCAACGACTTCTATCCCAAGTATGCTCTATGCAAGGTGTTTCTATGATATGATCCAAGATGATCTAATATGACAATATTAATGTTGTCTGATGCTATGGTTCTTGCTTAAAAGCTCTTTGCTTATCTTTCCCTTTTGCTTAAAAGCTTGTTTAGCTCTTTGATGTTTGAGCTCTTTTCTCATGCAATGCTTCACAAACCAAGATAGCAATTGTGTATGCGATGACTACCTTGTGACACAAGAGATGATACCAAGATATGCAACAATTATATATGTATGCTATGTGAAGTATGATCACTAATGTGCACAAGTCTCGTTGCCGACAATACTCAAAAGCTAGCCTCCATGGGTAAGCGACACAAAGGAGTAAGGCTATGATGGCTATCAATGTAATGGCAAGAATGATATGTCCAATACCAAGACGAGGTTACCATTTCTTGCGTATGATATGGTGTCAAAATGGTGGCACGAATACCAATATGTAGTCGAGGTGGTCGTTGTTGATGACGCTTCCGTGGCGAAGATGAGCGACCGTGATGTTGATGTCGAACCGTACCTAGATAGCCGAAACACAAAAGGATACGGAACCGCAACTCAAATTCTAAAAGCTCGATGTGGCAACACGTGTCAGAGTGTGAAATGGGTAATCAATGGTGGTGGTATGTGGAAGTGGTGATGGTGTATAGGTGGTAGGAGTGCGTATGCGGAAATGTGGGGCGGTGGTGGTGACTAAACTGAAAAAAAATCAGTTTCTATAGGGATCGTCGGTCGTCCGGGTTGGGCCGATCGTCCGGTCCTTGGACGTCCGGAAGGGGTCGGATGTCCGGTGCCTGGGCGATTTTCGGGCACGGGAAGAACAACATGTGTACGAAGTAGATGAGGTGAAAATCATCGAATCCGGGCGATTTCGTGGATGGAAAGTGTCGTGGAATTGTCACGGCATATGTCCTAGCAAAAGGACTTAGTCGTAGGGCCATCGCAACTAGGAAGCTTAAAGGGGTTAATCGGGACAAGGGACACGAGAGGTTTTATACTAGTTCGGCCCCTTACGATGAAGGTAAAAGCCTACGTCTAGTTGTCTTTGTAATTTCTGGGGTTTCGATCACCAAGAGGCTAATCCGCCGGCTTGGTTATCAATCTCTTATTTCTTGCCCTAAGCCACCACCGGGCCGTCCCCTTATATACATGGGTTGACGCCTCGTGGTCTACGGAGTCCCGGCCGGCTCATAAAGCGTGTCCGGCTCGGTGACTTATTTTATATGCCTTTCTTTACAAGTCTTTCCTTACATATGGCGGTTTACAATATTGGGCCTTTAAGTCGTCTCTGGGCTTAGGCCTTCTGTAAGCCTTAATAAACTATCGCCTTGAATGTTTACTGGGCTTCCTTTGTAGCCCGCCATTGGGGCTGACCCGGCCCCTCCTGGGCGGGTCTTTACTGATTAGCTATATTCCCAACATTAGGCCCCAGGTTGACTTTGAACTTTGTTCTTTGTCAATCTTCAATACTTAGACGAAATCCATCTTCCTCTCCTCGCAGAAATTTTTGCAACCCGCCATGACGTCATCTCTTGAAAACACGAAAAACTTCTTATGACGTCATCTCTCAACGGATCTTCATCTTTAATGCCTTCCGAGAATCGAGGCGTCCGTTTAGTTGGATAATTATTATTCAGGTCTTCCTCGATGTTCGCGCCCGCCTGTTCGCTTATCCCCTTATAAATAGGCATGCCCCGGTGTTTCTCATTCTTCTCTCTTCTTCGTCTTCTTCCTCTCGCAACCCCCACTGCTGCTCGTGCTCCGCTGCCGTCAGAGAGCACCTCACCTCCGTCGACTTTGGCCGCTGCATCGACCGGAATCAGTCCAGAGAATGGCGGTGACTCTCCGTGGAAGATCTGTGGCTGTAAGCGTTTTCCTTATTGCTCCTCAGATCTGCATTAGGGCTTTCTAGGTTTCTGCATGTTCTTCATAGTTCATCGCTGTTTCTTCGTAGTTCTTCCAATGCAGCCTCTTCTTGATCCAAAAAGAGATATATGCTTGTGCGGTAGTTGTTTTGTGCCTACTCTTGATACTAGTAGATCCCTTTTCCCAGTGTAAAGGCCTCATTAGGACTCACAAACTCATCTGCGCTAAACTTTTAGGTCTAGATTTTTTTCCATTTTGAATAGCCATTTGATCTGGGATAATATCAAGCAATTAGGAAACTTGTTTGTCTCAACACTTAGCTGAATCTGCTTTCTCAAATATCTGTAGTCATGGCAGCTTATTGCGCCGGCTTACTTTTCCTTATATGACATTAGCCCTTACCTAAGCCGCCATTACTCCCCTGTACCATCATCACTTAATTTTGTCATTATCATTGAATTGAACCGGCATGCTGCTTTCTTTTCAGTTCGTCTTTTGAACATCATGCCGTCCAAAGCACCAACTGTCTGCAACTGGGTTCCCTCAACAGTGACTGAGGATAATTTGAAGGACTTCTTCTCCATAGGATTTTTGCCAGCGAAGAATGTCATGTCTTACCGTGCACCTGACCCGGACGAGGAACGGCCCAATCCAAAAGATGGTGAAGTCATTGTCTTTTCTGACCATATGAACCGTGGCTTTTCACCGCCCGGCTGAAAGTTCTTTAGAGATGTCCTCCATTTTTTCAAACTCCACCCTCAAGATATCGGGCCCAACTCCATATCCAATATCTATAATTTCCAAGTTCTCTGTGAGGTGTACCTTCAAGAAGAACCGACTGTGGAACTCTTTAGAGAGTATTTTTATTTGAACCGCCAGAACGAGTGTACCAATGGCCCTAGCTTGGAACTTGGAGGCATCTCAATTCAGCGTCGACAGGGCACCGTCTTCCCTCTAATAGTCTTGCCGAGTCATCCCAAAGACTGGAACCAGACTTGGCTCTACTGTCAAGACACTTCACCAGCAAATGAGAAGCCACTGCCGGGTTATCGCACAGAGCGTCTTGACTCCAAGTTTGCGCTCCCTGACAAACTCACTGCCGCCGAACGCAAGAAGCTTATGCCATCAATCAAAAGGATTAACACCTTATTGGGGAACGGCTTAACCGGAGTTGACTTGACCCGTTGCTGGGTCTCATGGCGGGTCATCCCTCTAAGCCGCCGATCCAAATTGATGTATGAATATGGTGGTGGCCCAAATGATTCTCTTTGTCACAGCTCCATTCAACTTACTGAAGAAGATATTGTCTCAATATCAACTCTTCTGGTGAACAGCAAGTATGAAGACTATAGTAAAGTCGGGTTAAACCCCTTCTGCAAGCTTAACCCGGTGCCAGAGGTAAAGACCCTCTGACCTCTTTCTTTTTGCATCTTTCTCAGCCTTTTTAAATACTTGCATGACCTTTCATCTTGTTTATTTGTTTACAGGCCAAATCTGACTTCTGGAAAGCCAAGTATGACCACGAAGATGCCAAGAAGGCTAGAGCCGCCGCCATGACCGCCAAGAAGACGACCCGGAGGTCTAAGAAGAAGAAGAGCACCGCTGAGGACCTATTGAAACTTGACGATGATACTTCTGAGTCAGAGGTAGCCCTTGACTCCCTTGGCCAGTTTTTTAATAACCTTATTGACACTGATTATTGCCAGGACGATACGGGGGCCAGTCAGGCCAGAGAAGAAGAGGTAATTATTTCCTCCGACTCAGACCATTTGCCGAGACAGAAACTTTTACTGGTAACCAGGAAAGTAAGGTTTTCGCACCCTTTGGCTTATTTGGACACTCATTTTCTTTTGAAAAAACAGCAACACGAGAGCCCTCGTCAAGCCCGGAACGATGATGAATCGCCTCCTGTTGTACAACAAACTCCTAAAAAACTCCAGAATGAGGTCTCTTTTATATTCCTCTTCGGCTTTCATCAATGAATATATTCTCTTGTGCTACTGATGTTATTGGCCCTTTGAAGGAGGTTTCTCGTTCTTCTGGCGACTCCTCTCAGACACAATTTCCGGCCTTCAAGACTGCCCCTGGGTAAGGAAACAATCATCTTTCCTCCGTGTTTCTCAAACTGCAACATTATATTGACAGTCTCATAACATTTTTCTTAGTGGCCAAGCTAAGTCCAAGAAGGCCAAGGTGACTAAGCCGATGGAAGACCTGTCAGTCCTTGCGCCTGAACCGGCCATGCCACCTTCTCCCCCTCAAACTGAAGCATCAGAAGACCCAGCTGCCAATGCTCAATTAGATCCTCCTGAGCCGTCAATTGACGATACCATCGTTAACCCCTCTACTACCGGACCGTCCAGCTCGGCCAACCCGCCATCATCATCTGCCCCTGACGTTCTGATCACTAGAAGCCGTTTTGTTGAGCCGGGGACTCCCACCGTGTTGGCCCATCACACCACTAAACAAGAGGCCCTGGAGAGACAGAAAGTGTGTTTTGATGTTTCTCACTACCACCATCTGAACGCCAATGACATATTGTCCGGCTATCTCAGCCATGTGCACTCCAGCCGTGACTCGGAAATCGAGATGGTGAAGCAATTGCAGCTGAAGTATGAGGTATGCTCTTCCAGCTTACTTATATTCTGCCAGCCCCCAAGTCTTTAGATTATGATAAAACCTGAATGATCTGTAGACTTGTTATATAGGCTAAAGCTTTACCCTTATATTCTTCTGAAGTCCAATAAAATAGTATAAACTTCACCTATAGTCCCCAAGCGCCGGCTCAATGGATCAAAATGAACCGGTACTTAACTTCAGAATTGTCCCAATAAGCATTGTAATCTGGTTTAATCTTGAGAGACTTTCTGAATATCATACATTAGCCCCCAAGTGCCAAGTGCTATTACTTTGTAAGGTACTTGGGACTTGAAATATATCATTGTCATAAGAAATTGTTTTGGCATACATTAGCCACGGTGGGCGCCAACTGTCGTGGAATTGTCACGGCAGATGTCCTAGCAAAAGGACTTAGTCATAGGGCCATCTCAACTAGGAAGCTTAAAGGGATTAATCGGGACAAGGGACACGAGAGGTTTTATACTAGTTCGGCCCCTGACGATGAAGGTAAAAGCCTACGTCTAGTTGTGTTTGTAATTGCTGGGGTTTCGATCACCAAGAGGCTAATCCGCCAGCTTGGTTATCGATCTCTTATTTCTTGCCCTAAGCCGCCACCGGGTCGTCCCCTTATATACATGGGTTGACGCCTGGCGGTCTACGGAGTCCCGGCCGGCTCATAAAGCGTGTTCGGCTCGGTGACTTCTATTATATGCCTTTCCTTACAAGTCTTTCCTTACATACGGCGGTTTACAATATTGGGCCTTTAAGTCGTCTCTGGGCTTAAGCCTTCTATAAGCCTTAATAAACTATCGCCTTGAATGTTTACTGGGCTTCCTTTGTAGCCCACCATTGGGGCTGACCCGGCCCCTCCTGGGCGGGTCTTTACTGATTAGCTATATTCCCAACAGAAAGGGTGGAGACAAGGGGGGAAAAGGTAGATCCACTCAAGGTAAAGCAAATCTACGAATCAAATCCAACAAAATTTCAACACACCAACAAATCACAAAAAAATTGCGACTATTTTTGTGGGGAATTTTCGAATTAGGGACAAAATCAACAAAAACTAGGCTAGCAACACAACGGGGAGGCTCCGAAATCGTGATCAACGTGGCTCTAGATACCCAGATGATGTAGGGTAGGGACCCTAATCGGCCGATCTTTCACGAAAGGAGCGGATCCTGCGAAGAACGCGAAGAACAAGAGGTGGGAAACGAGGGAAAACATGGGGGAACACAAGAGAAACACTAAACCAACAAGAAATAGTCACACATGTGCTAGATCCTCGAGTACATAAGAGATCACACGGTACACGATCAACTAGGGACGATACAAAGGTAACCGGTCTTCTCCAAGAGGAGGTCTTGAGATTCTTCCCGTAAAGGGGTCTTGAATCCGCTTGGGGGATCTTCTCCAAGGAGGCACTATCTCCGGGGAGAAGGTAACCAAGTGGATGAGCAAAGCTCTCACACGATATATGAGCTAATCCTTTGCTAACCCTAGCTAGGAGGAATAGGAAGTCTATATATAGTCTTTGTGCAAAAGGGGGCGAAGTGGAGGGTACATGGGTTGCGGCCCGTCACATGGCAGCGCATAGGCGTCAGAATTCCGGGAGTCACCGGTCGTCCGGAGGCTCGCGAGGGTCCGGACGTCCGGTGCCTGTGGGATGTCCGTAAATTCGGCTTGGGTGGTCTTCGGTTGGATGTCCGGTCGGACGTCCGGGCGTCGGTCATCTGTGGGGCGTCGGAAATCCGTGGTTTTTGGCTCGGGTGTGGAAGCGTCGGTCGTCCGAAGGGGGCCGGACGTTCGGAGCCTGGAGGTTGTCGGACGTCCGGGGGTCGTCGGTCGTCCGGAGCCTGGGGACTTCGAGCAGTTCTTCTTCTTCTCTGTCTTCACATCCATCTTCCTCTTCTTCTTCTCCTTGCTCCTTAGCTTCTTCATGTCCAACTCCTAGATACTTGAGTATGCACAATGTCTCCGTTTGAGGTAGTAGCCATGTCTCATGTGTATCAAAGTGGAAGTGTGAGAGGAGAGATGTCACCTCGGTTTTGAGAGCTCTTGCACGTGCTCGTGTCATGGGTCCACTAGGCACTTGGTGAGGCGATGGTAGGTCCATGGGGATGACCTTGGGATGCTCCGCATCATCTCCCCTCCCTTGGGGAAGATCCGTCCTCGGATCGAATTCTTCATCACCATGGAAGGGCGAGAGGTCCTTGACATTGAAGATATCGCTCACGTTGTATTTGTCGTGCGGGAGGTCGATCTTGTAAGCGTTGTCGTTGTAGTGTGCAAGCACCTTGAAGGGTCCATCCGCTCGTGGTCGAAGTTTGGACTTGCGTTCTTGGGGAAAGCGGTCCTTGCGAAGGTGTAGCCACACGAGATCTCCAATGTTGAATACCATAGGTTGCTTGTTGAAGTTGAGCTTGGTCGCAAGGCGTTGTACTTGGCGCTCGATGGTTTGCCTCGTATCTTCATGCACCTTATTGAGATGATTCACACGTGCACTTGCATCCAAATTGATGCGCTCTTGCAGTGGTAGAGGGAGGATGTCCAATGGTGACAATGGGTTGAATCCGTAGACGACCTCGAAGGGGGACTTGCCGGTTGTTGAGTGTCTTGCTCGGTTTTAGGCGAACTCAGCGATAGGTAGGCACTCCAACGTATCTATAATTTTTTATTGTTCCATGCTACTATATTATCAACCTTGGATGTTTTATATGCATTTATATGCTATTCTATATGATTTTTGGGACTAACCTATTAACCTAGAGCCCAGTGCCAGTTTCTGTTTTTTCCTTGTTTTACAGTATCGCAGAAAAGGAAAATCAAACGGAGTCCAATTGACCTGAAACTTCACGGAACTCATTTTTGGAAGGAAAGAAATCCGGGAGACTTGGAGTCCACATAAGGGAAGCAACGAGGAAGCCACGAGGCAGGGGGTGCGCCCACCCCCCTGGGCGCGCCCTCCACCCTCATGGGCCCCTCATGGCTCCCTTGATGTACTTCTTCCGCCTATATATCTCCATATACCCTAAAACGATCGGAGAGCACAATAGATCGGGAGTTCCGCCGCCAGAAGCCTCCGTAGCCGTCGAAAACCAATCTAGACCTGTTCCGGCACCCTGCCGGAGGGGGGAATCCCTCTTCGGTGGCCATCTTCATTATCCCGGTGCTCTCCATGACGAGGAGGGAGTAGTTCTCACTCGGGGCTGAGGGTATGTACCAGTAGCTATGTGTTTGATCTCTCTCTCTCTCGTGTTCTTGATTTGGCACGATCTTGATGTATCGCGAGCTTTGCTATTATAGTTGGATCTTATGTTTCTTCTCCCCCTCTACTCTCTTGTAATGGATTGAGTTTCCCCTTCGAAGTTATCTTATCGGATTGAGTCTTTAAATATTTGAGAACACTTGATGTATGTCTTGCCATGCGTATCTGTGGTGACAATGGGATATCACGTGATTCACTTGATGTATGTTTTGGTGATCAACTTGCGGGTTCCGCCCATGAACCTATGCATAGGGGTTGGCACACGTTTTCGTCGTGATTCTTCGGTAGAAACTATTGGGGCACTCTTTGAGGTTCTATGTGTTGGTTGAATAGATGAATCTTAGATTGTGTGATGCATATCATATAATCATACCCACGGATACTTGAGGTGACATTGGAGTATCTAGGTGACATTAGGATTTTGGTTGATTTGTGTCTTATGGTGTTATTCTAGTACGAACTCTAGGGTTGTTTGTGACACTTATAGGAATAGCCTAATGGATTGATTGGAAAGAATAACTTAGAGGCGGTTTTGTACCCTACCATAATCTCTTCGTTTGTTCTCGGCTATTAGTGACTTTGGAGTGACTCTTTGTTGCATGTTGAGGGATAGTTATATGATCCAATTATGTTATTATTGTTGAGAGAACTTGCACTAGTGAAAGTATGAACCCTAGGCCTTGTTTCAACACATTGCAATACCGTTTACGCTCACTTTTATCATTCGTTACCTTGCTGTTTTTATATTTTTAGATTACAAAAACTATTATCTACTATCCATATACCAGTTGTATCACCATCTCTTCGCTGAACTAGTGCACCTATACAATTTACCATTGTATTGGGTGTGTTGGGGACACAAAAGACTCTTTGTTATTTGGTTGCAGGGTTGCTTGAGAGAGACCATCTTCATCCTACGCCTCCTACGGATTGATAAACCTTAGGTTATCCACTTGAGGGAAATTTTCTACTGTCCTACAAACCTCTGCACTTCGAGGCCCAACAACGTCTACAAGAAGAAGGTTGTGTAGTAGACATCAAGCTCTTTTCTGGCGTCGTTGCCGGGGAGGTGAATGCTTGAAGGTATATCTTTAGATCTTGCAATCGAATCTTTTTATTTCTTGTTAAGTGTTAGAAGAAGAATGCATTAAAATGTTTGGCACTAAATCTTTGAATGATGAGCATGATTGCAATGTTGTTAGTATGAATTCCTTGAATATGCATGATGCTAATGATATGCAAAGCCACAAGCTTGGGGAAGCTTTGTTTGATGAAGATGATATTTTTTGTCCCCCAAATTTGGATGACAAATTTACTATGATGAAAGCATGCCTCCTATCTATGATGATTATTGTGATGACACGTATGCTTTAAATAATAATGATAACCATGAAACTTGTCATCTTGATCTTAATTTTCAATCACATGATAGTTATTTTGTTGAGTTTGCTCCCACTAGTATTAATGAGAAGAACCTTGCTTATGTGGAGAGTAGTAAATTTTCTATGCTTGTAGATCATGAAAGAATGCTTTAGGTGCTGGTTATATTGTTGAATTCATTCATGATACTACTGAAAATTATTATGAGGGAGGAACATATACTTGTAGGAATTGCAATAATATCAAGTTTCCTCTCTATGTGCTTAAATTTTTGAAGTTTTGCTTGTTTTACCTTCCTATGCAAGTTGATTCTTGTTCCCACAAGTTGTTTGCTCACAAAATCCTATGCATAGGAAGTGGGTTAGACTTAAATGTGCTAGTCATATTCTTCATGATGCTCTATTTATGTTTTAATTCGTATCTTTTATGTGAGCATCATTGAAATCATCGTGCCTATCTAGGGGCGTTAAACGATAGCGCTTGTTGGGAGGCAACCTGTCGGGGATATACCCCGCGGTATGACCCGGCTAGATATATGACCCGGCCAGACTTGATGTTTCATTAGTAACCGCCAGAGGATTGGCGACTCACGTGTCTGGCGGCTCACTGGTGTGATGACTCACGAGTCTAAAGACTAATTGGTGATCCGGTGGGTGCTTCAGACGGACGACAAGGCCCAAGGCCCAATATGTCGGTTCGTATAAAGGTGGGCCAGTTTAAGAGGAAAGGCATAAGAAATATTCTCGTACAAAGGAAGCAGGACTAGGACTCCACTTATAATAGAGTAATCCTAATCCTATTAGGACTAGTCATGTAACCCGACCCTTCAACATATATAAGGAGGGGCAGGGCTCCCCAAGAGGGATAGAAAAAACAATATCCAGGGCTAGACACAAAGGGGGAGCCGGCTTATGCGGCGACTCTCTCATGAGCATAATGAGATCTAACCACAAACAGCATGTAAGGCTATTATCGGATGATGTTTTCCGGAGCCCGAAGCTGTCTAAATCCTTGTCTTATGTTGCGTCTCTCAATTCTGCTCAACCCCTCTCAAGCTACTACAAAGATGCGTTGGCCTCACGACTAAGTCTTGACACTAAGAACATCTGCAGTGACAATTCCACGACAGTTGGCGCCCACCGTGGGGCTTGCGCACGGTGGTGTTGAGTTTTTGGAGGGATCTTTCTTAGGGATTGAGGAGCTCGTAATTTTCTGGATGAAGAAGAACCGGTACGAGACGATCATGCAGGATTTACTTTTGATCTGGGAATGCAAGATTTGAGTTGAAGAAAAATTAGGTTTGCATGATGTGCGCTGCTGTGATCGAACGATCCGTCGAAACCGGATCAACTTTCACCGTCGCCAACATGGACAGAAGTTTTTGGGTACGATATTTAATATACAGCAGCCAAGTCGCTTCAAGTCGTATCCTCATTCTTATTTTATGGAAGGAAACTATGTGTGAATAAAAAAATTGCATTGAGGGCGGCTGACGTGAGTAAAAGCAATCAAGTGTTGAAATTGCTTGTAATGGCGATAAAAAGACCAAAGTAGCAGCCCTGGACCTGGATTGGCACGGGGTTCAAAAATAAAAAAAGGAGCCATGACAGAAGTGGATGAGGCCACGGACTTAATCTCTGCCTCCGTTTTCGTCTTGGAGCCGCCACCGCCTGACACGCTTCCGACTGCTGCTTGGCTGTGGCCCCGCCGTGCCGGCGCCTCTCCAACTTGTTGCCGTGGCTGCAGCCCCGCCACCCCACTTTGCTGCTGGCCTCGATGCCGGCGTCGCCTCTCCCTCTGGCTGTTGCACCGCCCGGCCGCGTGTCGTTGAACCACCAGGTTCCCCGTGCCGCGCGTGCCCTCTGCTCCGGACTGTTCTGCGCTGAGTCGCCTCGTCGGTCTGATTTCTTTACTGCAAGCCACATCCTCTACATCCGAGCTGGCCTTCAGCTTCAGTACGGCGGAAGTCGCCTCCGCCGTGAGCCGCCCTTGCCGACCTCACACCGAGTCCCCGTTGTTCTTGCTGCCAAAGCCGCCCCGGCCTCGACTCCGAGCCGCCGCCTGTCCAAGCGCACCTCGCCTAGCCGTCTGAGTCGCATCGAGCCGGCCTCGCCCCTGCTTCCAGTCACCGCCTCAAGTCACCATCACCGCGGCCTCTCCCGCCGCGTCGAGCCGCCGTGGCCAGCTTTAAGCCACCCAGCCTCGCGGCCGCCTCAACTGTGGCCTCGCGCCTCCGACTTGAGCGCAGCCTTGCCGCCTCGCTGTTGCGGCGAGCCGCCGTCGCCCTCGCGCTTTGTCTCCGCTGAGAACGACGTCAAACCTGCCTGTCCGAGCCACGGTCTTCGCTCGAGTCACCGGGTCTCCGCACTTCGTTCAGCCCACAGTCG
Organism: Triticum urartu; assembly: GCF_056163025.1. Lineage (NCBI taxonomy): Eukaryota > Viridiplantae > Streptophyta > Magnoliopsida > Poales > Poaceae > Triticum > Triticum urartu. Next base: position 365,425,003 of record NC_141877.1, read on the forward strand.
CGGTTCCACCTCGCGCCGTTTGTCCGCCGCCGTTGCCTCGCGCCTCAAGCATCGCCGGTCTACCGTTTGCCTCTGCTCCTCCGGCCGCCAAGCTACCCGACTCTTTTTCCGTTCTGCCACCGTGGCTGCTGTATGCATGGTCACAAGGGCGAGGGTAGAAGGTTCAATAAACGGGTTTTCCAATCTACGGATACCCTTAATCATGTTATAAAAAACCAAGGGCTGTTACATGGACATATTGACAGAGATAATATGCTGCTGCTCATGCGATACATGCCGAGTACCAGAGGAGGAAAGGTGTCGATTACTGGTCTCCCAAAAATAATTGATTTTGACATACTGCTGATGGATAAGACATTTGGAGTGGACACTACAGTGGAGGCAGCACAACGAGCTATCAATCCTGCCTTCTGCCTTAAGCTGCAGCGTCAAGTTGCCTCCGTCGTCGCCGCATTGAGCAGTCGGCCGCTGTACCCAGCAAGACGCCTCGGTCTCGTTTCCTCTCGCCGAGCGGCCCTGCCTTCAAATCGCCTCCGCCGCTGCCTCATTGAGGCGCCGGCCGCCGAGCCGCTCCGGACGAGCCGCCTCCGTTGTCCGTCTCCAACTCGCCGGCCGCTGTTGAGTCGTCGCGGTCGCGACCTCACCTAGATGCCTCTTGCTCTGACTCGCTTCTACTTTGCTTTGCCCCTGCGCAAAGTTGCCAATATCTGCCTCTGCCCTCTCCGCGTACAGGCCGGCGGCCGGTGTCACCGCATCCGTGGCCTGTAGGCCCACGCGGCCACGTCCCTGTTTGCTAGCTAGCGCTAGTTGTGTTTGCGAGTATATGGTACAAACAGAGCAGAGTGAAGGGAGTAGCACATGTGCCTTCAAGTTTTCTGATGCTAGTGCTAATTGTGTTTTCATGTTTGCTAGCTAGTGCTAGTTATGAAGCATGCATACGGCCAACCTCGATTTCATATGAACCACTCAACGGCTATCAATGCAATTACCTACTGCTGCAACACACGAGGAGCAGAGAAACAAAAACACATGGACAAGGTTATGTGCTCGTCAATCTGAGGCCGCTATGTACGGGACGTCAAAAGTACTATGTTTACACTGGATGGGTTGCAACATTACCAAGGTAATCTATGGACGGTCCGTCTATTATCCAGACGAATCAGGTGATATCCATCTAAGCTTACTATAATAGCGCAGATTGTTTTTTATCAAAGAATAATCACTTTGTCTGTGTATTTTTATATATGCAGGACAATGATTCATCGTTTGTTGTTGGACGGGTGTGCGCAAGTCGCCGCCCGTACAATTCGATCCACATCAACTCCCTAGGATCGCGCCCGCGATTAACTGGCCATCCGTGGGGCTTATCGCGCCCACGATTGACTCATCATCCGCACCCACGGCCAAACCGTTTCCAACGCTGTTGCCGACTCTCCCCGCCCGCATCGGCTTACAACGCCATAGCCGACTCATCTGTCCGAGCCGCCTCTGATGCTGCGGTCGTTTTACTGTCCGCCCTGCGGTCCGGCCTATTCAACGTGCCGGGTAGACTAACGGACACCGGTAGGGATCATAAAGTCCAAATACATCAGGTTATATCCGTCCAGACTATTTTAAATAGCACATATTAAATTGTTTGAGAACAATTACTCTGGTCTATAATATTTTCCGCAGGACCATTATTCATTACAAAAAAGGTGTCGCATAAGGGGTGCGCGTCAACGTCACGTTTGCACTAGTACTTGTTCATGTCGTGATGCTCGATGGATACATACGTGAGTCGCCACTCCCGAAGGTCAGCACCATCACGCACCGGCGTCTGCGCCCGCTTACTGATGGAACAGGTGTGCGCAAGTCGCTGCCCGTGCAGTTTAATCTACATCAACCCGCCGGAGCCGCGTTGAGCCGCCCTTTCCGCTTTGAGCCGCCGGGGTTATATTAAGTCGCCGGTCTGCCTGAGCCACCGGAACTATATTAAGTCGTTGGTCTGCCTGAGCCACCTCTGTCACGATAAATGGATCATCCGTCGTCCAAACAAATCAGGGCAATTATTTATGACAAAAAGTGATATTATACCGCGAAGATGGAGGCATGCCAATATCTTTTGGCACAGGTGGTCGTCGTTACTCAACAGACTCCCGCACTGGCTTACAACGCCGTGACCGGCTCATTTTTCTTCTCCTACGGTCGGTTCAACCGTGATTGATTTCAGTGTCACCGCAGTGATCATCAACTTCACGGTGGATAAATATCAGGTGAAATCCATCCGGTATATTTTTATATTACATATTGCTTTCTTTCAAAGAGCAATTATTCTGGCTTGTAAGTTCTCCAATGCAGGATGGGGTTATTATATCATTGCGATTTGAAGGACTCATACCGGTTTATATCACGATCAAATATGGAGAGTCTCAAACCAACTCCTCGAGTAGTCTTAAGACTCAGGGGCTACAATGACATGACTTGGGAACTCCGGGTCATTGGAGGGAATGATAACCCGGTTCCGGAGGACACCGCCATATTGATGAAAATTTAAAGGCCGTCAAAAAATTGTCGGTTCAAAATAAAGATTCCGGTTTAAAATCCGGTTCAAGACACATCTCTCTCCCGCAAAGCTTTGAAGCACTCAAATCCGGTTCAAACATCCGGCTCAAGGTAAATTTGTCTCTACAAAGCTTTTAAGCTCTCAAATCCGGTTCAAACATTCGGTTCAAGGACAATCGGACTCCCACAAAGTTTTGAAGCTTTCAAATCCGGTTTAAAGTTCCGGTTCAAAAATAATTAATCTCTCGCAAGATTCTAGTTCTCAGAAAAATTAAAGGTTGCCAAAGAGAACTTGCTGCCATGATGTGCGGTTCAAACATGGGTATCCTGCCTTACGGCTTACCTTATTATGGTCACTTGGGGGCTTCCTGCTCATCGAGCATAGCTGTCGGTACCCTCTTGATCGGCGCAATGCGAAAATGTATATGGTCACTTGGGGGCTTCCTGTTTAAACATAGGTCGTATTCGAACCAAAGAGAACATAGCTGTCGGTACCCTTTTGATCGGCACACTGCCAAACTCACTAGGGGGCTTCCTGATCGTATTCGAATCATAGCTCAACCCCTTTTGGGTCCGATGTTGATCGTATTTGAATCAGCGTCGTTAAAAAACTCTCATGGTCATTTGGGGGCTTCATGTTCAAACATAGGTCGTATTCGAACCAAAGAGAACATAGCTGTCGGTACCCTCTTGATTGGCGCAACGCCAGAGCCACTGGGGGCTACATGATCATATTCGAATCCTAGCTCAACCCCTTTGAAATGGTTTACTGATCGTACTCGAATCAGAAACCTTACAATTTGGTCTACTTTATCTAATTTTGTCAACAGTTTCTTACAAATAATCTTTTGAGTTTTGTCTTGAAACTTTTTGAATCATATTTGAGGTGTTTTATGAGTGGCTTCTATTTCAGCCGGCTTGACCTTGGTCAATAAGTTGCCAGCGTCTAACAATCATCATATATTTGGAAGTATTGGCTTCTAAGGATTGGGTTATCATCCTTATATGTGAGATATTATGACTCGCCCTGCGGTAAACCGCCAAGGGATCTTGTGATCTATTTGTGTGCAGGATAAGAGTACATTTGGGTGGTTACCCGCCCTGCCTTTTGACGTTAAGTCACCAGGGCATATGTTGTTTAAACTCTATGCAGGATTTACAGAGCTATGCCTTACATAAATGATTAAGTTCAAGCCCATCACCAAAGATTGAAATTGGTGTCTCAAAAGGGTTATCAATTCTAGATTTTCTCAAAGGCTATAAGCCACCGGGTTATAAAAATTTCGGCTTACAATGGAGGCGTATTAAATCGCCATCGGAAAAGAGCCACCGGTATTTAAACTCCGGATTTACTTATCAACAGATGAGGTATTCAAAATCGCTTTGGCGTAATGGCTATTATTTTATCAATGAATATGATTTATTCTACAATGGAAGAAATAGTCCCGAGTCGCTGCAGGCTTATGACCCGGCACTTGGGGGCTACATTATTTAAATTGAGATTACATCAAATATGCAAGTCCCATGTCACTGTCAGCATGCACCATGGCACTTGAGGGCTAATGTAAAGTCACTTTTTGTTCAACTTATTGAAGATCCGACTCATCACATTGTAATGAGCCGACCCTTGGGGGCTGCCAATTGCTCCTGTCAAAAATTCAAGGTACACAAGCATTAATCCATTATATTGAACGGTCCACTATTCAGTTGGTAGAGTACAAAGCTCTTAACCATGTGGACGTGGGTTCAAGCCCCATGGTGGAGATTATATTATATGATGTTATTATCAATAAATTATATACAAAGTCCCAGCTCAGTATTATCTTACTAAGCCGGCCCTTGGGGGCTACACATTGTTGTTCAAGTTTACATGGTTATATCTACAAAGTCCCTGCTCATTATTGCATAATGACCCGGCCCTTGGGGGCTACACTGGTTGAAGTTTTCATGAGCATAAGGTAATTACAAGTCCCAGGTTGCTGCAAGCATGACAACCCGGCACTTGGGAGCTACAGGTGATATGCATATAAGGGAGAAAAAATCTTCAAATTCTCAGTTTGGAGTACACCAGATTAACCTGGTGTCTGCAACAATCATGACCCATCATCATTTATTTATAACCCAGCAATTTTGGCAATCATAAATCGACAAGATCTACATCTTTAAGCTGGCTGAATATCAGTTGAATATTTCAAGACCAATATTTTTGTCAAGTCAGAGCATTGAAGACCGACTCGAATGGATTCTTTATTTACAATATTTCTTCTACAAGCAAGTTGATTATGAAGCTGGCCTATTGACCCGGATTTTCTAGAAGGAGGAAATGACAAGGACTTAAGGGTGATTGGGTGCCGGCTTACAGGAATATTTAACCCGGAGCACAACCTGTAAAATTTGCTCTTGTGTTTATATTGCAGATCAGTTTAACATGGATAAATCAAATTAAACTGGGGGCTAATGTCGGGGATATACCCCGCGGTATGACTCGGCCAGATATATGACCCGGCCGGACTTGATGTTTCATTAGTAACCGCTAGAGGATTGGCGACTCACGTGTCTGGCGGCTCATTGGTGTGACGACTCACGAGTCTAAAGACTAATTGGTGACCCGGTGGGTGCTTCAGATGGACGACAAGGCCCAAGGCCTAGTATGCCGGTTCGTATAAAGGTGGGCTAGTTTAAGAGGAAAGGCATAAGAAATATTCTCCTACAAAGGAAGCAGGACTAGGACTCCACTTGTAATAGAGTAATCCTAATCCTATTAGGACTAGTCATGTAACCCGCCCCTTCAACATATATAAGGAGGGGCAGGGCTCCCCAAGAGGGACAGAAAAAACAATATCTAGGGCTAGACACAAATGGGGAGCCGGTTTATGCGACAACTCTCTCATGAGCATAATGAGATCTAGCCACAAACAGCATGTAGGGCTATTACCGGATGATGTTTCCCGGGGCCCGTAGCTGTCTAAATCCTTGTCTTACGTTGCGTCTCTCGATTCTGCTCAACCCCACTCAAGCTACTACAAAGATGCGTTGGCCTCACGACTAAGTCCTAACACTAAGGACATCTGCCGTGACAATTCCACGACACAACCCAACTTTATTTTTGTTCCTTGCTTTTTGCTCATGTTTAGTAAAAATAATTCATATAGCCTCTGTTTAGATGTGGTTTTATGCTTTTAATTAGTGTTTGTGCCAAGTAGAACCTTTGGGAAGACATGGGTGAAGTCTTTATGTTCATGCTGTAAAAAACAGAAACTTTAGCGCTCACGAGACTTGCTGCCATTTTTTATTAGAGAGTGATATTTAGTTAATTCTTTTTGCAGATGATTAATAGATAAATTCCTCAGGTCCACCAATTTATTTGAGAATTTTATGAGTTCCAGAAGTGGTCTAAACCTACAGATTACTACAGACTGTTCTGTTTTTGTCAGATTCTGTTTTCATTGTGTTGTTTGCTTATTTTGATGAATCTATGAGTAGTATTGGAGGGTATGAACCATAGATAAGTTGGAATACAGTAGATATTACACCAATATGAATTTATAATGAGTTCACAGCAGTACATAAGTGGTGATTTATTTTCTTATACTAACGGAGCTTACGAGTTTTCTGTTAAGTTTTGTGTTGTGAAGTTTTCAAGTTTTGGGTAAAGATTCGATGGACTATGGAATAAGGAGTGACAAGAGCCTAAGCTTGGGGATGCCCAAGGCACCCCAAGGTGATATTCAAGGTCAACCAAGATCCTAAGCTTGGGGATGCCCCAGAAGGCATCCCCTCTTTCGTCTTCGTTCATCGGTAACTTTACTTGGAGCTATATTTTTATTTGCCACATGATATGTGTTTTGCTTGGAGCGTCACTTTATTTTCTTTTGTTTTGCTTTCTGTTTGAATAAAATACCAAGATCTGAAATTATTAAATTTTAGAGAGTCTTCACATAGTTGCATAATTATTCGACTACTCATTGATCTTCACTTATATTTCTCGCGGTAGTTTGTTGTTTGCTCTAGTACTTCACTTATATCTTTTAGAGCACGGTGGTGGTTTTATTTTTGAAGAAATAATTGATCTCTCATGCTTCACTTATATTATTTTGAGAGTCCTTAGAACAGCATGGTAGTTTGCTTTGTTTATGAAACTAGTCCTAATATGATGGGCATCCAAGAGGGATATAATAAAAACTTTGATATAAAGTGCATTGAATACTATGAGAAGTTTGATACTTGATGATTGTTTTGAGATATGAGGATGGTAATATTAGAGTCATGCTAGTTGAGTAGTTGTGAATTTGAGAGATACTTGTGTTAAAGTTTGTGATTCCCGTAGCATGCACATATGGTGAACCGTTATGTGATGAAGTCAGAGCATGATTTATTTATTGATTGTCTTCCTTATGAGTGGCGGTCGGGGGCGAGCGATGGTCTTTTCCTACCAATCTATCCCCCTAGGAGCATGTGCGTAGTACTTTGTTTCGATAACTAATAGATTTTTGCAATAAGTATGTGAGTTCTTTATGACTAATGTTGAGTCCATGGATTATACGCACTCTCACCCTTCCACCATTGCTAGCCTCTCTAGTACCGCGCAACTTTCGCCTGTACCATAAACCCACCATATACCTTCCTCAAAACAGCCACCATACCTACCTATTATGGCATTTCCATAGCCATTCTGAGATATATTGCCATGCAACTTTCCATCGTTCCGCTTATTATGACACGCTTCATCATTGTCATATTGCTTTGCATGATCATGTAGTTGACATCATATTTGTGGCAAAGCCACCGTTCATAATTCTTTCATACATGTCACTCATGAGTCATTGCACATCCCGGTACACTGCCAGAGGCATTCAGATAGAGTCATATCTTTTTCTAAGTATCGAGTTGTAATTGTTGAGTTGTAAGTAAATAAAAGTGTGATTGAGGGGGTCCTGGATTAGGGGGTATCCGGACAGCCGGACTATATCCTTTGGCCGGACTGATGGACTATGAAGATACAAGATTGAAGACTTCGTCCCGTGTCCGGATGGGACTCTCCTTGGCGTGGAAGGCAAGCTTGGCAATACGGATATGTAGATCTCCTTCCTTGTAACCGACTCTGTGTAACTCTAGCCCCCTCCGGTGTCTATATAAACCGGAGGGTTTTAGTCCGAAGGACAACATACAATCATACCATAGGCTAGCTTCTAGGGTTTAGCCTCTCTGATCTCGTGGTAGACCAACTCTTGTACTACTCATATTATCAAGAATAATCAAGCAGGACGTAGGGTTTTACCTCCATCAAGAGGGCCCGAACCTGGGTAAAACATCGTGTCCCCTGCCTCCTGCTACCATCCGCCTTAGATGCACAGTTCGGGACCCCCTACCCGAGATCCACCGGTTTTGACACCGACATTGGTGCTTTCATTGAGAGTTCCTATGTATTGTCATCATTAGGCTTGATGGCTCCTTCGATCATCGATAGCGATGCAGTCTAGGGTGAGACTTTTCTACCCGGACAGATCTTTGTATTCGGCGGCTTCGCACTGCGGGCCAACTCGCTTGGCCATCTGGAGCAGATCAAGAGTTACGCCCCTGGCCACCAGGTCAGGTTTGGAAGCTTAAATTACACGGCCGACATCCGCGGAGACTTGATCTTCGACGGATTCGAGCCCCTGCCGAGTATGCCACACGGTCACGATGAGCATGATTTAGCTCTGCCATCGGACAGTGTGCAGGAGACCGCACCGGCAAGCGCTCCGACCCTCAATTCGGAGCCAATTGCGCCATCCATGGACGGGTGGATAGACCCCGCCACGGAGGCCGTATTCTCAGCGGCGATCGAGCCGAGTATCGACCTTACCCTTCACGGGAGCCGTGACGCCGAACTACCGGATTCTTCCCCGGCCACGGACTCCGAACCGCCTGTGCCCATGCCTATTGAATCCGACTGGGCGCCGATCATGGAGTTCACCTCCGCGGATATCTTTCAGCACTCGCCCTTCGGCCACATACTGAACTCATTAAGGTCTCTCTCCCTGTCAGGAGAGTCCTGGCCGAACTATGTTCGGCGGGATTGGGATGCGGATAACGAAGAAATTCGCCGCCCACCCACCACCCACTTAGTAGCCACTGTCGACAATTTGACCGACATGCTCGACTTCGACTCCGAAGATATCGACGGTATGGACAACGATGCGGGAGACGAAGAGGAACCACTGTCCATAGGGCACTGGACAACCACCTCATCATATGATATATATACATGGTGGACACACCCAAAAAAGGCAATGGCGACGAGACAGTGGAGGATGACCCCTCCAAGAAGCAACCCAAGCGTCGACGTCGGCGGCGCCGCTCTAAGTCTCGCCAAAGCAAAAGCGGTGACACCGGCACAGGAGATAATAGCACTCCGGACAGTGCCGAAGACGACAACAATCCCATCCAGCAAGACTTAGAGCAGGAGGATGGAGAAGCCGGCCCTCCCGAGAGAGCGGCAGATGGAGAGGCGGAGGATGATAATTACATGCCTCCCTCCGAAGACGAGGCAAGCCTCGACAACGACAAATTTGTCGTGCCGGAGGATCCCACCGAGCAAGAGCGCTTCAAGTGCTGGCTTATAGCCACGGCAAATAGCCTTAAGAAAAAGCAGCAGCTTCAAGCTGATCAAGATTTGCTAGCTGACAGATGGACTGAAGTCCTTGCGGCCGAGGAATATGAACTCGAACGCCCCTCCAAGAGTTACCCAAAGCGCAGGTTGCTACCTCGACTGGAGGAGGAAGCATTAAAACCTACATCTCCAGCATATGACGCGGCTGATCGGCCACCTCGTGGCTGCGACAGAGAGGCATTTCAGCCAAAAACTCAGCCCGCACCCCAACGCCACTCAAATAAAAATGACAAGGCACGGGGAAACACGCTAGACCCGCGAGACGTATTGGAGGACAAAGCAAAACACGCAAGATCAATCTACGGATCACGAGGGCGCGCCACTACGCGAGACGATAACCATCACGCCGGATACAGTAAAAGTAAATCCGGCCAGGCCGAACACAGCGGACAAGACTCATTCGAGCTGCGTCACGACATAGCCCACTACAGAGGCGCCGCACACCCCATATGCTTCACAGACGAAGTAATGGATCACCAAATCCCAGAGGGTTTCAAACCTGTAAATATCGAACCATACGACCGCACAACAGATCCTGCGGTATGGATCGAGGACTTCCTCCTGCACATCCACATGGCCCGCGGTGACAATCTACACGCCATCAAATACCTCCCACTCAAGCTCAAAGGACCAGCTCGGCATTGGCTCAACAGCTTGCCAGCAGAATCCATTGGCTATTGGGAAGATCTGGAAGCCGCATTCCTCGACAACTTCCAGGGCACTTATGTGCGACCACTAGATGACGATGACGTGAGCCACATAATTCAGCAGCCAGAGGAATCGGCCAGGCAATTCTGGACATGATTCCTGACAAAGAAAAATCAAATCGTCGAATGTCCGGATGCAGAGGCCCTAGCAGCTTTTAAGCACAACATCCGTGACAAGTGGCTCGCCCGGCACCTTCGCCAGGAAAAGCCGAAATCTATGGAAGCCCTCACGACACTCATGACCCGCTTTTGCGCAGGAGAAGATAGCTAGCTGGCTCACATCAATAACATATCAAAGAACCATGGTACTTCAGATACCAAGGATAGCAATGGCAGGTCACGTCGCAACAAACATAAGCGCCGCGTCAATAGCGACAATACCGAGGATACGTCAGTCAATGCCGGATTCAGAGGCTCTAAACCCGGTCAGTGGAAAAAGCCATTCAAAAGAAGCACTCCGGGCCTGTCCAGTTTGGACCGTATACTCGATTACTCATGCCAAATACACGACACCCCCGACAAGCCAGCCAACCACACCAACAGGGAATGTTGGGTGTTCAAGCAGGCCGGCAAGTTAAACGCCGAAAACAAAGATAAGGGGCTACATAACGATGACGAGGAATAGCCCCAGCAGCCAAAAACCAGAGGGCAGAAGAGGTCCCCCCCACAAGTGCGGACGATGAACATGATATACGCAACCCACATCCCCAAGAGGGAGCGGAAGCGTGCGTTAAGGGATGTATATGCATTGGAGCCAGTCGCCCCAAAGTTCAACCCATGGTCCTTCTGTCCGATCACCTTCGATCACAGGGACCATCCCACTAGTATCCGTCATGGCGGATCCGCCGCACTGGTCCTAGACCCAATCATCGACGGATTTCACCTCACTCGAGTCCTTATGGACGGCGGCAGCAGCCTGAACCTGCTTTATCAGGACACAGTGCGCAAAATGGGTATAGACCCCTCAAGGATCAAACCCACAAAAACAACCTTCAAAGGCGTCATACCAGATGTAGAGGCCCATTGCACATGCTCAGTCACACTGAAGTGGTCTTCGGATCCCCGGATAACTTCCGAAGCGAGGAGTTAATCTTCGATATAGTCCTGTTCCGCAGCGGCTATCATGCACTGCTCGGGCGAACCGTATTTGCGAGATTCAACGCGGTAATGCACTATGCATATCTCAAGCTCAAGATGCCAGGACCACGGGGGGTCATCATAGTCAATGGAAACACAGAGCGCTCTCTCCGCGCGGAGGAGCACACTGCGGCCCTCACAGCAGAAGCGCAAAGCAGCCTCTTAAGGCAATCCACCAGTTCGGCGATTAAAGACCCGGACACCTTCAAGCGCTCCCGGAGTAATCGGCAGAAAGACCGCCGAGCACATTCCGTGCTCGCATAGCAATGCGGCCCCCACCCCAGTACCAGCCAAACTGCGAAATCCATGCCACGCGTACATAATTACGCATTGAAAATACCATGGGCACAGGTGGGGAGGGGGGCATGACTACGGCACGCCCCAAGACGCGGCTCAACCGCACCAGGGGCTTCCCACTTTGTTATTTTTCTCTCTTTCAGGACTTTAATCTCTAGAAACCCTGTCCGGCAGTACGATGGCCGGACACACGATGCAACAACCAAGGAGGCAGAAAGCTACGTCGCACCACGGAACTCCCAGGTGGTCTCTGATAACGAGTGAAATACTAGCTTTAAATACCATTCCTCAGGTTTCCCTTGGAGGGGACATGTCAAATAGTCCTACTTTTTGCTTATCGCACTACTTGTATCATTCTGCTTCGACGCACCTTTTTGAATAAACAATGCATAGCACTAGACTATTACCGCATTCTCTATTCCTTTATATATATGTTCATTCACAACATTCAGCACCCGTACACTCTGGTATGGCCAATACGCCAGGGGCATAAGCATACCCGATAATACGGCGTGAGAAGTCCGAACACTTTCGACAGTGCGGCACCCCGAACTTATAGCATTATATGCATCAGCTCCAAATCATGTATTGGGTCAATAGTTGGGTTTGCCCGGCTCCCATGTTTTGGTACCTTACGTTCTGCTATATCGGCTAAGGTAGCACTGGGAGAACTACTGCGATTGTGCCCCAGTTCATCTGGGCTAAGCACCTCAGTAGAGAAAGCTAAAACTAACTGAAGGAAATATGCCCTAGAGGTAATAATAATGTTATTATTTTATTTCCTTATATCATGATAAATGTTTATTATTCATGCTAGAATTGTATTATCCGGAAACATAATACTTGTGTGAATACATAGACAAACCAAACGTCACTAGTATGCCTCTACTTGACTAGCTCGTTGATCAAAGATGGTTATGTTTCCTAGCCATAGACATGTGTTGTCATTTGATTAATGGGATCACATCATTAGGAGAATGATGTGATTGACATGACCCATTCCATTAGCTTAAGCACCTAATCGTTTAGTATGTTGCTATTGCTTTCTTCATGACTTATACATGTTCCTATGCCTATGAGATTATGCAACTCCCATTTACCGGAGGAACACTTTGTGTGCTACCAAACGTCACAACGTAACTGGGTGATTATAAAGGAGCTCTATAGGTGTCTCCAAAGGTAAATGTTGGGTTGGCGTATTTCGAGATTAGGATTTGTCACTCCGATTGTCGGAGAGGTATCTCTGGGCCCTCTCGGTAATGCACATCACATAAGCCTTGCAAGCATTGCAACTAATGAGTTAGTTGCGAGATGATGTATTACGAAACGAGTAAAGAGACTTGCCGGTAATGAGATTGAACTAGGTATTGAGATACCAATGATCGAATCTCGGGCAAGTAACATACCGATGACAAAGGGAACAAAGTATGTTGTTATGCGGTCTGACCGATAAAGATCTTCGTAGAATATGTAGGAGCCAATATGAGCATCCAGGTTCCGCTATTGGTTATTGACCGGAGACGTGTCTCGGTCATGTCTACATTGTTCTCGAACCCGTAGGGTCCGCACGCTTAAGGTTTCGATGACAGTTATATTATGAGTTCATGCTTTTTGATGTACCGAAGTTTGTTCGGAGTCCCGGATGTGATCACAGACATGACGAGGAGTCTCGAAATGGTTGAGACATAAAGATTGATATATTGGAAGCCTATATTTGGATATCGGAAGTGTTCCGGGTGAAATCGGGATTTTACCGGAGTACCGGGAGGTTACCGGAACCCCCCGGGAGGTATATGGGCCTTAGTGGGCTTTAGTGGAAGAGAGGAGAGGTGGCCAGGGCTGGGCCGCGTGCCCCTCCCCCCTAGTCCGAATAGGACAAGGAGAGGGGGGCGGGCCCCCCTTCCTTCTCTCTCTCCTCTTTCCCCCTTCCCGAATCCTATTCCAACTAGGAAAGGGGGGGAATCCTACTCCCGGTGGGAGTAGGACTCCTCCTGGCGCGCCCTCCTCCTGGCCGGCCGCACCCCCCTTGATCCTTTATATACGGGGGCAGGGGGCACCCCTAGACACACAAGTTGATCCACGTGATCATATTCTTAGCCGTGTGCGGTGCCCCCTTCCACCATAATCCTCGATAATATTGTAGCGGTGCTTAGGCGAAGCCCTGCGACGGTAGTACATCAAGATCGTCACCACGCCGTCGTGCTGACGGAACTCTTCCCTGACACTTTGCTGGATCAGAATCCTGGGATTGTCATCGAGCTGAACGTGTGCTAGAACTTGGAGGTGCCGTAGTTTCGGTGCTTGATCGGTCGGGCCATGAAGACGTACGACTACATCAACCGCGTTGTGCTAACGCTTCCGCTGTCGGTCTACAAGGGTACGTAGATCACACTCTCCCCTCTCGTTGCTATGCATCACCATGATCTTGCATGTGCGTAGGAATTTTTTTGAAATTACTACGTTCCCCAACAGTGGTATCAGAGCCTAGGTTTTATGTATTGATGTTATATGCACGAGTAGAACACAAGTGAGTTGTGGGCGATATAAGTCATACTGCTTACCAGCATGTCATACTTTGGTTCGGCGGTATTGTTGGACGAAGCGGCCTGGACCGACATTACGCGTACGCTTACGCGAGACCGGTTCTCCCGACGTGCTTTGCACATAGGTGGCTTGCGGGTGACAGTTTCTCCAACTTTAGTTGAACCGAGTGTGGCTACGCCCGGTCCTTGCGAAGGTTAAAACAGCACCAACTTGACAAACTATCGTTGTGGTTTTGATGCGTAGGTAAGATTGGTCCTTGCTTAAGCCCGTAGCAGCCACGTAAAACTTGCAACAACAAAGTAGAGGACGTCTAACTTGTTTTTGCAGGGCATGTTGTGATGTGATATGGTCAAGACATGATGCTAAATTTTATTGTATGAGATGATCATGTTTTGTAACCGAGTTATCGGCAACTGGCAGGAGCCATATGGTTGTCTCTTTATTGTATGCAATGCAATCGCGCTGTAATGCTTTACTTTATCACTAAGCGGTAGCGATAGTCGTGGAAGCATAAGATTGGCGAGACGACAACGATGCTACGATGGAGATCAAGGTGTCGCGCCGGTGACGATGGTGATCACGACGGTGCTTCGAAGATGGAGATCACAAGCACAAGATGATGATGGCCATATCATATCACTTATATTGATTGCATGTGATGTTTATCTTTTATGCATCTTATCTTGCTTTGATTGACGGTAGCATTATAAGATGATCTCTCACTAATTATCAAGAAGTGTTCTCCCTGAGAATGCACCGTTGTGAAAGTTCTTCGTGCTGAGACACCACGTGATGATCAGGTGTGATAGGCTCTACGTTCAAATACAACGGGTGCAAAACAGTTGCACACGTGGAATACTCAGGTTATACTTGACGAGCCAAGCATATACAGATATGGCCTCGGAACACAGAGACCGAAAGGTCGAGCGTGAATCATATAGTAGATATGATCAACATAGTGATGTTCACCAATGAAACTACTCCATCTCACATGATGATCGGACATGGTTTAGTTGATTTGGATCACGTAATCACTTATAGGATTAGAGGGATGTCTATCTAAGTGGGAGTTCTTTAAGTAATATGATTAATTGAACCTAAATTTATCATGAAACTTAGTACCTGATAGTATCTTGCTTGTTTATGCTTGATGTAGATAGATGGCCTGTGCTGTTGTTCCGTTGAATTTTAATGCGTTCCTTGAGAAAGCAAAGTTGAAAGATGATGGTAGAAATTACACGGACTGGGTCCGTAACTTGAGGATTATCCTCATTGCTGCACAGAAGAATTACGTCCTGGAAGCACCGCTCCGTGCCAGGCCTGCTGCTGGAGCAACACCAGATGTTATGAACGTCTGGCAGAGCAAAGCTGATGACTGCTTGATAGTTCAGTGTGCCATGCTTTACATCTTAGAATCGGGACTTCAACGACGTTTTGAACGTCATGGAGCATATGAGATGTTCCAGGAGTTGAAGTTAATATTTCAAGCAAATGCCCGGATTGAGAGATATGAAGTCTCTAATAAGTTCTATAGCTGCAAGATGGAGTTGAACAGTTCTGTCAGTGAGCATATACTCAAAATGTCTGGGTATAATAATCACTTGATTCAATTGGGAGTTAATCTTCCAGATGATTGCGTCATTGACAGAATTCTCCAATCACTGCCACCAAGCTACAAGAGCTTCGTGATGAACTATAATATGCAAGGGATGAATATGACTATTCCCGAGCTCTTCGCAATGCTGAAAGATGCGGAGGTAGAAATCAAGAAGGAGCATGAAGTGTTGATGGTCAACAAGACCACTAGTTTCAAGAAAAAGGGCAAAGGGAAGAAGAAGGGGAACTTCAAAAAGAACAGCAAGCAAGTTGCTACTCAAGAGAAGAAACCCAAACCTGGATCTAAGCCTGAAACTGAGTGCTTCTACTGCAAGCAGACTGGTCACTGGAAGCGGAACTGCCCCAAGTATTTGGCGGATAAGAAGGATGGCAAGGTGAACAAAGGTATATGTGATATACATGTTATTGATGTGTACCTTACTAATGCTTGCAGTAGCACCTGGGTATTTGATACTGGTTCTGTTGCTAATATTTGCAACTCAAAACAGGGACTACGGATTAAGCGAAGATTGTCTAAGGACGAGGTGACGATGCGCGTGGGAAATGGTTCCAAAGTCGATGTGATCGCAGTCGGCACGCTACCTCTACATCTACCTTCGGGATTAGTATTAGACCTAAATAATTGTTATTTGGTGCCAGCGTTAAGCATGAACATTATATCTGGATCTTGTTTGATGCGAGATGGTTATTCATTTAAATCTGAGAATAATGGTTGTTCTATTTATATGAGTAATATCTTTTATGGTCATGCACCCTTAAAGAGTGGTCTATTCTTATTAAATCTCGATAGTAGTGACACACATATTCATAGTGTTGAAGCCAAAAGATGCAGAGATGATAATGATAGTGCAACTTATTTGTGGCACTGCTGTTTAGGTCATATCGGTATAAAGTGCATGAAGAAACTCCATACTGATGGGCTTTTGGAACCACTTGATTATGAATCAGTTGGTACTTGCGAACCGTGCCTTATGGGTAAGATGACAAAAAACACCGTTCTCCGGTACTATGGAGAGAGCAATAGATTTATTAGAAATCAAACATACAGATGTATGTGGTCCGATAAATGTTGAGGATCGTGGCGGATATCGTTATTTTCTCACCTTCATAGATGACTTAACAAGATATGGGTATATCTACTTAATGAAACATAAGTCTGAAACGTTTGAAAAGTTCAAAGAATTTTAGAGTGATGTTGAAAATCATCGTAACAAGAAAATAAAATTCCTACGATCTGATCGTGGAGGAGAATATTTGAGTTATGAGTTTGGTGTACATTTGAAACAATGTGGAATAGTTTCACAACTCACGCCACCCGGAACATCACAGCGTAATGGTGTGTCCGAATGTCGTAATCGTACTTTACTAGATATGGTGCGATCTATGATGTCTCTTACTGATTTACCGCTATTGTTTTAGGGATAAGCTCTAGAGACGGCCGCATTCACGTTAAATAGGGCACCATCAAAATCCGTTGAGACGACGCCTTATGAACCGTGGTTTGGCAAGAAACCAAAGTTGTCGTTTCTGAAAGTTTGGGGCTGCAATGCTTATGTGAAAAAGCTTCAACCTGATAAGCTCGAACCCAAATCGGAGAAATGTGTCTTCATAGGATATCCAAAGGAAACCATTGGATACACCTTCTATCACAGATCCGAAGGCAAGACTTTTGTTGCTAAATTCGGAAACTTTCTAGAGAAGGAGTTTCTCTCGAAAGAAGTGAGTGGGAGGAAAGTAGAACTTGACGAGGTAACTGTACCTGCTCCATTATTGGAAAGTAGTACATCACAGAAACCTGTTTCTGTGACACCTACACCAATTAGTGAGGAAGCTAATGATAATGATCATGAAACTTCAGAACAAGATACTACTGAACCTCGTAGATCAACCAGAGTAAGATCCGCGCCAGAGTGGTACGGTAATCTTATTCTGGAAGTCATGCTACTGGATCATGATGAACCTACGAACTATGAAGAAGCGATGGTGAGCCCAGATTCTACAAAATGGCTTGAAGCCATGAAATCTGAGATGGGATCCATGTATGGGAACAAAGTATGGACTTTGGTTGACTTGCCCAATGATCGGCAAGCAATTGAGAATAAATGGATCTTCAAGAAGAAGACTGACGCTGACGGTAATGTTACTGTCTACAAAGCTCGACTTGTCACAAAAAGTTTTCGGCAAGTTCAAGGGATTGACTACGATGAGACCTTCTCACCCGTAGTGATGCTTAAGTCTGTCCGAATCATGTTAGCAATTGCCGCATTTTATGATTATGAAATTTGGCAAATGGATGTCAAAACTGCATTCCTGAATGGATTTCTGCAAGAAGAGTTGTATATGATGCAGCCGGAAGGTTTTGTCGATCCAAAGGGAGCTAACAAAGTGTGCAAGCTCCAGCGATCCATTTATGGACTGGTGCAATCCTCTGGGAGTTGGAATAAACGCTTTGATAGTGTGATCAAAGCATTTGGTTTTTTTACAGTCTTTTGGAGAAGCCTGTATTTACAAGAAAGTGAGTGGGAGCTCTGTAGCATTTCTGATATTATATGTAGATGACATATTGCTAATCAGAAATGATATAGAATTTCTGGTAGCATAAAAGGATACTTGAATAAGAGTTTTTCAATGAAAGACCTCGGTGAAGCTGCTTACATATTGGGCATTAAGATCTATAGAGATAGATCAAGACGCTTAATTGGACTTTCACAAAGCACATACCTTGACAAAGTTTTGAAGAAGTTCAAAATGGACCAAGCAAAGAAAGGATTCTTGCCTGTGTTACAAGGTGTGAAATTGAGTAAGACTCAATCCCCGACCAATGCAGAAGATAGAGAGAAAATGAAAGATGTTCCCTATGCTTCAGCCATAGGCTCTATCATGTATGCAATGTTGTGTACCAGACCTGATGTGTGTCTTGTTATAAGTCTAGCAGGGAGGTACCAAAGTAATCCAGGAGTGGATCACTGGACAGCGGTCAAGAACATCCTGAAATACCTGAAAAGGACTAAGGATATGTTTCTCATATATGGAGGTGACAAAGAGCTCATCGTAAAAGGTTACGTTGTGCAAGCTTTGACACTGATCCGGACGATTCTAAATCACAAACCGGATACGTGTTTACATTAAACGATGGAGCTGTCAGTTGGTGCAGTTCTAAACAAAGCGTTGTGGCGGGATCTACATGTGAAGCGGAGTACATAGCTGCTTTAGAAGTAGCAAATGAAGGAGTCTGGATGAAGGAGTTCATATCCGATCTAGGTGTCATACCTAGTGCATCGGGTCCAATGAAAATCTTTTGTGACAATACTGGTGCAATTGCCTTGGCAAAGGAATCCAGATTTCATAAGAGAACCAAGCACATCAAGAGACGCTTCAATTCCATCCGGGATCTAGTCAAGGTGGGAGACATAGAGATTTGCAAGATACATACGGATCTGAATATAGCAGACCCGTTGACTAAGCCTCTTCCACGAGCAAAACATGATCAGCACCAAAGCTCCATGGGTCTTAGAATCATTACTGTGTAATCTAGATTATTGACTCTAGTGCAAGTGGGAGACTGAAGGAAATATGCCCTAGAGGCAATAATAATGTTATTATTTTATTTCCTTATATCATGATAAATGTTTATTATTCATGCTAGAATTGTAGTATTCGGAAACATAATACTTGTGTGAATACATAGACAAACCAAACGTCACTAGTATGCCTCTACTTGACTAGCTCGTTGATCAAAGATGGTTATGTTTCCTAGCCATAGACATGTGTTGTCATTTGATTTATGGGATCACATCATTAGGAGAATGATGTGATTGACATGACCCATTCCATTAGCTTAAGCACCCGATCATTTAGTATGTTGCTATTGCTTTCTTCATGACTTATACATGTTCCTATGACTATGAGATTATGCAACTCCCGTTTACCGGAGGAACACTTTGTGTGCTACCAAACGTCACAACGTAACTGGGTGATTATAAAGGAGCTCTACAGGTGTATCCAAAGGTAAATGTTGGGTTGGCATATTTCGAGATTAGGATTTGTCACTCCGATTGTCGGAGAGGTATCTCTGGGCCCTCTCGGTAATGCACATCACATAAGCCTTGCAAGCATTGCAACTAATGAGTTAGTTGCGAGATGATGTATTAAGAAACGAGTAAAGAGACTTGCCGGTAACGAGATTGAACTAGGTATTGAGATACCGACGATCGAATCTCGGGCAAGTAACATACCGATGACAAAGGGAACAAAGTATGTTGTTATGCGGTCTGACCAATAAAGATCTTCGTAGAATATGTAGGAGCCAATATGAGCATCCAGGTTCCGCTATTGGTTATTGACCGGAGACGTGTCTCGGTCATGTCTACATTGTTCTCGAACCCGTAGGGTCCGCACGCTTAAGGTTTCGATGACAGTTATATTATGAATTTATGCTTTTTGATGTACCGAAGTTTGTTCGGAGTCCCGGATGTGATCACGGACATGACGAGGAGTCTCGAAATGGTCGAGACATAAAGATTGATATATTGGAAGCCTATATTTGGATATCGGAAGTGTTCCGGGTGAAATCGGGATTTTACCGGAGTACTGGGAGGTTACCGGAACCCCCCAGGAGGTATATGGGCCTTAGTGGGCTTTAGTGGAAGAGAGGAGAGGTGGCCAGGGCTGGGCCGCGTGCCCCTCCCCCCTAGTCCGAATAGGACAAGGAGAGGGGGGCGGCGCCCCCCCTTCCTTCTCTCTCTCCTCTTTCCCCCTTCCCGAATCCTATTCCAACTAGGAAAGGGGGGAATCCTACTCCCGGTGGGAGTAGGACTCCTCCTAGCACGCCCTCCTCCTGGCCGGCCGCACCCCCCCTTGATCCTTTATATACGGGGGCAGGGGACACCCCTAGACACACAAGTTGATCCACATGATCATATTCTTAGCCGTGTGTGGTGCCCCCTTCCACCATAATCCTCGATAATATTGTAGCGGTGCTTAGGCGAAGCCCTGCGACGGTAGTACATCAAGATTGTCACCACGCCGTCGTGCTGACGGAACTCTTCCCCGACACTTTGCTGGATCAGAGTCCGGGGATCGTCATCGAGCTGAACGTGTGCTAGAACTCGGAGGTGCTGTAGTTTCGGTGCTTGATCGGTCGGGCCGTGAAGACGTACGACTACATCAACCGCGTTGTGCTAACGCTTCCGCTGTCGGTCTACAAGGGTACATAGATCACACTGTCCCCTCTCATTGCTATGCATCACCATGATCTTGCGTGTGCGTAGGAATTTTTTTGAAATTACTTTGTTCCCCAACACTAACTGTCATGATAAGGCGAGAGGCGGTCGCTGTTCGAGAGGTCTCGAGTCCCTAAAGACTTATGTCGCTTAGGGCAAGGAGTCGGCTTTGTCCGGCTTAGGTGTGTATAGTGCCCTGAATTCGGCCTGCCGAATACTAGGGGCTTCGCCAAAATTTAAAATTGTAGATTTCTATGGCTAATTGAGAGTGATAAAGCATTATAGTCCGATTGCCTTGTTCGTTGAGCTGAGCACGTCCCTCGAAGGACCCAACAATGGGAAAAAGAGTGCTCAGATTTATCCCGAATACCCCAGCACTCGTGGCATGGGGGCAGAAGCCGACGACTGGCCATCTCTCAGATTTGATAAACAGCCGCACAGAAGGTAATATTTTAAATTCAAACAAGCGTTGCATAGCGCACATGAACAAGTTTTCATAATACAGGATCACACGAGCAAGTTCATTCAAAAATTACATCCTTTGCACACTCGTCCGCCACAAGACGGGCACCTTCAGGACACCCTCATAATACATTTCGGGGTGGCGATGCTCCTTGCCCTGCGGCGGCCCCTCCTTCACCAGCTTCTCAACATCCATCTTGGCCCAGTGCACCTTCGCATGGGAAAAAGCACGGCGGGCACCTTCGATGTAGACGGACCGCTTGACGACTTCCAGCTGGGGGCAGGCATCCAGAAGCCGCCTCACCAGGCCGAAGTAGCTGTGGGGAAGGGAGTCGCCAGGCCACATCCGGACTATAAGGCCCTCATGGCCTATTCGGCCGCCTTGTGCAGCTCGACCAGTTGCTTCAGCTGGTCGCTCATAGGCATCGGGTGTTCGGTCCCAGTATACTGAGACCAGAACAACTTCTCCGTTGAGCTTCCCTCCTCGGCCTGGTAATATTTCGTGGCATCCGACACGCTATGGGGCAAATCTGCGAATGCTCCTGGAGAGCTCCGGACTCGGGTAAGTAACAAGTAATTTACTTTCACATGCTTGCTTTGCATATTGAATGCCTTACCCGCCGCTATCTTCCTCATCGCCTCAATCTCCTGGAGGGCCTTTTGGGCTTCAGCCTTGGCATGCTTTGTGCTCTCGAGGGTCGCAGCAAGCTCGGACTCTCGCGTCTTCGAGTCAAGCTCCAAAGCCTCGTGCTTATTCACGAGAGCCTGGAGCTCTTGCTGCACCTCGCCCACCCGTGCCTCTTGTTTTTCCCACTCGGTGCGCTCCTTGGCCGCTTTGTTTTCGGCCTCGGATAGCGCTTGCTTCAGGGTCGCTACTTCAGTCATGGCCCCTGGCACATTCATGATGATCCTATCATTTTGCAACCGCATCTTATATATGTGGACAAGGCATTACTTACCTTTGTTCTCCTCGAGCTGCCTCTTGGCAAGACCGAGCTCTTTCTCAAACTGCTCGAGGTTCTGCCTCAGTGCAGTGACCTCCGCAGTGAGTGCGGCAGAGGTCAGCAGTGAAGCCTGCTTATGCATACAGACATACTTATATTAGACTCCTGCAGATATTATTTGAGCCTCTATTCGGTTTTTCTTTGTGAACACCAAATAGAGCATCAGGGGCTACTGTCTATTCGGCAATATTTTCCTATATTTTAAATACTTACCTCAAAGCCTGTTAGAAGGCTGGCACAGGCTTCAGTCAGTCCGCTCTTGGCGGACTGAACCTTCTTGATCACCGCACTCATAATAGTGCGGTGCTCTTCGTTGATGGAAGCGCCGCGAAGCGCTCCCAGCAGTTCGTTCGGTGCCTCTGGATGGACAGAGGTCACCAGCACAGATGGCTTGCCCCTCTTGGAAGAGGGCCGCCTGCCCGAGTCCAGAAACATTGGAGGTTCCGGCGCGGTGTCCGGCTGAGGGCCGAACTTGGAGCCCCTGGGAGCCTTGCTCCCTTTGCTCCTAGAGTCCGGAAGGTCGCCTTGAGGCACCTCCGGGACTGTCTCCCCCTGGTTCGGTGCCCCTTGAGACAATACCTCGGCATTGTCCGTAGGTCAAGGAGAGGAGGCGGTTGGAAGTGTATCACTATTCATGTCCGACGAGTCCAAGGAACCGTCCGACGATGATACGTCGATACGGGCTTGGGGCGGACTGCATAATCATATTCAACGTTAGGAGAAGCAGTGCAACAAAAGTATGCTATGAGTTACTCTGGTATCCGAATACTTACACCTTCGCTAGGGGCTTGGCCCTGAGCAGCCACTCGTCTTCACCGTCGGTGGCGGTGGTGGAACAGTCCGGAAGGAGAGTCCTTCCCTTCATGGACCCTTCGGCCTCGCCGGTTGGGGTGGCCTTCCTTTTCTTGTCTCCCCCGGCTGGAGGGGGAGAATCTTCGTCTTCCTTCTCCTCGTTTTCATGGGAGGAGTGCGCCTCGGAGTTATCGGAGGATGTGTCCGATACCACCTGGCGCCGGGAAATCTTCCGGGTTCCCGTGGCCTTCTTCTTGGTCTTCTCCGGCACCTCATAAGGGGCCGGAGTCCGCATCTCCGTCAGGAGAGCGTCTGCGGGGTCTTCGGGCAGAGGGGCCGGACAGTTAATCTGCTCCAATGTCTCCACCCAGTCCTGTCAAAGGCATGGGAGCTCAGACCCCACACATGATTAAGCTATGGGAAATAAATACCCTATGCACAGAGCTTACCGGATTCGCAGGGCGCTTCGCGCTTAGCCCGCGGTCCTTGGTAAGAGAAGGGGGACCTCGGCGCCCTTGAATAGCACCTTCCAGACGTCCTTATGCGTTGTGTCGAAGAGCTCGTGTAGAGTCTGGTGCTGGGCCGGGTTGAACTCCCATAAGTTGAAAGCCCGTTGTTGACACAGGAGGATCCGGCGAAAGAGCATGACTTGGACTATGTTGACAAGCTTAAGTTTCTTGCTTGTCATGTTCCGGATACACTTCTGGAGTCCGTCCAGCTCCACCGATGAGCCCCAGGATAGGCCCTTCTCCTTCCAGGAAGTGAGCCGTGTGGGGATTCCAGATCGAAACTCGGGGGCCGCCACCCAGTTGGCGTTGCATGGCTCGGTGATGTAGAACCACCCCGATTGCCACCCCTTTATGGTCTCCACGAAGGAGCCCTCGAGCCATGTAATGTTGTGCATTTTGCCCACCATGGCTCCGCCGCATTCCGCTTGTTGGCCGCCTACTACCTTCGGCTTGATATTGAAGGTCTTCAGCCATAGGCCGAAGTGGGGCCGGATGCGGAGGAAAGCCTCGCACACGACGATGAACACCGAGATGTTGAGGATGAAATTTGGGGCCAGATCATGAAAGTCCAGCCCATAATAGAACATGAGGCCGCGGACAAATGGATGGAGGGGAAACCCTAGTCCGCGGACGAAGTGGGGGAGGAAAACCACCCTTTCGTGAGCTTCCGGGGTAGGTACGATCTGCCCCGCAGCTGGCAGCCGGTGCGCGATATCCGCGGCTAAGTATCCAGCTCCACGTAGCTTTTTGATGTGTCCCTCCGTGACGGAGGAGGCCATCCACTTGCCTCCCGCTCCGGACATGTTTGGAGAGAGTTGAGGAGAAGGATGTGGACTTGGGCACTGGAGCTCGAGTGCGCGAGAATGGATGAGCAAGGAGGAAGAAGGCGTGGGTAGAAAAAGGTGAAACCTTATCCCTTTATAAGGGCGGACGAAACTATGCGCCCCCACCAGCCTGGTAAAACTCGCTTATCCCCCAAGCGCCGTAATTGATGGCGCGGTTGGGTTACCCACGTCCGTATTGATGGGAATCCCGTAATAAGGGGACACAATCTCTGCTTCGACAAGACGTGCCAAGGAAACCGCCTCGCGAAACATGCTGAGATAGGTTGGGAAAAACGATTCGAATAAAGACCTGGCTGTGGTGTGATGCCATGCTACGGGGTACGTCGGCAGATCAAATTTGTGGAAATATTATTCTCTCTATGGTGGTATGCGGAACCTGTTTTGCAGAGCCAGACACGATCCCCGTGTTCAAAATCTTCTATGAAGTATTCGGAGGAGGAACCCTCCTTGCAATGCCGAAGACAATCTGCGCGCTAGACTCATCGTCATTGAAGCCTGGTTCAGGGGCTACTGAGGGAGTCCTGGATTAGGGGGTATCCGGACAGCCGGACTATATCCTTTGGCCGGACTGATGGACTATGAAGATACAAGATTGAAGACTTCGTCCCGTGTCCGGATGGGACTCTCCTTGGCGTGGAAGGCAAGCTTGGCAATACGGATATGTAGATCTCCTTCCTTGTAACCGACTCTGTGTAACTCTAGCCCCCTCCGGTGTCTATATAAACCGGAGGGTTTTAGTCCGAAGGACAACATACAATCATACCATAGGCTAGCTTCTAGGGTTTAGCCTCTCTGATCTCGTGGTAGATCAACTCTTGTACTACTCATATTATCAAGAATAATCAAGCAGGACGTAGGGTTTTACCTCCATCAAGAGGGCCCGAACCTGGATAAAACATCGTGTCCCCTGCCTCCTGTTACCATCCACCTCAGACGCACAGTTCGGGACCCCCTATCGAGATCCACCGGTTTTGACACCGACAGTGATGATCATCATTTTTAGAGCATTGTCCCAGTGAGGAAAGGATGATGGAGACTATGATTCCCCCACAAGTCGGGATGAGACTCCGGACAAAAATAAATAAATAAAAGAGGCCAAAGAAGCCCAAAAAAGAGGCCATAAAAAAAGAGAACATGCCCAAATAAAAAATAATAAAAAAATGAGAGAAAAAGAGAGAAGGGGCAATGCTACTATCCTTTTACCACACTTGTGTTTCAAAGTAGCACCATGATCTTCATGATAGAGAGTCTCCTATGTTGTCACTTTCATATACTAGTGGGAATCTTTAATTATAGAACTTGGCTTGTATATTCCAATGATGGGCTTCCCCCAAATGCCCTAGGTCTTCGTGAGCAAGCGAGTTGGACGCACACCCACTAGTTTGTTTTGTTGAGCTTTCATATACTTATAGCTCTAGTGCATCCGTTGCATGGCAATCCCTACTCACTCACATTGATATCTGTTGATGGGCATCTCCATAGCCCATTGATATGCCTAGTTGATGTGAGACTATCTTCTCCTTTTTGTCTTCTCCACAACCACCATTCTATTCCACCTATAGTGCTATATCCATGGCTCGCACTCATGTATTGCGTGAATATTGAAAAGGTTTGAAAACATCAAAAGTATGAAACAATTGCTTGGCTTGTCATCGGGGTTGTGCATGATTTAAATATTTTGTGTGGTGAAGATAGAGCATAGCCAGACTATATGATTTTGTAGGGATAGCTTTCTCTGGCCATGTTATTTTGAGAAGACATAATTGCCTAGTTAGTATGCTTGAAGTATTATTATTTTTATGTCAATATTAAACTTTTGTCTTGAACCTTATGGATCTGAATATTCTTGCTACAATAAAGAGAAATACATGATAAATATGTTGGGTAGCATTCCACATCAAAATTCTGTTTTTATCATTTACCTACTCGAGGACGAGCATGAATTATGCTTGGGGATGCTGATACGTCTCCAACGTATCTATAATTTTTGATTGTTCCATGCTATTATATTATCAACCTTGGATGTTTTATATGCATTTATATGCTATTCTATATGATTTTTCG
The DNA here is from genome assembly GCF_056163025.1 of Triticum urartu. Lineage (NCBI taxonomy): Eukaryota > Viridiplantae > Streptophyta > Magnoliopsida > Poales > Poaceae > Triticum > Triticum urartu. The sequence goes on from NC_141877.1 coordinate 365,451,399, forward strand.
GACTAACCTATTAACCTAGAGCCCAGTGCCAGTTTCTGTTTTTCCCCTTGTTTTAGAGTATCGCAGAAAAGGAAAATCAAACAGAGTCTAATTGACCTGAAACTTCACGGAACTTATTTTTGGAAGGAAAGCAACCCGGGAGACTTGGAGTCCACGTAAGGGAAGCAACGAGGAAGCCACGAGGCAGGGGGCGCGCCCACCCCCCTGGGCACGCCCTCCACCCTCATGGGCTCCTCGTGGCTCCCCTGATGTACTTCTTCCGCCTATATATCTCCATATACCCTAAAACGATCGGAGAGCACAATAGATCGGGAGTTCCACCACCAAAAGCCTCCGTTGCCACCGAAAACCAATCTAGACCCGTTCTGGCACCCTGCCGAAGGGGGGAATCCCTCTCCGGTGGCCATCTTCATCATCCCGGTGCTCTCCATGACGAGGAGGGAGTAGTTCTCCCTCGGGGCTGAGGGTATGTACTAGTAGCTATGTGTTTGATCTCTCTCTCTCTCTCTCTCGTGTTCTTGATTTGGCACGATCTTGATGTATCGCGAGCTTTGCTATTATAGTTGGATCTTATGTTTCCCCTCTACTCTCTTGTAATGGATTGAGTTTCCCCTTCGAAGTTATCTTATCGGATTGAGTCTTTAAAGATTTGAGAACACTTGATGTATGTCTTGCCATGCGTATCTGTGGTGACAATGGGATATCACGTGATTCACTTGAAGTATGTTTTGGTGATCAAATTGTGGGTTCCGCCCATGAAACTATGCATAGGGGTTGGCACATGTTTTCGTTGTGATTCTCTGGTAGAAACTATTGGGGCACTCTTTGAGGTTCTATGTGTTGGTTGAATAGATGAATCTGAGATTGTGTGATGCATATCGTATAATCATACCCACGGATACTTGAGGTGACATCGGAGTATCTAGGTGACATTAGGGTTTTGGTTGATTTGTGTCTTAAGGTGTTATTCTAGTACAGACTTTAGGGCTGTTTGTGACACTTATAGGAATAGCCCAACAGATTGATTGGAAAGAATAACTTTGAGGTGGTTTCATACCCTACCATAATCTCTTCGTTTGTTCTCCGCTATTAGTGACTTTGGAGTGACTCTTTGTTGCATGTTGAGGGATAATTATATGATCCAATTATGTTATTATTGTTGAGAGAACGCGCACTGGTGAAAGTATGAACCCTAGGCCTTGTTTCAACACATTGCAATACCGTTTACGCTCACTTTTATCATTCGTTACCTTGCTGTTTTTATATTTTCAGATTACAAAAACTATTATCTACTATCCATATACCACTTGTATCACCATCTCTTCGCCAAACTAGTGCACCTATACAATTTACCATTGTATTGGGTGTGTTGGGGACACAAGAGACTCTTTGTTATTTGGTTGCAGGGTTGCTTGAGAGAGACCATCTTCATCCTACGCCTCCTACGGATTGATAAACCTTAGGTCATCCACTTGAGGGAAATTTGCTACTGTCCTACAAACCTCTGCACTTGGAGGCCCAACAACATCTACAAGAATAAGGTTGTGTAGTAGACATCACTCCCATTCCTTGATGTTCTTATTGATGAGTACTCGAAGTAGAGCGGAGAGTGTGCGGTTGGTCACCTCCATTTAGTCGTCGGTTTGTGGATGATACGCCGTGGAGAAGAATAGCTTGATTCCGAGCTTGGCGCATAGGGTCTTCCAAAAGTAGCTAAGGAAATTCACGTCACGGTCTGAGACGATCGTCTTTGGCACACCATGTAGACGCAATATGTCCCTACAAAAGAGATTAGCAACATGTGAAGCATCGTCTATCTTGTTGCAAGGAATGAAATGTGCCATCTTAGAGAAACGGTCCACAACGACAAATACCAAATCCTTTCCATTTCTAGTCCTAGGCAATCCAAGTACGAAATCCATGCTAATGTCTTCCCATGGTTGATATGGAATTGGGATAGGAATGTAAAGGCCATGGGATTGAGCTTTAGACTTAGCTTTGCGACATGTAGAGCATCGGTTGGTGAAACGGTTGACGTCGCGAAACATCTTGGGCCAATAGTAGTTCTTGGAGAGCATGGAGAAAGTCTTGTCGCGTCCAAAATGTCCCATTAAGCCTCCTCCATGAGATTCCTGCAAAAGCAACAAACGAAGAGAAGACTTGGGGATGCAAAGCTTGTTAGCTCTCATGAGATATCCATCTTTGATGTAATAGCATTCCCAAGAGGTGTGTGTCAAACACTTGGCATAAGGAGTAGAAGAAGTAGGATCATGTTCATACAAGTCTTTTATATGCTCAAAGCCAATGACATCCAATTCAAGTTGAGTAACAAGCATGCATATGCGGGAAAGGGCATCCGCCACAATGTTTTCCTTACCTTTAATGTACTTCATGACATAAGGAAAATACTCAATAAATTCACTCCATTTAGCATGACGCTTGTTCAACTTGGTTTGGCCCTTAAGATACTTGAGCGTTTCATGATCGGTATGAATAATGAATTCATGAGGGCGAAGATAGTGTTCCCATTCATGCAAAACGCGGACTAAAGCATATAGCTCTTTGTCATAGATGGGATAATTGAGTTGCGCGCCGGAGAGTTTCTCACTAAAGTAAGTTATTGGGCGCTTCTCTTCTGTTAACACACCTCCTATGCCATTACCACTAGCATCGCAATGAATCTCAAAGGGTTTGTCAAAGTTGGGTAATGCAAGCACGGGAGCATGAGTAAGCAAATTCTTAAGCTAATTGAAAGCGGTATCTTGGGATGGTCCCCAAACAAAAGGCGCATTCTTCTTGCTCAGGGCATGCAAAGGAGAATCAATGGTGCTAAAATCTTTCACAAAGCAATGATAGAAACCCGCAAGGCCAAGAAAGCTACGCACTTGTTGCAACTTGGTTGGTTGGGGCCAAGTCTTAATAGCATTGATCTTGGACTCATCTACATGAACACCCTTAGAAGATACAACAAAACCCAAGAAAACGAGCTTGTCAACGGCAAAAAGGCATTTCTCCATATTAGCATAGAGATGCTCTTTTCGAAGAGTTTGTAAAACGGTTCGGACATGGGTGACATGCTCTTTGAGAGACTTGCTAAAAACAAGGATATCATCGAAGTAGACCACAACAAACACACCAATCTAAGGGTGAAAAACATGATTCGTAAGACGCATAAAAGTACCCGGTGCTTCCGATAGACCCATAGGCATGACTAACCACTCATACAAGTCAAACTTGGTTTTGAAAGTGGTTTTCCATTCATCACCCTCTTGTATGCGCATTTGATAGTAACCACTCTTAAGATAAATTTTGGAAAATATAGTGGCACCACTAAGTTCATCAAGCATATCGTCAAGGCGTGGAATGGGATACCTATAACGAACGGTGACAGCATTGATAGGTCTACAATCGGAGCACATGCGAAAGCTACCGTCTCTTTTTGGCACAATAATGACCGGGACGGCACAAGGGCTCAAACTTTCACGCACATGTCCATGGTCTATGAGATGCTTTACTTGCCATTGTATTTCTTTGGTTGCTGTGGGGTTGACGTGGTAGGGAGCTTTGTTCGGAAGAGGTGTTCTGGGGATGAGGTCGATGCGGTGCTCGATGCCTCGTAGTGGAGGTAGTCCCGGAGGTAGCTCATCAGGGAAAACATCGTGAAATTCCTGCAAAAGAGAAGATAACACTAAAGGTAGAGTGTGAGAGGTGTTAGTTTGTGTTTCATTGTCCTTGCACAAAAGGACATAGTGTATCACACTAGATGGGTTCTCACACACTCCTCTTATCTCACTTTTGGTGGCAAATAGGACTAAGTTCTTCTTTTCGCTCATCGTGGAGGCGCTCGGTTTTGTCTTGTGGCGCTCACTATGCTCTCCACGATGGGTGGCTTGCTTGTCGGCGACCACTTGGCTTGGAGACATGGGACGAACTACATACTCATTTCCCTTCATCTTGAAGATGTAGTGGTTCATTCGGCCATTGTGGATGACTCCTCTATCAAATTTCCATGGGCATCCAAGGAGAAGGTGGCAAACGGTCATTGGAACACGTCGCACTCTAAGGTGTCTTCATAGGCGCCAATTTTGAAGGAGACTTGTACTCGATGCTCGACTTGGAGAGTGCCCGAGTCGTTAAGCCATTGTACTTTGTAGGGATGTGGGTGCTTCGTCTTGGGCAATTGGAGCTTGGAGCAAAGTTCTTTATAACGCCCACGATGCGGCTATATCTCCCACGTGTCGGAGCACGACTTAGAGGCATAACCGCATAGTAGGCCTGCCGCAAGAGGAGTAATCTTTACACATCCCATGTACTGAATAAGAAAGGGGTAAAGAGCTGGCTTACAATCGCCACTTCACACAATACATAAATATAGCATTACATCATCCAGAATACAATCAAGGTCCGACTACAGAACCAAATAAAGAAAGACAACCCCAAATGCTATATCCCCGATCGCCCCAACTGGGCTCCTCTACTGATCGTCCAGAAAAGACACATAGTAATGTCCCGAATCCTCGTCGAACTCCCACTTGAGTTTGGCAGCGTCCCCTGCACTGGCATCATCGACACCTGCATCTGTTTTGGAAGTAATCTGTGAGTCTCGGGGACTCGGCAATCTCACACCCTCGCGATCAAGACTATTTAAGCTTAAAGGTAGGAAAGGGTAGTGAGGTGGAGCTGCAGCAAGCACTAGCATGTATGGTGGCTAACTTACGCAAATGAGAGCGAGAAGAGAAGCAAAGCACGATCGAGAAGCTATAAAGATCAAGAAGTGATCCTGAAACTACATATGTTCAAGCATAACACGAGACCGTGTTCTCTTCCTGGACTCCGCCGAAAAGAGACCATCACGGTTACACACGCGGTTTATTCATTTTAAATTAAGTTAAGTGTCAGGTTTTCTACAACCGGATGTTAACAAATTCCCATCTTGCCATAACCGTGGGCACGACTTTCGAAAGTTCAAAAAACACTTGCAGGGGTGTCCCAACTTAGCCCATCACAAGCTCTCACGGTCAACGAAGGATATTCCTTCTCCTAGGAAGACCTGATTAGACTCGGAATCTCGGTTACAAGACATTTCGGCAATGGTATAACAAGACCAGCAAGACCACCCGATGTGCCGACAAATCCCGATAGGAGCTGCACATATCTCATTCTCAGGGCACACCGGATAAGCTAAGCGTACAGGAACCAACATAACCCAAGTTGCCAAGGGACGGCCCCGCACGGTGCTCTAGTTTGGACCAACACTCAGAGGGGCACTGGCCCGGGGGTTTAAAATAAAGATGACCCTTAAGTCCACGGAACCCAAGGGAAAAAGTCTTAGGTGGCAAATGGTAAAACCAAGGTTGGGCCTTGCTGGAGGAGTTTTATTCAAGGCGAACTCTCAAGGGGTTCCCATTATAACCCAACCGCGTAAGGAACGCAAAATCAAGGAACATAACACCGGTATGACGGAAACAAGGGCGGCAAGAGTGGAACAAAACACCAGGCATAAGGCCGAGCCTTCCACCCTTTACCAAGTATATAGATGCATTAGAGTAAACAAGATATAATAATGGTATCCCAGAAATAAACATGTTCCAACAAGGAACAAACTCCATCTTCACCTGCAACTAGCAACGCTATAAGAGGGGCTGAGCAAAACGGTAACATAGCCAAACAACGGTTTGCTAGGAAAGGTGGGTTAGAGGCTTGGAATGGCAATATGGGAGGCATGATAAAGCATGTGGTAGGTATCGCGGCATAGCAATAGAGCGAGCAACTAGCAACCAAAGATAGAAGTGATTTCGAGGGTATGGTCATCTTGCCTGCAAAATTCTCCGAGTTGACGAAAACTTGATCTTCGTAAGCGTACTCAATGGGTTCCTCGATCACGTACTTGTCTCCCGGCTCTACCCAAAGCAAGAACACAAGCAAAGGACGAACAATCAATCACGGTGCAATGCGCAAGCAACATGATGCAAAACATGGCATGACATGCGGGATGTGATATGCAATGCATATGCATGTTTCGAAAGGGAAAGACTGAACCGGGCCTCAACTTGACAAACCAAGTGTGCCGTTGGAAACATGAGTTGATTTCGGTCGAAATCAATATAAAGATCACCGGAATAGGATGCACGGTTTGCAAATGACAAGCAAAACAATAATGGCACAATTCTGCGATTAACAGCACGATGCCATCTAGAATGCAACAAGAAACTAAGCTAATGCACTCCAACATAGCAACAAAGCACATGGAAGTGTTCTACTCAAGATGCTTAACAAAAGATGAACACTGAGCTATGGCTAAATCACACAATAGCAGGTTCAAACAAGCATGGAAAAGGTGCAAAAGATATCAGCATCACAGACTTAGTGAAAATAACAACATGCCAGGAATTAACATCAGGAAGTCATGTTTAGAGCAAGCTAACAACATGCTACAGGAACATATCATAGAAAACAAAGGCATGGCATGTATCTACTCAAAGCATAGAACAAAAGTCTCTTACTGATCATAACCCAAAAAGGATCAGAAGATATGATGGCACCTATGTAAACATAGCAAGTTTCGTTAACAAATTCAGACTTAGCAGAAAACTGGGCATGGCATAAATAGAATTATGAAGGCATCTTTGCGAGCTCGATTCACTCATCACAAAGCCATGCATGACAAACTAAGCATACTACCAGCAAGAAGACATTATCATGAAGCTAACCAAAGCAAGAACAAGCTCATAGCATGCATGGATCAACTACAACAACCTTGGCAAAATTGATTAACACGTAAACAATCTGCCAGGAACATTTTATAGCAAAAGTAGAGCAATATTTAAACATGCTACGTCACTCCATACTTGCAAACAGGGGCATGGATGGATAGAGCATAACCATATGTCAAAATCATCCTTACTGAAGATACTCAATACAAGCATGGATCACTCTGTAGCATCATGGATACATGGCATAAAAATAAAAGAAGAGCAAAGACTTAGTGAAATTCCAAGTCTCTGAAATCAGCAATATCACGAGAGCTACTTTGCATGCATGTGCTAGTCACCACAAAGATCACAAAAATACATGGCATACACCCCTGTAAAGATGGCATGGCATAGCCCAAAACACATGTAGATCTCATGCCCATATGCAGCACACAACAATTGTAGCAAAAAGGACAAATGCTCATACTCTGCTAAGAATCAACACCTAACATTTTATAGCACTCTTGCATCAACGATTTGGGCATCAAGATGGACTCAAACAAGCATGGAACAATGGAACAAAATGAAGAGCACATCAAGATGAACATTTTGATATAACATGCGCATGAAATGGAGCAGTATGCAACAAGTTATGGCATGATGAACAGGGCTTCAGAATGCAAAATAAAATGACTTAGTGGAGAAAAACGAGGTTAACCGTAGAGAGATCGAGGGTTCCAGGCGCGGTCCACGAGGTTCGTCGAGATCGAGCTCGCCGGAGAAGGCAGGGGGGTGGCGGCCGGAGTAGTGGGTGAGGCGGATCCGGTCTGACCCGACCGGATCCGGCCGGCGACGAGGCCGGGGAAGACGCGGCGACGGCGGGGCGGCGCGCTCGAGCGGCGCCGCGGGGCGGCGAAGGCGCGCGACGGCGGCGATGGCTGGCGGCGGCCGGTGGCGAGGGAGCGAGGCGGCGGCGTGACGAGGACTCGGCCGCGGGGCGCGCGGCAGGGCGCGGGAGGAGCGCGCGGGCTCGGGGGGCCGACCCGGGCCTGGCGGGCCGGCGGCGGGGACAGCACGGTGGCGACAGGTGGCGGCGTTTGGTTGGTCGGGCAGCGGTGGCGGACGCGTCCGGCTCCGCCCGGATGTGTCTGGCGGCGGTGGAGGGTGGAGCTAGGGTTAGTATGCGCGAAAAATCTGGGAGGGGCACATATATATAGCTAGGAGGAGGTAGGAGTGTCCAAATGGAGAGCGGTTTTCGGCCACGCGATCGTGATCCGACGGCGAAGGACATGGGATAGGTTTGGATGGGTTATCGGGCCGTTTTGGAGGGGTGTTGGGCTGCAACACACACGAGGCCTTTACGGTTCCCTGGTTAACCATTGGAGTATCAAACGGACTCCAAATGGCACGAAACTTGACAGGCGGTCTACTGGTGGTGTACCAAGGCCGCTTGGTAAATCTCGGTCCATTCCGAGAACGTTTAACACCCACACACGAAAAGAGACAAAAGGGGGCGCCGGAGGACATAGGAGTGTCGGATTGCAAAACGGATAACGGGGAAAATGCTGGGATGCATGAGACGAACACGTATGCAAATGTGATGCACATGATGACATGATATGATATGCATGACATGAACAAAATGTAGAACAAAGACAAAACCAACCACGAGGGAATCTCATAACTTAACACCGAAAATGGAAAGAGTCGGAGTACAAATATGATAAGTTACATCCGGGGTGTTACATTCTTCACTTGTGAGATTATGACAACTTCCTCCATCGATGATGACCTTGAAGGATCTTCCATTGATGCCGGCCTTGGTGTGGAATATGTGGCATCTTTGGTCTTCGTCTTGGTGATGTTTGAGAGTCAAGACCTTGGAGACAACAAGAGCGGGACTTGAATCTTCATCGCAAAAGACTTGTTCCTCATCATCATTCACTTGCCGGTGCATGGCGACTTGCTCGATGGCGTCCATTTCTCCTTCACTCATTGAGTCGTAAGTGTTGTCGTCATTGAGGATCATGGTCCGCTTGTTGGTGCACTCATAGGACTTGTGGCCTCGGCCTCGGCCTCGGCCTCCGCATGTGAAGCATTTGAAGGAAGTCGTCTTGATTGTATCATCGGTTGGAGTAGATGATGATGAAGCTCTCGGCTTGAAGTTGTTCGTTGTAGGAGGATGACTTGGAGTAGACGAAGCTTTCTTGTGACTCGACTTGTCGACGTTGCTTGTAGAAGGCTTGGTAGACGGTGTTGGAGTCGTTGAAGCTTGGGTGTTGGAGAAGCCGTATGACTTGGATGAGAACTTTGCTTACTTGTAATCGTCTTGCACTTGACGTTCCGCTTTGGTAGCTTGATGCACTAGCTCGATGAGGGTCGAGTATGGTTGGAAGTCGCCGATCTTCTTGATAGGATGGTTGAGTCCATTCAAGAAACATGCCATAGTTTGCTCATCATCTTCCGTGACATTGGCTCTTATCATGGCAATCTCCATCTCCTGATAGTACTCTTCAACGCTCTTGGTTCCTTGCTTGAGTAGTTGAAGTTTCTTGAAGAGGTCGCGATTGTAGTAGGTAGGCACAAAGCGTGCTCACATGACATCCTTCATTTGCGCCCAAGTAGTGATGGGTGGTTCACCTCTTGCCTCTCGGTGCTTGATAACTTGTTCCCACCAAATGAGGACATAGTCTTGGAACTCAAGGGATGCGATCGTGATCTTCTCCTCTTCTTCATAGTTGTGCAAAAGGAAGATTTTGTCAACCTTCAATGCCCATGAAAGGTACTCTTCGAGATTGTTGCTTCTGTTGAACTTGGGCATGGTGAACTTGATCTTGCTGTAATGTTGCTCTTCATTGTGTTGGGGTCGGGGATGATGACGCCCATGTTGTTGATGATTGTCGAACTCGTGTTACTCTTGGCGAGGAGGGTTATTGACCTCATGTTGGTCTTGTCATGGAGGATTCCCAATGTCTTCATGCTCTTGGTGAACTTGATGTCCTTGGGGTTCTTGAGGAGCTTGTGGAGGGGCTTGTCGATCCCGAGGACGAACTTGAGGAACTTGATGATGTACACATGATTGGTAAATTCTCTCTTGAACTTCATCGCGAAGTTCTTCCTCTTGTTCACGCAGATGGTGGTTGCGTGTGGCGACGGCGTGACTTGAATCTTGAAGGGCACGTTGCGCCGCAAGTGCTTGAGCTTCACGGAGTTGTTGTTCTTGGCGTTGTGCCTCGGCATCTTGTGCATCTTGGTGTAGACGCGCGCACTCTTCCTCTTCATGTTGGCATTGTCGTTGCCGTTGTCATGCTAGCGCAAAAGCCTCTTGGGTTTGACGTTGTATGTGCTCTTGAGAGTTGGTGTCGCATAGAGGATTGAGGCTTGCTTGACGATCGTTGCGCGCGACACGTCGAAGAGTGTTCGATGTCGGTGTACTTGAGCCGGAGAGGGTGAAGTCGGATTGTTGACTTGAGCGGCTCCTTTTTGATGAAGACGAAGTGGAAGAAGAGCGGTTGAGCAACAAAACGCGAATCTCATCCATCCTTGCATCATTATCTTGCTTGTGATCGTCGAGCTTGTGGTCGAAGTAGTCCCTTGTACGTTGCTCGGAGAGTCGCAAGTCGGCGGCGAGGTTGTCGATGCGTTCACTCGTTGCTTGTTGCTCTTGATGCAAAGCACGTTGTGCACCAAAGAGGTGGCTCTTGGTGACGTAGGAGTTCATGTCGTCATCGTGCTCAATGAAGAGTGGGTTGGTAGAAGTACTTGGCCTATCCATCATTCCAAGAGAAAAATGTGAGTGGTAGAAAAGAGAAGAACGAATACCAAATGTACCTTGACTGAAGTTGAAAGTGGATCAATGATCACTCCAATGTGGACAAGGAAATAGCACAATTGGTACCAATTTTTGTCGGTTTCTCACACCTACACAAGTAAAAGCTTATGGTGGAGCTCGGTTAGGATGGTGGCACAAAATTTGATGCAATTGTAAGTGAGCTTCAATAATGTTGGAAAAGATTCGCAAGATTGCAATGCAACAAGTAGACCAAGCAATATAATGTACACGGGAACACACACGCAAAAATATAAGTGGGGTCGTGCAACCAAGGGTGAGCCAAAATGTGGAATCCACAAAAATGCTCTTGTTGGACAACACTAGAGAGACGCTAGCACGATTGCACAATAGGCGGATGCAAGACTTGTGCACAACCTACTAAGCAAAAATGCAACGACTTCTATCCCAAGTATGCTCTATGCAAGGTGTTTCTATGATATGATCCAAGATGATCTAATATGACAATCTTAATGTTGTCTGATGCTATGGTTCTTGCTTAAAAGCTCTTTGCTTATCTTTCCCTTTTGCTTAAAAGCTTGTTTGGCTCTTTGATGTTTGAGCTCTTTTCTCATGCAATGCTTCACGAACCAAGATAGCAATTGTGTATGCGATGACAACCTTGTGACACAAGAGATGATACCAAGATATGCAACAATTATATATGTATGCTATGTGAAGTATGATCACTAATGTGCACAAGTCTCGTTGCTGGCAATACTCAAAAGCTAGTCTCAATGGGTAAGCGACGCAAAGGAGTAAGGCTATGATGGCTATCAATGTAATGGCAAGAATGATATGTCCAATACCAAGACGAGGTTATCGTTTCTTGCGTATGGTATGGTGTCAAAATGGTGGCACGAATACGAAGATGTAATCGAGGTGGTCGTTGTTGATGACGCGTCCCTGGCGAAGATCAGCGACGGTGATGTTGATGTCGAACCATACCTAGATAGCCAAAACACAAAACGATACGGAACCGCAACTCAAATTCTCAAAGCTCGAAGTGCTAACATGTGTTGGAGTGTGAAAAAGGCAATCAATGGTGATGGTATGCGGAAGTAGTGATGGTGTATAGGTGGTAGGAGTGCATATGCAGAAATGTGGGGCGGTGGTGGTGACTAAACTGAAAAAAATCCAGTTTCGTCAGGGATCGTCGGACCTCGGTGCCTGGGCGATTTTCGGGCACGGGAAGAACAACACGTGTACGAGGTGGATGAGGTGAAAATCGTCGAATCCGGGAGATTTCATGGATGGAAAGGGTGGAGACAAGGGGGAAAAGGTAGATCCACTCAAGGCAAAGCAAATCTATGGATCAAATCCAACAAAATTTCAACACACCAACAGATCACAAAAAAATTGGGACTATTTTTGTGGGGAATTTTCGAATTAGGGACAAAATCAACAAAAACTAGGCTAGCAACACAACGGGGAGGCTCCAAAATCGTGATCAACGTGGCTCTAGATACCAAGATGATGTAGGGTAGGGACCCTAATCGGCCGATCTTTCACGAAAGGAGCGGATCCCACGAAGAACACGAGGAGGGAAACAAGGGAAAACACGGGGGAACACAAGAGAAACACTAAACCAACAAGAAATAGTCACACATGTGCTAGATCCTCGAGTACATAAGAGATCACATGGTACACGATCAACTAGGGATGATACAAAGGTAGCCGGTCTTCTCGGAGAGGAGGTCGTGAGGTTCTTTCCGTAAAGGGGTCTTAAATCTGCTTGGTGGATCTTCTCCGAGGAGGCGCTATCTCCGAGGAGAAGGTAACCAAGTGGATGAGCAAATCTCTCACATGATATATGAGCTAATCCTTTGCTAACCCTAGCTAGGAGGAATAGGAAGTCTATATATAGTCTTAATGCAAAAGGGGGCGAAGTGGAGGGGTACATGGGCTGCGGCCCGTCACATGGCAGTGCATAGGCGTTGGACGTCCAGGAGTCACCGGTCTTCCGGAGGCTCGCGAGGGTCCGGACGTCCGTAAATTCGGCTCGGGTGGTCTTCGGTCGGACGTCCGGTCGGGGTCGGACGTCCAGGCGTCGGTCGTCCATGGGGCGTCGGAAATCCGTGATTTTTGGCTTGGGTGTGGAAGCGTCGGTCGTCCAAAGGGGGCTGGACATCCGGAGCCTGGAGGTTGTCGGACGTCCGGGGGTCGTCGGTCGTCCGGAGCCTGGGGACTTCGAGCAGTTCTTCTTCTTCTCTGTCTTCATGTCTGTCTTCCTCTTCTTCTTCCTCTCCTTGCTCCTTAGCTTCTTCATGGCCAACTCCTAGATACCTGAGTATGCACAATGTCTCCGTTTGAGGTAGTAGCCATGTCTCATGTGTATCGAAGTGGAAGTGTGAGAGGAGAGATGTCACCTCGGTTTCGAGAGCTCTTGCACGTGCTCATGTCATGGGTCCGCTAGGCACTTGGTGAGGCGATGGTAGGTCCATGGGGATGACCTTGGTATGCTCCGCATCATAGGTGCTGGTGAAGTTTCGGATAAACACTTTAGTGAAATCTACCCAGTTGTTGATGCTGTAGGGCTTGAGGTTGTTCAGCCAAGTCCGGGCTGTGCCATGGAGCATGAGCGGGATGTACTTCATGGCGATGCGCTTATTGCCGTTTGCTATGCTGATGGCCGTGGAATAATCCACAAGACAATCCTCCGGCTTCATGGAGCCATTGTACTTGGGCGTGTCCCTTGGGAGCGAGAACCCCTTGGGGAAAGACTCGTCACGAATGCGGGGGCCAAAACAAGGCGAACCCATCGCGTCTTCTTCTTCTAGCGCCAGGGATCGAGCCAGCCGGTCGATCCGGTGGCGTGCGTCTTTCTCACCGACTCCTTCTCGATGGCCCAGCCGGTCGCCTAGAGTCGGATGATCAACAGCGGAGAGGAGGCACGCCTCTCCCTTCAAGGAGGCGGCGGCAGTGGATCATCGTCTCGTTGTTCGACTGCTCAAGGGCGGTCGTCTTGGTTGCGCTCGATGGTGATGCGAGTCCGGCTGCGGCTGGCAGCCGGCTCTTTGTCTCGTCTATCACGGGCGCTGCCAGTCGGTGTCCGGGAGGTCGCGCCATGCTCTTGGCGAGGGGGCGGGTTCTCAACCCGCTGGGGAAGCTCTTCAGTGCGGCAGCCGGCTTCTTGCTGGGCAGCAGCCGCATCGATAAGCTGTTGAACACGCTCTGTCACGTAGCATCGCTCGTCGCCTTCTAGGTGATCCAGCTCATCTGCTGCCGCCTGGGCAGCACGTATGTTCTCCATGGGCGTGGCATAAACTGGGCGGTCCACTCCAGGCATGCTGGCGACGGCTCTGCCTCGCTGCCTGATCGTGCCTGCTCGGCTGGGCCCAGCAGCAGTCGGCGTGCCGCCGACAGCGCGATCAACCTCACGCTGGAAGGCTTCGGAGAGGCGTCTCATGGTAGCCAATTTCTTGGCGTTCTCCACAAGCGAAACGCGACAGGCCTCCAGCGTCTCGGCATCCGCATCCGCAGCAATGGGCGTGGATAGGTTATGCATTGCCGCCTGCAATGGGTCCTGGCCAGCTCCTCCAGAGCCCCCATTGTGGCTGATAACAAGCACTTCCGTGACGTTGCTGCCGCCGCTCTCCGCACGTGGGAGTGGATCGTCGATGACCACCATGTTGGTGGGGAAAGCGTCGAGGGATGCCGTGTCGGAGTCGACAAGCATCGGGTCGGTGGAGCGAATCGACTCCAAGTCGAAGGCCGGCTCGTTGGCGATGTGAAGCTGGTCGAGGAGGTTGACAAGGCGGCTCTCAAGGCCATCTGTGCTTGCGTCAGACGTCGGCTCCTCGGAGAGGCGGACCTCGCCAACAAGGTCGGTGAGGCAGCTTGCTGCGCAGGCGACCTCTGCGCCATGCACTGCGTCGGCGCAAACGCCATCTGGCATGCCAGGCTGGCTACGATCGCTAGGGAGGAAGAGGGTTCCCGTCCAGAATAGATCTCCGGACGACGGTGCACCTAGCCCCATGGTGGGCGCCAAATGTCGGGGGTGTCGTGCGACATATGCCAAAGGATGGCTTATCATGGAGGGGGCTAATAAGACATCGCCGGTGCTAGGAAACGGGATGAGGCGAAGACATGCACGCCGGCGGATCTTACCCAGGTTCGGGGCTCTCCTAGGAGATAACACCCCTAGTCCTGCTCTACGGGGTCTCCGCATGATCACTAACTCAACAAGAGTGGCTACAAGATTGCTCCTAGAGCTGTTTCTCTAGAGGAGAAAGAAGAACAAGGCTAGCCCTAGCTCCCTCTCTACGTGTGTGTGTGTGTGTTTCTCTAAGAGTCTGAACCCTTTGCATGGGTGCCCTCGGGGAGTTATGTAGGCCTACCCCCTAGGGGTACAATGGTAAACTGGCCGGGTGTAGGCCCATGCCGTCAGTGTCTCTTGGGGCTGGCCTCTCCGCTGGCCTCTGGGGCCCACCGACTGGTGGGCCCCGCCAGCTCTTGTACTTGGTCGACAGGCCGCGCCCGCCGCTGGCGGGTCTTGTCGGCTGCTCATCACTGTAGTCGTGTGTCTAATGATGCTTGCTTTGCCGGGAAAGGTGTGGCTACAGTCCTGCCGCCTGGGGGGCACTCATTGTAGCCATTCCTCATCTCTTCTGGTTGATGGTGCACAAACTCCTAGGAAAGGGGAGGGCCGCCTGCTAGCTGCCGCCCCCCAAGCCGACTGGTAGAGCTTGCCTCCCTCTGGCTCCTCACGGGCGGGTAGGGCCCGCCGCCTGCGGGCCGTACCGACAGCCCGTCGTGGGAACAGGGTCCCCTTTGACTTGGGTGATGTCATTGGTGGAAGGGCCATAGTGTCGCGCTGTGTGGGAAATCGTCAGTCAGTACGGTGCACTGTGGCCATGACCCGCCCTAGATTCGGGGGTGGCAGGCCTCTCTGTAGCCATGCCTCGTCTCATCATATTTATGGGGGCTCAAACTTTGAGGGTGCATGTGTCGGCATTCTAGGAACGGGGGTCCCCAGACTTGCCTGCCTGCGGCCTGCGGCGTGGCTCAAAGGGGGGCCCAGCACGGCCCATCTTCACCAACACAGACCCAAGACCCTCGCGAGGGGCCAAGCCTCGCGGGGTGGACGACGCGGAGCTTCCTCAGGCACGGCCTCATCAGGCTGGCTCGCGAGGAGGCGGAGAGATCAAGGCGGGGTACCTCACGAGGTGCCCGTGACGCAAGCCATGACGACCAAAGGCGCCAGGCGGGTGCTAGCCCGCACAATGTCCTCCTTTCCTCTTCGGTGCAAAGGGGGCAAGCGCAGCCGCGGAGTATCGAGGCATCAGACAAAGGTTGCCATTTCGGTGCAACAAGACCAAGACCAGGAGGACTGCAAGACGGAGGTCATTGTGGAGCCCAATATGGCGTCACCACCAGAGCTTTGTGCAGGCGAAGACTACTTTTGTCAGGATAACTGGTACTAGCTGTCCCCTTTCAAATTAGCCCGCCATTGTTGGCTCCCTTCCCGCTCGATATTTGGGATGAGGACCAGCGCCTCTATAAATAGGACTAGCCACCCCCCGGGGAGAGGGCAAAGAAAATAAGGATCAGAGAGAGACGAAGAAGAGACGAGAGAAAGACAAGAGCAGAAAAGAGAGAGAGAGAAGGGTGACTGAACTCCTCCCAGCAGTTCGTCCCCCCATCCAAGAACAGACCCTCGCGAGGCTGTTCTTCCTTGTATTGTTCATCATCATCGGCCCAAGAGGCAATCCTCCACACCACACACTGGAGTAGGGTATTACACCACAACGGTGGCCTGAACCAGTATAAACCCTGTGTCTCTCGTGTTGTTCCTTCCATAGCTTAGATCTTTGCGTGGCGGAGGGGTGCAGGTAGGTAGCAGGCGAAGTCTCTGAGCGCACCCCAGTGTTCGAACCTCAAGGGTCTGCCGGAACCCGAAATCCGACATTTGGCACGCCAGGTAGGGGTACGCCGGAATTCATCTTCCACCGCCCCGTTCTCCTTCGACCATCGCGTCCATGTCTGACGCTCGTCGGGCCCGCGCCGAGCGCCGGGCCGCTCTCGCTTCCCGCGTCGCCCAGACGGCTCCTGTCGGCGGGCGTCCTCGCCGTTCCCCGTCACCTGCCATCAACGCCGCCACCGGCCCGGTGGGGGATGAGCAACAAGCATCGTCTCAGCATCTGTCCGTGCGGCAAGACGACCACACCGCTACTCCCTCGCTCACCCCAGCTGGTTCCTTGTCCCGCGCGCTCCACGCACCAATGGAGGCTCGAGCTGCACTCATCGCGGCAAACGAGCTCCTGTGCTACCGTCCCGTCGATGACGTCTACGAAGAATGGCTCGACCGCGTCGCCGAGCTCGTCCGCGCCGTAGGGGGCTCTCCTGCGCCATCCGCTCCGCTACACCGCACCCCGCCCCGCGCGGGCGACGAAGCTCCGGCGGCGCTCCGGTCGCCTCCTCCACAAGAAGGCGCCATGGCTCCAAGGCGCGTGGCCCCTGGGTGGAAACCACTCCGCTAGGTGCCAGCGCGGCAAGAGCAGAGCTGCCAAGAAGTCCCTCGCCCGCAAGAAGCTGCCCACGCGCTCCCTGCTCTAGCACGTCGCGACCATGCTCCTGCTCCCGCACGTCAAGACCCAGCTGCAGCGCGTGGGGACATGCAAGACCAAGCTCTCCGTCACCCAAGGCTTCCCGTGGCCACAGCAGGCTGCCGCGCCTTCACCACCGAGCTACGCAGCGTCGCGTGGCCCGGCAAGTTCAAGCCGGACCTGCCTCCTCGTTACGACGGCACGGCTGACCCTGCAGAGTTCCTCCAGCTCTACGAGCTGGGCATCGAAGCTGCCAACGGAGACGAGAAGCTCATGGCGAACTGGTTTCCCATGGCGCTCAAGGACGGGGCCCGCACCTGGCTCCTGAACCTGGCTCTAGGCATGATCTCCTCCTGGGACGAGATGCGCACCTGCTTCATCGCCAACTTCCAAGGTACTCGTGACCGGCCACCTGCCGTGAGCGACATGCGCCGCATCAAGCAACAACCCGGGGAGACCCTACAGAAGTACATCCAGCGCTTCAACAACGCACGCCTCAAGATTCCCAAGGTGACTAAGGAGGCCATCATCTCAGCCTTCTCCGACGGCGTGCGCAATGTCAAGATGAAGGAGGAGCTGGCGATGCATGAAGACCTGTGCACTTCCTTGGAGTTGTTCAACTTGGCAACCAAGTGCGCCAGGGCTGAGGAAGGGCGTCTCTCCCTCCTCGACCTGCCTGCCGCAGACCCAGAAGAGAAGAAGCCCAAGGCCAAGGATGTGAAGCGCAAGGGGGCTGCCGTGCTCGCGGCAGAACCAGACACCAAGCGGGGCAGAGATCAGCCCGAACCTTCCAAGGGCAGCCGGTACTGTGTGTACCACGAGCTCCACACCCACAACACCAACGAATGTCAAGAGCTCCGAGCCATGCGAGAAGGAAGGATCGACCGTCGCCCTAACCGCGGTGACTGGGGCTACGGTTGAGGAGGAAGGAACGCAGGACGCTGGGAAGACCATGGCCCGCGCCAAGGGTGGCGCGACCAACCTCGCGAGGATAGCTGGCAAGACCCGCCTCGCGAGGGAGACTCGAGGGATCGGCCTCGCGAGGATCGCCCGCAAGGCAACGCAGGCCTCCCCCCGCAGCCAAGGAGAAACGAGGACCGCCACCAAGACGAGGGGGCCAGGGGCTTCCAGGAGCCGCGCGCGATCGCCTGCATCCTGGGCGGGGCTCAGGCCCCAGCCTCTCAACGCATCTTCAAGCAGTTCGCCCGCGAAGTGAATGCAGCCCTCCCTAGGCTTGAAGCCACGCGCCCTCTCAGGTGGTCGGCGTGCGCCATCACGTTCAGCTCAGCAGATCAGCTCAAGTGTGCGGCTACAGCTGGAGTCCTCCCATGCTTTGTTCCCCAATCATCAGCGACGTGGTGGTCACCAGGACCCTCATCGATGGCGGGGCAGGGCTCAACGTCCTGTCTGTGGAAACATTCAACAATCTCCAAGTGCCCTACAGCTAGCTTCAACCAACCAAGCCTTTCTCCGGAATCACCGACGGCTCCACGGTCCCGATTGGGCAGGTCCGCCTCCCTGTCACCTTCGGGGCATGCAACAACTACCGCACCGAGCTCATCGACTTCGACGTCGCTCACATTCGCCTGCCGTACAATGCCATCCTTGGGTACCCAGCGCTGGCCAAGTTCATGGCCGTAACTCACCACGGCTACAACGTCCTCAAGATGCCAGGAAGTGCGCGGAGTCATCACGGTGCCCTGTGAAGAGAAGGACACGGTGTGTTCCCTAGAACGAGCCTTTTAGGCTGCGTCACTAGAAGACCCGGATCGCGGAAGCAGGAGGCTTCCCGAGACCGCCCCCAAGAATAAGAAGACGTTGTCCGGCCCGGCCCCTCAGGAGGAAGGCCCCTCTGGGCCCGTGCCTTCCCGGGGGGAACCTCCTTCCATCACATAGGAAAGTGTGCCCGGCGCCCTCCTCAGGCAGGGCTCGGGGGCTCTCCCCTGGAGGGCCACCGACCTGGCTAGGGTCACGAGGGAGGCGCTTGGGCACCACATGGAGGCGTGTTTCAAAGCACGTTTCCCTCAAGAAGGAGCAAGGCAAGGAGAGCCAGACCCTCAGGAGTTCATCAGCAAGGCCAGTCAGGAGCTACAGGAGTCAAGAGTCATGAAAGGCGGCCGCCGTCTACCAGCAGTGGCTCCCCATCCAGGCGAGGATGGTGGGCTGCGCGTCTGCATCGACATACCAGGGCTCAACCGAGTCGCCTCTCTGGAGCGCCTCTGGCCCTCGCGAGTGGGGCGCTGCGGAGGTCTACCCCACAGCTACGTTCGCATGCCTTACGGCTTGCCGAACACGGCTGCCACGTACCAGCGCCTCATGAGGGGCATCACGGGGGCACAAGAGGCCAGGCGTTCCGCAGCCCTGGCGGAGATGGAGATGGTCCGTGAGGAGCCGCCAGCGCCTCCGGAACCTCCTGAGGCCCTTGGTCCTGGGGGCTCGTGAGGATCGGCTTCCGCAGCCCACCGAGACTGCTACACCAACACCCCTTCATCCTCAACGTCATCAGGTGACATCTTTCAAGTTTCACTTCCAGCTGGGAGCGCCCCCAGGGCTGCATTATTCCCAGGCCGCGTGGGTCCGTCCCTGCGGCGTGTATCCCTTTTATTTCATGTCGTTAGCTTACCTTGTTGGGGGCGCCCCTCGGGCTGCATGATCCCCAAGTCGCTCGGGCCAAGCCCAGCGGCATGTATCCCATTTGCGTTTATTTCCGGTTAGGAGTTAGACCCACCATGCTTGATTATTTGATGCCAGTCCACAGCACCTCTTCTTCTCCATGCCGACCACTTGCACGTTAAAGGGGGGGTACCTGAGCATCGCGACTCAGGGCTCTTACTGGCTCTCCAGCCCTCACCCTCTGGCCTTGTCCACGGCATCGCGACCTGGCATACCAGCGACGGCTGAGACTAGCTCGAGGGCCGGGACCCGAGGACGTAGAGTGCCGGCATCTAACCAAATTTGGAGGGACACATCACAAGATAAGGCCCAGTGCCAGGCGCAACCCGCCTAGAGGTAGGGCCCCGTGAGTCCCACGCTGGCCCACGGGTGCCCAGATACACCTCGCCAGGCCCTACCGTGCCAGCCACGTGTCAGGGCGGGGCTGTACACGCCCCGGGGGCTCCTCCCGGAGGGGGGCCCCCTCCCACGTACCAGTGGAAGCACCATGCTCCGTGCTGGCTGACGACACTGCCGAGGAGCGGCTATGCCCGTACACATACGGAAGCGCTATGCTCCGCGCTGGTGATAAACAACTGAGGGTGGCCCCCGGGCCGCATCAACCTCAGGGAGCCCAGAGCTCAGTGTCTAGCCTCATCGTAACGCCTCCCCTCGGGAGTGCCGTGCGAGGGGGCTGGGCACGGGGGCTGCGCCTGGGTCACGCCCAGACGCACGCCGCCCAGCCAGGCCCCCCCGGGCCTGGTTCGTCACGCGTCTCTCCCCGAGCGGAGCCAAGGTACGAAGGCCGTTTGAGCGTCAAAGGGGACTCCTGAGCATCGCGACTCAGGAGCCTAAATGGTCACGTAGCCCCTCACTCCTTAGTTCCGAAAGGCTAATGCTGGGTGAGGTATGCGCGCGGCCGGGCTCTGTAGACGTAGAACGGTAGATCCACCCACATCGCACCTCCCTACTTGCTGTTCGTGCGCCAAGGGGGACTCCTGAGCATCGCGACTCAGGAGCCTAACTTGTCACATAGCCCCTCACTCCTTGGCCCCGTCCTGGTTTCTGGTCGGGACTAACACTGGGTGAGGTATGCGCGGGGCCGGGCTCTGCCGGCGTAGAACATAAGCAAGTAGGAAGGAAAAGCACAAATTTCAAGGAATTCAAAAGCAAATATCACAGTCCACACTGTTGTCTCAATGCCAAACGCAAGTTTAAACGCCTCCCCGAGGCATGATACATGTGCAGGATTAAAGGCAGAACAGGAGCCACGACGGAGTCACTTGTCGACGGCGGAGCAGCGCGGAGTGGGTTCGCCTCATGGAGCAGTGGGGTCGGTAGCGCCTTGCTTCGGCTTGGTGCTGAAGGCCCGAAACTTCCCCAGCAGAGCCTCCGCGCGACCCTTCACGTCCTCGGCAGCGGCAGCGGCACGCTCGCCGCTTACTGGCTCCAGCAGGCTGTCGAGGTCAACATCGGGATCGCGAAGGTAGATGTGGGTGAGGATCCACGTCAGTGCCGCAGAAGAGAGGACACGCGCCTCGGCCTCGGCCGTGGGGCCAAGGCCAAGGGCGACATCTTCAAGAGAGCGAACCAGGAAGGGAAGCAGCTTGGCGGGGCCGTCCTCGGCGCCAGCCAGCGGGCTCTCCAGGCCGCTGTCGTAAAGTGTCCTCAGCGAGGAGCGAGCCTTCGCCTCCATCTCCGTGAAGGCCACGCGGTCCTCGGCAAGAACCAGGGCCTTGTCGTCCAGCTCAGCCTTCCTCGCCCCAACTCCTGCTCCAGCGTGCCTAGGCGGTCGCGACGCTTCCTGAGCTTGACCTCCCTCTCCTTGACGGCCGCCTCGCGAGCCTTCACGCCTTCTTCCTGCTCTTGGCGAAGGCGGACCTCTTTCGCGAGCTGGTCCCGCAGGCCTTGCAGCTCGTCCTCCAGCGCCTTGCAGCGACCACGGACGTCGACCACCTCCCCCAGGGCTGCGTCACGAGCAGGCTTCGCCTCAAGGACGGCCTGCTTCTCCTCATCGCAAGCCGTCGAGGCCTGGACCAGCGCCGCCCGAATCAAAGCGTCAGAGCGAACCCATCCTGAAGCCAGCTCCAAGCGCCCAGCCACCAAGCGAGGGTCGGCACCAAGAAGATCCTGCCGCAGTCGGTCCAGCTCAGCAATAGCACGATCCAGAACGGCAGAAGGATTCGGAGAGGCAGCAGCCGGTGGAGTAGGAGGAGAAGGCGGCTGTGTGGCCACAGCATCCTGAGGCGGAGTCTGCTGCTCCCCAACGGCTGTAGTGGCAGCGGCAGGCAAGGACACCTCGGGAGTCACTTGGCCCGTGGGGGCCGAGCTCGCCCCAGCCGGCTCAGCCAGGCCTCACGAGGACGACCGGGCAGGAGAAGCCCGTGCGTCGCGGTCACCCTCCTTCGCGGGCATAGGCGCTGCCACGGATGGAACCTCAGGAGCTCCCTTCGACTTCTTTGCTGCAGGAGCCAGCCTGTCCAAGAGATGCGGACGTCAAGCCTCAGAAGCAGAATAAGAAATAAAGACAAGAATCAAAACGCTTACGGGTCGTCGCCAGTGAGCTCGAGCGGCCTCCGGCCAAATTTGAAGCCTGAAAGCCAGCTGGAAGGGTCAACCTCGGGAAGCTTGGAAGCGGAAGGTGCGGTCCGCCTCGGGGCCGGGGCAGACCCGCGGGAGATCAGCCCGGTCCTGTCCTTCTTCGGGATCGGGGGCAAGCTCCCGCCGTCCTGCTCGTCGTCATCCTCATCGCCATCCTCGTCGTCATCACTCGGAGAGAGGCAGAGAACGCGAGACCTGCGCAGGGGGAGGGGAGCCCTCGACTCCCCGTCAGTCGCCTCAGAGTCAGGCCCTCTTTCCCGCTCCCCTCCTTCCTCCTCTTCGCTGGAGTCATCGGAGGGCACGTCCACCGGTTCCTCGGGAGTTTCCATGGGCACGGGCCCATCCCCCTTGAAGACGGGCATCGACTCCACTACCTGCTCCCAGTCGTCGCGGAGGAACAAGGGCGTAGGAGCGCCCACCAACCTCGCCACATCGCCCCCGACCAGAGATTGGAGGACCGCAGCCAGATCTCCGTCGGCCAAGGCCACGGGGCTCGGACGGGGCCTCCACATCGGAAGTGAGTACTACCGAAGCGGAGCCAGCTAGTGCTCCAGGAATTCCCTCAGTAGAGATGCACCGGTCAGCTTCGCCGCTGCCATATTGGCCGGCCTCAGATCCGCGTCCATCTTCTCCAACACCAGCTTCGCGCGAGGGTCCGCGAGCTCCGCTCAACCCCAATCGCTGGAGCTCGTGGGCTGCTCCGTGGGCAAGATCAGCCGAGGGTGGATGCGCCCAGCATCCACCAAGACCCACTTGATCCTGAAGCCCTCAATCCTTTTTCCGGGGTTCGAAATGGCAATGGCGCCACCGTACGCGATGAAGCTCGTGCACGCGGAAGTAGGACCGCGAGAGGTCCGAAGGTAGAAGTAGTGGCGCAGCAAGGCCACTGAGGGATGCACCCCTACGTGAGCCTCGCAGTAATAGGCGAAGATTTCCAGGAGAAGGACGGAGTTGGGGTGGAGATGCAGAGCCTATAGCTTATAATGGCGGAGGACAGAGAAGAAGAACTCGGAGAAGGGAGGCACCAGGCCAGCAGCAATGGCACTTACGAAGAACGGATAGAAGGTGCTCCCTTGACCCTCAGGGGTGGCGGAGCCGGCCTTGAACACCTTCGCCCCGTTGATGCCCCGCGCCGTCGCCATCCGATGCAACCGGGCAAGGCTCGCATCCGACACGTTCGGCGAGTCCAGGGCAGACGAGTACCAAGCTACGGCCGGGGGCTGACGAGGCACCATGGCTTCCTAGGTCACACGGTCGGGGTAGATCTGGAAATTTTGGAGGAAGGAAGGAGAGGCGCAAGAAAGGGGATCTGAGCAGCAACTGGGGAAAGCAAGAAGCAAAGCCTACGCGGATGCCGCTCCTTTATCAACTCGCGCGGTTGCTAAGGCACCCACGTCCAATCAACCGCCACGCGGCGCCCAAGGCCACAGGCTATTAGGGCCCGCGGCACTTCGCTCTTGCCCTTCCGCCTCCCTGCACGGCCAAGTCCGGGCGCGCCTTGGGCCCGGGGGCTACTGTCGGCGTTCTGGGAATGGGGGTCCCCAGACTTGCCTGCCTGCGGCCTGCGGCATGGCTCAAAGGGGGGCCCAGCACGGCCCATCTTCACCAACACAGACCCAAGACCCTCGCGAGGGGCCAAGCCTCGCGGGGCGGATGTCGGTGTCAAAACCGGCGGATCTCGGGTAGGGGGTCCCGAACTGTGCGTCAAGGCCGGATGGTAATAGGAGACAAGGGACACGATGTTTTTATCCTGGTTCGGGCCCTCTCGATGGAGGTAATACCCTACTCCTGCTTGATTAATATTGATGATATGGGTAGTACAAGAGTAGATCTACCACGAGATCAAGGAGGCTAAACCCTAGAAGCTAGCCTATGGTATGATTTTTGTATATGGAGTTGATGTCCTACGGACTACAACCCTCCGGTTTATATAGACACCGGATAGGGTTAGGGTTACACAGAGTCGGTTACAATGGTAGGAGATCTTGAATATCCGCATCGCCAAGCTTGCCTTCCACGCCAAGGAAAGTCCCATCCGGACACGGGACGAAGTCTTCAATCTTGTATCTTCATAGTCCTGGAGTCCGGCTGAAGGTATAGTCCGGCTACCCAAACACCCCCTAATCCAGGACTCCCTCAGTAGCCCCTGAACCAGGCTTCAATGACGACGAGTCCAGCGCGCAGATTGTCTTCGACATTGCAAGGCGAGTTCCTCCTCCAAGTCCTTCATAGAAGATTGTAGACACCAAGAGTAGTGTCCGGCTCTGCAAAATAAGTTTCCACATATTGCCATAGAGAGAATGATATAAACACAAATCAAATCTGCTGACGTATTCCGCAGTGCATCATCACACTACGGCCAAGTCCTTTACTCGAATCGTTTTTACTTTTCCACCTCAGCACGTTTTGTGAGGCGGTAATACAGACGTGGGTAACCCAACCGTTGAAGGAAATATGCCCTAGAGGCAATAATAAAGTTATTATTTATTTCCTTATATCATGATAAATGTTTATTATTCATGCTAGAATTGTATTAACCGGAAACATAATACATGTGTGAATACATAGACAAACAGAGTGTCACTAGTATGCCTCTACTTGACTAGCTCGTTAATCAAAGATGGTTATGTTTCCGAACCATGGACAAAGAGTTGTTATTTGATTAACGGGATCACATCATTAGGTGAATGATCTGATTGACATGACCCATTCCATTAGCTTAGCACCCGATCGTTTAGTATGTTGCTATTGCTTTCTTCATGACTTATACATGTTCCTATGACTATGAGATTATGCAACTCCCGTTTGCCGGAGGAACACTTTGTGTGCTACCAAAGGTCACAACGTAAATGGGTAATTATAAAGGTGCTCTACATGTGTCTCCAAAGGTACATGTTGGGTTGGCTTATTTCGAGATTAGGATTTGTCACTCCGATTGTCGGAGAGGTATCTCTGGGCCCTCTCGGTAAAGCACATCACATAAGCCTTGCAAGCATTACAACTAATGAGTTAGTTGCAAGATGATGTATTACAAAACGAGTAAAGAGACTTGCCGGTAACGAGATTGAACTAGGTATTGAGATACCGACGATCGAATCTCGGGCAAGTAACATACCGATGACAAAGGGAACAACGTATGTTGTTATGCGGTCTGACCGGTAAAGATCTTCGTAGAATATGTGGGAGCCAATATGAGCATCCAGGTTCCTCTATTGGTTATTGACCGAAGATATGTCTCGGTCATGTCTACATTGTTCTCGAACCCGTAGGGTCCGCACGCTTAAGGTTTTGATGACAGTTATATTATGAGTTTATGAATTTTGATGTACCGAAGTTTGTTCGGAGTCCCGGATGTGATCACGGACATGACGAGGAGTCTCGAAATGGTCGAGACATAAAGATTGATATATTGGAAGCCTATATTTGGATATCGGAAGTGTTCCGGGTGAAATCGGGATTTTACCGGAGTACCGGGAGGTTACCGGAACCCCCCGGGAGGTATATGGGCCTTAGTGGGCCTTAGTGGAAGAGAGGAGAGGTGGCCAGGGCTGGGCCGCGTGCCCCTCCCCCCTAGTCCGAATAGGACAAGGAGAGGGGGGCGGCGCCCCCCCTTCCTTCTCTCTCTCCTCTTTCCACCTTCACGAATCCTATTCCAACTAGGAAAGGGGGGAATCCTACTCCCGGTGGGAGTAGGACTCCTCCTGGCGCGGCCTCCTCCTGGCCGGCCGCACCCCCCCTTGATCCTTTATATACGAAGGCAGGGGGCACCCCATAGACACAAATTGATCCACGTGATCATATTCTTAGTCGTGTGCAGTGCACCCTTCCACCATAATCCTCGATAATATTGTAGCGGTGCTTAAGCGAAGCCCTGCGACGGCAGTACATTAAGATCGTCACCACGCCGTCGTGCTGACGGAACTCTTCCCCGACACTTTGCTAGATCGGAGTCCGGGGATCGTCATCGAGCTAAACGTGTGCTAAAACTCGGAGGTGCCGTAGTTTCGGTGCTTGATCGGTCAGGCCGTGAAGACGTACGACTACATCAACCGCGTTGTGCTAACGCTTCCGCTGTTGGTCTACAAGGGTACGTAGATCACACTCTCCCCTCTCGTTGCTATGCATCACCATGATCTTGCGTGTGCGTAGGAATTTTTTTGAAATTACTACGTTCCCCAACAGTGGCATCCGAGCCTAGGTTTTATATGTTGATGTTATATGCACGAGTAGAACACAAGTGAGTTGTGGGCGATATAAGTCATACTGCTTACCAACATGTCATACTTTGGTTCGGCGGTATTGCTGGACGAAGTGGCCCGGACCAACATTACGCGTAAGCTTATGCGAGACCAGTTCTCCGGACGTGCTTTGCACATAGGTGGCTTGCGGGTGACAGTTTCTCCAACTTTAGTTGAACCGAGTGTGGCTACGCCCGGTCCTTGCGAAGGTTAAAACAACACCAACTTGACAAACTATCGTTGTGGTTTTGATGCGTAGGTAAGATTGGTTCTTGCTTAAGCCCGTAGCAGCCACGTAAAACTTGCAACAACAAAGTAGAGGACGTCTAACTTGTTTTTGCAGGGCATGTTGTGATGTGATATGGTCAAGACATGATGCTAAATTTTATTGTATGAGATGATCATGTTTTGTAACCGAGTTATCGGCAACTGGCAGGAGCCATATGGTTGTCGCTATATTGTATGCAATGCAATCGCGCTGTAATGCTTTACTTTATCACTAAGCGGTAGCGATAGTCGTGGAAGCATAAGATTGGCGAGACGACAACGATGCTACGATGGAGATCAAGGTGTCGCGCCGGTGACGATGGTGATCACGACGGTGCTTCGAAGATGGAGATCACAAGCACAAGATGATGATGGCCATATCATATCACTTATATTGATTCCATGTGATGTTTATCTTTTATGCATCTTATCTTGCTTTGATTGATGGTAGCATTATAAGATGATCTCTCACTAAATTATCAAGAAGTGTTCTCCCTGAGTATGCACCGTTGCGAAAGTTCTTTGTGCTGAGACACCACGTGATGATCGGGTGTGATAGGCTCTACGTTCAAATACAACGGGTGCAAAACAGTTGCACACGCGGAATACTCAGGTTATACTTGACGAGCCAAGCATATACAGATATGGCCTTGGAACACGGAGACCGAAAGGTCGAGCGTGAATCATATAGTAGATATGATCAACATAGTGATGTTCACCAATGAAACTACTCCATCTCACGTGATGATCGGACATGGTTTAGTTGATTTGGATCACGTAATCACTTAGATGATTAGAGGGATTTTTATCCAAGTGGGAGTTCTTAAGTAAATTAATTGAACCTAAATTTATCATGAAACTTAGTACCTGATAGTATCTTGCTTGTTTATGCTTGATTGTAGATAGATGGCTCGTGCTATTGTTCCGTTGAATTTTAATGCGTTCCTTGAGAAAGCAAAGTTGAAAGATGATGGTAGCAATTACACGGACTGGGTCCGTAACTTGAGGATTATCCTCATTGCTGCACAGAAGAATTACATCCTGGAAGCACCGCTGGGTGCCAGGCCTGCTGCTGGAGCAACACCAGATGTTATGAACGTCTGGCAGAGCAAAGCTGATGACTACTCGATAGTTCAGTGTGCCATGCTTTACGGCTTAGAATCGGGACTTCAACGACGTTTTGAACATCATGGAGCATATGAGATGTTCCAGGAGTTGAAGTTAATATTTCAAGCAAATGCCCGGATTGAGAGATATGAAGTCTCCAATAAGTTCTATAGCTGCAAGATGGAGGAGAACAGTTCTGTCAGTGAGCATATACTCAAAATGTCTGGGTATAATAATCACTTGATTCAATTGGGAGTTAATCTTCCAGATGATTGCGTCATTGACAGAATTATCCAATCACTGCCACCAAGCTACAAGAGCTTCATGATGAACTATAATATGCAAGGGATGAATAAGACTATTCCCGAGCTCTTCGCAATGCTGAAAGCTGCGGAGGTAGAAATCAAGAAGGAGCATCAAGTGTTGATGGTCAACAAGACCACTAGTTTCAAGAAAAAGGGCAAAGGAAAGAAGAAGGGGAACTTCAAAAAGAACAACAAGCAAGTTGCTACTCAAGAGAAGAAACCCAAACCTAGACCTAAGCCTGAAACTGAGTGCTTCTACTGCAAGAAGACTGGTCACTGGAAGCGGAACTGCCCCAAGTATTTGGCGGATAAGAAGGATGGCAAGGTGAACAAAGGTATATGTGATATACATGTTATTGATGTGTACCTTACTAATGCTCGCAGTAGCACTTGGGTATTTGATACTGGTTCTGTTGCTAATATTTGCAACTCGAAACAGGGACTACGGATTAAGCGAAGATTGGCTAAGGACGAGGTGACGATGCGCGTGGGAAATGGTTCCAAAGTCGATGTGATCGCAGTCGGCACGCTACCTCTACATCTACCTTCGGGATTAATATTAGACCTAAATAATTGTTATTTGGTGCCAGCGTTAAGCATGAACATTATATCTGGATCTTGTTTGATGCGAGACGGTTATTCATTTAAATCAGAGAATAATGGTTGTTCTATTTACATGAGTAATATCTTTTATGGTCATGCACCCTTAAAGAGTGGTCTATTCTTATTAAATCTCGATAGTAGTGACACACATATTCATAGTGTTGAAACCAAAAGATGCAGAGTTGATAATGATAGTGCAACTTATTTGTGGCACTGCCATTTAGGTCATATCGGTATAAAGCGCATGAAGAAACTCCATACTGATGGGCTTTTGGAACCACTTGATTATGAATCACTTGGTACTTGCGAACCGTGCCTTATGGGTAAGATGACAGAAACACCAT
Organism: Triticum urartu; assembly: GCF_056163025.1. NCBI lineage: Eukaryota > Viridiplantae > Streptophyta > Magnoliopsida > Poales > Poaceae > Triticum > Triticum urartu. The sequence goes on from NC_141877.1 coordinate 365,480,585, forward strand.
TCTCCGGTACTATGGAGAGAGCAACAGATTTATTGGAAATCATACATACAGATGTATGTGGTCCGATGAATGTTGAGGCTCATGGCGGATATCATTATTTTCTCACCTTCACAGATGACTTAAGCAGATATGGGTATATCTACTTAATGAAACATAAGTCTGAAACGTTTGAAAACTTCAAAGAATTTCAGAGTGAAGTTGAAAATCATCATAACAAGAAAATAAAATTCCTATGATCTGATCGTGGAGGAGAATATTTGAGTTACGAGTTTGGTGTACATTTGAAAAATTGTGGAATAGTTTCGCAACTCACGCCACCCGGAACACCACAGCGTAATGGTGTGTCCGAACATCGTAATCGTACTTTACTAGATATGGTGCGATCTATGATGTCTCTTACTGATTTACCGCTATCGTTTTGGGGATACGCTCTAGAGACGGCCGCATTCACGTTAAATAGGGCACCATCAAAATCCGTTGAGACGACGCCTTATGAACTGTGGTTTGGCAAGAAACCAAAGTTGTCGTTTCTGAAAGTTTGGCGCTGCGATGCTTATGTGAAAAAGCTACAACCTGATAAGCTTGAACCCAAATCGGAGAAATGTGTCTTCATAGGATATCCAAAGGAAACTATTGGATACACCTTCTATCACAGATCCGAAGGCAAGACTTTTGTTGCTAAATTCGGAAACTTTCTAGAGAAGGAGGTTCTCTTGAAAGAAGTGAGTGGGAGGAAAGTAAAACTTGATGAGGTAACTGTACCTACTCCCTTATTGGAAAGTAGTACATCACAGAAACCTATTTCTGTGACACCTACACCAGTCAGTGAGGAAGCTAATGATGATGATCATGAAACTTCAGAACAAGATACTACTGAACCTCGTAGATCAACCAGAGTGAGATCTGCGCCAGAGTGGTACGGTAATCCTGTTCTGGAAGTCATGCTACTAGATCATGATGAACCTACGAACTATGAAGAAGCGATGGTGAGCCCAGATTCCGCAAAATGGCTTGAAGCCATGAAATCTGAGATGGGATCCATGTATGAGAACAAAGTATGGACTTTCGTTGACTTGCCCGATGATCGGCAAGCAATTGAGAATAAATGGATCTTCAAGAAGAAGACTGACGCTGACGGTAATATTACTGTCTACAAAGCTCGACTTGTCACAAAAGGTTTTCAGCAAGTTCAAGGGATTGACTACGATGAGACCTTCTCATCCGTAGCGATGCTTAAGTCTGTCCGAATCATGTTAGCAATTGCCGCATTTTATGATTATGAAATTTGGCAGATGGATGTCTGGAAGAAGAGTTGTATATGATGCAACCAGAAGGTTTTGTCGATCCAAAAGGAGCTAACAAAGTGTGCAAGCTACAGCGATCCATTTATGGACTGGTGCAAGCCTCTCGGAGTTGGAATAAACGCTTTGATAGTGTGATCAAAGCATTTGGTTTTATATAGACTTTTGGAGAAGCCTGTATTTACAAGAAAGTGAGTGGGAGCTCTGTAGCATTTCTGATATTATATGTGGATGACATATTACTAATTGGAAATGATATAGAATTTCTGGATAGCATAAAGGGATACTTGAATAAGAGTTTTTCAATGAAAGACCTCGGTGAAGCTGCTTACATATTAGGCATTAAGATCTATAGAGATAGATCAAGACGCTTAATTGGACTTTCACAAAGCACATACCTTGACAAAGTTTTGAAGAAGTTCAAGATGGATCAAGCAAAGAAAGGGTTCTTGCCTGTGTTACAAGGTGTGAAGTTGAGTAAGACTCAATGCCCGACCACTGCAGAAGATAGAGAGAAAATGAAAGATGTTCCCTATGCTTCAGCCATAGGCTCTATCATGTATGCAATGCTGTGTACCAGACCTGATGTGTGCCTTGCTATAAGTCTAGCAGGGAGGTACCAAAGTGATCCAGGAGTGGATCACTGGACAGCGGTCAAGAACATCCTGAAATACCTGAAAATGACTAAGGACATGTTTCTCATATATGGAGGTGACAAAGAGCTCATCGTAAAAGGTTACGTTGATGCAAGCTTTGACACTGATCCGGACGACTCTAAATCGCAAACCGGATACGTGTTTACATTAAACGGTGGAGCTGTCAGTTGGTGCAGTTCTAAACAAAGCGTTGTGGCGGGATCTACATGTGAAGCGGAGTAAATAGCTTCTTCGGAAGCAGCAAATGAAGGAGTCTGGATGAAGGAGTTCATATCTGATCTAGGTGTCATACCTAGTGCATCGGGTCCAATGAAAATCTTTTGTGACAATACTGGTGCAATTGCCTTGGCAAAGGAATCCAGATTTCACAAGAGAACCAAGCACATCAACAGACGCTTCAATTCCATCCGGGATCTAGTCCAGGTGGGAGACATAGAGATTTGCAAGATACATACGGATCTGAATGTTGCAGACCTGTTGACTAAGCCTCTTCCACGAGCAAAACATGATCAGCACCAAGGCTCCATGGGTGTTAGAATCATTATTGTGTAATCTAGATTATTGACTCTAATGCAAGTGGGAGATTGAAGGAAATATGCCCTAGAGGCAATAATAAAGTTATTATTTATTTCCTTATATCATGATAAATGTTTATTATTCATGCTAGAATTGTATTAACCGGAAACATAATACATGTGTGAATACATAGACAAACAGAGTGTCACTAGTATGCCTCTACTTGACTAGCTCGTTAATCAAAGATGGTTATGTTTCCTTACCATGGACAAAGACTGGTTATTTGATTAACGGGATCACATCATTAGGTGAATGATCTGATTGACATGACCCATTCCATTAGCTTAGCACCCGATCGTTTAGTATGTTGCTATTGCTTTCTTCATGACTTATACATATTCCTATGACTATGAGATTATGCAACTCCCGTTTGCCGGAGGAACACTTTGTGTGCTACCAAACATCACAACGTAAATGGGTGATTATAAAGGTGCTCTACAGGTGTCTCCAAAGGTACATGTTGGGTTGGCTTATTTCGAGATTAGGATTTGTCACTCCGATTGTCGGAGAGGTATCTCTGGGCCCTCTCGGTAATGCACATCACATAAGCCTTGCAAGAATTACAACTAATGAGTTAGTTGCAAGATGATGTATTACGAAACGAGTAAAGAGACTTGCCGGTAACGAGATTGAACTAGGTATTGAGATACCGACGATCAAATCTCGGGCAAGTAACATACCGATGACAAAGGGAACAATGTATGTTGTTATGCGGTCTGACCGATAAAGATCTTCGTAGAATATGTGGGAGCCAATATGAGCATCCAGGTTCCGCTATTGGTTATTGACCGGAGACGTGTCTCGGTCATGTCTACATTGTTCTCGAACCCGTAGGGTCCGCACGCTTAAGGTTTTGATGATAGTTATATTATGAGTTTATGCATTTTGATGTACCGAAGTTTGTTCGGAGTCCCGGATGTGATCACGGACATGACGAGGAGTCTCGAAATGGTCGAGACATAAAGATTGATATATAGGAAGCCTATATTTGGATATCGAAAGTGTTCCGGGTGAAATCAGGATTTTACCGGAGTACCGGGAGGTTACCGGAACCCCCCGGGAGGTATATGGGCCTTAGTGGGCCTTAGTGGAAGAGAGGAGAGGTGGCCAGGGCTGGGCCGCATGCCCCTCCCCCTTAGTCCGAATAGGACAAGCAGAGGGGGGTGGCGCCCCCCCTTCCTTCTCTCTCTCCTCTTTCCACCTTCACGAATCCTATTCCAACTAGGAAAGGGGGGAATCCTACTCCCGGTGGGAGTAGGACTCCTCCTGGCGCGCCCTCCTCCTGGCCGGCCGCACCCCCCCTTGATCCTTTATATACGGAGGCAGGGGGCACCCCATAGACACAAATTGATCCACGTGATCATATTCTTAGCCGTGTGCAGTGCACCCTTCCACCATAATCCTCGATAATATTGTAGCGGTGCTTAAGCGAAGCCCTGCGACGGCAGTACATTAAGATCGTCACCACGCCGTCGTGCTGACGGAACTCTTCCCCGACACTTTGCTGGATCGAAGTCCGAGGATCGTCATCGAACTGAACGTGTGCTAAAACTCGGAGGTGCCGTAGTTTCGGTGCTTGATCGGTCGGGCCGTGAAGACATACGACTACATCAACCGCGTTGTGCTAACGCTTCCGCTGTCGGTCTACAAGGGTACTTAGATCACACTCTCCCCTCTCGTTGCTATGCATCACCATGATCTTGCGTGTGCGTAGGAAATTTTTTGAAATTACTACGTTCCCCAACAACCGTGCCCGTTAGCACGTTTCCTCGATTAAAGACGAGTCCCGAACGGTTACGGGAGGGCTCTTGGTATTCAACCTCTTATAAAGAGACCAAGGCCTTACTCCTTTTTTCTATCTCAAGCGAGTTCACCCCTCGCCACGAGTTCCAACACCCTAGGCTCCAGATTCCAGGCGCTTCGGACCTTCGACGATGTCCGGTTCTGACCTTCAAGGCCGATGGACGCCCTCTTCCGTCACGGAGGAGGACGTACTAAAGTTGAGGGAGGCTAAGTTTCTGACCGACGAAATTTCGCATAGGTTGCCTGCTCAAGGGCAGGTCATTCCCAGTCCCCAGCCCGGTGAGAGCGTGGTGTTCATGTCTCACTTCCTTCGGGGGTTGGGCTTCCCAATGGATCCCTTTGTGAGGGGACTGTTGTTTTATTACGGGCTGGAATTCCATGACTTAGCTCCGGAGTCAATCCTCCATATCTCCTCGTTTATTGTCGTGTGTGAAGCGTTCCTCCGTGTTACCCCTCACTTCGGATTATGGCTCAAGACCTTCAAAGTGGAGCGGAAGATGATCAAGGGACGACAAGCAGAGTGCGGAGGCGCTGTTATAAGCAAAAATGCTGATGCTCCGTGGCCCGATGGCTCTTTTCAAGAGGAGCTAGGCTTGTGGCAATGAGAGTGGTTTTATATCATCGCTCCCCGGAGCACCAAGTGGGTGGCGCCTCCTGCCTTTCGCTCGGGTCCCCCACCACGGCTAGCGTCATGGGTCAACAGAGGGTTAGATTGGGGTTTGCCCAAAGACGTGCCCTTGTTACAGGGCCGCATTAAGGATCTCTTGGAAGGAGACCTCAGCCTGGTCAAGGTGACGCAGGTCATGCTCATTCGCTGAATATTGCCCGGCAAACGTCGCTCCCTTCGCTTGTGGGATTTTAATCCAGAGGGACCGCGAGCTCTCCAGAATTTCATGGGTGCAACGCCCGCGGAGATGTATAAATTGTTCTTCGGATCACAAGAGATGTGTCCGGATTTAACCGAGGACGCAGGCCTAAGCTGCAATCGCCCGGATACTCAAGTAAGCAACCTTGTGCCCGGACCTTCTATCCGTATAATTGTCATAAACTTGCCCCTAAAAGAGCCGTCCTTTTAAACAGGAGTGGATAGCGAAGGCAAAGCTGACCAGGTGTCCTGCTCCCCTTCCCGAAACCAGGCCGGATCCCGTGCTGGTCAGGATGCTGGAGATAATGCCTTTGGAGGGAAGCAAGGGGGAGGACAAGGAAACTATGGCCTCCTCGAAGGAGGCTGCTCCGAAGGGAGGAACCGACAATTCCTCTCCTAAGGGGAAGAAGAGAGCCGCCTCTGACGACCCGGAAACCATGGTCTCGAAGCGGGGGGAAAAATCCTCGTCAGAGGGTCCGACGCCGGGGAGTTCCTCGGCCGGACTACACCCTCAAGGGGATCATCCTTCCAGCGAGCCGTAAGTAGAGAAAGATTTTCCTTTTGAGGGATGAGGGAAATCCTTGATTTAAATCTAAGAAGATTAACTGAATTTTTACCTTGTAGCTCGGCCCTCGGCCCTTCTCAGCAGAGCTCGTCTTCGGGGGATCTCCTTCCGGAGATGATGGAGAGCGGGACGCCTCCCCCTGCCGTGCTGCCTAGCGAGGCGGGCGACCCTGAGGTGTCGTCGTGGAGGGTTTCTCGAATCCGGCAGGGGCGGAAGATAGCTATGTGGCCCCCCGAGGTTTCCGCGTCCGGCCTTCGAAAGAGGTCGTGGGATAAGTCTGGCACCGTCTGGTGCTCGGCCGGAGGAGCTAAAGATTCTGCTGGGGCGAGCTTCTATCTCGGGGGAGCACCGTGCATTGACGGGCACGGTGATTGAAAGGGTCTCATCCGCAGAGAGCCGATTGCATGAGGCCGTCAAAAGTTTACTGACGGGTTTTGAGGTACATTAGATAATGTACACTTTTGTCAGTTGCGCATGAATAAGATGCGCCCTGTGTAGGTAGTAGCCCCTGAGACTCTGCGCGTCGTCAAGAAATGACGGCACGCGGAGGATCATAATCCCAGGTCTAAGATGTCGCTTTTGAATGTAGGCGGCAGGGTGTCCGGAATTGAGCCGAACTGATGATTTTGCCGAACTAAAGCGGCAACTGGACATGGCAGGTGCAGACATCGCGCTTGTCAACAAGCGGCTTGATGAGGCTCAAGGTATGGAATTCCTCGGGCGGCATCAGGTAAGAAGAGTTATGCCAGTGTCTTACGATGTGTGTGCTTGACGCAGATGGTGCGGCCGCCGTGGAGAGTCTTAGGGCAGAACTTGCCCGAGCTAAAGTACAAGCCAGAGAAAGTGATGCGGCTGCCAAGAAAGCCCTTGAAGAGGTGAGAGCCGAACAGGCTGCTCATTGTCGAAGCAAGGAAGAGATGGCTGAGATGGCCGAAATGTTAAAGAGCGCTGCAGACCATTGCAAACTTCTTGAGAAAGAAGACCAGGTGAAACAGACGGATTTAGAGAAGGCCGTTGCCAATGCCAAGGACGCGCGCTCTGCGATGAGAGCTGCGAAGGAGGAGCTGCGTCAGGCCGAACAGATTGCGGCTGGAAAGCCCTTTATGCTGCGAAGGAAATTTTGCGATCTGATTGCTCCGTTGGACCGGATGTGGAGTGTGGAGGATACCTATCTGGATTTGGCAGCGAGTGCTGCTGATGCGACCAAACACTTTCGAGATCAGAAAGATCGCGAAGTGCAAAAGCTTTTCTGGTCGCAGTTTCACAATCCAGAGCGTCCACTGGCAGTGGACGATCGTTTGGCTCAATGGGCCGAACTGAATAGGTTGTCCGGACTCGCCATGAAGTACGTCATGGGTCATCTGTGGTCGGGGAGATCGGAGCCGAAAAGTTATTTCAGCTTGGTGCAGCAATTCCTTGACGCGGTGCCGCGTATTAATGCAATGAAGAGGTCAGCATGCATAGAGGGCGCAAGGATGGCTCTTGCCCGTGTCAAGACATACTGGGCAGAGATGGAGACCACCGTTGTTGCGTCCCGAGATTCGGACAAAAGCCGAGTACCCTCCGAGCACTATTTTCAGGAAGTCCTTGAAGGCGCTCGTGCAATAGAGACGCAGTGCTCGAAAGATGCTATGTTATGATAGCATATGTAATTATAAAGTAATATTTTGATAAACTGTAGTGGCCTTTTTATACTTGTGCCTTCAAGTATTGGGAACACCTCCTGTGCGGCCGTTTTAAGATATATATATACAAAATCTGAAAGATGCCAGTCGTTGGCTTCAGCCCCCACGCACATAGTGCGGGGGTGCTCGCAGAAGACGCATTTTCACACTTAACCCAACGTATTGGTCCTACAAAGGAGGTGATAGTGCAGCGGGCCAGGCAACCGGACTATAATGCTTTAACACTTTAACTTAGCCATAGGAGCTTGACAGTGAGACTATTTAGGTAGCCCCTTGGTGGTGACTGCGCTCGCCCGAGTTCGGGGCGCGTATGTGCCTGACCGGGAAGCGGCCCTTCGTTAAAGCGGAGGAATCCGATAGATTCCAATAGGTCATCGAGTGGCTGACCAGTCTCACGCTACATCATGACAGTCAGTTTTCGGCTTTCTCTACTGAGGTGCTCGCCCGGCCGAACCGGGGCACAATCGCAGTAGTTCTCCTGGTGCTACCTTAGCCGATAGAGCAGAACGTAAGGTAGCCGAACTCAGGAGCCGGGCAACCCAACATTTGACCAAAGACATGATTCGGAGCTGATGCATATAATGCCAAAACTCGCGACGCCGAACACTCCCTAAGGTGTTCGGTCTTTATGAGTGCGGGCGAAACAACACTCTTTATTAAAAAAGCCCCTAGTGTCCAGGTACGTGCAAAAATTCTGACGTGGCCACATGCCAAGACGCCAGCCTCCTCCTTGGTTATATCAGAAAAAACCAGGGGATGTGTAGCAACAAGAGACAGTAAAAAAGATTTACGCAGGGTCTTAATCTAAAAAGAATCCTTTAGGACGGGTCCCTACTGCATGTCTGCGCCTGTGTCTCCGTTGTGCCGTATCCTGGATGGGCGCCGCACGACGTTCATCTGTAAAAGAGAGCAACTGAGTTGAAAACGGGTCGTGCCGAACAAAAGTTTAAAATAAACAAAGTGTAAAGTAAAATATATAAAATTGAGCTTTATTGGCTCTTATTGTATATGCATGGAGCCCCTAGTGCGGGGGTATATGGCCACTAAGCCTGCATCAATGATGATTTTGTACCGAACTTGTCTATCCGCGTTCGTGGTCTTTAATGACCTATTTCGAAGTTTTTTGGCCGGTGAGGCCATTTTACTGTGGGGCTTTCAAAGCGGCCGCATAGTCCTCCGCTTGGGGAGGCGCACTTTAGTGCTTCCCCTTCAAAGAGATGATGCCTCGTGGACCGGGCATCTTAAGCGTGAGAGATGCATAATGCGGTATTGCGTTAAAGCGAGCGAAAGCTTCGCGTCCCAGTAGTGCTTGATAGCGACTTGAGAACGGGACGATATGGAATGTCAGCTTTTCGCGGCGGAAGTTATCGGCAGAGCCGAATATAACTTCGAGCCGGAGAAAACCCATACAATGGGTGTCCGGACCAGGTGTTACCCCTTGAAAGGAGGTTTTGCTGCGGCGGATTCTTGCTGGGTTTATCCCCATGTGATGGATTGTATCCTGATATATCAGGTTTAGTCCACTGCCGCCGTCCATAAGGACATTTGAAAACTGGAGTCCGCCAATTATTGGATCGAGTATCAAGGCAGTCCAGCCTGCGTTCTTGATATTTCTAGAATAATCTAGGTGATCGAAGATGATTGGTTTTGACAACCAGTGACGGGACCCTTTGGGGGTAGGTGGTGTGGTGCGTACCTTTATGGGCGCTGCACGTTTTGTTATGGGAAGTAAGTTCACTGTTTTTACTTCTTGTGGGAAGTTCTTTTGTTTCCTGGTGCTCTGCTTTTGGAGTTCTTCCTCGTCTTCGCTTGGTGTGTCAAGCCCCTTGTGTTCGGCATTGAGTCTGCCTGATTGTTTGAAAACCCAACAATCTCTGTGGGTATGGTTAGCAGGCTTCCCGGGAGTACTGTGTATCTGACATATCCTATCCAGGATTTTATTTAAGTTGGATAGATCATCCCTGTTATCCTGGAGGGGCGGTTTTGTCTGAATTTGTCGTGAGCCTTTGAATCCGGCATTGACTGCCGTGCTCTTCGGAATTTTTTCCTTAGTCTGGCGACGGTCCTTCTTGCATCGCGGTTTTCCGTTCCCATCCCTAGTTTCGGATGTACTTGGGTCGCTGGGGCTGCACCTTGCCAACCAGCTATCCTCTCCTGCACAAAAGCGGGTCATGAGGCTTGTTAGTGCGGCCATTGTTCTTGGCTTTTCTTGGCCGAGGTTTCTGGCGAGCCATTCGTCTCGGACGTTATGCCTGAAAGCTGCTAAGGCTTCGGCGTCCGGACAGTCGACTATCTGATTGTTCTTAGTGAGGAATCTATTCCAGAACTGCCGAGCTAATTCTCCGGACTGTTGAGTTATGTGACTAAGATCGTCTGCATCCGGAGGGCGGACATAGGTCCCTTGAAAATTTGCTCGGAAAGCATCCTCGAGCTCTTCCCAACTTCCGATTGTGTTTTCAGGAACGCTTTTAAGCCAATGCCGGGCTGGCCCTTTAAGCTTAAGGGGTAAATATTTTATGGCATGGAGATCGTCTCCTCTAGCCATGTGTATGTGGAGGATATAATCCTCGATCCAGACTCCAGGGTCTGTTGTTCCATCATATGCCTCTATGTTTACGGGTTTGAATCCCTCTGGAAATTCTTAGTCCAGGACCTCATCGGTGAAACATAGGGGGTGTGCGGCTCCCCTGTATTTGGGTGTGCCGGATTCTGATGACGGCTTTATTGCATTGCTTACGAGAGCTTGCTTTCTTGGCCCATAAATGGACCTAACTTGGCCATGATGCGAATCCTTAGGTGGGTCGCATGCCGATTTAAGTGCAGCGCCGCTTGCCGCTTTATGGGGTCGTCTATCCGACCGTGTGGCTTTCTTATTTTTTGAATGCGAGGGCTCTAGGGCCTCTTCGTCGAATTCAGGCAGTAGCTTTCTTTTCGGATAGCTTTTAGTGCGGCTACCGTCGCCGTATTTATCTGCGGTATTGATTACTTTGCTCCATCTAATCCGGAGTGCATCTTCCCCTATTTTTAGCTTCCGCTTCTGATTTTTTAGGCTGCGTGCAGTTGCAACGAGCCTATTGTGGAGATTCTTCTGCTCCATGGGTTTATCCGGCGTGAAGTCGTCCGGAATGCCGTTTTCGCCGGAGGAGGGATGTTCGGTTTCTCTATCCGTGTTGCCCTGTTCGGACGGTTGCTCTAAGGCCTGCTCGTCGTCTACCGGCTCGTCCTACTCTATGGCTGGGTTTTTATCGAGGCGGGGCTTGGGTCGGCATTTACACCGACGCTTTGATTGCTTTTCGGGGGGTCGATCTCCCGTTCCATCCCCTCTTTCCTCGTTGTCGCTTCCTTTAGGGGTATCCACCATGTACACATCGTGAGATGAGGTGGCTGTCCAATGCCCTATGGGCGTTGGTTCATCAGTATCTCCTGCATTGTCATCCATGCTGTCGATGTCTCCGGAGTCGAAGTTGAGCACGTCGTTTAAATTGTCGACAGTGGCTACCAAGTGGGTGGTGGGTGGGCTTTGAATTTCTTCATCGTCCGTATCCCATCCTCGCTGACCGCAGTTCGGCCAGGGCTCTCCTGATAAAGAGAGAGACTTGAGAGAATTCAGGATATCGCCAAAAGGCGAGTGCTGAAAGATGTCCGCGGCGGTGAACTCCATTATTGGCGCCCAATCGGATTCGATCGGCAGGGGCGCGGGGGGTTCGGAGTCCGGAGAGGAGTCCAGATCCTCGGAGTCGTGAGTCACATGGAGTGTGGGGCCGGCGTTCGGCTCGATCGCCTTTGAGATTGCAGCCCCCGAGGTGACATGCAACCGCTCATCCTCAATTGACACTACTGGCTCCGAATTAAGGGTCAGAGCTGGTGCGTTTGCGGCCTCCGGGATACTATTCAGTGACAGAGCTAGATCATGCCGCACGAGACAGTGCGGCGCGCTTGGTTGTGGCTCGAATCCGTCGAAGATCAAATCTCCGCGGATGTCTGCCATGTAGTTTAGGCTTCCAAACCTGACTTGATGGCCAGGGGCATAGCTTTTGATCTGCTCCAGGTGGCAAAGCGAATTGGCCCGCAGTGCGAATCCGCCGAAGACGAAGATCTGTCCGGGGAGAAAAGTCTCACCCTGGACCGCATCGTGGTTGATGATCAAAGGAGCCATCGGGCCTAAAGGCGACGACACAGAGGAACTCTTAATGAAAGCACCAATGTCAGTGTCAAAACCGGCGGATCTCGGGCAGGGGGTCCCGAACTGTGCGTCAAGGCCGGATGGTAACAGGAGACAAGGGACACGATGTTTTTACCCAGGTTCGGGCCCTCTCGATGGAGGTAATACCCTACTCCTGCTTGATTAATATTGATGATATGGGTAGTACAAGATTAGATCTACCACGAGATCAAGGAGGCTAAACCCTAGAAGCTAGCCTATGGTATGATTGTTGTATATGGAGTTGATGTCCTACGGACTACAACCCTCTGGTTTATATAGACACCGGATAGGGTTAGGGTTACACAGAGTCGGTTACAATGGTAGGAGATCTTGAATATCCGCATCGCCAAGCTTGCCTTCCACGCCAAGGAAAGTCCCATCCGGACACGGGACGAAGTCTTCAATCTTGTATCTTCATAGTCCTGGAGTCCGGCTGAAGGTATAGTACGGCTACCCGAACACCCCCTAATCCAGGACTCCCTCAGCGGACGACACGGAGCTTCCTCAGGCACGGCCTCATCAGGCTGGCTCGCGAGGAGGCGGAGAGATCAAGGCGGGGTACCTCACGAGGTGCCCATGATGCAAGCCATGACGACCAAAGGCGCCAGGCGGGTGCCAGCCCGCGCAGTGTCCTCCTTTCCTCTTCGGTGCAAAGGGGGCAGGCGCAACCGCGGAGTATCGAGGCATCAGGCAAAGGTTGCCATTTCGGTGCAATAAGACCAAGACCAGGAGGACTGCAAGACGGAGGTCATTGTGGAGCCCAAGACAGCGTCACCACCAGAGCTTTGTGCAGGCGAAGACTACTTTTGTCAGGATAACTGGTACTAGCTGTCCCCTTTCAAATTAGCCCGCCATTGTTGGCTCCCTTCCCGCTCGATATTTGGGAAGAGGACCAGGGCCTCTATAAATAGGACTAGCCACCCCCCGGGGAGAGGGCAGAGAAAATAAGGATCAGAGAGAGACGAAGAAGAGACGAGAGAAAGACAAGAGCAGAGAAAGAGAGAGAGAGAAGGGTGACTGAACTCCTCCCAGCAGTTCGTCCCCCAGCCAAGAACAGACCCTCGCGAGGCTGTTCTTCCTTGTATTGTTCATCATCATCAGCCCAAGAGGCAATCCACCACACCACACACTAGAGTAGGGTATTACACCACAATGGTGGCCCGAACCAGTATAAACCCTGTGTCTCTCGTGTTGTTCCTTCCATAGCTTAGATCTTTGCGTGGCGGAGGGGTGCAGGTAGGTAGGAGGCGAAGTCTCCGCGCGCACCCCAGTGTTCGAACCTCAAGGGTCTGCCGAAACCCGAAATCCGACAACATGGGGCCGCCTGCTAGGAGCCGGCCTCTCTGGAGGCCGCCTGATAGGAAGCGGCCCAGTTCGTGCCTGTCTTCTGGGTCCACCATCTTCTAGCAGCCGGCCGCTTAGACCAGCCGGCCACAAGAAGGCGGCGGTTAATCTTCGACATTTGAGGGGCGCAGTCGGCCCCGATGTCTTGAAATGCCATGGGAGGCAGATGAGGCTACCCATGGCCAATAACTCCAACACACATTGAGCATCAAGATCTGTAGAGATAGATCAAAACGCTTGATAAGTTTTTTCAATGAGTACATACCTTGATAAGATTTTGAAGTAGTTCAAAATGAAACAGTCAAAGAAGGAGTTCTTGCCTATGTTGCAAGGTGTGAAGTTGAGTAAGACTCAAAAACCCGACCACGGTAGAAAATAAAAAGAGAATGAAAGTCATTCCATATGCCTTAGTCATAGGTTCTATAAAGTATGCTATGTTGTGCACCAGACCTATTGTGTACCTCACCATGAGTTTGGCAAGAGGGTACAATAGTGATCCAGGAATGGATCACTAGACAGCGGTCAAAATTATCCTTAGTGGAATAAGGATATGTTTCTCGATTATGGATGTGACAAAGAGTTTGTTGTAAAGGGTTACGTCGATGCAAGTTTTGACACTAATCCGGATGACTCTAAGTCTCAATCTGGATACATATTGAAAGTGGGAGCAATTAGCTAGAGTAGCTCCGTGCAGAGTATTATAGACATAGAAAATTTGCAAAATGCATACATCTCTGAATGTGGCAGGCGTGTTGACTAAATTTCTCTTACAAGCAAAACATGATCACTCTTTGGGTGTTAATCACATATCGATGTGAACTACATTATTGACTCTAGTGAACCCTTTGGGTATTAGTCACATGGAGATGTGAACTAATCACATAAAGATGTGAACTATTGGTGTTAAATCACATGACGATGTGAACTAGATTATTGAATCTAGTGCAAGTGGGAGACTGAAGGAAATATGCCCTAGAAGCAACAATGAAGTTGTAATTTATATTTCCTTATATCATAGTAAATGTTTATTATTCATGCTAGAATTGTATTAACCGGAAACTTGATACATGTGTGAATACATAGACAAACAGAGTGTCCCTAGTATGCCTCTACTTGACTAGCTTGTTAATCAAAGATGTTTAAGTTTCCTAGCCATAGACATATGTTGTCATTTGATGAACGGGGTCACATCATTAGAGAATGATGTGATGGACAAGACCCATCCGTTAGCTTAGCACTATGATCGTTTAGTTTGTTGCTATTTCTTTCTTCATGACTTATACATGTTCCTATGACTATGAGATTATGCAACTCCCGAATACTGGAGGAACACTTAGTGTGCTATCAAACATCACAACATAACTGGGTGATTATAAAGATGCTCTACAGGTGTCTTCGATGGTGTTTGTTGAGTTGGCATAGATCAAGATTAGGATTTGTCACTCCGATTGTCGTAGGGGTATCTCTGGGCCCTCTCGGTAATGCTCATAACTATAAGCCTTGCAATCAATGTGACTAAAGAGTTAGTTAAGGGATGATGCATTACGGAACGAGTAAAGAGACTTGTCGGTAACGAGATTGAACTAGGTATGAGGATACCGATGATCGAATCTCGGGCAAGTAACATACCGATGATAAAGGGAACAACATATGTTGTTACGCGGTTTGACCGATAAAGATCTTCGTAGAATATGTAGGTGTCAGGACCACGATTCCAAGTCACATCGATCTAGCCGGTAACACCTCATATCACTTTGCGGCCTCAGGCACGGTATTCCCACGGGTGTCGCCTTACCATGGCCCGGGACCGTTTGTGCCTTTTGGCTCACGTATATGATAGTGTCGCTAGCATCCATATGACAGAGAACCCGGGCCGACATGGCTAGTCGTGAACCCAAAGCGGCACTAACCTATGGGGATAGGCATACATGAATCACATCGAGCATGTCGGTCAGCAGCGTGTGAATCCGGGCTGTAGCACTGGGCTAACAGGACTCCGGGAACCCGGGCTGTAGCAGGCTAGGCAGGACTCTGGATGCCACTGCGTGACATTTCCCCGAAGGGACAGACACAGGAATGAAGTGAAACACATGCCGGCCAAGTGTCCTGAGCAGTAGTGCTGGGCTAGTAGGACTCCGGTGAACCGGGCTGTAGCGGACTACTATGGCTCATGGAAGCACTAGACTACATTTCCCCATAAGAGAGGCTGCCAAGGATAAACAACTAGATTGTCGGATCCCACACATACCAAGCATTTCAATCATACACACAATATGCTCGATATGTGTAAATACAACATGGCATCACAACATAACCCTACAACTCAAGCATTTATTCATTAGGCTCCGAGGAGCGAGATATTAGAAACGTGGGTCTCATGACCCAAAAATCATAGCATACAAATCAAGCACATGCGGAAGCTTAACATGTCTGAGTACAGACATGTACAAGTGGAAAAGGCTAAGAAGCCTGACTATCTACCAGATCCTGCCGAGGGCACAAGATCGTAGCTGAGGTAACAAGCTAAACGTCGAGGTCCACGCGGAACTACTAGCGAGACTGAAGTCTCTCTGCAAAACATAAATTAAGCAAACGTGAGTACAAATGTACCCAGCAAGACTTACATCAGAACTAACTACATATGCATCGGTATCAACAAAGGGGGTGGTGGAGTTTAACTGCAGCAAGCCAGCTTTGCCTCAGTGGCTAACCTGAACTATGACTGCAAGCAACTCTTTTGAGGTGGCGCACACGAGTCCACATATTCACCATATCAATACACCACTATGGATCCGCTCCCGTCTCCCTACGAGAGGGCCATCCATAGCACTCACGCTTATCTTGCGAGTTTTAGAGTATCCACTTTCACTTGTCTATGAACTATCCAAGGGGTCCAAGTTTCCATATCCGAGGAATCCGGCTATTCGAATAGATAATGATAACCCTGCAGGGGTGTACTTCTTCACACATGCTCCCACCACTTACCGTCGTTTACAGGACATGTACTCGGCAACCTTCAAGCGGAAGCCCAACGAGGGTGTCGGCCACGGCCTACCTAAACACTCAAGTCTCTAGTCCAAGTTTATCACCTATCCATGTTCCATCCGTAGGGAGTCCGACCGAGGTTTCCACATACGGCCCCGAACAATGTGAACAGGGTTCTCGAGACACCAAACGGGTGCCCGGTACACCGTGCCATGGTGTATCTACCGCATCATAGCCCACCCCTAGGATCAGCGCTATGCACGGCCGCCAACACATAACCTACAAACACCAGAAACTAGTTGCAACTCCTGGACAGAGTACTAGTGTGATTAAGAAGTCGAGAGGGTCAATTAGATCCCAATGAGTGGTAGTAGCTGTTCATGGATCACAAACACAGAATTTAGTTCCTGAGGATGGTTTCAATGAGACAACCCACCATGTACTCCTACATGGCCTCTCACTGCTACCTTTACCAAATCGTATTCACATGCTTAGCTCACACACAGTAGGACATGTTCATCGCCATTCCAATTCATCCCCAATGAATCAGACCTGACTCAACTCTAAGCAGTAGCAGGCATGACAAGCAAGCATGAATGAGTAGGCACATCAGGGCTCAAACAACTCCTACTCGTGCTAGTGGGTTTCATCTATTTACTGTGGCAATGACAGGTCATGCAGAGGATAAGGGGTTCAACTACCGCAACAAGTAACAGATGAATCATTGTTGTCCTAATGCAGTAAAAGAGAGCAGGAGCGAGAGAGTGGGATTGTATCGGAATGAACAAGGGGGTTTTGCTTGCCTGACACTTCCGAAGATAGTATAGTTCTCCATCGGTGTCATCGAACTCATCATCAGAACCACGTCTACCGAGGGGGAACAATCACCGGCAAACACAGAAAGAACACATCAATGCAATGCAACAAACATGATGTATGATCATGGCATGTTAAGGTACTGAATTCACCTAATGCAATAGTTAGTCATATTAATTGAAGTGGAATTCAAACATATAGCAAATTCCAACTCCAAAACTACATACCATATATTCCATAAACATGAATTGTCCTAGTTGGTGATGTTAACTTTCTCAAACATGCATGAACATGGCATAAATAGATTCCTCATATTTTTCTGATAATTTTTCATATATAATTTATTTCATTCTGAGTTATAGATTATTTTCTATGATTTTTTGAAGTTTTAAACATTTTCTGGAATTTCCTGATTATTTTTAAACCAGAAAATGGTTAACTGCATCAGCATGACGTCTGTGTGATGTCAGCAGGTCAACAGTCACCGTCCAGTTCAAACCTGACCAGTGGAACCCACTGGTCAGTGACTAACCTAACTAACCAAGTTAATTAACATTAATCTAATCCTAACCTAGGTTAGTTAAGGGCCTGGGGCCACATGTCAGTGTCTAAACCAACTGTCAGGGTTAATTAGCACTAATCTAATCTAGCTAAAGATTAACAAAGACGGACCCGCACGTCAGTGACCCTGGGGGGGTCAAACAAGGTCAACCCCAGGTCGGCGGGGTCAAACCCACCGGTGACTCGACGCCGGCGAGGCCCGAGACGGCGGCGCAGCTCGGAAAACGCCCACAGGGCTCGGTTTTGGACGCGGTTTGTGGCTACAGGTAGCTGGTGGTGCGGCGCATCCAGAGGTGGCGGCAGGTGGAGCAGGGGCGGCCGGAGATTGCCGTAACGGAGCTCGCGGCGGTGGCCGGAGTTCGGGCGCCGATGAAAATGACGACATCGTGCACAGGAGGGTTAACGGGTAGCACCTAAGGTTTCTACGGGCTCTCACAAAGCTAACGGGCATAAGAACGGGACCGATTGGCCACCGGAGCCTCGTCGGCGACGAGCTCGTGCGGCGGCGTGCTTCGGTCATCAAGGGGGCGACGACTACGGCGATCAAATGGAGCGGGTAAGAGGGGGAAACGGTGGCGGAGCTCACAGCGATCACGAAGAGGGGCTTGGCTTGCTCGGGGATGGCTTGGCGACGGCGAATCCGTTGATGGAGTCCGGCGGCCGTGCTCGAGGAAGACGACTCATGGCGGCGATGTGGGGCTCCCGCGGTGGCGTGGCTCGGGGTGGAAGGAAGAGGGGGTCGAGGCGGAGCCTCTGGGCCGGTCAGAGAAGCGAGGGAGAGGCGGTGGCCATGGTGGTGCTTGTCGGCGGCAACGGTGGCGCTCGGACCGTGCGAAAGGGAGAGAGACTGAGGGGAGGAGGAGCACGGGGTGTTGGGGAACGTAGCAAAAAACAAAAAATTTCCTACTCGTTTCACCAAGATCCATCTAGGAGTTCATCTAGAAACGAGTGATTAGATGCATCTACATACCTTTGTAGATCGCGAGCGGAAGCGTTCAAACAACGGGGTTGATGTAGTCGAACACGACGTGATCCAAATCACCGATGACCAAGCATCGAACGGACGGCACCTCCGCGTTCAACACACGTACGGAGCGGATGACGTCTCCTCCTTTCTTGATCCAGCAAGGGGGGAGGAGAGGTTGATGAAGATCCAGCAGCACGACGGCGTGGTGGTGGATGCAGGGCGTCACAGTAGCAGGGCTTCGCCGTGTACTACGAGGGAGAGATGTAACAGGGGAGAGGGAAGCACCAAAGGCTGAGGTATGAAGTCCTCCCTCTCCTCAACTATATATAGGAGGGCCAAGGGGGGGGTGCGTAAGCCTAGGAGATCCAATCTCCTAGGTGCGGCAGCCAAGGGGAGGTTTCCCTCCCCCCCAAGGCACCTAGAGGTGCCTTCCACCATTGGGACTCTTCCCTTAAGTGGAACCCTAGGCGCATGGGCTTTTGGGGCTGGTGCCCTTGGCCCATCTAGGCCAAGGCGCTCCCCCTACAGCCCATGTGGCCCCCCGGGACAGGTGGCCCCACCCGGTGGGCCCCCGGGACCCCTCCGGTGTTCCCGGTACAATACCGATGACCCCGAAACTTGTCCCGATGGCCGAAACTGCACTTCCTATATATAATTCTTTACCTCCGGACCATGCCGGAACTCCTCGTGACATCCGGGATATCATTCAGGACTCCGAACAACATTCGGGTTACTGCATATACATATCTTCACAACCCTAGCGTCACCGAACCTTAAGTGTGTAGACCCTACGGGTTCGGGAGACATGCAGACATGACCGGGACGACTCTCCGGTAAATAACCAACAGCGGGATCTGGATACCCATGTTGGCTCCCACATGCTCCACGATGATATCATCGGATGAACCACGATGTCGAGGATTAAACAACCCCGTATACAATTCCCTTTGTCAATCGGTATGTTACTTGCCCGAGACTCGATCGTCGGTATCCCAATACCTTGTTTAGTCTCGTTACCGGCAAGTCACTTTACTCGTACCGTAATGCATGATCCCGTGATCAACCACTTGGTCACCTTGAGCTCATAATGATGATGCATTACCGAGTGGGCCCAGTGATACCTCTCCGTTATGTGGAGTGACAAATCCCAGCCTCGATCCGTGTCAACCCAACAGACACTTTCGGAAATGCCTGTAGTGCACCTTTATAGTCACCCAGTTACGTTGTGACGTTTGATACACCCAAAGCACTCTTACGGTATCCGGGAGTTACACGATCTCATGGTCAAAGGAAAAGATACTTGACATTGGAAAAGCTCTAGCAAACGAACTACACGATCTTGTGCTATGCTTGGGATTAGGTCTTGTCCATCACATCATTCTCCTAATGATGTGATCCCGTTATCAATGACATCCAATGTCCACAGCCAGGAAACCATGACTATCTGTTGATCAACGAGCTAGTCAACTAGAGGCTTACTAGGGACATATTATGGTCTATGTATTCACACGTGTATTACGATTTCCGGATAATACAGTTATAGCATGAATAAAGACAATTATCATGAACAAAGAAATATAATAATAATAATACTTTTATTATTGCCTCTAGGGCATATTTCCAACAGTCTCCCACTTGCACTAGAGTCAATAATCTAGTTACATTGTGATGAATCGAACACCCATGGAATTCTGGTGTTGATCATGTTTTGCCCTAGGGAGAGGTTTAGTCAACGGATCTGCTATATTCAGGTCCGTATGTACTTTACAAATCTCTATGTCTCCATCTTGAACATTTTCACAAATGAAGTTGAAGCGACGCTTGATGTGCCTTGTCTTCTTGTGAAACCTGGGCTCCTTGGCAAGTGCAATAGCTCCAGTGTTGTCACAAAAGATTTGATTGGCCCCGACGCATTGGGTATGACTCCTAGGTCGGTGATGAACTCCTTCACCCATATTGCTTCATGTGCTGCTTCCGAGGCTGCCATGTACTCCGCTTCACATGTAGATCCCGCCACGACGCTCTGCTTGCAGCTGCACCAGCTCACTGCTCCACCATTCAATATATACACGTATCCGGTTTGTGACTTAGAGTCATCCAGATCTGTGTCGAAGCTAGCGTCGACGTAACCCTTTACGACGAGCTCTTCGTCACTTCCATAAATGAGAAACATTTCCTTAGTCCTTTTCAGGTACTTCAGGATATTCTTGACCGCTGTCCAGTGTTCCTTGCCGGGATTACTTTGGTACCTTCCTACCAAACTTACGGCAAGGTTTACATCAGGTCTGGTACACAGCATGGCATACATAATAGAACCTATGGCTGAGGCATAGGGGATGACACTCATCTCTTCTATATCTTCTGCCGTGGTCGGGCATTGAGCCGAGCTCAATTTCATACCATGCAAAACAGGCAAGAACCCTTTCTTGGACTGATCCATTTTGAACTTCTTCAAAATCTTATCAAGGTACGTGCTTTGTGAAAGACCTATGAGGCGTCTTGATTTATCTCTATAGATCTTGATGCCTAATATATAAGCAGCTTCTCCAAGGTCCTTCATTGAAAAACTTTTATTCAAGTAGGCCTTGATGCTGTCCAAGAGTTCTATATCACTTCCCATCAAAAGTATGTCATCTACATATAGTATGAGAAATGCTACAGAGCTCCCACTCACTTTCTTGTAAATGCAGGCTTCTCCATAAGTCTGCGTAAACCCAAACGCTTTGATCATCTCATCAAAGCAAATGTTCCAACTCCGGGATGCTTGCACCAGCCCATAAATCGAGCGTTGGAGCTTGCACACCTTGTCAGCATTCTTAGGATCGACAAAACCTTCCGGCTGCATCATATACAACTCTTCCTTAAGGAAACCATTAAGGAATGCCGTTTTGACGTCCATTTGCCATATCTCATAATCGTAGAATGCGGCAATTGATAACATGATTCGGACGGACTTTAGCTTCGCTACCGGTGAGAAAGTCTCATCGTAGTCAATTCCTTGAACTTGTCGATAACCCTTAGCGACAAGCCGAGCTTTATAGATGGTCACATTACCATCCGCGTCTGTCTTCTTCTTGAAGATCCATTTATTTTCTATGGCTCGCCGTTCAACGGGCAAGTCAGTCAAAGTCCATACTTCGTTTTCATACATGGATCCTATCTTGGATTTCATGGCTTCTAGCCATTTGTCGGAATCCGGGCCTGCCATCGCTTCTTCATAGTTCGAAGGTTCACCGTTGTCTAACAACATGATTTCCAAGACAGGGTTGCCGTACCACTCTGGTGCGGAACGTGTCCTTGTGGACCTTCGAATTTCAGTAGGATCTTGATCAGAAGTATCTTGATCATCATCAATAACTTCCTCTCTAGTCGGTGCAGGCGCCTCAGGAACATTTTCTTGAGTTGCGCCATTTTCTGGTTCAAGAGGTAATACTTCATCAAGTTCTACTTTCCTCCCACTTACTTCTTTCGAGAGAAACTCTTTCTCCAGAAAGATTCCGTTCTTGGCAACAAAGATCTTGCCTTCGGATCTTAGGTAAAGGTATACCCAATAGTTTCTTTAGGGTATCCTATGAAGACGCATTTTTCCGACTTGGGTTCGAGCTTCTCAGGTTGAAGTTTCTTGACATAAGCATCGCATCCCCAAACTTTTAAAAACGACAGCTTAGGTTTCTTCCCAAACCATAATTCATACGGTGTCGTCTCAACGGATTTCGACGGAGCCCTATTTAAAGTGAATGCGGCAGTCTCTAAAGCATAGCCCCAAAAAGATAGTGGTAAATCCGCAAGAGACATCATAGATCGCACCATATCTAATAGAGTGCGATTATGACGTTCGGACACACCATTACGCTGAGGTGTTCCAGGCGGTGTGAGTTGTGAAACTATTCCACATTTTCTTAAGTGTGTGCTAAATTCATGACTCAAGTATTCTCCTCCACGATCTGATCGTAGAAACTTGATTTTTTTTGTCACGTTGATTCTCAACCTCACTCTGAAATTCTTTGAAATTTTCAAAAGTTTCAGACTTGTGTTTCATTAAGTAGACATACCCATATCTACTCAAGTCATCAGTGAGGGTGAGAACATAACGATAGCCACCGCGAGCCTCAACACTCATTGGACCGCACACATCAGTATGTATGATTTCCAATAAGTTGGTTGCTCGCTCCATTGTTCCTGAGAACGGAGTCTTGGTCATTTTACCCATGAGGCATGGTTCGCACGTGTCAAATGATTCATAATCAAGAGACTCTAAAAGTCCATCTGCATGGAGCTTCTTCATGCGTTTGACACCTATGTGACCAAGGCGGCAGTGCCACAAGTATGTGGGACTATCGTTATCAACTTTACATCTTTTGGTATTCACACTATGAATATGTGTAATATTACGTTTGAGATTCATTAAGAATAAACCATTGACCATCGGAGCATGACCATAAAACATATCTCTCATATAAATAGAACAACCATTATTCTCGGATTTAAATGAGTAGCCATCTCGCATTAAGCGAGATCCTGATACAATGTTCATGCTCAAACTTGGCACTAAATAACAATTATTGAGGTTTATAACTAATCCCGTAGGTAAATGTAGAGGTAGCATGCCGACGGCGATCACATCGACCTTGGAACCATTCCCGACGCGCATCGTCACCTCGTCCTTCGCCAGTCTCTGTTTATTCTGCAGCTCCTGCTGTGAGTTACAAATATGAGCAACGGCACCGGTATCAAATACACAGGAGTTACTACGAGTACTGGTAAGGTACACATCAATTACATGTATATCACATATACCTTTTGTTTTGCCGGCCTTCTTGTCCGCTAAGTATTTTGGGCAGTTCCGCTTCCAGTGACCCTTCCCTTTGCAATAAAAGCACTCCGTCTCAGGCTTGGGTCCATTCTTTGACTTCTTCTTCCCAGCAGCTTGCTTGCCGGGCGCGGCAACTTCCTTGCCGTCCTTCTCAAAGTTCTTTTTACCCTTGCCCTTCTTGAACTTAGTGGTTTTATTCATCATCAACACTTGATGTTCCTTCTTGACTTCTACCTCTGCTGATTTCAGCATAGCAAATACTTCAGGAATGGTCTTTACCATCCCCTGCATATTGAAGTTCATCACAAAGCTCTTGTAGCTTGGTGGAAGCGACTGGAGGATTCTGTCAATGACCGCGTCATCCGGGAGATTAACTCCCAGCTGAGTCAAGCGGTTATGTAACCCAGACATAGTGAGTATGTGCTCACTGACAGAACTATTTTCCTCCATCTTACAGCTGAAGAACTTATCGGAGACTTCATATCTCTCGATCCGGGCATGAGCTTGAAAAACCATTTTCAGCTCTTCGAACATCTCATATGCTCCATGTCTCTCAAAACGCTTTTGGAGCCCCGGCTCTAAGCTGTAAAGCATGCCGCACTGAACGAGGGAGTAGTCATCAGTACGTGTCTGCCAAGCATTCATAGCGTCTTGGTTCTGTGGGACGGGTGGATCACCTAGCGGTGCTTGTAGGACATAATCTTTCTTGGCAGCTATGAGGATGATCCTCAGGTTCCGGACCCAGTCCGTATAGTTGCTGCCATCGTCTTTCAGCTTGGTTTTCTCTAGGAACGCGTTGAAATTGAATACAACGTTGGCCATTTGATCTACAAGACATATTGTAAAGATTTTAGACTAAGTTCATGATAATTAAGTTCATCTAATCAAATTATTAATGAACTCCCACTCAGATTAGACATCCCTCTAGTCATCTAAGTATTACATGATCCGAGTTAACTAGACCGTGTCCGATCATCACGTGAGACGGACTAGTCAACGTCGGTGAACATCTTCATGTTGATCGTATCTTCTATACGGCTCATGCTCGACCTTTCGGTCTTCTGTGTTCCGAGGCCATGTCTGTACATGCTAGGCACGTCAAGTTAACCCTAAGTGTTTTGCATGTGTAAAACTGTCTTACACCCGTTGTATGTGAACGTAAGGATCTATCACACCCGATCATCACGGCGTGCTTCGAAACGACGAACTGTAGCAACGGTGCACAGTTAGGGGAGAACACTTCTTGAAATTGTTGTAAGGGATCATCTTATTTACTACCGTCGTTCTAAGTAAACAAGATGCAAAACATGATAAACATCACATGCAATCAAATAATAATAGTGACATGATATGGCCAATTATCACATAGCTCCTTTGATCTCCATCTTGGGGCTCCATGATCATCTTGTCACCGGCTTGACACCATGATCTCAATCATCATGATCTCCATCATCGTGTCTCCATGAAGTTGCTCGCCAACTATTACTTCCACTACTATGGCTAACGCGTTTAGCAATAAAGTAAAGTAATTTACATGGCGTTTCTCAATGACACGCAGGTCATACAAAAAATAAAGACAACTCCTATGGCTCCTGCCAGTTGTCATACTCATCGACATGCAAGTCGTGATTCCTATTACAATAGCATGAACAACTCATACATCATATATATAGATCATTCATCATTCATCACAACTTTGGCCATATCATATCACAAAGCACTTGCTGCAAAAACAAGTTAGACGTCCTCTAATTGTTGTCGCAAGTTTTACGTGGCTGAATTAGGGTTCTAGCAAGAACGTTTTCTGACCTACGTAAAAGCCACAACGTGATTTGTCAACTTCTATTTACCCTTCATAAGGACCCTTTTCATCGAATCCGCTCCAACTAAAGTAGGAGAGACAGACACCCGCCAGCCACCTTATGCATCTAGTGCATGTTAGTCAGTGGAACCGGTCTCACGTAAGCATACGTGTAAGGTTGGTCCGGGCCGCTTCATCCCACAATACCGTTGAAGCAAGATAAGACTAGTAGCGGCAAGTAAGTTGACAACATCTACGCCCACAACAAATTGTGTTCTACTCGTGCAAGAAGAACTACGCATAAACCTGGCTCTGATACCACTGTTGGGGAACATAGCAAAAAACAAAAAATTTCCTACTCGTTTCACCAAGATCCATCTAGGAGTTCATCTAGCAACGAGTGATTAGATGCATCTACATACCTTTGTAGATCGCGAGCGGAAGCGTTCAAAGAACGGGGTTGATGTAGTCGAACACGACGTATCCAAATCACCGATGACCAAGCGCCGAACGGACGGCACCTCCGCGTTCAACACACGTACGGAGCGGATGACGTCTCCTCCTTTCTTGATCCAGCAAGGGGGGAGGAGAGGTTGATGAAGATCCAGCAGCACGACGGCGTGGTGGTGGATGCAGGGCGTCACAGTAGCAGGGCTTCGCCGTGTACTACGAGGGAGAGATGTAACAGGGGAGAGGGAAGCACCAAAGGCTGAGGTATGAAGTCCTCCCTCTCCTCAACTATATATAGGAGGGCCAAGGGGGGGTGCGCAAGCCTAGGAGATCCAATCTCCTAGGTGCGGCAGCCAAGGGGAGGTTTCCCTCCCCCCAAGGCACCTAGAGGTGCCTTCCACCATTGGGACTCTTCCCTTAAGTGGAACCCTAGGCGCATGGGCTTTTGGGGCTGGTGCCCTTGGCCCATCTAGGCCAAGGCGCACCCCCTACAGCCCATGTGGCCCCCCGGGACAGGTGGCCCCACCCGGTGGGCCCCCGGGACCCCTCCAGTGGTCCCGGTACAATACCGATGACCCCGAAACTTGTCCCGATGGCCGAAACTGCACTTCCTATATATAATTCTTTACCTCCGGACCATTCCGGAACTCCTTGTGACGTCCGGGATCTCATCCGGGACTCCGAACAACATTCAGGTTACTGCATATACATATCTTCACAACCCTAGCGTCACCGAACCTTAAGTGTGTAGACCCTACGGGTTCGGGAGACATGCAGACATGACCGGGACGACTCTCCGGTCAATAACCAACAGCGGGATCTGGATACCCATGTTGGCTCCCACATGCTCCATGATGATCTCATCGGATGAACCCGATGTCGAGGATTAAACAACCCCATATACAATTCCCTTTGTCAATCGGTATGTTACTTGCCCGAGACTCGATCGTCGGTATCCCAATACCTTGTTCAGTCTCGTTACCGGCAAGTCACTTTACTCGTACCGTAATGCATGATCCCGTGATCAACCACTTGGTCACCTTGAGCTCATAATGATGATGCATTACCGAGTGGGCCCAGTGATACCTCTCCGTTATATGGAGTGACAAATCCCAGTCTCGATCCGTGTCAACCCAACAGACACTTTCGGAAATACCTGTAGTGCACCTTTATAGTCACCCAGTTACGTTGTGACGTTTGATACACCCAAAGCACTCTTACGGTATCCGGGAGTTACACGATCTCATGGTCAAAGGAAAAGATACTTGACATTGGAAAAGCTCTAGAAAACGAACTACACGATCTTGTGCTATGCTTAGGATTAGGTCTTGTCCATCACATCATTCTCCTAATGATGTGATCCCGTTATCAATGACATCCAATGTCCATAGCCAGGAAACCATGACTATCTGTTGATCAACGAGCTAGTCAACTAGAGGCTTACTAGGGACATATTATGGTCTATGTATTCACACGTGTATTACGATTTCCAGATAATACAGTTATAGCATGAATAAAGACAATTATCATGAACAAAGAAATATAATAATAATACTTTTATTATTGCCTCTAGGGCATATTTCCAACACGGGGAGGGTGAGAGAAGACTAGAGGCGTTGCGTGGCGACGCAGGAGTTGTCCAGGGCGGCGAGGGAGCAGCCAGGCAGGGAGGAGGTGGCCGGCGCGTGCGCGCGCGTTGGGCACACGCCCTCCTGCCTACTAGCAGGAGGTTGAAGACAGTGGCGGTGTGGTGGACTGGGCCTCTGCTGGGCCGTGGTGGGGCGCCAGGTAAGTTTGGGCCAGGTAGGTTTCCCTCTCTTCTGTCTTCTAATTTTGTTTTTGTTTTCTAATTATTTGCCTCTGTTTTGATCTTAGGAAAAATACCAAGGCATTTCCTAAAATCCTGAAAATATTCATGGACACTATCTGAATTATTTCAGTGGCCCAAAAATAGTTCCAACATTATTTGAACATTTAAATTATTTATAGTATTTTAAATGCCCAAAGTCAAATACAATAAGATTTAATTCAAAAATCCAGAATGGCCTAGAAATATGTGCATGATTTTTGGCAGAGGTTTTCACCTTTAACAAAAATCATGAACTTTTCTAAAGGGCATTTGGGATCATTGAAAATATTTTTATTGAACCTAGTTGAATTCATTTGGTGTTAGGGTTTCAACAATCCCCATTTCAAGTTTCATGAAATTTAAACATGATGCATGGATGCAATGCCACTAGTTACAAGAAGATTTCTAGGGTTGTGACAACTCACCCCCACTAAACAAGAATCTCGTTCCGAGATTCAGGCGTAGGGTAAGGTGAAGGGGGGAACACAAGCTAACATAATATTCATGATCCAGGTTGCACCTCATAAGGTTGTTGATTCGTTGCATACGTTGATCTTGACATCCTCGCTGTTGAGATCTTCATCCACGCGATGACGACGGAAAGAAACCCTACTAGGATTGATCTTCTCGAAGATCGAGCTATACAAGATCAACTCGCGGAATGAGATGTTGAAACATCTCGAGTTGAGACACAAAACACACCGAGAGGAACCGAAGAACAATGACAGGGTTTGATTTGGTGGGCAACAATTCCACGCTTAGAAAGATGGTGGATGGTTCCAAAGTAGCGAGGGGATAATTGCCATGATTACATAATGGAGCACCTTAGGGAAGGTGACTCGTAGAACTATTCCCTTAAATGGCAAAAAGAATTACTTTTGATACGAAGATCATTGAAACTCTTTATACCAGCCTAAGAAAATTCACAACAATTGCTTGGCGGAGTAAGAAGGGATGGCATACCCAGACTAGAATGGATGATGTGGACTACCTTGTTGAAGACAACGCAATGGATGATTTTGCTTGCGCGTGCTCTCAAGAACTTGAGCATTTCCATATTCATCAAGGTTTTACCAACATCCGTGGCACGGATCCTGGCAACACAACATACTACCATGATGACTAGTGATGGATGATGTGGATACAAAGGAGGATAACACCTTCTCAGACTTCCCCTTAGCGAGGCTAAGGAAATAGAATCTGGATGATCGACCAAGAGACATTTAGGACTCCGCTTCTAATGTTCTCCTTGATGTCCTAGCTTAGTCCATTCATAGATATGGTTTGATATCTAGAACATCAAGTAAAAGGTCGGACTTCGGGAACACAAAAAAATCCATAAGGAACAACTATTTGGAATAAATTCTACGAGATCCTTATGGGGAGGTGGCCAACTTTCTCAATCAAGATACTACAATAATAAGTCTTCTAGTTGGGTGTGTTGGCCACAACATCCACTTTACTGAGTTACAGAGAGACCAATATTATAGTCCTTGAGAAACGTTCCAACCATCATATCTGCCTGGGAATCAGACCTGGTTGGTATCAGGATAATCTAGACTCATCGGGTCTGGAAAGAAAAATGAAAGTTTGCAACACAAATCGACGAGATGACGTTGTGAGATTCTCGGGGAATGAACTACGATAGTAAGCTCCAAAACATGAGCCAGTTCTGCTACAAGCATGTGAACACGCTGTCCTAGACAAGCATGGCCACCTGGTAGTCTTACAACGAAACACTATCGAGTTCAGGAGGGAACCATCAACGAGGATATCGAAGTCCTTGCGTAAGTCTAGCTCCTAAGAAGTAACTTCTTCTCCTTGAACAAACCAATTAGTGGCTTGGTGTGCTAGGAACACATATGGAGTGGAGGTAATTAATCTACCAAACCATAGAATACTTCGCATGTATGCATGACTGATTTGGGATGATTCCAAGGGAAACAAAACAAACCTTTCTCAAATTCATGGCGGCAACTTACACCTAGTGCACGTGAACTTGGAGAAAGTCACTTCTTTCATCCAAGCATAAGCTTCATGAACGGAACATGAAGGCATTGCTTACAAGGTTTTCAACACTAGGTTGATGTTCAACATGAATCATGGGGGAGACAAAATGCCGCTGATGAGCTCAACAGCAACATATCGGAATTTCCATATCACTGGACTTCCACCATCATATGAACACGGTGATAGCATTGGTCGGACCAAAAGATGTAATGGTGTATGCTCGAGGGATCAACCATGAGTAAGACAACATTACGAACATCGTTGGTTCTGATTTGACTTGACGATAGCCCATACTCAAGTCAAAGTTTTGACAAGACAATAGATCCAACAACTGATCACGAGGACCAATTGGTGAAGATATCATCTTTCTTCAACACACACACAACACAAAGATATCCCTTCAGAAAGAACCAAATTCGGCAAAGCCTTTTATCTTCCAACTCTCCAAGTTGTTGTCTAGCTCAACCAACTAGCTCAGGGATATCCAACACAGATTTTTGGAGAAAGAGTGGTTTATTGGAAAACCAACTTGATCACGAACTCAACATATTGGTCAGGTGACAACCTAGTAACACTTCCGAGAAGATTTTCAGAAAATCACGAAGCACCGATATGTCTCTAAGCTCGAGAACAATCTTGCTTTTCAAGGCAAGACGACATGATCAGAAGAGTAAGGGATTGTCACAATCCTAACTCATTGGTCGATGAGTGCACCCGGAGATATGGACTAGGTAGCACGATCAATCTTAGAATGGTAGTTCAATAACCAACACGCTAAGAATGAGAATATTGTCCATTTACTACCAAGCAACGAGTTGCTCGGAGTATTGACTTCACACATCACGATTCACTTGTCGGCATTCCGGTTACAAAAACACAGAGGCCGAGGAATGAACGATGATGGCGAGAAGTATCACTGTATCAAGAGTTCATAGGAGGTTGTGCAATTCCTATGATATTCCTGACATAAAGAGGGCAATACTTCAGGGTAGAACATAATCAAAAGCTGGATTGGCATTTTGATCTGCGGAATACAACTGCTTTGACCCAATCCTAGATATGGATGAGGTACTGGAGTTTGTTTCTCCTAGTCATTCTGAAATAGAGCGGTTCGACGGACCACGAGAATAATAAACATCGATAACACGAATGCACAACTAAAGAGGGACAACTCAAAGGAACATATAACTTTCTGAGTTGTGGGTGAATAGACTAGTATGTCGAATCAAGTTCAATAGGTTTCTTCCGGATAACCCATGCAGAGAGGTAGGATTGGCAGAGTCACAATATAGAATGGGGAACTCCTCGAGAGCCCTCCTATTGTGATCTTTTGATCCAACAAACTTCTGCCATAAGTGGTTCATAGTATTTGGAAGAAGGAAATACCACGGACCTCGAGGACTATCGCAAAGGTTACTAATATCCTAAAGGAACTAGCAACACTATCAACATGAGGTAAGTAGGGTGAATCTCGGGTTTAAGAACCCAGGAATAGAATACCTACTACTAAAATGGCATCACAGGATGCTTTCAAGAATGGTGGCCAGAATCATCACACTGGGAACACAAAACATGGCTAGATTACTAGGTGACTCCCTAAACACCTAGGGACATAATAATAGCTCCAAAATATATGTCGAGGCAACAGAGTACCTCAACTCACCGATTAGTGTGATTAATCTGGCCCAAATGGACATCAGGAACAGAAGGAAGGGATTTGCAAATGCATCAGACTATTTAGAAACCTGGGATGACTTAGATAGCATAACGGTTGTAAATGCTCAAAAATATTTGAGACATCCTGCAAAATAGTGGCATGACCACTCAACATCACAATATCAAGGTTCTGAGGGCAGCTATGAACATACAGAAGTAATAGAAACTGAACTGAGACTTGAATCCATCAATCCTACAAGTCTACAGATTAGTAACACGTCATCCTGATAGATAGATGAGAAGGCCTAATTCTTAATCCCCGTAGAAGAGAAGAGGATGGCTCAGATCAGAAAGGCATAAGGTAAAGGAGTAAAAACAGCCTTACGTTCCCTACCACAAGCAATTCCCTTACATAACTAGAGCATTTCTAGACTCAACTTCTACTAGTTGGCTTGGTAATCCTACAGGAAGTCAAGCTCTGATACCAACGCTGTCAGGACCCCGATTCCAAGTCACATCGATCTAGCCGGTAACACCTCATATCACTTTGCGGCCTCACGCACGGTATTCCCACAGGTGTCGCCTTACCATGGCCCGGGACCGTTTGCGCCTTTTGGCTCACGTATATGATAGTGTCGCTAGCATCCATATGACAGAGAACCCGGGCCGACATGGCTAGTCGTGAACCCAAAGCGGCACTAACCTATGGGGATAGGCATACATGAATCACATCGAGCATGTCAGTCAGCAGCGTGTGAATCCGGGCTGTAGCACTGGGCTAAAAGGACTCCGGGAACCCGGGCTGTAGCAGGCTAGGTAGGACTTCGGATGCCACCACGTGACATTTCCCCGAAGGGACAGACACAGGAACGAAGTGAAACACATGCCGGCCAGTCAAGTGTCCTGAGCAGTAGTGTTGGGCTAGCAGGACTCCGGTGAACCGGGCTGTAGCGGACTACTATGGCTCATGGAAGCACTAGACTACATTTCCCCATAAGAGAGGTTGCCAAGGATAAACAACTGGATTGTCGGATCCCACACATACCAAGCATTTCAATCATACACACAATATGCTCGATATGTGTAAATACAACATGGCATCACAACATAACCCTACAACTCAAGCATTTATTTATTAGGCTCCGAGGAGCGAGATATTACAAACATGGGTCTCATGACCCAACAATCATAGAATACAAATCAAGCACATGTAGAAGCTTAACATGTCTGAGTACAGACATGTACAAATGGAAAAGGCTAAGAAGCCTGACTATCTACCAGATCCTGCCAAGGGCACAAGATCGTAGCTGAGGTAACAAGCTAAACGTCGAGGTCCACGCGGAACTACTAACGAGACTGAACTCTCTCTGCAAAACATAAATTAAGAAAACGTGAGTACAAATGTACCCAGCAAGACTTACATCAGAACTAACTACATATGCATCGGTATCAACAAAGGGGGTGGTGGAGTTTAACTACAGCAAGCCAGCTTTGGCTCAGTGGCTAACCTGAACTATGACTGCAAGCAACTCTTTTGAGGTGGCGCACACGAGTCCACATATTCACCATATCAATACACCACTCTGGATCCGCTCCCGTCTCCCTACGAGAAGGCCATCCATAGCACTCACGCTTATCTTGCGAGTTTTAGAGTATCCACTTTCACTTGTCTATGAATTATGCAAGGGGTCCAAGTTTCCATATCTGAGGAATCCGGCTATTCGAATAGATAATGATAACCCTGCAGGGGTGTAATTCTTCACACACGCTCCCACCACTTACCGTCGTTTACACGACATGTACTCGGCAACCTTCAAGCGGAAGCCCAACGAGGGTCTCGGCCACGGCCTACCTAAACACTCAAGTCTCTAGTCCAGGTTTATCGCCTATCCAGGTTCCATCCGCAGGGAGTCCGGCCGAGGTTTCCACATACGGCCCCGAACGATGTGAACGGGGTTCCCGAGACACCAAACAGGCGCCCGGTACACCGTGCCACGGTGTATCTACCGCATCATAGCCCACCCCTAGGGTCAGTGCTACGCACGGCTGCCAACACATAACCTACAAACACCAGAAACTAGTTGCAACTCCTGGACAGAGTACTAGGGTGATTAAGAAGCCGAGAGGGTCAATTAAGGATCCCAATGAGTGGTAGTAGCTGTTCATGGATCACAAACACAGAATTTAGTTCCTGAGGACGGTTTCAATGGGACAAACCACCATGTACTCCTACATGGCCTCTCACTGCTACCTTTACCAAATCGTGTTCACACGCTTAGCTCACACACAGTAGGACATGTTCATCGCCATTCCAATTCATCCCCGATGAATCAGACCTGACTCAACTCTAAGAAGTAGCAGGCATGACAAGCAAGCATGAATGAGTAGGCACATCAGGGCTCAAACAACTCCTACTCGTGCTAGTGGGTTTCATCTATTTACTGTGGCAATGACAGGTCATGCAGAGGATAAGGGGTTCAACTACCGCAGCAAGTAACAGATGAATCGTTGTTGTCCTAATGCAGTAAAAGAGAGCAGGAGCGAGAGAGTGGGATTGTATCGGAATGAACCAGGGGGTTTTGCTTGCCTGACACTTCCGAAGATAGTATAGTTCTCCATCGGTGTCATCGAACTCATCGTCGGAACCACGTCTACCGAGGGGGAACAATCACTGGCAAACACAGAAAGAACACATCAATGCAATGCAACAAACATGATGTATGATCATGGCATGTTAAGGTACTGAATTCACCTAATGCAACAGTTAGTCATATTAATTGAAGTGGAATTCAAACATATAGCAAATTCCAACTCCAAAACTACATACCATATATTCCATAAACATGAATTGTCCTAGTTGGTGATGTTAACTTGCTCAAACATGCATGAACATGGCATAAACAGATTCTTCATATTTTTCTGATAATTTTTCATATATAATTTATTTCATTCTGAGTTATAGATTATTTTCTATGATTTTTTGAAGTTTTAAACATTTTCTGGAATTTCCTGATTATTTTTAAACCAGAAAATGGTTAACTGCGTCAGCATGACGTCTGTGTGACGTCAGCAGGTCAACAGTCGCCGTCCAGGTCAAACCTGACCAGTGGGACCCACTGGTCAGTGACTAACCTAACTAACCAAGTTAATTAACATTAATCTAATCCTAACCTAGGTTAGTTAAGGGCCTGGGGCCACATGTCAGTGTCTAAACCAACTGTTAGGGTTAATTAGCACTAATCTAATCTAGCTAAAGATTAACAGAGACGGGCCCGCACGTCAGTGACCCTGCGGGGGGGGGGGGGGGGGTCAAACAAGGTCAACCCCAGGTCGGCGGGGTCAAACCCACCGGCGACTCGACACCGGCGAGGCCCGAGACAGCGGCGCGGCTCGGAAAACGCCCACAGGGCTCGGTTTTGGACACGGTTTGTGGCTACAGGTAGCTGGGGGTGCGGCGCATCCAGAGGTGCTGCGGCTGGAGCAGGGGCGGCCGGAGATTGCCGGAACGGAGCTCGCGGCGGTGGCCGGAGTTCGGGCGCCGATGAAAATGACGACATCGTGCACGGGAGGGTCAACGCGTAGCACCTAAGGTTTCTACGGGCTCTCACAAAGCTAACGGGCATAAGAACGGGACCGATTGGCCACCGGAGCCTCGTCGGCGACGAGCTCGTGCGGCGGCGTGCTTCGGTCATCAAGGGGGCGACGGCTACGATGATCAAACGGAGCGGGGAAGAGGAGGAAACGGTAGCAGAGTTCACAGCGATCACGAAGAGGGGCTCGGCTTGCTATCGGACGGCTTGGCGACGGCGAATCCGTCGATGGAGTCCGGCGGTCGTGCTCGGGGAAGACGACTCGTGGCGGCGATGTGGGGCTCCCGCGGTGGCGTGGCTCGGGGTGGAAGGAAGAGGGGGTCGAGGCGGAGCCTCTGGGCCGGTCAGAGAAGCGAGGGAGAGGCGGTGGCCGCGGTGGTGCTTGTCGGCGGCGACGGTGGCGCTCGGACCGTGCGAAAGGGAGAGAGGCTGAGGGGAGGAGGAGCACTGGGAGGGTGAGAGAAGACCAGAGGCGTTGCGTGGCGACGCAGGAGGCGTCCAGGGCGGTGAGGGAGCAGCCAGGCAGGGAGGAGGTGGCCGGCGCGTGCGCGCGCGCGTTGGGCACACGCCCTCCTGCCTACTGGCAAGAGGTTGAAGACGGTGGCGGTGTGGTGGGCTGGGCCTCTGCTGGGCCATGGTGGGGCGCCAGGTAAGTTTGGGCCAGGTAGGTTTCCCTCTCTTCTGTCTTCTAATTTTGTTTTTGTTTTCTAATTATTTTCCTCTGTTTTGAGCTTAGGAAAAATACCAAGGCATTTCCTAAAATCCTGAAAATATTCATGGACACGTTCTGAATTATTTCAGTGGCCCAAAAATAGTTCCAACATTATTTGAACATTTAAATTATTTATAGTATTTTAAATGCCCAAAGTCAAATACAATAAGATTTAATTCAAAAATCCAGAATGTCCTAGAAATATGTGCATGATTTTTGGCAAAGGTTTTCACCTTTAACAAAAATCATGAACTTTTCTAAGGGGCATTTGGGATCATTGAAAATATTTTTATTGAACCTAGTTGAATTCATTTGGTGCTAGGGTTTCAACAATCCCCATTTCAAGTTTCATGAAATTTAAACATGATGCATGGATGCAATGCCACTAGTTACAAGAAGATTTCTAGGGCTGTGACAGTAGGAGCCAATATGAGTATCCAGGTTCCGCTATTGGTTATTGACCGGAGATGTGTCTCGGTCATGTCTACATAGTTCTCGAACCCGTAGGGTTCGCACGCTTAACGTTCGATGACGATTTGTATTATGAGTTATGTGATTTGATGTACCGAAGGTTGTTCGGAGTCCCGGATGAGATCACGGACATGACGAGGAGTCTCGAAATGGTCTAGACGTAAAGATCGATATATTGGAAGGCTATATTCGGACATCGGAAAGGTTCCGAGTGATTCGGCTATTTTTCGGAGTACCAGAGAGTTACAGGAATTCGCCGGGGGAAGTAGTGGGCCTTAATGGGCCATACGGGAAAGGAGAGAAGGGCCTCAAGGGGTGGACGCCCCCCCATGGCAAGTCCGAATTGGACTAGGGAGGGGGGCGGCGCCCTCCTCTCTTTCCTTCTCCCTCTCCTACTCCTTCCCTCTCTCCCCTATTGGAAAAGGAAGGGGACTCCATGTTGGGTTTCGTAGTAATTTCAAAAAATTTCCTACGCTCACGCAAGATCATGTGATGCATAGCAACGAGG
Organism: Triticum urartu; assembly: GCF_056163025.1. NCBI lineage: Eukaryota > Viridiplantae > Streptophyta > Magnoliopsida > Poales > Poaceae > Triticum > Triticum urartu. The sequence goes on from NC_141877.1 coordinate 365,516,773, forward strand.
GGGAGAGTGTTGTCTACGTACCCAACGCAGACCGACTGCGGAAGCGATAACACGACATAGAGGAAGTAGTCGTACGTCTTAACGATCCAACCGATCAAGCACCGAAACTACGGCACCTCCGAGTTCGAGCACACGTTCAGCTCGATGACGATCCCCGGACTCCGATCCAGCAAAGTGTCGGGGAAGAGTTCCGTCAGCACAACGGCGTGGTGACGATCTTGATGAACTACAGCAGCAGGGCTTCGCCTAAACTCCGCTACAGTATTATCGAGGTATATGGTGGCAGGGGGCACCGCACACGGCTAAGGAATAGATCACGTGGATCAACTTGTGTGTCTAGAGGTGTCCCCTGCCTCCGTATATAAAGGAGGAGAGGAGGGGAGGCTGGCCGGCCATAGAGGGAGGCGCAAGAGAGTCCTACTCCCTCTGGGAGTAGGATTCCTCCCCCCAATCCTAGTCCAACTAGGATTCCTCGGAGGGGAAGGGAGAGAGGGGGGCCGGCCACCTTCTCCTAGTCCTAATAGGACTAGGGGAGGGGGAAGAGGCGCAGCCACCTTGGGCTGCCCCTTTCTCCTTTCCACTAAGGCCCATGAAGGCCCATATGGCTCCCGGGGGGTTCCGGTAACCCTCCCGGTAACCCGGTAAAATCCCGATTTCACCCGGAACACTTCCGATGTCCAAACATAGGCTTCCAATATATCAATCTTTACGTCTCGACCATTTCGAGACTCCTCGTCATGTCCGTGATCACATCCGGGACTCCGAACAACCTTCGGTACATCAAAATGCATAAACTCATAATGTAACTGTCATCGTAACCTTAAGCGTGCGGACCCTACGGGTTCGAGAACAATGTAGACATGACCGAGACATGTCTCCGGTCAATAACCAATAGCGGGACCTGGATGCCCATATTGGCTCCTACATATTCTACGAAGATCTTTATCGGTCAGACCGCATAACAACATACGTTGTTCCCTTTGTCATCGGTATGTTACTTGCCCGAGATTCGATCGTCGGTATCCAATACCTAGTTCAATCTCGTTACCGGCAAGTCTCTTTACTCGTTCCGTAATACATCATCTCACAACTACCATATTAGTTGTAATGCTTGCAAGGCTTTATGTGATGTGTATTACCGAGAGGGCCCAGAGATACCTCTCCGACAATCGGAGTGACAAATCCTAATCTCGAAATACGCCAACCCAACATCTACCTTTGGAGACACCTGTAATGCTCCTTTATAATCACTCAGTTACGTTGTGACGTTTGGTAGCACCCAAAGTGTTCCTCAGGCAAACGGGAGTTGCATAATCTCATAGTCATAGGAACATGTATAAGTCATGAAGAAAGCAGTAGCAACATACTAAACGATCGTGTGCTAAGCTAATGGAATGGGTCATGTCAATCAGATCATTCAACTAATGATGTGACCTCGTTAACCAAATAACAACTCATTGTTCATGGTTAGGAAACATAACCATCTTTGATTAACGAGCTAGTCAAGTAGAGGCATACTAGTGACACTTTGTTTGTCTATGTATTCACACATGTATTATGTTTCCGGTTAATACAATTCTAGCATGAATAATAAACATTTATCATGATTATAAGGAAATAAATAATAACTTTATTATTGCCTCTAGGGCATATTTCCTTCACTCCAACTAGGATTGGGAATCCTAGTTGGACTCCCCCTATAGGCGCGCCCCTCCTGGGCTAGCCTCCTCTCCCCCCTCCTTTATATACGTGGGCAGGGGGCACCCCAAAGGCACTCCAAGATTTGTCTTAGCCGTGTGCGGTGCCCCCTCCACAGTTTTCCACCTCCGTCATATTGTCATAGTGCTTAGGCGAAGCCCTGCGTCGGTAACTTCACCATCACCATCACCACACCATCGTGCTGACGAAACTCTCGCTCGGCCTCAACTGGATCAAGAGTTCGAGGAACGTCACCGAGCTGAACGTGTGGGGAGGTGGCTCGACTAAGAGAAAATCATAGGTGACATGTCTGGAACATTCGAGTTAGCACATGGATTTCTATGACGGTAAGGGAGCGACCGGGGGTCTCGGATGACAGCAAGTCTAAGACGGGGGTCGGCGGTCAGAGGCGGTGGAGATGCTGTCGGTTCCAAACTTGCAGAGCACCCGAGGTCGCGATCTTCGATATGGTGGCGCTCTACTTACGGCGGGGCTTAGAGACATAGTTGTGCGGTGGCTTGGAGTCATTGGCCATGGGAACGGCGGCGCCCAGGTGTGCGCGCGGGCGACATGCCCTTTGCCTCAGCAGAGGAAGAAGATAACCAGCTAGTGGGCTGGGCTTGCTGGGCCATCCTATGCCAAAAGGTAAGAACTTGCACTCTCTTTTCCTTTTCAATTTCTGTTTTTTTAGGGGCAAAAATGTCAAGCAAACGCCCAGAAAACGGTCAAAGCCCTTTGACTAGACAGTAACAGCATGGAAGGACATTTCTGTAAGTGCAACTAACAGTAGAGGGGCAAATTTAAGCATGCTTCCAAATTTGGGGCAAATAGGAGTAGTGGGTTCGAGTTAGGGGCACAAATCTAAATGTCCCTAGAAAATTATACCAACATCTACAACGCCTAATTAATTTCATTAGATCCATCATACAATATATTTTCATACTATATTTTTGATGTTGTGGATATTAGTAATTCTTCCATCTACAACACTAAGTGTTAGACACACATGATTTAGAACTTTAGTGTACTTAATAACACACTACAAAATATATTTATCAAAAACGAAACACTATCGTACATCTAAGTGACAATAATTTAATTTTGGAGGGTCGTTAAAATATACTCCCTACAAAGTTACATTAAAATTAAGACACTTATTTTGGGACGGATGAAGTATTTTATTATTCTGCTTACATACAGCGATTTAGTTTAATGAAAGAGATTTAAAGGGCGAGTGCTCTCAAACTGACCTTATGAAAATAATTAAAACAAAGAGTGGTATATGTGAGAGTATTTGCTCAAAATAACTAGGAAATGAATCGTGACAATTAACCATGAAACAAATACAAAATAAGAATATTACTGAACAAATTAAGTTGCCATAACTTACAAGTCTACGATTAACACGCTAAAATACGCACATAGCACTTGAATAAGAACAAAATAGTTAAAAAAAAAGTGTAATAATCAAACTGAGTTCAGCTAGCAGCTAGTAACATAGTAATGCTTATTATGCGAAGGAGAATACCATGGATACCCAAATCAATCGGTCCCCTAATATTGCACAAGCAATCGTATAATCACTGGCAGGCCGTTTGGCCATGCATATTTATCGTCCGTGGCTCTCGACGGTCACATTTTGGCGGCGGGCGGCCGCTCGACGTGGTCCTGCCCGAAGGCCCGAATGTGATCCTTGAGCGAGCGCTTGTGCTTGAAGTCAGAGCCGCAGGTGCAGTGCCACCGGCGGCCGCAGTTCTTCTCGTGCGTTCGCCAGTCGCCGCGCACGGCGAGCGCCTTGCCGCACTTGCGGCAGAGGAATGGCTTGGCACAGTGCCTGCGCTTGTAGTGCGTCTGCAGCGTCCGGAAGTCCTTGAGCGGCCGCGCCCGCGGGTGGTCCACGTGGCTCCGGCACCCCGGCGCGCAGCAGAAGCACGGCAGCCGGAGCATCGCCGCCGGCTGCGTGCCGCGGAGGGAGTCAGGCCCGCGGCGGTACTGCGAACCGTGTCCCCACATGTGCATCTGCATGCATCATATCCTCAAAGTTAACTGCATAATCATGATATTCAGCAATGTCACTCAAAATATGTCAAATTAATTAGACAACAGTAGATGCATGGATCTATTGGTAATGCTGTCAGCAGACAGACATGGTGCCTTTCCTGGGGAAGCAGCTATAAATCCGTGTACACATATGGATGCATCCACAGTGCAACTGTGCAAGGCAGAAAGGAGAGAGAATTTTCATGGTACCTCTCTCCCTCTCTCTGAGCCTGGACATGCACGAGGTGACAAAAATACGAACCAGGCACGACAAAAGCCAGGATAGAATGATGGGAGGAAGCCCTACATCTGTAGTGGCCCAAATGTGGGAACTAACAACAAAAGGAAGTACGAATTAACCAGCCTGCCTAGCTGAAACGCACAAAAGGCCCCAGTCTCTACACTATGGCCCTCGTCTCACAAGCCCCCCCATCTTCTGCTACAGTGTATACACCGATCAAGATTCCCCTAGCTACAGATCCGTCTGTTATGGTGATCATGCATGCATGCAACTACAGAAAAAATGGTGATCTTGGACATCAGCTGCCATGTAGCACATCGATCAATCGGATCAATATCTTCTACTAGCTTGTAAATTAAACTTAGATGGATGCATATATGAAGCCTAGCTAATTTACCTGCAGGTTGTTGTATCTGCTGAAGGTCTTGCAGCACACCGGGCAGGCGAAGTGAGTGGGCCCAATGAGGATCTGAGCGGGGGTAGGGATCCAATACTTGCCCTTGGTAAGCTTACCAGCGGCAAAGTACTCCGAACAAAGACCATCACCGGCGGCATCATCATCGTCGTCTTCCTCTTCCTCCTGCTCGTCCGCCCTGCTGTGATCGCCACCACCACACTGATCCTGTGTTGTTCCTGTTGCATCATCGCAACCACCATCACTCACAGTACTCAAAAGATTAGGCGCGGGGTTCGGATTCGGCGGCCCAATTTGGAGTGAGATGTTCACATCCTCATCTTCCTTCTTAAGTTGATGATGATGATCATCACCGGCATACCCACAACCAAGGATCTTGCTGTGATCATGGCTCGAAGGGAGAAGGCTTAGGAGAGGGAGTGCTTGTTTTGGGGGAGAGGATGGAGAGACTAGGCTTCTGTGGAAGGGGAAGAAAGGACGATCTATATGAGGCCTGAGGAAGGTGTACGGGTTGGACATGGCTAGGCGCCTTGATAGCTAGCTAGATTGCTTCCTAGAGTGGAGGATCGTCGAGGGGAGCAGTGAACCTGGGTGATAGCTATTATAGGGGGGAGAGAGAGAGAGAGAGAGAGAGAGAGAGAGAGAGAGAGAGAGAGAGAGAGAGAGACGTGTTTCCTCATGTGACCCGTGACATGTATGGGCTTCATTCGCAGAGACGTGGCACTATGAACGGCTCATGCATTGGTGTTTTACAGGCAATGTAGCAAAAACGCCTTGCGTTGTAAGCAGTTCTTCGTTGTGGGGTTCCTTTTCCGTGGAGCAATGTATGCATGAACGTTCTCCATGGCTGCAGTTTGTCAACAGTGTGGCGCCTTGGCACGCCAATGATTAATATGCTGTTATTTTATGGGTGGTGTACACTCGGTCATTATTTGTAGGGGTTGGCTACTTGCTTATAAGTGTGGGTTTTAGTTATGAACATGCTGAATCTCACAGCACATGTAAAATGATTAGTGAATAGGTTCAAATAATATTGTTTTCCCACATAAAAAGAACTTTGGTTCGTAGCATAAGTTTTATCATTTTGCACATTTAACACAACAAGGATGTGTGATTGGTTCATCTACAAATCTAAGGGTACGTGTGTATTTCATTCTACTATTGAATTAAATTTGTACACAATCTTTTTAGTAAGGTTTTTTAATAATGTAAGTTTAGCTGAACTAATACAATAACACTAAATATATCTTTAGAAACAACTTATACTTTAATAAATGACCTCGACATTGGTGCCCAAATGGAAAAGCCCACGGTAGGTCTTCAGAGCATCACCAGTGTATAGAGGCAACCCTGCCTCTAAGGTAGGTCTCACATGGTTTGCCTCTGCCCAAATGGAAAAGCTCACGGTGTATTGAGACTCCAACCAGCCTCTAATGGAGACCTAGCAGAAATTTAAAAAAAAAACTAATTAGAACCACAATTATCCAAACCAACTACCTCTCCTAGACTTTCTCTCACTGACAAGTGGGACCAGTTTGATTTGTTTAGTTGTTGAAGGCAGCCTCTAAAGTTGGAAGCGGCACTAGCTATTTTTGCATTAGAGTCAAGTAGTGCAGTGTATAGAGGTTGCCTCTAAGAGAAGAGATAGGGCTTTGAGGTAGCAATATTCATACACTATGGATTTTTTTTCTCTCAGTATTGAACAATCCATATGTGGCCTTACTAAAAGTTTAAAGTGTGGTACTATTTACAATACAAATAAAAGAGGCAATTCCGGAAACAGATAAAAAAATGCATATAATTATGTAATTGTGACCCATCGTTTTCCCAATGAACCGACTTGGATAGTAAAATTTCCTAATCGATTGAGAACCCAACTTAGATAAAATAAATATAATTGATCTCCCTTTTCATACAGATGTATCAAGTAACCACCTCTGCAAAGCATTTTAAACTGGTTTGTAATATGTTCTTATGTAGTAAGAGATTGACCATTCTAACTTGAACTCCAATCTTCATTTCCTTGTAAATACTTAATTTGTAGTTGCAATCACATGTAGCCTACGAATATACATTTGGATACACAACTTGAAACATATCAAATTTGTATCACATAATCCACATATTTATCTAAATACTAGTTAGTGAAAATGATTTAATTTGAACAGTGAGATGGTTATAGACCTAGGTATTGTTTGGCTGAGCTTTTAAAAGGCCGATCCTAACAACCCAAGCCTGGCCTAGCCTGGCCTTAAAATACATTATTCCATATTTAAGAAGTGCTATTTAAATGCATTATTTTAATTATTTTTTGGGTCTATAAGTACATTATTGCAGCTATATTTCTATTAAAACCATATATTGGAACTATTCGGGCTTCCAGGCATCAAAATTATCATCATTAGATTTCTCATGATCTTCTTTTTTACTACAGTTAATAAATAAATATGTCAAAGTTGTATCACAAATATTTGTATCAGTATCTTAAACCATGTATTTTGATATTGAAGGAATGTGCTTTTAATAGTTTGTTATTCGAGGGGCATTATACCATTGTTATTTATTTTGGGCATGTCGACTAATTGCACAAAGGTGGTACATCTCAGCTATTTCCAACTGGATTTAGTTAAGTATGTGTGGAGTTAGTTATCATTTTTCAATCATAATTACAATTATTTGGATGTGTGGGTCCCAACAGAAATAAATGTAAACCCTACTTGCGGAGGATTGTTGGGTATATCTTTCATTATGTTGTCTTCAAATATTAAGTTATACAGTCGTATTATAGGTACTAGACTGTATTCATGTTAGGATTTACCACTCATCGTCATAAATTTGCATGTTCATACACATCTCTAGATGTGCTCTAATTATTGCACATCTAAGTGAGTGAATCAAGTATAAAGAGGAAAAGAAAAAAGAAAAGAAAATATCCACACGAATCTCAACATAAGATCAATGACATAGGACTTAGATATGCAATACTTATTGCACATCTAGATGTGCTTTAGCAAAACTGTTTTAGTAATTCTTTGTAAAACGTAAAACTACAAAGTTAATTCTTTGTAAAACGTAAAACTACAAAGTTCTTTTTGACGGAAATAAAAAACTGTAATGTCTTATACATGTAATCCAGGGTATTACTTTTACCAATTGCTTCGTTCTAGTTCTTATGTCCAATAGAAGATACGGTAGGTAAAACCGCTGCTGGCAGATATGATTGATCAAACAGTCCAAAATGGGTATACCCTATCCGCTACAGTAAGATGTATGTATACGTACTACGTACAGATCAGATGCGGAGCGAAACCACAACAGCGTATGTAAGGCAGAGAGAGGATAGCGATCCGGCAGTCTCTACTGTAGCTACGTCAGAAGACAAGAGCTCAATTATGATCTTCACTGGGTGCAAAAAGAAGTTAAGGAAAAGGTTTAAACCATCGACTGTTTGCTCATGAAGAATGAAAGACGAGATAGCATCAAAAGGAGCATGGGACCTAAAGATTCTTAGACACTCAACTATCGGCTGAGTTTAATTTATGTTCATAGGCATGAAAATATCTTTCAATCCAAAAACTCATACACGTTTAGGTAAAACAGAAAACCAAAAAAATCTGAAAAATCCCAAATTATTACATAGTCAAAATATTCAAAAAAATGTACTTTTAAAACTCGGAAAGTGAACAATTTCTACAGGAATAATGATATATTCGTACTAGCTAGCTAGTGTTAATTATTGTTCTGGGCTGAACATCAAACAGAAGATGCACGCTTCATGATATATATGCTATAGCTCTAGCCGTTGTCTTGAGAGAAGGATACAAGCCTCATATTCCAAATTACATCTTTAGATCTACATATATAGGTGCTGGCGGCATGGCCTACCATCCCTTTGTCTACAAACTGGCCAGAGAGAGCAATGGCCATGCTTTGCTTGACTTTTCCAAACCACCCTCGGGTCACAAACTTGTTCATGATGCCGGTCCAAAAGATTCTACTTGACGAATGATATAGTTTTCCTCCGAACAATCAATGTACAGGGTCACACAGGCTCTGAACACACATCACATAACAGCTTTGCAATTCCGTAAAAAGATCGGCGACCACTGCGACTGACATGCGGGCCCTGATGCGTAAACGCGCATCACCATCATTATCATCATCGACACCGGGATGACGGGCTCCAAGGAGTTTCGTAGGAATGATCATTTGATTTGCTTGAGAAACATCACAGCGGGAAGGTGCAGATTAATACAGGCGGTGATCATCATGGACATGGCTTAATTCTTCGAGAGTTCAACACGGAGGGCAATGATAGAGGTGGAGGAGTCCCACGGGTCATTATTCCGCTAGCTGCATTTGGTTCTTCCAGGGGACGTCTCTGGCAGCACACTGTGCAACTGCATATGATCCCATGCGGGCACGCATCCAGTAGGGGGGCTACCTGCAAGGAACGTGTCGCCTCGGCCGACGTACGTACAGTACTACCTACGTAGCCAGGATTCCATGAAGCAGGGGCCCCGGCGTGAACATAAGTTAGATCGGTCAAACGTGGGAATGGTTACTACTACTATGTTTGCCGTATATAGACAGTTAATATATGTGTTGTGTGGTGACCTGTGTCTGTATGAAATCCAGAGGTTGTAAGGGCAACTCCAAGGCGGATTATCAAATCGGACACACCAAGCGTCTGCACACACGTCCGTGAACGCTGATATGATAGAAGAGCCGATCATCCAACCCTACGCATCAAATGATTGTCCCTGTGTTTTTTCCTATGTCCGAAGCACTCAAAATAATTATAGAAATAACACAATTCATCCATAACTAGCATGCAAATATTCTCATACAATAATTCAAATATAAATATTACAATCCAAACATGAAGTTCTTAAATACAATAGTTCAGATTTGAATTCAACTTGATACGCCATATGTTCTAGTTGTCCCCTTGAAGCGCCCACAGATGCTCAAATAGATTATTCTAAAGCTGCTGATTAGCTCCACGATGCTGAATATGTTGATGTATTTGGAAGCAATCCTATAACGTAACCACATTTTGTGGTGAAAGTTTGGATAGGATTACCCATGTGCTCAAATTTCAGTCTGTGGCGAACCACGTCACCCTCATCCTTCACAATCATGTTATGCATGATACCATAAGCTGTCATCACTTCCTACAACTTATATGGATCCCAAATTTCTGCAGGTCCTCGCACAAATACAAAGGGGGCCTGGAGCACTCCAAATGCCCTCTCCACATCCTTTGTAGTTCCTTCTTAACTTTGGGCAAAGTGAGATCTTTTCTGACCCGTTAGCTCAGAGCTGGTCTTGACAAAGGTTGCCCACAAAGGATAGCTACCATCAGAAAAAGAGTAGCCATATTATAGTCATGACCATTGATGATATAGTTACACGGAAGAGCTTGCCCCGCAGTCAACCTAACAAACAGTGGAGACCACTAGAGAATGTTGATGTCACTGTGTGGCATGGGCATGCCAAAGAAAGAGTGTCAACCCCGGAGGTCTTGTGATGCAACTAATTCAAGAATGATGGTGGGATCTTACAATGCCCCTGATATTGCCCTTGTTGAGCATATAGGTAGTTTTTCCATTTTCAACGCATGCAATCCAGGGATCCAAGCATACTTGGCCACGCTCTAGCTTCCGATAGTTCTAGGAGCCTTTCAGTGTCTGTGGCGGTTGGTTCCCACTAGTACTCCGGTCCAAACACCATGACCACTGCAATAGAAAATCTAAGCATAGCTTTGAGCATGTGCTTTGAGACATCCGGAGGTACCTGTCCCACAAATTTATGACCATGTCACAGGCAAGAATACTCAAGGCAACCATTACCTTCAAGTAACTAGAGAAACCAATGGTTCTAATGGCATCCTTCTTCAAGATGAACTAGTCGTCATACGCCCGGACACCATTGCAAAGGCGATCGAACACACTTTGCCAAACCTGAATGAGATGGCGGAAAAAGAACTCGTATAGCACATATTCGTTGAAGTAGTCATCCATGAGCACCAAATGCCCCTGTGCCCGATTCGGTTCAATACTTGATGTCCCTTGATTGATCCCTTGTAATTTAGAACATGCTCCTCTATAAGTTGCGCTTCTACAAAAGAACCGCGTTCATCATCGCCATTTCATCCTCATATTCGTCATCATCTGACGTGGACGAATCCATGAAGTTCTCATAGAGGTACTTTTTGTTTGAATCCATCGTGTTTGCTTCAAAGTAAGGACAAAAAACATCAAAAAATCAGCCATGGCATTTGGCAGAACACTTGCCGAGCATGGTGTTCGCCATGGACAACATCTGCAGGCGCGAGGGGTACCTGGATGGTGGCCGGATCAGAGGCGTTAGCAGAGTGTGCCTAATGCCCTGGTGTAGCGTTGGGGGTCCGACAAGGCCTGGGCTGGCAGCCAGGGTGGCACAACAGTGGCGGTGGATTGGGATGGACCGGATGTAGAGAAGGGTCAAAAGACGGAATGAGAAAATAGGGTGTCTGTGTGAGGTTTTGGGGTGGGCCGTGGGCCGTGGGTGTCGAAGGCCTAGTGGCGGAGTTCCGGATGCCCGCAAACTTCTCCCAGCTTTGTAACTAGTTTGTGGGATTTTAGACACCCGGACGTGTCTGTGGAAATTTGAGGTGTGGCGTTGGATGGAAAAAAACCTCCGGACACTGTAGTCCAGACGTTTAGGGGAGGTTTGAGATATGCATTTGAGTTCCTCATATGAGAACCTTTCATATAGAAGATCTTTATCGGATTGATTGAGTACTCCTTCTCTTTTACTATATCTGTCCACGACTCGCTATGAGCACAGATCAATTAAGGAAAAAATAAGTCTAAAAAAATTAATACATGATAATATTCAAATAACTATCGGTGTACTAGAATAGGGGTACCCTAGTATCCCGAACTTGTGCACGGGCAGTCGCAGCATCCCGCGGCAAGGCTTGCCGAGTGACCGCCAAGATCCTCCGTGGTTCCTTTGGAGCCATTCAAGAACAAAGTACTCAAACCAAGGCTCCGGCAAGAGGAGCTGGCCGGGAAGGAAACAAAACCCCGGCAAGAGGAGCTTGCCGGGAAGGCCACTCAAGGCATTTCAAGGAACTTGCCGCGGCGCACCACGCGTTCCGGCAAGGCCCGGTGAGCGACAAGCTCCCGAACACGACAAGACGACGACCGCGGCAAGGAGCTTGCCGCGGGAAACCCCCACTTCGTGCCCGCGCTCCAGCACACCCGCCAACGTGTCGCTCTAGGACCCTCCCAAGCACACGTGGCAGGAGGCCGTGCAGCTAGGGGTGCGCGGTGGCAAGCAGGCGCTGACAAGATAACCATCGTGGCAAACGGTGGCGTCCCTAGCGGTCCCTTTCGGTACTGTTTAGGCGACACAGACGGGCAATTAATGCCCTTGTCCCCTGCCACCAGGGTTAGGTATGATACACTGTAGCAGGTAGTTGTGCCTACCACAGCACCTTTCCATTTTTGCCCTTTGCCTCCGTTGCCACCTGTCGGTAACCCCTTGAGCATATAAAAGGAGGCCCGTGTGCAACGTAGGGGGGGGGTTAGCCAGTTCGAACACTCACGCTCGGTCTTGCTAGCCGCTGGTGTGTACTGTAGCACTCCGCGCTCCCGAGCTAGAAATCGATACCAAACCACAAAGCAGGAGTAGGTTTTTACGCATCCGTGCGGCCCGAACCTGGGTAAATTGCTCGCGTGCCTCGCCTCGATCTGCTCTTTGCACGACCTCCGCCCCCGCCGAACCAAAAGGGACCCGGCCCGCCGGTCCCATAGGTGCCCGTGGATCAGCACCCCGGCATCTTTGGCGCGCCAGGTAGGGGGCGTCGAAGTTGTGTGAACCAGATCCGGCGTTCTCGCGAGCTAGATCTTCATCATCTTCATCAACATGCCGCCGAAGAAGAAAGTTTCGGAGGCAGCTGCTCCGTCCGCGCCGAGCCAGCCACCGCCGGAGCAAACGGTTGGTGGGGCAGGCACCGGCGGGAGGACACGCGTCGACGAGGGAACTCACGGTGCTGCCAGGTCCCAGGACAAGGCTGCGCTGCCCATCGGCGGCGTAGCCGGCTCCCACAATGACCGGGCACACTCCAAGACCTCGGCGTCCGTACACGCACCGCGCCCATCTCAGGAGGCACGGGACCGACAGCGTCATGGTACTCACGGTACCATGCGTTTGCTGGACCAAGATCGAGCTGGCGGATCTCGGAGTGCTCAAGACCAGCATGCATGCCAGCATGCTGGCATGAGCGAGGCACGGTCGCCTGGACGAGATACTGCTCCTTCTAACATAGTTAGAAGTCCGAGCATATCCCGCTCCTCGTCCGTAACGCCAGCAACTGGACAGAGCAAGAAGAGGAAGTTGATTTCTGGTGACTATTTGCCGGCAGAGCTCCCCGAAGCCACCGCCAAGAAGGTCCCAAAGATCAACGCCAAGAGCGCTGAGGAGCAATCTGCTCCGGCAAGCCCCAGGGTTTGTTCCGTTGAAGCAGAAGCTCCTGACAAGTTTTGCTCCGGCAAGCTTGCCGGGGAACGTCAAGCTCCGGCAGAGCCACAGGTTCTTGCCGTAGAAGCGGATGTTCCCGCAGGAACAGATTTGCCTTGCGCTGAGGAGCAGTCCGCTCCGGCAAACCCCAGGGTTTGTTCCGTTGAAGCAGAAGCTCCCGACAAGTTTTGCTCCGGCAAGCTTGCCGGGGAACGTCAAGCTCCGGCAGAGCCGCAGATTCTCGCCGTAGAAGCAGATGTTCCCGCAGCAGCAGACCCCATGCATAAGTAAAGCTCATGTGCTCCGCACATTTTGTCGGTTTTATGCTTTCTATTTTTTGGCATATATGATCTGACACTTTGTCCAGCACCTACTCCACGGTAAGCACTAACGAGCCGTAAAGCTCCATATCTGTATTGCCTCTCCTTCCTTTTCAAAAGAAGATTCCCCTCGCCCACAAGTTTGCCGGGGGGGAGAGGAGAGGAGAAGATGATGGTATGGACCAGGCGTCGTTCAAGAGAGTTTCGCCTTGCCGAGGAGCAAACGACAGAAAAGCTAAGTTGCCAAAGTTTGAGCAATCAAATTTTTTAAATTTTAAGTTATCTCCCTTGAACGACCACCCTTTGTATGGAAAACCTGTGCGCGGAGGAACCAAATCGTAGCTAGTCGCGCCCTTACTTTGTTTTGAGTCCGCTCAACAACTTAAGTGAGCTGCTAGCGCCCTTACTTTGTTTCGAGTCCGCTCAACAAATTAAGTGAGCTGCTAGTGCCCTTACTTTGTTTCGAGTCCGCTCAACAACTTAAGTGAGCTGCTAGCGCCCTTACTTTGTTTCGAGTCCGCTCAACAAATTAAGTGAGCTGCTAGCGCCCTTACTTTGTTTCGAGTCCGCTCGACAACTTAAGTGAGCTGCAACTAGCCGCGACAAGGTTTCTTGCCGGTAGCGGCACCGCCAGCAGGCTGCTGACGTTCCGCACTCAGCGCTCGCGGCTCAGGTGCCTGCACCGGCAAGTTCCCTAAAAGCGTAGGGCAAAAACATACAAAGGAAGGAATCAAGTAAAGGGAGTAACGTTGCAATCATTGCCCACAATCAAGTTACATTACAAAGATAGCTTGTCACAGCTCTAACAGATTGTTTTCATGACATGATGGGCAGCGACAAGAAAAGAAGAAATGAGCGGCCTAATCTACGCGATCGCCTTCGACCCGCTTGATCCCGCTCACCTTGTCCACAATGGGTGCGACAAGGGCCTTGAGCTCCTCCAGATCAGCTTCTGGCGGCAAGGACCTGAGGATGTTGGTGAGGCGGAGGCCCGGATTGCGGAAGGCCACCTTCATCAACACTTTCTCGAGGGCTCCTGTGCAGATCTCGCGCGACTCGTCAGCTAGTTGCTTGGGGATCCTCTCTCGGAGTCGCTGAAGGGCCGTCGCCACGCCCTTGAAGAATAGGACGAGCTTGGCGCTGGGCTGGAGGTTGTCGTCGGCGGAATACCCGAGATCCTCCATCCCCAGTTGCGCCAGCTCCTTGTCGATGTCCGTGGCGGCATTCACAAGGCTCTCCGTCCAGTGCGTCACGGTCTCCCTGAAGGCGTTCTGGGCGGTGGCAGCGCTCTCCAGCAGCGCCTTGTCGGCCTTGATTTCCTCCTTCAAGGCCGCCTCCTGCTTCTTGGTGCTGTCCAGAGTCTTGGTCAAAGTGGTTAGCTTCAACTCAAGGTCCACGTTGGAGACCTTGGCGGCGCTGAGCTCCTTGCCCTTCTCGGAGAGATCGGCCTCCAGCCGCGCCACCTTCGTCTTCAACTCCTCCTTGGCGGTCTCGGCGGCGGCGGCAGCGTCCTCCGCTTGCTTGAGGGCTCCGCCAAGCTTCTCCTCGCGCGAGGCAAGCTCCTCCTCATGGGCGTCGAGATTGACCTTCCGCTGCGCCAGCTCGCCCTCCTCCGCGGCTAGCTTCACAGCGGCAAGTCGCTGGCGCTCTTGGGCTTCGGCCTTCTCGAGGAGAAAGGCCTTCTACGCTTCAACGAGCCGCTCACGCTCCTCCGCCAGGGATAGGAGGGCTTCCCGGTGGAAACCCCCGAGCTCTTCCGCGCGCTTTTCAATGTCTGCCCCCGCCTTCGCGACAAGTGCCTCGGAGGACTCCAGCTTGGCCTGTCGCACGCGGTAGAGCGACATCAACCTCCGCAGTAGCCGCTCTTCTTCGGGCTCGTTGCTGCTGCTGCTTGGCGCGTCGACCAACGTCAACCCCGCGGAGGCAAGCACTTCTCCGTCAAAGATCTCCCCCTCGACCGGCGCTCTGGAGCTTGATGCCCAGGGAAGATTGATGAAGACATCGTCGCCGGCCTTCAGGTAGACGCCTGGCTGGGGCTCTCCGGAGCCTGGCGCTGCGGCAGCGGCGGACGGATCGGCGGTCGGTGTAGCGCCTGGCGCTCCTGCGGCCTCAGGGCCGTCAGTGCGATCGCCGGACCCCTCGCCAGTTGCCGCGGCGTCTGCCTTGGCGGCCTCTACGCCGGCGGTGTCGCCACCACCGGTTGCCTCGTCAGCGGCGACCTCGGTTTCCATCTGCTCCGCAGCGGGTGGATCTGACGACCGGAAAAGGGGGGAAGAGTCAAGCAAAATCCAGCAAAAACTCAAGAAGATCAAGAAAAGAAGGATCCAAGAGAAGTTTTGAAGCAAGGGGAGTACCTGCACCAGGCTCTGCGGTCGTGGTCTCCGTTGTCGGGGGGCCGCTGGCGCTGTCCCTCGCCGGAGAACCCTCCCTTGCCGGAGACTTCTCCCTCACCGGGAAGCCTTCCCTTGCCGGAGAATTCTCCCTTGTCGGGGGATTCTCCCTTGGCTCCTGGTGGGGCTGCTCGGCTCCTACACAAGTCAACAAGCAGATATCAGCAAAGACAAGTACCCATGCACGCCTCGCCGCGGAAAATAATTCCCACACTTACGCTGGGGGCTGCCATGGAGGAAAGTTGCCGGCTCCGGCAAGGTTGTCTTGGGCGCGCCACCTGTTGTCGCAGTGGGCTCGTCCTCGATGTTGATCACCGGGGCCTTAGCTCTCTTTGCCGCTCTCTGGGCCAGAGTCCTAAAGAGGAACAGATTCAGGGAAAAGCAAGTGAGAAGCAAGACCAATAGCAAGATTTGAAGAATTATAAGTACGACAAGAGAAGCTTACTCTTCTTCCTCTTCGTCGTCTGAGCTGAACGCGGAGAAGTCGAAGTCCGGCGCGCGCCCGGCGTGAGGAGGTGGAGGGGTAACTTCCCTTGGCCGCTTGGCAGGAGCGGTGGTGGTAGGCTGAGACGACCCCGCTCCGTCTGTCGGCGCGGCGTGAGTAGCGGCAGGGACTGAAGCGGTGGCCCGGCTAGACTCCGCTCTAGTTGCCGTCGCGGCATGAGGCGCTCCCGCGGCAACGGTGCTTGCCGCGGTAGAGCGTGTCACGCGGCGCGGCGACTGTTGACCCGCTTGCCGCTCCACCACGTCACAGGCCTTGCGGAGACGCCTTCTTGGCGGGGATGGAGGCCCTGCTTGCGGCGAGCTTCCTGAAGACGAGGAGGAAGAAGAGTTGATTTCCAACGAGCCGCCCGTGTCCCTGGCGGGCTCGCTCGGCTCGGCGTCACGCCCGACAAGCTCCTTCTTGCCGGCGGCTTCCCCTCGCTCGGCACGGCTTGCCGCTTCCGCTGCATCAGCCTCCTCCACAGTAAAACCGAACTCGCCCGCGGCTGCGGCTGCCACTGCCTCCTCCATCTGGTGGCGATGAGCGCCAACTCCGCATCCGTGGTGTCGCGGGTGAGGCAGTCCTTCTCGTCGGGACAGACTGGCATTTCCACCAAGTCGTCGAAGAACTGCTACACGACCTCGTCGGCAGGTTCCTGCCAAGTTGGCACAATTCCATGCGAGTCACACACCGGCATCATTGCACGGATGCGATCAAGTGAGGAATTGTTGCACAACGGCACAACGCCCCCCAGCAACCTGAACACCTCGGGATGTTGGGGGTCATATTTGAACAACTCCTGCAGCATTGCGTTGAGCTCCAGGACTGTGAAGTTATAGTTGAGGCCCGGCCGCAGCCTCATAATGTCTGCCGCGTTCTTGAACTCCCAAGTGGGCCTCCCCCGTTCCTGCAGGGGGGCGATGCGGCGGCGAAGGAAGTCTGCGCCAACAGCGCCAACAGTAAGCCCGGCAAGCCTGAGGCGCAGGATCCTGGTGACGGCAATTCTCAGCCTGTCGTCTTCCGGGGCCATGTCGCTCCAATCGCTGCCGCGTGCTACTGGGGTTTTGCGCCGGGTGGTGAATGGCTGCGGATCCTCTTCGTCAATCCAGCACCAATCCGCTCTCCACTCCTCCCACTTGCGGCGGAACTCTCCCTCCAGATAGGTCTCCTTCTTGCCGGCCCTTGAGATCCAGGCAATCCCGCCGGATAGAGGCTCTCCTCTCTCTACTCGGGGTATGAAGAAGTGGCGGAAGAGGGCTACGTTGGGAAGGACTCCAACAAAGTTTTCGCAGAGGTGTGCGAAAACTGCCATGGTCAGGACGGCATTGGGGGTGAAGTCAAGGAGATGGAATCCGTACGTATTCATGATGTCGCAGAAGAAATCTGAGAAGGGCGGACAGAGCCCGCAGTAGAAGAACAGAGCAAAAAAGGGGTATCCGTTCGGAGCCTTCTTCCAAGCAATGGCGGGGAGTACCTTTGTGCGCGGATGCGCGCGCGTCTCCGCCGACCAGAACAGATAGTAGTTCTCCCTCAGCTCCTTCGTGCCAAGCTTGGGGGGGGAAACTGCCCGCTCCTTCCGCAGCGCCGCGAGCCGCTGCGCCTCGGTCGACTTCACGGCCTTCCCCTTGTCGGCTTTCGGAGCCATGGCGGAAGCAGTGGAGGAGGCCGACGGCGTTGTGATGCTGGCGGCAATGGGGGGTGGGGCGCTGCTCTCTCTCTCTGCTCTGGGAAGGCGAGGGAGCGGCGGAGGTTTCTGAGATTGGGAACGGCAACGGGCGAGTGGGCCAACTGCCCCTGTTTCCCCTGCTTATAAAGGGGGAGGGGGCGGACGTTCCGCATTTCCAAATAAAATAACCACCCACGATCTCGCCCACGATGCCGCGTTCAACGCGTGGCGTTCGGGGAGGGCGCGGTGGATACGGAGTAAGATACGGCGTAACCTAGGCCGCGTGTGCCCGTGCCCTGTTTTGGGCCTGGCCCAACAGCGCTCGGCACCGTGTATAGCCCAGGCCCGGGGGCTCCTGTCGGTGTACTAGAGTAGGGGTACCCTAGTATCCCGAACTTGTGCACGGGCAGTCGCAGCATCCCGCGGCAAGGCTTGCCGAGTGACCGCCAAGATCCTCCGTGGTTCCTTTGGAGCCATTCAAGAACAAAGTACTCAAACCAAGGCCCCGGCAAGAGGAGCTGGCCGGGAAGGAAACAAAACCCCGGCAAGAGGAGCTTGCCGGGAAGGCCACTCAAGGCATTTCAAGGAACTTGCCGCGGCGCACCACGCGTTCCGGCAAGGCCCGGTGAGCGACAAGCTCCCGAACACGACAAGACGACGACCGCGGCAAGGAGCTTGCCGCGGGAAACCCCCACTTCGTGCCCGCGCTCCAGCACACCCGCCAACGTGTCGCTCTAGGACCCTCCCAAGCACACGTGGCAGGAGGCCGTGCAGCTAGGGGTGTGCGGTGGCAAGCAGGCGCTGACAAGATAACCATCGTGGCAAACGGTGGCGTCCCTAGCGGTCCCTTTCGGTACTGTTTAGGCGACACAGACGGGCAATTAATGCCCTTGTCCCCTGCCACCAGGGTTAGGTATGATACACTGTAGCAGGTAGTTGTGCCTACCACAGCACCTTTCCATTTTTGCCCTTTACCTCCGTTGCCACCTGTCGGTAACCCCTTGAGCATATAAAAGGAGGCCCGTGTGCAACATAGGGGGGGGGGGGGGTTAGCCAGTTCGAACACTCACGCTCGGTCTTGCTAGCCGCTGGTGCGTACTGTAGCACTCCGCGCTCCCGAGATAGAAATTGATACCAAACCACAAAGCAGGAGTAGGGTTTTACGCATCTGTGCGACCCGAACCTGGGTAAATCGCTCGCGTGCCTCGCCTCGATCTGCTCTTTGCACGACCTCCGCCCTGAAGGAAATATGCCCTAGAGGCAATAATAAAGTTATTATTTATTTCCTTATAATCATGATAAATGTTTATTATTCATGCTAGAATTGTATTAACCGGAAACATAATACATGTGTGAATACATAGACAAACAAAGTGCCACTAGTATGCCTCTACTTGACTAGCTCGTTAATCAAAGATGGTTATGTTTCCTAACCATGAACAATGAGTTGTTATTTGATTAACGAGGTCACATCATTAGTTGAATGATCTGATTGACATGACCCATTCCATTAGCTTAGCACCCGATCGTTTAGTATGTTGCTATTGCTTTCTTCATGACTTATACATGTTCCTATGACTATGAGATTATGCAACTCCCGTTTACCGGAGGAACACTTTGGGTGCTACCAAACGTCACAACGTAACTGGGTGATTATAAAGGAGCATTACAGGTGTCTCCAAAGGTAGATGTTGGGTTGGCGTATTTCGAGATTAGGATTTGTCACTCCGATTGTCGGAGAGGTATCTCTGGGCCGTCTCGGTAATACACATCACATAAGCCTTGCAAGCATTACAACTAATATGTTAGTTGTGAGATGATGTATTACGGAACGAGTAAAGAGACTTGCCGGAAACGAGATTGAACTAGGTATTGGATACCGACGATCGAATCTCGGGCAAGTAACATACCGATGACAAAGGGAACAACGTATGTTGTTATGCGGTCTGACCGATAAAGATCTTTGTAGAATATGTAGGAGCCAATATGGGCATCCAGGTCCCGCTATTGGTTATTGACCGGAGATGTGTCTCGGTCATGTCTACATTGTTCTCGAACCCGTAGGGTCCGCACGCTTAAGGTTACGATGACAGTTATATTATGAGTTTATGCATTTTGATGTACCGAAGGTTGTTCGGAGTCCCGGATGTGATCATGGACATGACGAGGAGTCTCGAAATGGTCGAGACGTAAAGATTGATATATTGGAAGCCTATGTTTGGATATCGGATGTGTTCCGGGTGAAATCGGGATTTTACCGGAATACCAGGAGGGTTACCGGAACCCCCCGGGAGCTATATGGGCCATAGTGGGCCTTGGTGGAAAAGAGAAGAGGCTGCCCTAGATGGGCTGTGCGCCTCCCCCTTCCCCTAGTCCTATTAGGACTGGGAGAGGTGGCCGGCCCCCTCCTCCTCTTTTCCCCCTCCGCGAATCCTGTTCCGACTAGGATAGGGGGGGGGGGAATCCTACTCCTAGAGGGAGTAGGACCCTCCTGCGCCTCCCTCCTTGGCCGGCCAGCCTCCCCCCCCTCTACTCCTTTATACACGGAGGCAGGGGACACCTCTAGACACACAAGTTGATCCACGTGATCTATTCCTTAGCCGTGTGCGGTGCCCCCTGCCACCATATACCTCGATAATACTGTAGCGGAGTTTAGGCGAAGCCCTGCTGCTGTAGTACATCAAGATCGTCACCACGCCGTCGTGCTGACGGAACTCTTCCCTGACACTTTGCTGGATCGGAGTCCGGGGATCGTCATCGAGCTGAACGTGTGCTCGAACTCGGAGGTGCCGTAGTTTCGGTGCTTGATCGGTTGGATCGTGAAGACGTACGACTACTTCCTCTACGTCGTGTCATCGCTTCCGCAGTCGGTCTGCGTTGGGTACGTAGACAACACTCTCCCCCTCGTTGCTATGCATCACATGATCTTGCGTGTGCGTAGGAAAATTTTTGAAATTACTACGAAACCCAACAGCGGTATCAGAGCCTAGGTTATTGATGTTGATGCTATATGCACGAGTAGAACACAAGTGAGTTGTGGACGATACAAGTCATACTACCTACCAGCATGTCATACTTTGGTTCGGCGGTATTGTTGGACGAGACGACCCGGACCAACCTTACGCGTACGCTTACGCGAGACCGGTTCCCTCGACGTGCTTTGCACATAGATGGCTTGCGGGCGACTGTCTCTCCAACTTTAGTTGAACCGAGTGTGGCTACGCCCGGTCCTTGCGAAGGTTAAAACGGAGTCTATTTGACAAACTATCATTGTGGTTTTGATGCGTAGGTGAGATTGGTTCTTACTTAAGCCCGTAGCAGCCACGTAAAACATGCAACAACAAAGTAGAGGACGTCTAACTTGTTTTTGCAGGGCATGTTGTGATGTGATATGGTCAAGGCATGATGCTGAATTTTATTGTATGAGATGATCATGTTTTGTAACCGAGTTATCGGCAACTGGCAGGATCCATATGGTTGTCGCTTTATTTTATGCAATGCAATCGCGATGTAATGCTTTACTTTATTACTAAACGGTAGTGATAGTCGTGGAAGCATAAGATTGGCGAGACGACAACGATGCTACGATGGAGATCAAGGTGTCGCGCCAGTGACGATGGTGATCATGACGGTGCTTCGGAGATGGAGATCACAGGCACAAGATGATGATGGCCATATCATATCACTTATATTGATTGCATGTGATGTTTATCTTTTATGCATCTTATCTTGCTTTGATTGACGGTAGCATTATAAGATGATCTCTCACTAAATTATCAAGAAGTGTTCTCCCTGAGTATGCACCGTTGCGAAAGTTCTTCGTGCTGAGACACCACGTGATGATCGGGTGTGATAGGCTCTACGTTCAAATACAACGGGTGCAAAACAGTTGTGCAGGCAGAATACTCAGGTTATACTTGACGAGCCAAGCATATACAGATATGGCCTCGGAACACGGAGACCGAAAGGTCGAGCGTGAATCATATAGTAGATATGATCAACATAATGATGTTCACCGATGAAACTACTCCATCTCACGTGATGATCGGACATGGTTTAGTTGATTTGGATCACGTGATCACTTAGAGGATTGGAGGGATGTCTATCTAAGTGGGAGTTCTTAAGTAATATGATTAATTGAACTTAAATTTATCATGAACTTAGTACCTGATAGTATCTTGCTTGTTTATGTTGATTGTAGATAGATGGCTCGTGCTGTTGTTCCATTGAATTTTAATGCGTTCCTTGAGAAAGCAAAGTTGAAAGATGATGGTAGCAATTACACGGACTGGGTCCGTAACTTGAGGATTATCCTCATTGCTGCACAGAAGAATTACGTCCTGGAAGCACCGCTGGGTGCCAGGCCTGCTGCTGGAGCAACACCAGATGTTATGAACGTCTGGCAGAGAAAAGCTGATGACTACTTGATAGTTCAGTGTGCCATGCTTTACGGCTTAGAATCGGGACTTCAACGACGTTTTGAACGTCATGGAGCATATGAGATGTTCCAGGAGTTGAAGTTGATATTTCAAGCAAATGCCCGGATTGAGAGATATGAAGTCTCCAATAAGTTCTATAGCTGCAAGATGGAGGAGAACAGTTCTGTCAGTGAGCATATACTCAAAATGTCTGGGTGTAATAATCACTTGATTCAATTGGGAGTTAATCTTCCAGATGATTGCGTCATTGACAGAATTCTCCAATCACTGCCACCAAGCTACAAGAGCTTCGTGATGAACTATAATATGCAAGGGATGAACAAGACTATTCCCGAGCTCTTCGCGATGCTGAAATCTGCGGAGGTAGAAATCAAGAAAGAGCATCAAGTGTTGATGGTCAACAAGACCACTAGTTTCAAGAAAAAGGGCAAAGGAAAGAAGAAGGGGAACTTCAAGAAGAACAGCAAGCCAGTTGCTGCTCAAGAGAAGAAACCCAAGTCTGGACCTAAGCCTGAAACTGAGTGCTTCTACTGCAAGCAGACTGGTCACTGGAAGCGGAACTGCCCGAGGTATTTGGCGGATAAGAAGGATGGCAAAGTGAACAGAGGTATATGTGATATACATGTTATTGATGTGTACCTTACTAATGCTCGCAGTAGCACCTGGGTATTTGATACTGGTTCTGTTGCTAATATTTGCAACTCCAAACAGGGGCTACGGATTAAGCGAAGATTGACTAAGGACGAGGTGACGATGCGCGTGGGAAACGGTTCCAAAGTCGATGTGATCGCGGTCGGCACGCTACCTCTACATCTACCTTCGAGATTAATATTAGACCTAAATAATTGTTATTTGGTGCCAGCATTGAGCATGAACATTATATCTGGATCTTGTTTAATGCGAGACGGTTATTCATTTAAATCAGAGAATAATGGTTGTTCTATTTATATGAGTAATATCTTTTATGGTCATGCACCCTTGAAGAGTGGTCTATTCTTATTGAATCTCGATAGTAGTAATACACATATTCATAATGTTGAAGCCAAAAGATGCAGAGTTGATAATGAAAGTGCAACTTATTTGTGGCACTATCGTTTAGGTCATATCGGTATAAAGCGCATGAAGAAACTCCATACTGATGGACTTTTGGAACCACTTGATTATGAATCACTTGGTACTTGCGAACTGTGCCTCATGGGCAAGATGACTAAAACACCGTTCTCCGGTACTATGGAGAGAGCAACAGATTTGTTGGAAATCATACATACCGATGTATGTGGTCCGATGAATATTGAGGCTCGTGGCGGATATCGTTATTTTCTCACCTTCACAGATGATTTAAGCAGATATGGGTATATCTACTTAATGAAACATAAGTCTGAAACATTTGAAAAGTTCAAAGAATTTCAGAGTGAAGTTGAAAATCATCGTAACAAGAAAATAAAGTTTCTACAATCTGATCGTGGAGGAGAATATTTGAGTTACGAGTTTGGTGTACATTTGAAAAACTGTGGAATAGTTTCGCAACTCATGCCACCCGGAACACCACAACGTAATGGTGTGTCCGAACGTCGTAATCGTACTTTACTAGATATGGTGCGATCTATGATGTCTCTTACTGATTTACCGCTATCATTTTGGGGTTATGCTCTAGAGACGGCCGCATTCACGTTAAATAGGGCACCATCAAAATCCGTTGAGACGACGCCTTATGAACTGTGGTTTGGCAAGAAACCAAAGTTGTCATTTCTTAAAGTTTGGGGCTGCGATGCTTATGTGAAAAAACTTCAACCTGATAAGCTCGAACCCAAATTGGAGAAATGTGTCTTCATAGGATATCCAAAGGAAACTATTGGATACACCTTCTATCACAGATCCGAAGGCAAGACTTTTGTTGCTAAATTCGGAAACTTTCTTGAGAAGGAGTTTCTCTCGAAAGAAGTGAGTGGGAGGAAAGTAGAACTTGACGAGGTAACTGTACCTGCTCCCTTGTTGGAAAGTAGTACATCACAGAAAATTGTTTCTGCGACACCTACACCAATAAGTGAGGAAGTTAATGATAATGATCATGAAACTTCAGAACAAGATACTACTGAACCTCGTAGATCAACCAGAGTAAGATCCGCACCAGAGTGGTACGGTAATCCAGTTCTGGAAGTCATGCTACTAGATCATGATGAACCTACGAACTATGAAGAAGCGATGGTGAGCCCAGATTCCGCAAAGTGGCTTGAAGCCATGAAATCTGAGATGGGATCCATGTATGAGAACAAAGTATGGACTTTGGTTGACTTGCCCGATGATCGGCAAGCAATTGAGAATAAATGGATCTTCAAGAAGAAGACTGACGCTGATGGTAATGTTACTGTCTACAAAGCTTGACTTGTCGCGAAAGGTTTTCGACAAGTTCAAGGGATTGACTATGATGAGACCTTCTCACCCGTAGCGATGCTTAAGTCCGTCCGAATCATGTTAGCGATTGCCGCATTTTATGATTATGAAATTTGGCAGATGGATGTCAAAACTGCATTCCTGAATGGATTTCTGGAAGAAGAGATGTATATGATGCAACCGGAAGGTTTTGTCGATCCAAAGGGAGCTAACAAAGTGTGCAAGCTCCAGCGATCCATTTATGGACTGGTGCAAGCCTCTCGGAGTTGGAATAAACGTTTTGATAGTGTGATCAAAGCATTTGGTTTTATACAGACTTTCGGAGAAGCCTGTATTTACAAGAAAGTGAGTGGGAGCTCTGTAGCATTTCTGATATTATATGTGGATGACATATTGCTAATTGGAAATGATATAGAATTTCTGGATAGCATAAAGGGATACTTGAATAAAAGTTTTTCAATGAAAGACCTCGGTGAAGCTGCTTACATATTAGGCATTAAGATCTATAGAGATAGATCAAGACGCTTAATTGGACTTTCACAAAGCACATACCTTGACAAAATTTTGAAGAAGTTCAAAATGGATCAAGCAAAGAAAGGGTTCTTGCCTGTGTTACAAGGTGTGAAATTGAGTAAGACTCAATGCCCGACCACTGCAGAAGGTAGAGAGAATATGAAAGATGTTCCCTATGCATCAGCCATAGGATCTATCATGTATGCAATGCTGTGTACCAGACCTGATGTGTGCCTTGCTATAAGTTTAGCAGGGAGGTACCAAAGTAATCCAGGAATGGATCACTAGACAGCGGTCAAGAACATCCTGAAATACCTGAAAAGGACTAAGGATATGTTTCTCGTATATGGAGGTGACAAAGAGCTCACCGTAAAAGGTTACGTTGATGCAAGCTTTGACACTGATCCGGACGATTCTAAATCGCAAACCGGATACGTGTTTACATTAAACGGTGGAGCTGTCAGTTGGTGCAGTTCTAAAGAAAGCGTCGTAGCGGGATCTACATGTGAAGCGGAGTACATAGCTGCTTCGGAAGCAGCGAACGAAGGAGTCTGGATGAAGGAGTTCATATCCGATCTAGGTGTCATACCTAATGCATCGGGTCCAATGAAAATCTTTTGTGACAATACTGGTGCAATTGCCTTGGCAAAGGAATCCAGATTTCACAAAAGGACCAAACACATCAAGAGACGCTTCAACTCCATCCGGGATCTAGTCCAGGTGGGAGACATAGAGATTTGCAAGATACATACGGATCTGAATGTTGCAGACCCGTTGACTAAGCCTCTTCCACGAGCAAAACATGATCAGCACTAAAGCTCCATGGGTGTTAGAATCATTACAGTGTAATCTAGATTATTGACTCTAGTGCAAGTGGGAGACTGAAGGAAATATGCCCTAGAGGCAATAACAAAGTTATTATTTATTTCCTTATAATCATGATAAATGTTTATTATTCATGCTAGAATTGTATTAACCGGAAACATAATACATGTGTGAATACATAGACAAACAAAGTGTCACTAGTATGCCTCTACTTGACTAGCTCGTTAATCAAAGATGGTTATGTTTCCTAACCATGAACAATGAGTTGTTATTTGATTAACAAGGTCACATCATTAGTTGAATGATCTGATTGACATGACCCATTCCATTAGCTTAGCACCCGATCATTTAGTATGTTGCTATTGCTTTCTTCATGACTTATACATGTTCCTATGACTATGAGATTATGCAAGTCCCGTTTACCGGAGGAACACTTTGGGTGCTACCAAACGTCACAACGTAACTGGGTGATTATAAAGGAGCATTACAGGTGTCTCCAAAGGTAGATGTTGGGTTGGCGTATTTCGAGATTAGGATTTGTCACTCCGATTGTCGGAGAGGTATCTCTGGGCCCTCTCGGTAATACACATCACATAAGCCTTGCAAGCATTACAACTAATATGTTAGTTGTGAGATGATGTATTACGGAACGAGTAAAGAGACTTGCCGGAAACGAGATTGAACTAGGTATTGGATACCGACGATCGAATCTCGGGCAAGTAACATACCGATGACAAAGGGAACAACGTATGTTGTTATGCGGTCTGACCGATAAAGATCTTCGTAGAATATGTAGGAGCCAATATGGGCATCCAGGTCCCGCTATTGGTTATTGACCGGAGACGTGTCTCGGTCATGTCTACATTGTTCTCGAACCCGTAGGGTCCGCACGCTTAAGGTTACGATGATAGTTATATTATGAGTTTATGCATTTTGATGTACCGAAGGTTGTTCGGAGTCCCGGATGTGATCATGGACATGACGAGGAGTCTCGAAATGGTCGAGACATAAAGATTGATATATTGGAAGCCTATGTTTGGATATCGGATGTGTTCCGGGTGAAATCGGGATTTTACCAGAATACCGGGAGGGTTACCGGAACCCCCCGGGAGCTATATGGGCCATAGTGGGCCTTGGTGGAAAAGAGAAGAGGCTGCCCTAGATGGGCTGTGCGCCTCCCCCTTCCCCTAGCCCTATTAGGACTAGGAGAGGTGGCCGGCCCCCTCCTCCTCTTTTCCCCCTCCGCGAATCCTATTCCGACTAGGATTGGGGGGGGGGGGAATCCTACTCCTAGAGGGAGTAGGACCCTCCTGCGCCTCCCTCCTTGGCCGGCCAGCCTCCCCCCCTCTACTCCTTTATATACGGAGGCAGGGGACACCTCTAGACACACAAGTTGATCCACGTGATCTATTCCTTAGCCGTGTGCGGTGCCCCCTGCCACCATATACCTCGATAATACTGTAGCGGAGTTTAGGCGAAGCCCTGCTACTGTAGTACATCAAGATCGTCACCACGCCGTCGTGCTGACGGAACTCTTCCCCGACACTTTGCTGGATCGGAGTCCGGGGATCGTCATCGAGCTGAACGTGTGCTCGAACTCGGATGTGCCGTAGTTTCGGTGCTTGATCGGTTGGATCGTGAAGACGTACGACTACTTCCTCTACGTCGTGTCATCGCTTCCGCAGTCGGTCTGCGTTGGGTACGTAGACAACACTCTCCCCCTCGTTGCTATGCATCACATGATCTTGCGTGTGCGTAGGAAATTTTTTGAAATTACTACGAAACCCAACACGCCCCCGCCGAACCGAAAGGGACCCGGCCCGCCGGTCCCATAGGTGCCCGTGGATCAGCACCCCGGCAATAACAATACTCCTCCCGGCCAAACATAGCACACATAAATTGTTCAAAAATCAAACTTTGTAACGTTTGACCAAGTCTATAGAGAAGAAAAATATCAACACCCATTATACCAAACAAATACAATAGAAAATATATTTCACATTGTATGTAATCATATTTATTTGTTATGTAGATGTTGATATTTTTCTCTTTACAAGCATGGTCAAACTTCACAGAGCTCATTTGAAAACAAATGCACTATATTTTGGAACTAGGTGACCACTACAACCAACCAGAAATTCCAAAGAAATTAAATTGGGGTATAATGTAACTATTTTAATAATTGTACACTTAATTGTCTTAGTAGACAAACATACTAAACGAGTTTCTAAGACAAGGACAAATATACTGAAGCAGATGAAGTAGATTGCTTCGCAATGCTGGCCAATTTGACTTTTAGGATCATAAGATGTATAGATTTTTGTCTTTGGTCTCATTGGAAGTTATTGTATTACATATTTTCTCACTAAGTCCCACATCGTGATGTTGTAATCCCTTTTGAAAAAAAATCTATATATCTGTTTTCTATATCACACAAATGAAGAAAATGTGTGTTTTAGGAATAATTAAATCCTATGATGGGGTCGTACTTAGTCCTATGCGATATGCACTTTGTAAAACATGTAGACCGAACTAAAACATGTAGACCGAACAAAATCAATAGAGGTCCAAACTAATTGCATCGCCAACAAGTAAAAAAGAAGAATAAAAAGATAAAGCTGAAGGAATGACTATATGCATAGAAGCCTAAGTCAAGAGAAGACCCAAAGAGCTAGAAGCCCATCATGATGGAAGGATGGAGGGACTGCTTAGCCATGAACCAAAAATTACCTCCACTGCCCTTCCCACCTACCATCACGAGAGTAACTTTCGTCATTTGTCAAAGAACCCTAGCCTATATGACCCTCCCCCTCATTAGCATGTACTCAATCACTCTCACTTGAGTCAATGCAAGGTAACAACTAGATCTCTAAGATTCATGTAGGGGGCACTAGGGTCAAGTGTGAGGAGCCTTGAACTACTTGGGTCGATGTCGAGGAACAGAAGTTTTGAGAGGGTGCCGAGGATTCTCATATGATTCGAACCTCATACCAAACCTCGATTAATGCCTTTCTAACACATAACTAGGTCTCATTCGATCGAAGGGACTGAACCTATTAAAAACATCCAAGTGTTAATTTTAGGTATGTGATCATCGGTCTAAGGTTGTCATACACCCCCACTAATCATTGTTGCAACCACATTACTAACGACACCCACTAATCTTTTTTATTCTCACAACAACAACAATATGAATACAAAAAAGAGGCAATTTGTATTCATGCCATTTTAAATCATACATAGGTCGAAACCCAATAAATAAGGTATGTGTTTTTTACGTAGAAAAACATTCAAAATTTATGCATGGGTGCATTCCATAGTGGTCACAGATACAAAATATCTCAAGTTGAAAGGTATGTTTTGAGGAATCCTATGATACCGAGGTTACATGTTATCCTTTTATGTCGAGGTTACAGATTCATGCATCAATCAGTTCGATCTCATACTTTCGACCCAAAGGCCTCTATGAGAGCCATTCTAATAGAATGGATTCAACATACTCAGTCCAAAGAGACCCTCAAAGTGAGAACCAAAGCTTACAACTACTTCCAGATGACAACAAATGATGCAAAGGTCGATCTTATAAAGGAAATATTAGACAAAATCTCCTCAAACTTGTGAATTGTTCGTGATGAATAAGCATGGCCAAAAAATTTTATGAGAAGGAGATGTTGTGACAGGAATAACACAACTATGTTTCATTTTATTTTGAGAAACGCCGAGTATAGCGTATACACACTCGCGCATGCAGTAATACAATGCCCATTGTACACTGGATTATAGGAGCATCGAGGTTGACAAACTAGACTATGGGAGCATTGAGGTTGACAAAATCACAATTTATTGTAAGTCCTGCCAAATTGAGGTGTGTTAGCAGCCCAACATCAATCCATAAGTACAACACGCATGAGCCATTGGTCTTCATTGTATCCCATGGGTGTGAGTGCTTCCGAGTGAAGTGAAGGAATAAGAAAACAATAGACACTCTCCACCCTGGTGGTAGCTGTCATTGTGAGAGTGTGAGAGACCACTGAAATAACACAACTCAACATGTGAGAGAGGAAGAAGAAGGAGAGAGGTTTTTACCAGGTTTGCTGCATCTGACTAGATAATGTTTGAGCTGGTGATTGGAGACTCAAATGTGCTTGGATTGACACCAAACTTGGTGAGCTCATTCCTCTTGAAATAGGTTTTTGCCCCGCTTTATAAATAAAGCAATGGTTCATACAACCAGAATCCAAACATCGGACAAGAACGACGATTGGGGCAACAACACAATCACGCCCAAAAAACAAGAAAGTGATAAGGAAAAAAGGCACCTATTGGTAATCGTCAGGTAGGCCTATGATGATGATAAGCGACGTGCAGTATCCAAAAGTGCATCTAGCATGAGGCCAAGGTGATTGTGATCACGCTGCCTAGAGAGCAGGTGCTAGTGCTGCAAAAAAGTAAGGAATTTGAAGGAGTCAAACGCCTGCCGTGGGAAGATCTGCTCAATCACCATTGTATTATGTGTGGTCCATAAGGTCCACGACATCGCCACAAATATAAGACAGAATAGACGTTGATGTCATGTAGGCTGGGTAGCTCTGGCCTAGAGGATCTCCGTGAGGCCCGGGGCCTCCCAGTCAGGCCCTAGAGCTTAATGAAAGAACATCCATAGAACCAGAGCCGTCGTACACGAGAATAGGATGTGACTCCCGGTCTTCGGTACGACACATAAAGGGCACAATCCATCACCCGATCCATGTCACTTAAGCACTTTAGTCCCCTAAGGGATATGATTGCTTAAAAGTTGCCACACAAAAATCTTAATCTTCAGAGACAGAGGGGCCTTCCACAAGTGTGAAGGGCACATAATAGTGAGCGATCGGCATAATGCCTAGTATGCCAAGTTCAAGGTGAACTCGCCCGACGATGAGAGCCGCCATGATACGTTGTCCGTAGAATCTGACAACAACGTTGAAAGGATTGATTGCAATCTAATCCACTCGTCATTCTCCGTGTGCCCAAATGAACGACGAAACCTTATGTACCAGTGTCTAGATCGGTAAGCCGCAGAGGCGAGCATATGCGGGTCCGCGCAGATAGATAATAAGCTGGGAAAGCTCACCCTAAGAGGCTCGGCACCCACCAGCCGAAATTGGGTCGTAGCCACATTACCTATAGAGAAGGAGATTCCTAGATGAATGTCCTCCTTGATCATTTGTATGGATCGCCAAAAGTATGAACCGTCAGTGTGGGAGCATGCCATCAGGGGCTCGCCTCTTAGGTATTTTTCCTGCAGTAGTTGAAGCCACAGTCCACCTTTGCCGCGCATGATCTGCTGGACTCATCGCAGCATGAGTGCAACGTTCATGTGCCAGGAGGCCATAATACCCAAGCCTCCCTGGCCCTTGGGCATGCAGATATTTGCCCACTTGACCATGTGGTACTTCTGGCGGCCGTTGGTAGCCTACCAGAAGAACCTAGCGACCTCCTTACCGAACGCGCTATGGACGCCCTCCGATAGGAAGGTGAGCTCATTCCTTACTATGAGTAGTTCAATCTCATTAGCTAGCTTAAGGAGTAGGTCAGGGGAGCATCTGGTTTGAGAGTGAATTTTTCAATTTTGATTATACAGTTTTAGCGCAGATAGTTTTTAAAGATGATCATACTGGGCACACAAACATTGACCGATTATGCTGAAATTTTGAGTGGGTGTCGGGAACTTGTGTGTTTTCTTGTCTGCCAAATTTTGTGATATTTGGTTCAGTGATTTAAGATCAGTTTGCAAAATGTATAAGAGCACAAAAGTTGTGTTTACTCTACTTTTTTAAAATCTTGTCTCTGATGGTTGTTCTTGTTGTTGTCGGTTGACAAAATGGAGAGTGTGTTCTAAATCTCTACTGGTCCTAGTGTTGGGGAACGCAGTATTTCAAAAAATTTACCTACGATCACGCAAGATATATCTAGGAGATGCTCAGCAACGAGAGGGGGAGAGTGTATCTACGTACTCCCGTAGAGCGAAAGCAGAGGCATTTAGTAACGCGGTTGATGTAGTCGAACGTCTTTGTGATCCAACCAATCCAAGTACCAAACGTACGACACCTCCGCGATTCGCACACGTTTAGCTCGGTGACGTCCCTTGAACTCTTGATCCAGTTGAGGCCGAGGGAGAGTTCCATCAGCATGATGGCGTGGTGATGGTGATGATGAAGTTACCGACGCAGGGCTTCGCCTAAGCACTATGACAATATGACCGAGGTGTAAAACTATGGAGTGGGGCACCGCACACGGCTAAAGATCAACTTGTATGTTATGGGGTGCCCCCTCCCATGTATATAAAGGGGGAGGGAGGAGGAGGCCAGCCA
Source organism: Triticum urartu (assembly GCF_056163025.1). Classification (NCBI taxonomy): domain Eukaryota; kingdom Viridiplantae; phylum Streptophyta; class Magnoliopsida; order Poales; family Poaceae; genus Triticum; species Triticum urartu. The sequence goes on from NC_141877.1 coordinate 365,549,062, forward strand.
AGGATGGCACGCCCAAGGGGGGGGGGAGTCCTACTCCAAGTAGGATCCCCCCGTTTCCTACTTCCATAAGGAGAAGGGGGAAGGAATAGGAGAAGAGAAGGAAAGGGGGCCGACCCCCCTAGCCCTAGTCCAATTCGGTTTGGGCAAGGGGGGCGCGCGCCACTCCTTGGCCTGCCACCTCTCTTCCACCATTAGGCCCATGAGGCCCAATAACTTCCCGGAGGGGGTTCCGGTAACCCCCGGTACTCCGAAACTCATCCGAAACGACCCGAACCATTCTGGTGTCCGAATGTAACCTTCCAATATATGAATATTTATTTCTTGACCATTTAGAGACTCCTCGTCACGTCTGTGATCTCACCCGGGACTCCGAACAACCTTCGGTACATTAAATCACATAACTCATAATATAAATCGTCATCGAACGTTAAGCGTGCGGACCCTACGGGTTCGAGAACTATGTAGACATGACCGAGACACATATCCGGCCAATAACCAATGGCAGAACCTGGATGCTCATATTGGTTCCTACATATTCTACGAAGATCTTTATCGGTCAAACCGCATAACAACATACGTTGTTCCCTTTGTCATCGGTATGTTACTTGCCCGAGATTCGATCGTCGGTATCATCATACCTAGTTCAATCTCGTTACTAGAAAGTCTCTTTACTCGTTCTGTGATGCATCATCCCGCAGCTAACTCATTAGTCACTTTTCTTGCAAGGCTTATAGTGATGAGCATTACCGAGAGGGCCCAGAGATACCTCCCCGAAACACGGAGTGACAAATCCTAATCTCGATCTATGCCAACTCAACAAACACCATCAGATACACCTATAGAGCATCTTTATAATCACCCAGTTACGTTGTGACGTTTGATAGCACACTAAGTGTTCCTCCGGTATCCGGGAGTTGCATAATCTCATAGTCATAGGAACATGTATAAGTCATGAAGAAAGAAATATCAATAAACTAAACGATCATAGTGCTAAGCCAATGGATGGGTCTTGTCCATCACATCATTCTCTAATGATGTGATCCCATTCATCAAATGACAACACATGTCTATGGTCAGGAAACTTAACGATCTTTGATTAATGAGCTAGTCAAGTAGAGGCATACCAGGGACACTCTATTTGTCTATGTATTCACACATGTACTGAGTTTCCGGTTAATACAATTCTAGCATGAATAATAAACATTTATCATGATATAAGGAAATATAAATAACAACTTTATTATTGCCTCTAGGGCATATTTCCTTCAGTCTCCCACTTGCACTAGAGTCAATAATCTAGATTACATAGTAATGATTCTAACACCCATGGAGTCTTGGTGTTGATCATGTTTTGCTCGTGAGAGAGGCTTAGTCAACGGGTCTGCAACATTCAGATCCGTATGTATCTTGCAAATCTCTATGTCTCCCTCCTTGACTTGATCTCGGATGGAATTGAAGCGTCTCTTGATGTGCTTGGTTCTCTTGTGAAATCTAGTTTCCTTGGCCAAGGCAATTGCACCAGTATTGTCACAAAAGATTTTCATTGGACCCGATGCACTAGGTATTACACCTAGATTGGATATGAACTCCTTCATCCAGACTCCTTCATTTGTTGCTTCCGAAGCAGCTATGTAATCCGCTTCACACATAGATCCCGCGATGACCCTCTACTTAGAACTACACCAAGTGACAGCTCCACCATTCAATAAAAATGTGTATCCGGTTTGTGACTTAGAGTCATTCGGATCAGTGTCAAAGCTTGCATCGACGTAACCATTTACGACGAGCTCTTTGTCACCTCCATAAACAAGAAACATATCCTTAGTCCTTTTCAGGTATTTCAGGATGTTCTTGACCGTTGTCCAGTGATCCACTCCTGGATTACTTTGGTACCTCCCTGTTAAACTAATAACAAGGCATACATCAGGTCTGGTACACAGCATTGCATACATGATAGAACCTATGGCTGAGGCATAGGGAATGACTTTCATTTTCTCTCTATCTTCTGGAGTGGTCGAGCATTGAGTCTGATTCAACTTCACACCTTGTAACACAGGCAGGAACCCTTTCTCTGACTGATCCATTTTGAACTTCTTCAAAACATTGTCAAGGTATGTGCTTTGTGAAAGTCCAATTAAGCGTCTTGATCTATCTCTATAGATCTTGATACCCAATATATAAGCAGCTTCACCGAGGTCTTTCACTGAAAAATTCTTATTCAAGTGTGCTTTGATGCTATTCAGAAATTCAGTATCATTTCCGATCAACAATATGTTATCCACATATAATATCAGAAATGTTAAGGAGCTCACACTCACTTTCTTGTAAATACAGGCTTCTCCAAACGTCTGTATAAAACCATATGCTTTGATCACACTATCAGAGCGTATATTCTGACTCCAAGAGGCTTGCACCAGTCCATAAATGGATCACTGGAGCTTGCGCACTTTGTTAGCACCTTTAGGATTGACAAAACCTTTTGGTTGCATCATATACAACTCTTCTTTGAGATATCCATTAAGGAATGCAGTTTTGACAACCATTTGCCAAATTTCATGATCATAAAATGCGGCAATTGCTAACATGATTCGGACAAACTTAAGCATCGCTATGGGTGAGAAGGTCTCATCATAGTCAACTCGTTGAACTTGTCGAACACCTTTCACAACAAGTCGAGCTTTGTAGACAGTAATATTACCGTCAGCGTCAGTCTTCTTCTTAAAGATCAATTTATTCTCTATGGCTTGCCGATCATCGGGCAAGTCAACCACACTCCACACTTTGTTCTCATAGATGGATCCCATCTCAGATTTCATGGCCTCAAGCCATTTCGCGGAATCTGGGCTCATCATCGCTTCCTCATAGTTCGTAGGTTCGTCATGGTCAAGTAACATGACCTCCAGAATAGGATTACCGTACCACTCTGGTGCGGATCTTACTCTGGTTGACCTACGAGGTTCGGTAGTAACTTGATCAGAAGTTTCATGATCAACATCATTAGCTTCGTCACTAATTGGTGTAGGAATCACTGGAACTTATTTCTATGATGAACTACTTTCCAATAAGGGAGAAGGTATAGTTACCTCATCAAGTTCTACTTTCCTCCCACTCACTTCTTTCGAGAGAAACTCCTTCTCTAGAAAGGATCCATTCTTAGCAACGAATATCTTGCCTTTAGATCTGTGATAGAAGGTGTACCCAACAGTCTCCTTTTGGTATCCTATGAAGACACGATTCTCTGATTTGGGTTCGAGCTTATCCCTTGAAGATTTTTCACATAAGCATCACAGCCCCAAACTTTAAGAATCGTGTTGGGGAATGCAGTAATTTCAAAAAAATTCCTACGCACACGCAAGATCCATCTAGGTGATGCATAGCAACGAGAGGGGAGAGTGTTGTCCATGTACCCTCATAGACCATAAGCGGAAGCGTTATGACAACGCGGTTGATGTAGTCGTACGTCTTCACGATCCGACCGATCCTAGCACCGAAGGTATGGCACCTCCGCGATCTGCACATGTTCAGCTCGGTGACGTCCCACAAACTCTAGATCCAGCTGAGGTCGAGGGAGAGTTTCATCAGCACGATGGCGTGATGACGGTGATGATGAAGTTACTGACGCAGGGCTTCTCCTAAGCTCTACAACGATATGACCGAGGTGGAAATCTATGGAGGGAGGCACCGTACACGGCTAAAACAATCAACTTGTCTGTCCTAGGGTGCCCCCTCCCCATGTATATAAAGTAGGGAGGGGGAGGCTGGTCGGCCCTCCTTGGTGCGCCCCCAAGAGGGGAATCCTACTAGGACTCCAAGTCCTTGTAGGTTTCCACAAAAAGGGAGAGAGGGGAGGAAGGAGAGGGAGAGGGGAAAGGAAAAAGGGGGGGCGCCACCCCCTTCCTAGTCCAATTCGGGCTCAAGGGGGAGGGGGCGCGCGCCCTGCCCTGGCCCCCCCTCTCTCTCCACTAAGGCCCATTGAGGCCCATTAGTTCCCCCGGGGGTTCCGATAACCCTCCGGCACTCCGGTTTTATCCGGAACTTCTCCGGAACACTTCCAGTGTCCGAACATATCCGTCCAATATATCAATCTTTATGTCTCGATCATTTTGAGACTCCTCGTCATGTCCGTGATCACATCCGGGACTCCGAACTACCTCCGGTACATCAAAATACATAAACTCATAATACCGATCGTCACCGAACATTAAGCGTGCGGACCCTACGGGTTCGAGAACTATGTAGACATGAACGAGACTCATCTCCGGTCAGTAACCAATAGCAGAACTTGGATGCTCATATTGGTTCCTACATATTCTACGAAGATCTTTATCGGTCAAACTACATAACAACATACGTTGTTCCCTTTGTCATCGGTATGTTACTTGCCTGAGATTCGATCGTTGGTATCTCAATACCTAGTTCAATCTCGTTACCGGCAAGTCTCTTTACTCGTTCCGTAATTCTACATCACATAACTAACTCATTAGCTACATTGCTTGCTACGCTTATAGTGATGTACATTACCGAGAGGGCCCAGAGATACCTCTCCGACAATCGGAGTGAAAAATCCTAATCTTGATCCATGCCAACTCAACAAACACCATCGGAGACACCTGTAGAGCACCTTTATAATCACCCAGTTACGTTGTGACGTTTGGTAGCACACAAAGTGTTCCTTCCGTATTCGGGAGTTGCATGATCTCATAGTCATAGGAACATGTATAGTTATGGAGAAAGCAATAGCAACAAACTAAACGATCATTGTGCTAAGCTAACAGATGGGTCAAGTCAATCACATCATTCTCTAATGATGTGATCCCGTTAATCAAATGAGAACTCATGTCTATGGTTTAGGAAACATAACCATCATTGATTCAACGAGCTAGTCAAGTAGAGGCAAACTAGTGACACTCTGTTTGTCTATGTATTCACACATGTACTAAGTTTTCGGTTAATACAATTCTAGCATGAATAATAAACATTTATCATGATATAAGGAAATATAAATAACAACTTTATTATTGCCTCTAGGGCATATTTCCTTCAGTCTCCCACTTGCACTAGAGTCAATAATCTAGATTACATTGTAATGATTCTAACACCCATGGAGTCTTGGTGCTGATCGGTAGATGTAGAGGTAGCGTGCCGACCGCGATCACATCGACTTTGGAACTATTTCCCACGCGCATCGTCACCTCGTCCTTAGCCAATCTTTGCTTAATCTGTAGCCCCTGTTTCGAGTTGCAAATATGAGCAACAGAACTAGTATCAAAAACCCAGGCGCTACTGCGAGAATTAGTAAGGTACACATCAATAACATGTATATCAAATATACCTTTGACTTTGCCATCTTTCTTATCCGCCAAATACTTGGGGCAGCTCCGCTTCCAGTGATTAGTCCCTTTTCAGTAGAAGCACTTAGTCTCAGGCTTAGGTCCAGACTTGGGCTTCTTCACTTGAGCAGCAACTTGCTTGTCGCTCTTCTTGAAGTTTCCCTTCTTCCCTTTTCCCTTTTTCTTGAAACTGGTGGTCTTGTTAACCATCAACACTTGATGCTCCTTCTTGATTTCTACCTTCGCAGCCTTTAGCATTGCGAAGAGCTCGGGAATTGTTTTATCCATTCCTTACATATTATAGTTCATCATGAAGCTTTTGTAGCTTGGTGGCAGTGATTAAAGAACTCTGTCAATGACACTATCATCAGGAAGATTAACTCCCAGTTGAGTCAAGTGGTTGTGGTACCCAGACATTCTGAATATATGTTCACTGACTTAACTATTCTCCTCCATTTTGCAGCTATAGAACTTATAGGAGACTTCATATCTCTCAATCCGGGCATTTTCTTGAAATATTAACTTCAACTCCTGGAACATCTCATATGCTCCATGATGTTCAAGACGTCATTGAAGTCCCGATTCTAAGCCGTAAAGCATGGCACACTGAACTATTGAGTAGTCATCAGCTTTGCTCTGCAAAACGTTCATAACATCTGGAGTTGCTCCTACAGCGGGCTTTGCACCTAGCGGTGCTTCCAGGACGTAATTCTTCTGTGCAGCAATGAGGATAATCCTCAAGTTATGGACCCAGTCTGTGTAGTTGCTACCATCATCTTTCAACTAAGCTTTCTCTAGGAACACATTAAAATTCAAAGGAATAGTAGCACGGGTCATTTATCTACAACAACATAGACATGCAAAATACTATCAGGTACTAAGTTCATGATAAATTAAAGTTCAATTAATCATACTCCCTCCTTTCCTAAATATTTGTCTTTTGGAGAATTCAAATGGACTACCACATATGGATGTATATAGACATATTTTAGAGTGTGGATTCGCTCATTTTGCTCCGTATGTTGTTACTTGTTGAAATCTCTAGAAAGACAAATATTTAGGAACGGGGGGAGTATTACTTAAGAACTCCCACTTAGATAGACATCCCTCTAGTCATCTAAATGATCACGTGATCCATCTCAGCTAAACCATGTCCGATCATCACGTGAGATGGAGTAGTTTTCAATGGTGAACATCACTATGTTGATCATATCTACTATATGATTCACGCTCGACCTTTCGGTCTCAGTGTTCCGAGGCCATATCTGCATATGCTAGGCTCGTCAAGTTTAACCCGAGTATTCTGCGTGTGCAAAACTGGCTTGCACCCGTTTGATAACCCACAAGTATAGGGGATGAATTGTAGCCTCTTTCGATAAGTAAGAGTGTCGAACCCAACAAGGAGCTAAAGGTATAACAAATATTCCCTCAAGTTCTATCGACCACCGATACAACTCTACGCACGCTTAATGTTTGCTTTACCTAGAACAAGTATGAAACTAGAAGTACTTTGTAGGTCCTTTTGGATAGGTTTGCAAGAATATAAAGTGCACGTAAATAAAAAGTAGGGGCTATTTAGGTAAAGACACAATAAAGTTAGTATAGCGAGTGTGGAAAAGTGGTGGTAGGAGTTGTTAAATTGTCCCTAAGCAATTGACTACTTTACTGGACCGATAGCAAGTTTTATGTGGGAGAGGCCACTACTAGCATGTCATCCCTGACTTGGAATTCTATACACTTATGATTGGAACTATTAGCAAGCATCCTCAACTACTAACGTTCGTTAAGGTAAAACCCAACCATAGCATTAAGATATATTGGTCCCCCTTCAATCCCATATGCATCAATTTCTATGCTAGGTTGAAGCTTCTGTCACTCTTGCCCTCCAATACATAGTCCTATCGACATACAACTAACCCTATGGTGTGATCCACGCGCGCGCTCATATGATGGGCACCAAAGGACAGCAACATAACCACAAGCAAATTAAATCAATCATAGCAATTCACCATTCACCGATAGGACAACGAAAATCTACTCAGACATCATAGGATGACAACACATCGTTGGATAATAATATGAAGCATAAAGCACCATGTTCAAGTAGAGGGTATAGCGGGTTGCGGGAGAGTGGACCGCTGTAGATAGAGGGGGGAAGGTGATGGAGATGTTGGTGGAGATGGCATAGGTGTTGGTGAAGATCGCGGAGATGATGATGGCCCCGGCGGCGTTTCGGCACCACCGAAAGAGAGGGGGAGAGGGCCCCCCTTCTTCTTCTTCTTCTTCCTTGACCTCCTCCCTAGATGGGAGAAGGGTTCCCCCTCTGGTCCTTGGTCTCCATGGCATGGGAGGAGCGAGAGCCCCTCCGAGATTGGATCTGTCTCTCCGTCTCTCTGTTTCTGCGTTCTAGTTTTCTGTCCTTTCACTGTTTCTTATATATCCGGAGATCCATAACTCTGATTGGATTGAAACCTTCACCCAGATTTTTCTCCGAAAATTAGCTTTCTTGTGGCCAAAGAAGAGCACCAACCGCCTTACGGGGGACCCACGAGGGTCAGGGGCGTGCCCCCTGCCTCCTGGCCCCCTCGGGCACCTTCTCGCGTTGATTCTTCTTCCCATATTTCACAAATATTCCAAAAATATTCTCCGTCCATTTTTTTTCTGTTTGGACTCCGTTTGATATGGATTTTCTACGAAACAAAAAACATGCAACAAACAGGAACTGGCACTGGGCACTGGATCAATATGTTAGTGCCAAAATAGTATAAAAAGTTGCCAAAAGTATATAAAAGTTGCAGAATATTGGCATGGAACAATCAAAAATTATAGATACGACGGAGACGTATCAACATCCCCAAGCTTAATTCCTGCTCGTCCTCGAGTAGGTAAATGATAAAAAAGATAATTTTTGATGTGGAATGCTACCTAGCATAATCTTGATCATATATCTAATCATGGCATGAATATTAAGACACGAGTGATTCAAAGCAATAGTCTATCATTTGACATTAAGACAATAATACTTCAAGCATACTAACCAAGCAATTATGTCTTATCAAAATAACATAGCCAAAGAAAGCTCATCCCTACAAAATCATATAGTCTGGCTATGCTCCATCTTCACCACACAAAACATTCAAATCATGCACAACCCCGATGACAAGCCGAGCAATTGGTTCATACTTTTTAACGCGCTTCAGCCTTTTCAACCCTCACACAATACATGAGCGCAAGCCATGGGCATAACACTATGGGTGGAATAGAATATGATGATGGAGGTTTGTGTGAGAAGACAAAAAAGGAGAAAGTCTCACATCGACGCGGCTAATCAACGGGCTATGGAGATGCCCATCAATTGATGTCAATGTGAGGAGTGGGGATTGCCCTGCAACGGATGCACTAGAGCTATAAGTGTATGAAAGCTCAAACTGAAGCTAAGTGGGTGTGCATCTGACTTGCTTGCTCATGAAGACCTAGGGCATTTGAGGAAGCCGATCATTGGAATATACAAGCCAAGTTCTATAATGAAAATTCCCACTAGTATATGAAAGTGATAACTCAAGAGACTCTCTATATGAAGAACATGGTGCTACTCTGAAGCACAAGTCTGGTAAAAGGATAGTAACATTGGCCCTTCTCTCTTTTTCTCTCTCTTTTTTGTTTTGGTGGGCTTATTTGGCCTCCTTTTCTTTTATTTGGGCTTCTTTGGCCTCTTTTATTTATTTTTAAAGTCCTGAGTCTCATCCCGACTTGTGGGGGAATCAGCATAGTCTCCATCATCCTTTCCTCACTGGGGCAATGCTCTAATAATGATGATGATCACAATTTTATTTACTTACAACTCAATATTACAACTCGATACTAGAACAAGGATATGACTCTATATGAATGCCTCCGGCGGTGTACCGGGATGTGCAATGATCTAGCGTAGCAATGACATCAAAAAACATACAAGCCATGAAAAAATCATGCAAGATATCTTACGATCATGCAAAGCAATATGACAATAAATGCTCAAGTCATGTATATGATGATGATGGAAGTTGCATGGCAATATATCTCGGAATGGCTATGGAAATGCCATGATAGGTAGGTATGGTGGCTATTTTGAGGAAGATATAAGGAGGTTTATGTGTGATAGAGCGTATCGTATCACAGGGTTTGGATGCACCGGCGAAGTTTGCACCAACTCTCGAGGTGAGAAAGGGCAATGCATGGTAGCGAAGAGGCTAGCAATGATGGAAGGGTGAGAGTGCGTATAATCCATGGACTCACATTAGTCATAAAGAACTCATATACTTATTGCAAAAGTTTATTAGCCCTCGAAGCAAAGTACTACTATGCATGCCCCTAGGGGGATAGATTGGTAGGAAAAGACCATCGCTCGTCCCCGACCGCCACTCATAAGGAAGACAATCAATAAATACCTCATGCTCCAACTTCGTTACATAACGGTTCACCATACGTGCATGCTATGGGACTTGCAAACCTCAACACAAGTATTTCTCAATTTAACAATTACTCAACTAGCACCACTCTAATATCACCACCTTTATATCGCAAAACTATTGCAAGGAATCAAACATATCATATTTAGTGATCTACAAGTTTTATGTAGGATTTTATGACTAACCATGTGAATGACCAATTCCTGTCAACTCTCTAAATGGATATAAGTGAAGCAAGAGAGTTTAATTCTCTCTACAAAAGATATTCTCACGCTCTAAAAAATATAAGTGAAGTAAAAGAGCATTCTACAAATGGCGGTTTTCTATGTGAAGAGAAACAGGCAATCCAAACTTCAAATGATATAAGCGAAGGACATGAAGCATTCTATAAAGCCATACTCAAAAGATTTAAGTGAAGTGCAAAGAGAATTATGTAAATCAACCAAGGGCTATCTCATACCAGCATGGTGCATAAAATAAAAATTAAAACTAAATGCAAAAGACGCTCCAAGATTTGCACATATCGCATGAACGAAACGAATCCGAAAACATACCGATACTTGTTGAAGAAAGATGGGATGCCTTCCGGGGAATCCCCAAGCTTAGACGCTTGAGTCTCCTTGAATATTTACTTGGGGTGCCTCGGGCATCCCAAAGCTTGATCTCTTGCCTCTCTTCCTTCTTCTCACATCGAGACCTACTCGATCTTCGAACACTTCATCCACACAAAACTCAACAGAAAACTCAGTAAGATCCGTTAGTATAATAAAGCAAATCACTACTCTAAGTACTGTTGCAAACCAATTCATATTTTGTTTTTGCATTGTAGCCACTGTAATATAACTTTTCCATGGCTTAATCCACTGATAGGAATCGATAGTTTCATCAAAACAAGCAAACTATGCATCAAAAACAGAATCTGTCTTAAACAGGACAGTCTGTAGTAATCTGAACATTCACCATACTTCTGGTACTCCCAAAATTCTACCAAAATTAGTAAAAATAAAAAATTTGTATATAAATACATTTCAAAAAGTTTCATAACCGTTTGACGTTCCAGTAAAAAAATGTAAAACCGTGCGATACAGCCAAAGTTTCTGTCCTGCACCGCACAAACCAACAAGTAATCTAAAACATCCTAAAGGCAAACCCTGGCACATTATTTTTATTTTTAAACCTTATAAAAGCACACAGCAGAAATAAATGACTCTCTAAAACTTCCGGGTTGTCTCCCTGGTAGCGCTTTCTTTAAAGCCATTAAGCTAGGCATATAGTGCTCAAGTAATGGATCCACCCGGATCCCAAGGTATATCAAAGCCAATTTTAATTGACAATTATCTGTAATTTAGTAGTGAGCACAAAGTAACATATATCATGTAATGATGAAGTCTAACTCTCTTCCTATGCATCGGCATGTCATAAAAGAACAATTCATGCACACAAAGTAAAGGCCAATGCATAGTATAAACAGTTTCTTGCAATTTTTTGTGTTGGAAACATAAAGAGGCGGAGATGTAGTTCCTCTCTCATAATAATTGCAAGTAGGAGCAGAAAGCACATGCATATTATATCTATCAAAATCATCATGTGTAATAGTAAAACGCAACCCATCAATATAATCCTTAATAAGGGTAAACTTCTCCGATATAGTGTAGTTGGGAGAATTCAAAAAGACAATAGGACTACCATGCGTGGGTGCAATAGCAACAATTTCATGTTTAACATAAGGAACTATAGCAAGTTCATCTCCATAAGCATAATTCATATTGGCATCTTGGCCACAAGCATAGCAAGCATCATCAAAAAGGGATATTTCAAGATAATCAACGGGATCATAACAGTCATCATAGCAATCATCCTTCGGTAAGCACGAAGGGAAATTAAACAATGTATGAGTTGAATAGTTACTCTCATTAGAAGGAGGGCATGGGTGATCAATCCGCTCTTCCTCCTTTTGTTCTTCGCTCTCCTCCTCATCTTTTTCATCCAATGAGCTAACAATGTCATTAATTCCTTATTCCTTAGACTCCTGCAAAATATTAGTCTCTTCTTGGATAGCGGAGGAGTCCTCAATATATGGTTTAATATAGGCATTAGAAGCATAATTATCATAACAATATTTAAGTATAGCAAAATTTTCAGATTTGTAAAGAGTAGCATCATACTTTTCAATCAAAGAAGAAATTTCATAAGCACCCTTAAAAGCAACAAATTCTTCAATTTGTTGAACATCATAGTAATTATAAACACCTTAGCATACGAAGATACGATTCCATTATCGCTAAACTCACATTGGTAGGGAAGGTGTTTCTTAGGGTTTTCAGAACAACAAGTAACATCATATATTTCACATAAATTCCAAGCATAGCACTGCAAATGATGAATTTGATCCAGTAAAAGTTCCCCTTTTTGAGATAATCGGTGTCGCACATAACAAGCATGCTCATCTAAAGATTTGCCCTCAACTAAGCTAGTTGGGGTTTTAGCACGAGCACAAAGGCATCGAAGATGATCCAAGTAAAGAGCTTTAGGAGTGTGATAGATTTTGAATGGTTCTTCAACCATTGGTGTAGTAGGTACAACTAATTTTTTTTAGTATTTTGCGTTTCCTACCCATAACTAAAGGTAGAAAACAAGAGCACAAAATAAAAACTACTTAGTGATAAACCAAACAAGCACACACGAGAATATTCACCCCACGCTATGGCTCCCCGGCAACGGGCCAGAAAAAGGTCTTGATAACCCAGAAGTATAGGGGATCAATTTTAGCCTCTTTCAATAAGTAAGAGTGTCGAACCCAACGAGGAGCTAAAGGTAGAACAAATATTCCCTCAAGTCCTATCGACCACCAATACAACTCTACGCACGCTTAACGTTTGCTTTACCTAGAACAAGTATGAAACTAGAAGTACTTTGTAGGTGTTTTTGGATAGGTTTGCAAGAATATAAAGTGCACGTAAATAAAAATTAGTGGCTGTTTAGGTAAACACACAATAAAGTTAGTATAGAGAGTGTGGAAAAGTGGTGGTAGGAGTTGTAAAATTGTCCCTAAGCAATTGACTACTTTACTAGACCGATAGCAAGTTTTATGTGGGAGAGGCCACTGCTAGCATGCCATCCCTGACTTGTAATTCTATGCACTTATGATTGGAACTATTAGCAAGCATCCTCAACTACTAACGTTCATTAAGGTAAAACCCAACCATAGCATTAAGATATATTGGTCCCCCTTCAATCTCGTATGCATCAATTTCTATGCTAGGTTGAAGCTTTTGTCACTCTTGCCCTCCAATACATAGTCCTATCAACATACAACTAACCCTATGGTGTGATCCACGTGCGCGCTCATATGATGGCACCAAAGGACAACAACATAACCACAAGAAAATTAAATCAATCATAGCAATTCACCAATCACCGATAGGACAACGAAAATCTACTCAGACATCATAGGATGGCAACACATCATTGGATAATAATATGAAGCATAAAGCACCATGTTCAAGTAGAGTGTACAATGGGTTGCAGGAGAGTGGACCGCTGTAGATAGAGGGGAGAAGGTGATGGAGATGTTGGTGGAGATGGCGTAGGTGTTGGTGAAGATCACGGTGATGATGATGGCCCGGCGGCGTTCCGGTGCCACCGGAAGAGAGGGGGAGAGGGGGCCCCCTTCTTCTTCTTCCTTGACCTCCTCCCTAGATGTGAGAAGGGTTCCCCCTCTGGTCCTTGGTCTCCATGGCATGGGAGGGGCGAGATCCTCTCCGAGGTTGGATCTGTCTCTCTGTCTCTCTCTGTATCTGCGTTCTAGGATTCTGCCCTTTCACTATTTCTTATATATCCTGAGATCCGTAACTCCGATTGGATTGAAACCTTCACCCAGATTTTTTTCTTCGAAAATTAGCTTTCTTTTTGCCAAAGAAGAGCAGCAACTGCCTTACGGGGGGGTCACGAGGGTCAGGGGCGCGCCCAGGGGGGCAGGCGTGTCAGCATCCCCAAGCTTAATTTCTGCTCGTCCTCGAGTAGGTAAATGATAAAAAACAGAATTTTTGATGTGGAATGCTTTATAGAATATTATTCAATGTATTTTTCTCTATTGTGGCATGAATGTTCAGATCCGAAAGATTCAAGATAAAAGTTTATTGTTGACATAAAAATAGTAATACTCCAAGTATGCTAATCAAGCAATTATGTCTTATCAAAATACCATAGCCAAAGAAAACTTATCCCTACAAAGTCATATAGTTTGGCCATGCTTCATTTTCGTCACACAAAATGCTCTCATCATGCACAACCCTGATGATAAGCCAAGCAATTGTTTCATACTTAGCCTTTTCAAACTCTTTCAACTTTTACGCAATATATGAGCGCGAGCCATGGACATAGCACTAGGGTGGAATAGAATATGATGATTGAGGTTGTGTGAGAAGACAAAAAGGGAGAAAGTCTCACATTGGCGCGGATAATCAATGGGCTATGGAAATGCCCACCTATTGATGTCAATGCAAGTAGTAGGGATTGCCATGCAACGGATGCACTAGAGCTATAAATATATGAAAGCTCATCAAAGAAACTAAGTGGGTGTGCATCCAACTCGCTTGCTCACGAAGACCTAGGGCATTTGAGGAAGCCCATCATTTGAATATACAAGCCAAGTTCTATAATGAAAAATACCCACTAGTATATGAAAGTGACAAAATAAGAGACTCTCTATCATGAAGATCATGGTGCTACTTTGAAGCAGAAGTGTGGAAAAAGGATAGTAACATTGTCCCTTCTCTCTTTTTCTCTCATTTATTTATTTATTTATTTTTATTTGGGCCTTCTTCTTTTTTTTGGCCTCTTTTCTTTCTTTTTTCTTCTTTTTTTCGTTCGGAGTCTCATCCCGACTTGTGGGGGAATCATAGTCTCCATCATCCTTTCCTCACATGGGACAATGCTCTAATGATGATCATCACATTTTTATTTTCTTACAACTCGACACTTAGAACAAAATATGACTCTATGTGAATGCCTTCGATGGTGTACCGGGATTGCGATGAATCAAGAGTGACATGTATGAAAAAATTATGAACGGTGGCTTTGCCACAAATACGATGTCAACTACATGATCATGCAAAGCAATATGACAATGATGATGCGTGTCATAATAAATGGAACGGTGGAAAGTTGCATGGCAATATATCTGGAATGGCTAGGGAAATGCCATAATAGGTAGGTATGGTGGCTGTTTTGAGGAAGATATAAGGAGGCTTATGGGTGATAGAGCATATCATATCACGGGGTTTGGATGCACCGGCAAAGTTTGCACCAACTCTCAAGGTGAGAAAGGGAAATGCACGGTACCGAAGAGGCTAGCAATGGTGGAAGGGTGAGAGTGCGTATAATCCATGGACTCAACATTAGTCATAAAGAACTCACATACTTATTGCAAAAATCTACAAGTCATCAAAATCAAGCACTACGCGCATGCTCCTAGGGGGATAGATTGGTAGGAAAAGACCATCGCTCGTCCCCGACCGCCACTCATAAGGAAAGCAATCAAAGAACACCCCATGCTTAAAATTTGTCACATAACGTTCACCATACGTGCATGCTACGAGACTTGCCAACTTCAACACAAGTATTCATCAATTTCACAATTACTCAACTAGCACACTTCTAATATTACCACATTAATATCTCAAAACCATCTATCAAGCATCCAACTTCTCTTAGCATTTATTATTTATAACCAAAGTGAATTACCATGCTGTTCTAAAGGACTCTCAAAATGAGATAAGTGAAGCATGAGAGATCAATTATTTCTATAAAATAAAACCATCGCCGTGCTCTAAAAGATATAAGCGAAGCACTAGAGCAAAAACTATATAGCTCAAAAGATATAAGTGAAGCAGATAGAGTATTCTAATAAATTCCAATTCATGTGTGTCTCTACCAAAAGGTGTGTACAGAAAGGACGATTGTGGTAAACTAGAAAGCAAAGACTCAGATCATACAAGACGCTCCAAGCAAAACACATATCATGTCGCGAATAAAAATATAGCTCCAAGTAAAGTTACCGATAGACGAAGACGAAAGAGGGGATGCCTTCCGGGGCATCCCCAAGCTTAGGCTTTTTGGTGTCCTTGGATTTTACCTTGGGGTGCCTTTGGCATCCCCAAGCTTAGGCTCTTGCCAATCCTTGTTCCATAATCTATCAAATCCCTTACCCAAAACTTGAAAACTTCACAACACAAAACTTAAAAGAAAATCTTTGTGAGCTCCGTTAGTAAAAGAAAACAAACCACCACTTCAAGGTACTGTAATGAAATAATTATTGATTTATATTGGTGTTAAACCTACTGTATTCCAACTTTTCTATGGTTCATAAACACTATTACTAGCCATAGATTCATCAAAATAAGCAAACAACACACGAAAAACAGAATCTGTCAAAAACAGAACAGTCTGTAGTAATATGTAGGTTTCGAATACTTCTGGAACCCCAAAAATTGTAAAATAAATTTCTGGACGTGAGGAATTTATCTATTAATAATATTCAAAAATAATTAATTAAATAGCACTCTCCAGTAAAAAATGGCAGCAATTCTCGCGAGCGCTAAAGTTTCTGTTTTTTACAGCAGGATCAAAAAGACTTTCCCCAAGTCTTCCCAATGGTTCTACTTGGAAAAAACACTAATGAAACACAAAAAACACAACCAAAAGAGAGGCTAGATAAATTATTTATTACTAAACAGGAGCAAAAATCAAGGAATAAAAATAAAATTGGGTTGCCTCCCAACAAGCGCTATCGTTTAACGCCCTTAGCTAGGCATAAAAGCAAGGATAGATCTAGGTATTGTCATCTTTGGTATGCAATCCATAAGTGGCTCTCATAATAGATTCATAAGGTAATTTAATTTTCTTTCTAGGAAAGTGTTCCATGCCCTTCCTTAACAGAAATTGGAATCTAATATTCCCTTCCTTCATATCAATAATTGCACCAATCGTTCTAAGGAAAGGTCTACCAAGAATAACAGGACATGAAGGATTGCAATCTATATCAAGAACAATGAAGTCTACGGGCACATAGTTCCTATTTGCAACAATAAGAACATCATTAATTCTTCCCAGAGGTTTCTTAATGGTGGAATCCGCAAGGTGCAAGGTTAGAGAACAATCATCAAATTCACGGAAACCTAGAAAATCACACAAAGTTTTTGGAATCATGGAAACACTAGCACCCAAATCACACAAAGCATAGCATTCATGATATTTAATTTTAATTTTAATTGTAGGTTCCCATTCGTCATAAAGTTTTCTAGGGATAGAAACTTCCAATTCAAGTTTTTCTTCATAAGATTGCACCAAAGCATCAACGATATGTTTAGTAAAAGCTTTATTTTGACTATAAGCATGAGGAGAATTTAGCACGGATTGCAACAAGGAAATACAATCTATCAAAGAGCAATTATCATAATTAAATTCCTTGAAATCCAAGATAGTGGGTTCATTGATATCTAAAGTTTTGACCTCTTCAATCCCACTTTTACCAATTTTTGCATCAAGATCTAAAAACTCTGAATTTTTGGGATGCCTTCTAACTAAAGTTGACTAATCTCCAGTCCCATAATTATAAAGATTCATATTGCAAAACAAGGATTTAATAGGGGACACATCAATTACTTTTAGATCTTCATCTTTATTGTCATGAAAACTAGAAGAACACGCTTTCACAAAGCAATCTTTCTTAGCACGCATCCTACCGGTTCTTTCTTTGCACTCATCAATGGAAATTCTCATGGCTTTTAGAGACTCATTGATATAATTCTTAGGTGGAATAGATCTAAGTTTCAAAGAATCAACATCAAGAGAAATTCTATCCACGTTCCTAGCCAACTCATCAATCTTAAGCAATTTTTCTTCAATCAAAGCATTGAAACTCTTTTGCGAAGTAATAAATTCTTTAATACTAGATTCAAAATTAGAGGGCATCTTATTATAATTTCCATAAGAATTGTTGTAGGAATTACCATAATTATTAGAGGAATTACTAGGAAACGGCCTAGAATTGAAATTACCTTTATACGCGCTATTACCAAAATTGTTCCTACCAACAACATTCACATCCATAGCTTCATTATTATTCTCAATCAAAGTAGACAAAGGCATATCATTAGGACCGGTAGGAGCACTCTTATTAGCTAACAATTTCATAAGTTCATCCATCTTTCCACTCAAAACATTAATCTCTTCAATTGCATGCACCTTTTTACTAGTAGATCTTTCAGTGTGCCATTGAGAATAATTAACCATAATATTATCTAGGAGTTTGGTAGCTTCTACTAAAGTGATTTCCATAAAAGTGCCTCCCGCGGCCGAATCTAAAAAATTTCTAGGAGCAAAATTCAATGCGGCGTAAAAAATTTGTATAATCATCCATAAATTCAAAACCATGTGTAGGGCAATTACGTATCATTAATTTCATCCTCTCCCAAGATTATGCAACATGTTCATGATCAAGTTGCTTAAAATTCATAATATCATTTCTAAGAGAGATGATCTTAGTGGAAGGAAAATACTTAGAGATAAAATCATCTTTGCACTTATTCCATGAATCAATACTATTTTTAGGCAAAGACGAAAACCAAGCTTTAGCATGATCTCTAAGCGAAAACGGAAATAGCTTAAGTTTAACAATATCGTTGTCCACATCTTTCTTATTTTGCATATCACACAAATCAACAAAGTTGTTTAGGTGGCTAGCGGCATCTTCACTAGGAAGGCCAGAAAACAGATCTTTCATGACAAGATTTAGCAAAGCAGAATTAATTTCACAAGATTCAGCATCAGTAAGAGGAGCAATCGGAGTGCTAATAAAATCATTATCGCTGGTATTGGCAAAGTCACACAATTTAGTATTATCTTGAGCCATCGTGACAAGCAAGCAACCAAACACACAAGCAAACAAGAAACAGGCAAAAGAGGCAAACAAAAAAGAGGCTAACGAAAAAGATAGGGTGAATAAAAAGGCAAGGGTGAAGTGGGGGAGAGGAAAACGAGAGGCAAATGGCAAATAATGTAATGTGAAGGATAAGAGTTGTGATGGGTACTTGGTATGTCTTGACTTGGCGTAGATCTCCCTGGCAACGGCGCCAGAAATCCTTCTTGCAACCTCTTGAGCACTGTGTTGATTTTCCCTTGAAGAGGAAAGGGTGGTGCAGTAAAGTAGCGTAAGTATTTCCCTCGGTTTTTGAGAACCAAGGTATCAATCCAGTAGGAGACCACGCGCGAGTCACCTCGTACCTACACAAACAAATAAGAACCTCGCAACCAACGTGATAAAGGGGTTGTTAATCCCTTCACGGCCACTTGCAAGAGTGAGATCTGATAGAGATGATAATAATAAGATAAATATTTTTGGTATTTTTATGATATAGATTGGAATTAAAGATTGCAAAATAAAATAGATTGGAAACTTGTATGATGGAAAATAGACCCGGGGGCCATAGGTTTCACTAGTGGCTTCTCTCAAGATGGCATAAGTATTACAGTGGGTGAACAAATTACAGTCGAGCAATTGATAGAAAAGCAAATAATTAAGAGAATATCTAGGCATGATCATGTATATAGGCATCACGTCCGTGACAAGTAGACCGACTCCTGCCTACATCTACTCCTATTACTCCACACATCGACCGCTATCCAGCATGCATCTAGAGTATTAAGTTCATAAGAACAGAGTAACGCCTTAAGCAAGATGACATGATGTAGAGGGATAAACTCATGAAATATGATGTAAACCCCATCTTTTTATCCTCGATGGCAACAATACAATACGTGTTGTTTCCCTTTCTGTCACTGGGATCGAGCACCGCAAGATTGAACCCAAAGCTAAGCACTTCTCCCATTGCAAGAAAGATCAATCTACTAGGGCAAACCAAACTGATAATTTGAAGCGACTTGCAAAGATAAACCAATCATACATAAAAGAATTCAGAGAAGATTCAAATATTGTTCATAAATAATCTGGATCATAAACCCACAATTCATCGGATCTCGACAAACACATCGCAAAAGAAGATTACATCGAATAGATCTCCAAGAGAATCGAGGAGAACTTTGTATTGAGATCCAAAGAGAGAGAAGAAGCCATCTAGCTACTAGCTATGGACCCGAAGGTCTAAAGTAAACTACTCACACATCATCGGAGGGGCTGTGGAGTTGATGTAGAGGCCCTCCGTGATCAATGTCCCCTCCGGCGGAGCACCGAAAAAGGCCCCAAGATGGGATCTCTTGGGTACAGAAGGTTGCGGCAGTGGAAATAGGGTTTCGTGGTGTTTCTGGATGTTTGCGGGGTATGTGAACATATATAGGAGGAAGAAGTAGGTCAGTGGAGCTACGAGGGGCCCACGGGGGGAGGGCGCGCCCAGGGGGTAGGCGCGCCCCCTGCCTCGTGGCCGCCTCGTTGATTGCTTGACGTCCACTCCAAGTCCTCTGGATCATGTTTGTTCCAGAAATCACGTTCCCGAAGGTTTCATTCCGTTTGGACTCTGTTTGATATTCCTTTTCTATGAAACACTGTCGGCGTTCTGGGAACGGGGGTCCCCAGACTTGCCTGCCTGCGGCCTGCGGCGTGGCTCAAAGGGGGGCCCAGCACGGCCCATCTTCACCAACACAAACTCAAGACCCTCGCGAGGGGCCAAGCCTCGCGGGGCGGACGACATGGAGCTTCCTCAGGCACGGCCTCGTCAGGCTGGCTCACGAGGAGGCGGAGAGATCAAGGTGGGGTACCTCGCGAGGTGCCCGTGACGCAAGCCATGACGACTCAAGGCGCCAGGCGGGTGCCAGCCCGCGCAGCGTCCTCCTTTCCTCTTTGGTGCAAAGGGGGCAAGCGCAGCCGCGGAGTATCGAGGCATCAGGCAAAGGTTGCCATTTCGGTGCAATGAGACCAAGACCAGGAGGACTACGAGACGGAGGTCACCATGGGGCCCAAGACGGCGTCATCACCAGAGCTTTGCGCAGGCGAAGACTACTTTTGTCAGGATAGCTGATACTTGATGTACCTTTCAAATTAGCCCGCCATTGTTGGCTCCCTTCCCGCTCAATATTTGGGAAGAGGACCAGGGCCTCTATAAATAGGACCAGACACCCACATGGCAAAGGGTCGACCAGTTGGAAAGAGGGAGAGAGAGAGAAAGGTGGCTGAACTCCTCCCAACAGTTCATCGCCCCAGCCAAGAACAGACCCTCGCGAGGCTGTTCTCCCTTGTATTGTTCATCATCATCAGCCCAAGAGGCAATCCACACACCACACACTGGAGTAGGGTATTACACCACAACGGTGGCCCGAACCAGTATAAACTCTGTGTCCCTTGTGTTGTTCTTTTCACAGCTTTGATCCTAGCGCGGTGGAGGGGTGCAGGTAGGTAGGAGGCGAAATCTCCGCGCGCACCCCAATGTTCGAACCTCAAGGGTCTGCCGGAACCTGAAATCCGACATTTGGCGCGCCAGGTAGGGGTGCGCCGAAATTCGTCTTCCACCGCTCCGCTCTCCTCCGACCATCACGCTCATGTCTGACGCACGTCGGGCCCGCGCGGAGCGTCGGGCCGCCCTCGCTTCCCGCGTCGCCCAGACAGCCCCTGTTGGCGGGCGTCCTCGCCGTTCCCCGTCACCTGCCGTCAACGCCGCCACCGGCCCGGCGGGGGACGAGCAGCAAGCATCGTCTCAGCATCCATCCGTGCGCCAAGACGGCCGCACCGTGACTCCCTCACTCGCCCCGGCTGGATCTTCGTCCCGCGCGCTTCGCGCGCCCATGGAGGCTCGGGCTGCACTCATCGCGGCAAACGAACTCCTGCGCTACCGTCCTGTCGACGACGTCTATGAAGAATGGCTCGGCCGCGTCACCGAACTCGTCCGCGCTGCAGGGGGCTCCTTCGCGCCGTCCGCTCCGCTGCACCGCACCCCGCCCCGCGCGGGCGACGAGGCTCCGACGGCGCCCCGGCCGCCTCCCCCTCAAGAAGACGCCATGGCTCCAAGACGCGTGGCCCCTGGGCGGAACCCGCTCTGTCAGGTGCCAGCACAGCAAGAGCAGAGCTGCCAAGAAGTTCCTCGCCCGCCAGAAGCTGCCCGGGCACTCCCTGCTCCAGCACGTCGCGACCATCCTCCTGCTCCGGCGCGTGGGGACATGCAGGACCAGGCTCTCCATCACCCAAGGCCTCCCGTGGCCACAGCAGGCTGCCATGCCTACACCACCGAACTGCAGAGCATCGCGTGGCCGGGCAAGTTCAAGCCAGACCTGCCTCCTCGCTATGACGGCACGGCCGACCTTGCGGAGTTCCTCCAGCTCTACGAGCTGGGCATCGAAGCCGCCAACGGAGACGAGAAGGTCATGGCAAACTGGTTTCCCATGGCGCTCAAGGACGGGGCCCGCACCTGGCTCCTGAACCTGGCTCCAGGCACAATCTCCTCCTGGGAAGAGATGCGCACCCGCTTCATCGCCAACTTCCAAGGTACTCGCGACCGGCCACCCGCCGTGAGCGACATGCGCCGCATCAAGCAACAACCCGGGGAGACCCTGCAGAAGTACATCCAGCGCTTCAACAATGCACGCCTCAAGATTCCCAAGGTGACTGAAGAGGCCATCATCTCAGCCTTCTCCAACGGCGTGCGCGACGTCAAGATGAAGGAGGAGCTGGCGATGCATGAAGACCTGTGCACTTCTTTGGAGCTATTCAACTTGGCGAACAAGTGCGCCAGGGCTGAGGAAGGGCGTCTCTCCCTCCTTGAGCTGCCTGCCGCAGACCCAGAAGAGAAGAAGCTCAAGGCCAAGGAAGTGAAGCGCAAGGGGGCTGCCGTGCTCGCGGCAGAACCAGACACCAAGCGGGGCAGAGATCAGCCCGAACCTCCCAAGGGCAGCCGGTACTGCATGTACCATGACCTCCACACCCACAACACCAGCGAATGCCAAGAACTCCGAGCTGTGCGTGAAGGAAGGATCGGCCGTTGCCCTGACCGTGGTGACCGGGGATACGGCCGAGGAGGAGGAAGGAATGCAGGGCGCTGGGAAGACCGTGGCCCGCGCCAGGGGTGGCGCAACCAACCTCGTGAGGATCGCTGGCAAGACCCACCTCGCGAGGGAGGCTGGAGGGATCAACCTCGCAAGGATCGCCCGCAAGGCAACGCGGGCCTCCCACTGCTGCCGCCGCAGCCAAGGAGGAACGAGGACTGCCACCAGGACGAGGAGGCTGGGGGCTTCCAGGAGCCTCGCGCGTTTGCCTGCATCCTGGGCGGAGCTCAGGCCCCAGCCTCTCAGCGCATCTTCAAGCAGTTCGCCCATGAAGTGAATGCAGCCCTCCCCAGGCTCGAAGCCATGCGCCTTCTCAGGTGGTCGGCGTGTGCCATCACCTTCAGCTCAGCAGATCAACTCAAGTGTGTGGCTATAGCCGGAGTCCTCCCGATGCTTTGTTCCCCAATCATCAGCAACGTGGTGGTCACCAAGACCCTCATCAATGGCGGGGCAGGGCTCAACATCCTGTCCGTAGAGACGTTCAACAACCTCCAAGTGCCCTACAGCCAGCTTCAGCCAACCAAGCCCTTCTCCGGTATCACCGACGGCTCCACGGTCCCGATCGGGCAGGTTCGGCTCCCCGTCACCTTCGGGGCACGCGACAACTACCGCACCGAGCTCATCGACTTCGACGTCGCTCACATCCGCCTGCCGTACAACGCCATCCTCGGGTACCCGGCGCTGGCCAAGTTCATGGCCATGACTCACCACGGCTACAACGTCCTCAAGATGCCAGGAAGTGGCGGAGTCATCATGGTGCCCTGTGAAAAGAAGGACGTAGTGTGTTCCCTGGAGCGAGCCTTTCAGGCCGCATCACTGGAGGACCCAGATCGCGGAAGCAGGAGGCTTCCCGAGGCCGCCCCCAAGAAGAAGAAGACATCGTCCGGCCTGGCCCCTCAGGAGGTAGGCCCCTCTGGGCCCGTGCCTGCCCAGGGGGAACCTCCTTCCATCGCATAGGAAAGCGAGCCCGGCGCCCTCCTCAGGCAGGGCTCGGGGGCTCTCCCTTGGAGGGCCACCGACCTAGCAAGGGTCACGAGGGAGGCGCTGGGGCACCACATGGAGGCGTGTTTCGGAGCACGTTTCCCTCAAGAAGGAGCAAGGCAAGGAGATCCAGACCCACAGGAGTTCATCAGCAAGGCCATTCAGGAGCTACAGGAGTCCAGAGTCATGAGAGGCGCCCACCGCCTACCAGAAGTGGCTCCCCATCCAGGCGAGGATGGCGGGCTGCGCGTC
The DNA here is from genome assembly GCF_056163025.1 of Triticum urartu. Classification (NCBI taxonomy): domain Eukaryota; kingdom Viridiplantae; phylum Streptophyta; class Magnoliopsida; order Poales; family Poaceae; genus Triticum; species Triticum urartu. The sequence continues at coordinate 365,573,120 of NC_141877.1, forward strand.
TGCGTCGACGTACCAGGGCTCAACCAAGTCGCCTCCTTGGAGCGCCTCTGGCCCTCGCGAGTGGGGCGCTGCGGAGGTCCACCCCACAGCTACGTTCTCATGCCTTACGGCTTGCCGAGCGCGGCTGGCGCGTACCAGCTCCTCATGAGGGGCATCGCGGAGGCGCAAGAGGCCAGGTGCTCCGCAGCCCTGGCGGAGATGAAGATGGCCCGCGAGGAACCGCCAGCGCCTCCGGAGCCTCCCGAGGCCCCTGGGCCTGGGGGCTCATGAGGATCGGCTTCCGCAGCCCACCGAGCCGGCTACACCAACACCCCTTCGTCTTCAGCGTCATCAGGTGACATCTTTCAAGTTTCACTTCCGGCTGGGAGCGCCCCCAGGGCTGCATTATTCCCAGGCCGCGTGGGTCCGTCCCTGCGGCGTGTATCCCTTTTATTTCGCGTCGTTAGCTTACCTTGTTGGGGGCGCCCCTCGGGCTGCATGATCCCCAAGTCGCTCGGGCCTGACCCAGTGATCTCCGCATCTACTTGAACGAATCCACTCCTTCGTGGCTAATGTGCTTTACCTAGTTGCCTGCTCAGCTGACGCCAACTAAAGGAGCTGCTCCCAAACGGCACGACGCTTGCGCATGGGTCCGTCCCTGCAACGCCGACGAACCTGGATGGCTGAGCTCTGGCCGCGGCAGCCCCGCATAGCGTCACCTCGTCAAGCCTTCAGTGCCTCACTACCCTTCGGAAGCAACCAACGGCTGACCGTCAATTGTTATGGCAACCCCTTGCTTTTTCTATGGTGGACCTGCAGGACCTCCTGAAGGAGCCGTGTCAGGCGAGGCTCTTGCTGTGTCTCCTTCGCTCTCGTCCGTGCGAACCGCTTGCACGTTAAAGGGGGGATACCTGAGCATCACGACTCAGGGTTCTTACTGTCTCTCCAGCCCTCACCCTCTGGCCTTGACCACGGCATCGCGACCTGGCATACCAGCGACGGCTAAGACTCGCTCGAGGGCCGGGACCCGAGGACGTAGAGCAGAAAGGGGAGCAAAGGCGAGAGGGGAGAGACACGCGAGGACTTCGCCGAGCAACCTTGCGTCTACCGATGCACAAACCCGGCCACACACCAGAGAGCGGCCCCTGATCCTCGAGATAAGTTATCGCCCGGAAGCGCCAGCTACCGTGGCACCATCCCTGCACCTAATGCTATCCCATGTTAGCGACGTCGCTCCCCTTACTCACCGAACGACGGCTGCTTGGGCGCCAAAGGGGAACTCCTGAGCATCGCGACTCAGGGGCTCTTACCGGACTCCGGGTCGCTCACCTCCTGGCCTTGACCACGGCATCGCGACCTGGCATACCAGCGACGGCTAAAGCCGCCTTGGGACTGGGACCTATCGGCGCAGAGTACCAAACCCTCGTGAGGTTCGAAAGGGAGGACCGAGCTAAGACGGGATGAGCAACTCGCGTAAATCTACGACAAGGGTTATATTAACAAACAGGATCACGGGCACCTTACAAGCCCCCACGGGGCGCGCTTTTGGTTCCTCGCAGGGAACAGATCCTAAAGAGACGCAAACTACGCGCATCGCTACAAAAGATGCCATCATCAACAGTGGGCCGCCAAGTACCGACGCCAACCCCATCCAGATCAGAGTCGGCGGCGGCCTGACGAGCCTGCCCTGCTCCGGGAGCGGCGCCGACTCGGGGGCTTGTAGCTGTCGTCTCTCGTCTCCAGAGTCGCGAAGGGCTCGCCGGAGTCGCTGGAGCCTCCGACGTCTCCACCGCCTGAGGAGCCGCCAAGGGAGCGATTGGCGAGCCCGGTCCTCGTCACAGCAGGGCCCTGGCCGTCTTCGCCGGGGCAGCATTCCACCCGGCGCCCGTCCGCGTCGAAGACCTTGAGGAGCATCACCGAAGCACCATCGTAGTCCAAGTGGATCGCGAAGACGCCCCTTGTCCTGCAAACCCGGGCAATCTCTCTCCAGCCCCGGGTCATGTAGACCTCGCCCGGGGCGACGACCGTGACCTCTGCCTCGGTCGCGAGGGTGCTGCAGCCGGCGTGCTGCAGCCAGAGCTCCAGGGGCTCCCCCTGCGGGATGACAGAGGCGAAGAAGGGAGGAGGATGGATCCAAAACTGAAGAGGAATGGCGACGTGGAGCACGAACTCTAGGGAGGAGCCCTCGGTGTGGACCCCAGGGGGGACGACCCACACCTTCGTCACCCGTCGGTGCCGGCGGCGGCGCCTCCCGTGGCGGTCAGCATCAGCTCCTTCGGGGCCCTCGACGTGGGCATACAATGGAAGCGGGAACCCCGGCGGCGCCCGCTCGCCCCAAGGCCTCGACACCACCTGAAGGGCCCCCTCGTCCGGGCCATGGTGGACATGCCGTTTCTTCGGCGGAAGTGGGTCTGGTCCCTCTCGGGGAGCCTTTCCCTTCTCTGCCGACGAGAACTAGGGGATCGGAGCCATCGCAGCAAGACGGAGCAAGAATCGGGAAGAAGGAGAAGCAAGGAGGGATGGACTGGAAGGACGCACGACATTCTGTACTTATAGCCGGCGGAGGCCAACCGCCAACCTCCATGATCGCAGGTAATCATGACCCGTTTTGCATGCAGGGACTTGTCCAATCCGAGTAGTTGTCGAGGCGTCATGGGGAAGTGGAGACGCCCACGTCCAATCAACCGCCACGCGGTGCCCAAGGCCGCAGGCTGTTAGGGCCCGCGGCGCTTCGCTCTTGCCCTTCCTCCTCCCTGCACGGCCAAGTCCGGGCGCGCCTTGGGCCCGGGGGCTACTGTCGGTGTTCTGGGAACGGGGGTCCCCAGACTTGCCTGCCTGCGGCCTGCGGCGTGGCTCAAAGGGGGGCCCAGCACGGCCCATCTTCACCAATACAAACTCAAGACCCTCACGAGGGGCCAAGCCTCGCGGGGCGGATGACACGGAGCTTCCTCAGGCACGGCCTCGTCGGGCTGGCTCACGAGGAGGCGGAGAGATCAAGGCGGGGTACCTCGCGAGGTGCCCGTGACGCAAGCCATGACGACTCAGGGCGCCAGGCGGGTGCCAGCCCGCGCAGCGTCCTCCTTTCCTCTTTGGTGCAAAGGGGGCAAGCGCAGCCGCGAAGTACCGAGGCATCAGGCAAAGGTTGCCATTTCAGTGCAACGAGACCAAGACCAGGAGGACTACGAGACGGAGGTCACCATGGGGCCCAAGACGGCGTCATCACCAGAGCTTTGCGCAGGCGAAGACTACTTTTGTCAGGATAGCTGATACTTGTTGTCCCCTTTCAAATTAGCCCGCCATTGTTGGCTCCCATCCCGCTCAATATTTGGGAAGAGGACCAGGGCCTCTATAAATAGGACCAGACACCCACATGGCAAAGGGTCGACCAGTTGGAAAGAGGGAGAGAGAGAGAAAGGTGGCTGAACTCCTCCCAGCAGTTCATCGCCCCAGCCAAGAACAGACCCTCGCGAGGCTGTTCTCCCTTGTATTGTTCATCATCATCAGCCCAAGAGGCAATCCACACACCACACACTCGGGTAGGGTATTACACCACAACGGTGGCCCGAACCAGTATAAACCCTGTGTCCCTTGTGTTGTTCTTTTCATAGCTTTGATCCTAGCGCGGCGGACGGGTGCAGGTAGGTAGGAGGCGAAATTTCCGCGCGCACCCCAGTGTTCGAACCTCAAGGGTCTGCCGGAACCCAAAATCCGACAAACACTGAAATAGGCAAAAAATAGCAATTTGGGCTGGGCCTCCGGTTAATAGGTTAGTCCCAAAAATAATATAGTAGTGTAAAATAAAGCCCATAAACATCCAAAACAGATAATATAATAGCATGGAACAATCAAAAATTATAGATACGTTGGAGACGTATCAATGCCACTATTGGGGAACGCAGTATTTCAAAAAAAATTACCTACGATCACGCAAGATCTATCTAGGAGATGCATAGCAATGAGAGGGGGAGAGTGTGTCTACGTACCCTCATAGACCGAAAGTGGAAGTGTTTAGTAACGTGGTTGATGTAGTCGAATGTCTTCGTGATCCAACCGATCCAAGTACCGAACGTACAACACCTCCGCGATCTGCACACGTTCAGCTCGGTGACGTCCCTCGAACTCTTGATCCAGTTGAGGCCGAGGGAGAGTTCGGTCAGCACGATGGAATGGTGATGGTGATGATGAAGTTTCTGACGTAGGGCTTCACCTAAGCACTACGGCAATATGACCGAGCTGTAAAACTCTGGAGGGGGGCACCGCACACGGCTAAAGATCAACTTGTATGTCTATGGGGTTCCCTCCTCCCACGTATATAAAGGGGGGATGGAGGAGGAGGCCGGCCAAGGGTGGCACGCCCAAGGGGGGAGTCCTACTCCAAGTAGGATTCCCACCCCCCTGAGGGAGTCCTGGACTAAGGGGTCCTCGGGCGTCTGGCCGGTTATCCATGGGCCGGACTGATGGGCTGTGAAGACATGAAGGCCGAAGACTGCACCATGTCCGGATTGGACTCTACTTGGCATGGAAGGCAAGCTTGGCCACCAAAGATTCCTTCTTATGTGACCGACTCCATGTAAACCCTAGATCCTCTCGGTGTCTATATAAACCGAAGGGGATAGTCCGGAAAGGACAACACATATGCTCATTACCATACCCATATAGGTTAGACTTCTAGGGTTTAGCCATTACGATCTCGTGGTAGATCAACTCTTGTAATACTCATATTCATCAAGATCAATCAAGCAGGAAGTAGGGTATTACCTCCATAGAGAGGGCCCGAACTTCGGTAAACATCGTGTCCCCCGTCTCCTGTTACCATCGATCCTAGAAGCACACTTCGGGACCCCCTACCCGAGATCTGCCGGTTTTGACACCGACATTGGTGCTTTCATTGAGCACAACAACGAAGAGAACTTGATCTTCTGGTCGCAATATGCTCAAAATAGGGACGGAAGAGTCCGGAGTCATATGTACGACCTCCGACAGACCCTGGATAGTAGAGCAGGACACACAAGATCGATCTACGGATCACGAGGACATTCCTCGAGGCACGACGACGGCTACCTATTCGGACGTGACAAACCTAACCACGCTCGGGCCGAATGCCGCAGACGGACTCCCTCAGAGCTGCGCCACGATGCTGCCCGATATAGAGGCGCCGCACACCCGCTCTGCTTCACAGATGAAGTACTGGATCATGAATTCCCCGAGGGGTTCAAGCCCGTCAATATTGAATCATACAACGGCACAACCGATACTGCAGTATGGATCGAGGTTTTCATTCTCCACATCCACATGGCCTGAGGAGACGACCTCCACGCCATCAAATACCTCCCATTAAAGGTCAAAGAACCAGCTCGGCACTAGTTAAATAGCCTGCCTGAGAACTCCATCGGCAGCTGGGAGGACTTGGAAGAGGCTTTCCTCAACGATTTCCAAGGAACTTATGTCCGGCCACCAGATGCCGATGACCTAAGCCACATAGTTCAACAACCCGGAGAATCAGCCAGAAAATTCTGGACTAGGTTCCTAACCAAAAAGAACCAGATCATTGACTGTCCGGACGCTGAGGCCCTGGCAGCCTTCAAGCACAGCATCCGTGACGAATGGCTAGCACGCCACCTCGGACAAGAAAAGCCGAAGTCAATGGCAGCCCTTACGGCACTCATGACCCGCTTTTGCGCAGGCGAGGACAGCTGGCTGGCTCGTAGCAAAAACACAGGTAGCGAGGCAGGCCCCACCAAGGCCAATATTAGCACTGGCAAGCTCCGGCACAATAGACACAAACGCCGAAGCAACGGCGACAACACCGAGGACACCACAGTTAACGCCGGATTCAGTGGCTCCAAGTCCGGCCAACGGAAGAAACCCTACAAAAGAAACAACGAAGGACCTTTCAGCCTGGACCGCATACTCGACCGTCCGTGTCAAAATCACGGCACCCCGGATAAGCAAGCCATTCATACCAACAGGGATTGTTGGGTCTTCAAGCAGGCTGACAAGTTGAATGTCGAAAACAAAGAAAAGGGATCACAAAGTGAGGACGAGGATGAAGAGTCCCTGCAGCCGAACACCGGGGGACAGAAGAAATCCCCCCCCCCCAAGTCAAAACAGTGAACATGATATACGCCACGCACATCCCCAGAAAGGAGCGCAAACGAGCACTCAGGGACGTCTACGCGGTAGAGCCAGTCGCCCCAAAGTTCAATCCATGGTCGTCATTTCCGATCACCTTTGATCAACGAGATCATCCGACTAGTATCCGCCATGGTGGTTCGGCCGCATTGGTCCTTGACCCAATCATCGACAGATTCCACCTAACACGAGTCCTAATGGATGGTGGAAGCAGCCTCAACCTGCTGTACCAGGATACAGTACGGAAGATGGGCATTAATCCTTCATGAACCAAACCAACAAAGACTACCTTTAAAGGAGTCATACCAGGTGTAGAGGCCCGCTGTACGGGCTCAATCACGCTGGAGGTGGTTTTCGGTTCTCCGGTCTACTTCCGAAGCGAAGAGTTAATCTTCGATATCGTCCCCTTCCGCAGCGGCTCCCACGCACTGCTCGGACGAACCATGTTTGCTAGATTCAACGCAGTGCCACACTATGCGTATCTTAAGCTCAAGATGCCCGGTTCACGCGGCGTCATAATAGTCAATGACAATACGGAACGCTCCCTCTGAACAAAGGAGCAAACCGCCTCCCTAGCAGCAGAAGTATAGAGTGGCCTTCTCAAGCAGCATTATAATCCAGCTGCCGAGCCCCTGGACAGCATCATGAGGGTCCGGACTACACTGCAATAGGACAGCGCAGCTCTTCAAGAGCTCAACTAGCAATTCGGCCTCCGTCCCAACCCCAATGAGGTAGTGTCATTCGTACCATGCATACACAATTACGCACTCAAAATTCCATGGACATCGACGGAGGCATGAGATATCTCGGGGTCTACAACTTGGCAAAACCGATCCCGGACACACATACTTTCACTTCTTTTTCTTGTTTCAGGAACCTTTTTCCGCGGGCCTGATATCAAGTCCTTTAGAAGGACTGGAATACAATGGAGGCAAGCAACACAGGTGTGTAGGGTAACCTTTATACGTTCTTCTTGATGGTATTCATACTTATTTCTCAGGACCGCACGCTGTGCCCTATTGATTCCGGCATGTTAAATGGCCGGATACTTCTCGCACCATCTGTATAAGATACGCCTTGACGTATCTATCTAGTTATAATAAAAATGGTTCATGGCCCAGTTTCTGTGGTTTTCGCTTCTTACTTCATTTTATTTCGATCCGCTTATTTGCTGCATCGACACTCTTTTACGTTTCATATTCGCCTGGGGCTACCTGTCGCCCCACAATACGGCAGCACAGTCCAAACACATCTTATATGCATTGGCTCAGAATCATGTCTTTGGTCAATAGTTGGGTTGCCCGGCTCTTGTGCTTGCTACCCTACGTTCCGCTCCATCGGCTAGGGTAGTAAAGGGAGAACTACTGCGATTGTGCCCTAGCTTTGACCAGATGAGCACCTTAGTAGAGAAAGCTGAAAACTGACTGTCATGATGTGGCGAGAGTCGGTCAGCTACTCGAGGGTTACAAATCGTTGGAGATTTTTTCCGCGTTATGCGAGAGCTCGGCACATCCTGATCAAATGCTAACAGTACTCTGGCTTAAACCAGGGGCTGCGCCCATGCTTTATTATCAAACTCCTATGGCTAAGTGAGGGCATTAAAGCCGTAAAGTCTGATTGCCTTGTTCGTTGCGCTAAACAACTCCTTCAAGGACCATGTAATTGGATCAAGATTGTTTAGATTCCATCCCGAACACCTCCGTACTATCTACGTGAGGGCAGAAGCTAACGACTGGCCAACCCTCAGATTACACACAACACGGCCGTACAGGAGGAAACAATTCAAAGCATAATAAAATTACTTTACAAAAACTAGATTTGTTCCCATAATACAAGACAAAGGCAACATGAATACATTTATTCAAATACAATGTCCTGCGAACATTGCGCCGCTACAAGTCGAGGCCCTTCTACGACATCCTCAAAATATCGCTCGGGTGTGCGGTGCTCCTTGCCCTCCAGCGCCCGCTGGCGACTTCAACAGCGTTCATCTTCACCCACCACATCTTGCAGCGAGCGAAGGCCATACTGGCACCTTCAATACAGACGGAGCGCTTGATAACATCCAGCCGAGGACATGCGTTCACCATCCGCCTCACGAGTCCGAAGTAGCTCCTAGGCATAGCTTCGGCTGGCCACAGTCGGATTATCAAATCCTTAATGGCTAGTTCGGCCACCCTATGCATCTCCACCTTCTGTTTCAGCTGATTGGTGAAGGACACGGGATGCTCTGGTGCCGCATACTGCGACCATAAGAGCCTCTCCAAAGAACCCCCTCCTTCGGCTCGATAAAACTCCACGACATCTGATACACTGCATGGCAAATCAGCAAAATCCCCTGGGAAACTCCGAACCCGGGTTAGTAAAAGGTACTGCTTCTTCGCATACTTGCTTTGCATCTTAAATGCCTTACCCGTTGTAATCTTATTGGCCTCCAGGATCTCATGGAGGGCGGCCTGGGCCTCATTCCGTGCGGTCTCCACGCTCTGACAAGCCTTGGAAAGTTTGGTCCCTCGAACCGACGCATCATGCTCTAAGGCCTCGCATTTTTTCACCGCATCCTGGAGCTCTTGGTGGACTTCTTTGACCTGGGCCTCTAGCTTCTTACGGGCAGCTTGCTGCCGGACAGCCTGCTCCTCGGCCTCGCCCAAGGCCTTCCTTAAGGCCTCGACCTTGGTCGCGGCTTCTACACATATCACAATACCGCTGTCAATATATAGCGCTTATCCTTTCCCGAACATATAGCAAGTCGTTCCTCACCTTGCTTCTCCTGGAGCCGAACCTTAACCTCGCCGAGCTCGTTCTCGGTCCGCTCCAGCCTCCGCTTCAGCTCAGAGACCTCGGCAGCATGCGAGGTCGCGGCCAACAGGGATGCCTGCTTATCGATACATATTCAGTCAGCCTCTTATAATTAAGGATTGATCCCCTGTCCGGTTCTCCTCGCCGAACACAGGACACTGTCTTAGGGGCTACGGACCATATGGGGTTTTTCTCTTTCTTACCTCGAAACCTATTAACAGGCTGCTGCAGGCTTCATTCAGTCCGCTCTTGGTGGACTGAACCTTCTCGATCACCACACCCATAAGGATACGGTGCTCGTCCATGACGGAGGCGCTTCGTAGCGCCCCCATCAAGTCATCTGGCGCTCCTGGATGGACAGGAGCCACCGGTGGAGGCGACGCACCCCCCTCCTTCAAAGGGGGTTGCTCCGACTCTGGAGACATATTGGTCTCTGGAATCGTATTCGGCTGAGGGTCGAACTGGATACGGCCCTCTTTGCCAGTCTCCATGGGGATCGACTCCCCCATGTGTCCGGTAGTGGAGGTCCCGCCTTGTGGCGCCTCCCGAACAACGTCCTGGGCTCCTCCCTTTGGAGCGGTCCTCCGGGATAACACTTCGGTGTCGTCCCTGACCCCGGGGGAGTAAGCAGGCGGTGGCGACATGCTCGCCATCTCCGACGGAGCCAACGAACCTCCAGATGAGGATCGCTGGATAAGGTCACAGGCCGGACTGCAATAGTGTGGATTAACCATGTTAGAATAATAAAAATAAAGGGCTGGATGTGCGCATAAATAAGCCATGTCAGTTATGATGCGGCCTGGGGCCTAGTACGAGGGCGATGTTCTGGGCTACTGTCAACGTCCCACGCGGTGTCGACCACTAGGGCGCCCTTCCCCTTTTTGGGCGCTTTCGCCTCCAGATGTGCCGAGGCCACCCTCTTCTTCTTCTCCTCGGGAGGAGGGTTGTTTTCCTCCTCCTCCTCTTCCTCGTTGTTGTCCTCAGGGACAGAGGAATGGGCCTTGTTGTCTTCAGACGTCGCTTCCGAAGTGCCCTTGCGACGGGGGCCACTCTTGGCCCCCTTGGCTTTCTTCTTGGCCTTCTTCTCCAGCACCGTATATGGCGCCGGTACCAGCATCTTCGCCAAGCGCGAGATGACTGGCTCTTCGGGCAATAGAGCCGGACACTGGATCCGCTTCGCCCTCTCCACCCAGTCCTGAGAGAGCAATACTAAGATCTCAGACATCATCCTCGAAACAGCTAAGTTGGGAATACGTCAAAAGTAACATACCTCGCTGGCGGGGCGGTTACAATTGTGACCACGGTCTGAGTCCGTGGTCGCCGGTCGGTGGCTTCTCGTTGCCCTTAAAGAGCAACTTCCATGCCCCTTCGTGAGAAGTATCAAAGAGCCTTTTCAGGGTCTGGTCCTTCTTCGAATTGAACTCCCATAAAGGGCGGCTTCGGTGTTGGCACGGAAGAATCTGACAGATTAGCATCAGCTAGATAACGTCAACGAGCTTGACGTCCTTGGTCACCATGCTTTGAATGCGCGTCTATAGCGCTATCAGCTCGTCAGGTGAACACCAGTCCGGACTCTTCTCGACCCAGGAGGCGAGTCGCATGGGAGCACTGGAGCGGAATTCGGCAGTTGTGGCCCAGGTGGTGTCGCGAGGTTCTGTAATGTAGAACCACTGCTTCTGCCATTCCTTTACTGTCTCCACAAAGGTGCCTTTGAGCCAGGAGACGTTGGATAGCTTGCTCACCATGGCCCCTCCGCACTCCGCGTGCTGGCCATCCACCACCTTCGGCTTCACGTTGAAGACTTTGAGCCACAGCCCGAAGTGGGGATGGATGCGGAGGAAGGCCTCGCACACGACGATAAACGCCGAGATGTTGAGGAAGGAATTCGGGGACAGATCATGGAAATCTATCCCGTAGTAGTACATCAGCCCGCGGATGAAAGGGTGGTGTGGAAACCCTAGCCCGCGAAAGAAACGGGGGATGAATACTACCCTCTCTGTGGGCTCCGGTGTGGGGACAACTTGTCCCTCGGCTGGCAGACGATGGGCGATCTCCTTCGCCAAATATCCGGCCGCCCGGAGCTTAGTAATGTCCTCCTCCTTGATGGAGGAGACCATCCACTTGCCCTGACCACCAGATCCGGACATGGTTGCTTGAGTGGAAAGGAGATGAGAACTTGGGCGCTGGAGCTTGAGATCGGAAAGGCGGAGACAGAGAGAGAGCGTGAGGAGATGAAGAGGGAATCATTATCCCCTTATAAAGGCAGCAAATATTAAACGCCTCCTCACTCGCCTTAGGATTCGCCTGTTCCCTAGGGTTGTATAAACGGCATAGTTGAGTTAGCCATGCCCGCATTGATGAGAATCCCACAATAAGGGGGGCACGATCTCTGTTTCGACAAGACGTGCCAATAGCAACCGCATCTGGAAGCATGGAATGGAAGAAGAAAAACGGTTCGAAATTATAACTGGACAGACGTGATGTCGTGTTGGAAAAAAGCTATCAACAGATTAGATTCGTGCAAATATTATATTCTCTCTGCGGTTGTGTATGGTGTGCGTAACAGGTCAGGATACTATCATTGCATCCGAAGACTATCTTGGAGTTCAGAGAAAGGGGAACCCGCCTTACAATGTCGAAGACAATCAGCGAGTCGGACTCCTCGTCATTGAAAGCTAGGTTCAGGGGCTACTGAGGGAGTCCTGGACTAAGGGGTCCTTGGGCGTCTGGCCGGTTATCCATGGGCCGGACTGATGGGCTGTGAAGACATGAAGGCCGAAGACAGCACCATGTCCGGATTGGACTCTACTTGGCGTGGAAGGCAAGCTTGGCGACCAAAGATTCCTTCTTATGTAACCGACTTCATGTAAACCCTAGATCCCCGCGCTGTCTATATAAACCAAAGGGGATAGTCCAGAAAGGACAACACATATGCTCATTACCATACCCATATAGGCTAGACTTCTAGGGTTTAGCCATTACGATCTCGTGGTAGATCAACTCTTGTAATACTCATATTCATCAAGATCAATCAAGCAGGAAGTAGGGTATTACCTCCATAGAGAGGGCCCGAACCTGGGTAAACATCGTGTCCCCCGTCTCCTGTTACCATCGATCCTACACGCACAGCTCAGGACCCCCTACCCGAGATCTGCCGTTTTTTACACCGACACCCCCCTTTCCTACTTCCACAAGGAGAAGGAGGGAAGGAATAGGAGAAGAGAAGGAAAGGAGGGGGCCGGCCCCCTAGCCCTAGTCCAATTCGGTTTGGGCTAGGGGGGGAGCCACTCCTTGGCCTGCTGATGACCCACAAGTATAGGGGATCTATCGTAGTCCCTTCGATAAGTAAGAGTGTCGAACCCAACGAGGAGCAGAAGGAAATGATAAACAGTTTTCAGCAAGGTATTCTCTGCAAGTACTGAAATAAGTGGTAACAGATAGTTTTGTAATGAGATAATTTGTAACGAGAAACAAGTAACAAAAGTAAATAAAGTGCAGCAAGGTGGCCCATTCCTTTTTGTAGCAAAGGACAAGCCTGGACAAACTCTTATATAAGGAAAAGCGCTCCCGAGGACACATGGGAATATCGTCAAGCTAGTTTTCATCACGTTCATATGATTCGCGTTCGGTACTTTGATAATTTGATATGTGGGTGGACCGGTGCTTGGGTGTTGTTCTTACTTGAACAAGCATCCCACTTATGATTAACCTCTATTGCAAGCATCCGCAACTACAGCAAAAGTATTAAGGTAAACCTAACCATAGCATGAAACATATGGATCCAAATCAGCCCCTTACGAAGCAATGCATAAACTAGGGTTTAAGCTTCTGTCACTCTAGCAACCCATCATCTACTTATTACTTCCCATTGCCTTCCTCTAGGCCCAAATAATGGTGAAGTGTTATTTAGTCGACGTTCACATAACACCACTAGAGGCTAGACAACATACATCTCATCAAAATATCGAACGAATACCAAATTCACATGACTACTAATAGCAAGACTTCTCCCTTGTCCTCAGGAACAAACGTAACTACTCACAAAGCATAAACATGTTCATAATCAGAGGGGTATTAATATGCATAAAGGATCTGAACATATGATCTTCCACCAATTAAACCAACTATCATCAACTACGAGGAGTAATTAACACTACTAGCAACCTACTAGCACCAATCCCGGACTTGAAGACAAGAATCGGATACAAGAGATGAACTAGGGTTTTGAGATGAGATGGTGCTGATGAAGATGTTGATGGAGATTTCCCTCTCCCGATGAGAGTAGCGTTGGTGATGACGATGGCGATGATTCCCCCCTCCAGGAGGGAAGTTTCCCGGGCAGAACAGCTCTGCTGGAGCTCTAGATTGGATCCGCCAAGGTTCCGCCTCGTGGCGGCAGAGTTTCATCCCGAAAGGTTGCTTCTTATTTTTTTCTCGGCGAAAGACTTCATATAGGAGAAGATGGTCATCGGAGAGCCACTAGGGGGGCCCACGAGGCAGGGGGCGCGCCCTAGGGAGGCGCACCCCCCACCCTCATGGGAAGGGTGTGGGCCCCCTGGTCTTCATCTTTGGCGAGGATTTTTCATTATTTATTATCAGGTGTTCCGTGGAGTTTCAGGACTTTTGGAGTTGTGCAGAATAGGTCTCTAATATTTGCTCCTTTTCCAGCCCAGAATTCCAGCTGCCGGCATTCTCCCTCCTTATGTAAACCTTGTAAAATAAGAGAGAATAGCCATAAGTATTGTGACATAATGTGAAATAATAGCCCATAATGCAATAAATATCGATATAAAAGCATGATGCAAAATGGACGTATCAACTCCCCCAAGCTTAGACCTCGCTTGTCCTCAAGCGAAAAGCCGAAATCGAAAAATATGTCCACATGTTTAGAGATGAAGGTGTCGATAAAAATAAAATACAGACATGAGGGCATCATGATCATTCTTATAACAGAAACTTATATAATTTTTGTCATATGATCTCTAATGCTAGAGTAATAATTCAATCACAATATCAGGTATGAATCATAAACTTCATTGAAAACTAACAAACTACAATCTCGGTAATTGAAGCAATTGCAATTTATCATAACATAGGAAAGAGTTAATGTATAAGAGCTTTTCAGCAAGTCCACATACTCAACTATCATATAATCTTTCACAATCGCTAACACTCGCGCAATACTTATGGGTATGGAGTTTTAATCGGACACAGAGAAAGATAGGGGCTTATAGTCTTGCCTCCTAACGTTTTACCTCAAGGGTAATGTCAACAGTAATAGTTCATGAAAACTCACATCCAATTAGCCATATATACCAGGATCTTTCCAACATACTGTGCTTGCCAAAGGATAAAGTGTAAAAAGGAAGGGTGAAAATCACCATGACTCTTGCATAAGGTAGAAGATAATGATAAAAGATAGGCCCTTCGCAGAGGGAAGCAGAGGTTGCCATGCGCTTTTATGGTTGGATGCACAAAATATTAATGCGAAAGAACGTCACTTTATATTGCCCCTTGTGATATGAACCTTTATTATGAAGTCTGTCACTTTTATTACTTCCACATCACAAGATCGCATAAAGCTTATTTCTCCCACACCAATCAATCATACATATTTAGAGAGCAATTTTTATTGCTTTGCACCGATGACAACTTACTTGAAGGATCTTATTCAATCCATAGGTAGATATGGTGGACTCTCATGGCAAAAATGGTTTAAGGGTATTTGGAAGCACAAGTAGTATCTCTACTTGGTGCAATGAATTTGGCTAGCATGAGGGGGAAAGGCAAGCTCAACATGTTGGAAGATCCAAGACAATATAATTTATCTCAGATGTAAGAGAACATCACCCATTACGTTGTCTTCCTTGTCTAATGTCAACTCTTTAGCATGTCATATTTTAATGAGTGCTCACAATCATAAAAGATGTCCAAGATAGTATATCTATATGTGAAGACCTCTCTTTCTTTATTACTTCCTATTAATTGCAACGATGACCAAAACTATGTTTGTCAACTCTCAACAACTTTTATTCATCATACTTTTTCTATGTGAGCTCATTACTCTCCATGAGATCCATATGATCTCTTTGTTTCTTTTTATTTATTTCTCTTTTCTTTTATTCACTTAGGATCATGGCAAAACAATCAAGCCCTTGACTCAACACTAATCTTTATTATATGGCTCACGGACTTGATTACATAGAAGGATAATAAAGCAAAACTCACAACTAGATCATGCCACTTTATTCTACTAGATCAAAATACTACTAATAAGATCGAACTAAGGAAAACGGTAAAGATAGGAGCTGTGATACGATACCGGGGCACCTTCCCCAAGCTTGGCGGTTGCCAAGGGGGTGCCCATACCCATGTTATTATATCTCCTTGGTTGGTGAAGAAGGTGGAGGTGTTGTTGATGATGGATAGTCGCACATCGAGCGTAGGAGGTCTTCTAACTTGCGGATAATGCCCTTGAGTGCGAAGATATGCTCCTTCAACAAAATATTTTCACATGTGAGATAATTATTTTGTATACGAGCCAACTCAATCATCTTGAAAGCTTCAATTTCTGTAGGGGTAAGAAGATTATGATCCAGTTGAAGGGTGTCTTCTGTTGCTGGGACTTGGTCCTCCACGGCCTTCTTGATCCCTTCATCCTTATTGATCTCCATAGGTTATTCTCTCTTCAGCTCTATCTTCATTAGCCAAGCATCATTTCCCTCATGGTTGGAGGAGGAGGGAGATGACATAGTTCCTGGTCTTGAAAACCCTGACAGAAAACAGCTCGAAACAAAGACTGGAGATTCTTGCGTGATACGGGAGTCAAAAACCCCAGAAGATTATATAATGAATTTTTACCAACCAAAATACGTATCATGCAAGAAAACGGAGTCCGAAAGGCACACGAGGAGCTCACGAGGTAGGGGCGCGCCCTCCACCCTCGTGAGGCCCTCGCGTCCTTCCCAGACTGCTACTTACTTTTCTATTTTTTAAAATATTCCAAAATGGAGAAATATTGCCTTAAAATTTGTTTTGGAGTCGGTGTACTTACCGTACCACATACCTATTCCTTTTCGGAGTCGGAAACATTCTGGAAAGTGTCCCTTATGTATTCCTCCGGGGTTACGGTTTCAATAATATTGGTTTCAGCATTTATGGGATTACCTGAGATATAATGTTTGATTCTTTGACCGTTTACCACCTTCGGATTTGTGCCTTCAAAGTTGTTGATTTTCATGGCACCGGAACGATAGACCTCCTCGATAACATAGGGGCCTTCCCATTTAGAGAGAAGTTTCACTGCAAAAAATCTTAAACGAGAGTTGTATAGCAATACATAATCACCTACATTAAACTCACGCTTTTGTATCCTTTTGTCATGCCATCTTTTAACCTTTTCTTTAAACAACTTGGCATTTTCATAAGCTTGGGTTCTCCATTCATCAAGTGAGCTAATATCAAATAACCTCTTTTCACCGGCAAGTTTGAAATCATAGTTGAGCTCTTTAATAGACCAATATGCCTTATGTTCTAGTTCGAGAGGTAAGTGACATGCTTTTCCATATACCATTTTATACGGAGACATACCCATAGGATTTTTATATGCAGTTCTATAGGCCCATAATGCATCATCAAGTTTCTTGGACCAATTCTTTCTAGACCTATTGATAGTCTTTTGCAAAATTAATTTGAGTTCTCTTTTACTCAATTCTACTTGACCACTAGACTGTGGGTGATACGGAGATGCAATTCTATGATTGACGTCATATTTAGCAAGCATTTTACGGAAAGCACCATGAATAAAATGTGAACCACCATCAGTCATTAAATATCTAGGGACTCCAAACCTCGGAAAAATAACTTCTTTAAGCATTTTAATAGAAATGTTATGATCAGCACTACTAGTTGGAATAGCTTCTACCCACTTAGTAACGTAATCAATAGCAACTAAAATATGTGTATATCCATTAGAGGCGGGAAAAGGTCCCATATAATCGAAGCCCCAAACATCAAACGGTTCAATAACAAGTGAATAATTCATAGGCATTTTTTGACGTCTACTAATATTGCCAATTCTTTGACATTCATCACAAGATAGGACAAACTTACGGGCATCCTTGAAGAGAGTAGGCCAATAAAAACCGGATTGCAATACCTTATGTGCAGTTCTATCTCCCGCGTGGTGTCCTCCATAAGTTTAGGAGTGGCACTTGCGTAGGATCTGTTCCTGTTCATGCTCAGGTACACAACGTCTAATAACACCATCTACACCTTCTCTATAAAGATATGGGTCATCCCAAAAGTAATGTCTCAAATCATAGAAGAACTTTTTCTTTTGTTGGTATGTGAAGCTAGGTGGTATAAATTTAGCAACTATGTAATTAGCATAATCAGCATACCAAGGGGTACTACGAGAAGTACTTAGGACATTTAATTGTTCATCAGGAAAACTATCATCAATAGGTAGTGGGTCATCAGCAACATTCTCTAACCTAGATAAGTTGTCTGCAACGGGGTTCTCAGCTCCTTTTCTATCAACAATATGCAAATCAAATTCTTGTAGCAAGAGAACCCATCTAATAAGTCTAGGTTTAGAATCTTTCTTCTCCATAAGATATTTAATAGCAGCATGATCAGTGTGGATAGTTACTTTAGAATCAACAATATAAGGTTTGAACTTATCACAAGCAAATACAACTGCTAAAAGTTCTTTTTCAGTAGTAGCATAATTTCTTTGAGCATTGTCTAGAGTCTTACTAGCATAAAGGATAACATTTAATTTCTTATCAACTCTTTGCCCTAGAACAGCACCTACAGCATAATCGCTAGCTGTTGGACCTTGAAGTAGATGTGTCTAGAGAGGGGGTGATTAGACACTTAGTGCTAAAGTTGCAATTTTTTAGGCCTTTTTGGTTTGAGTGGAGTTTTAGGCACAATTTCAACATACACAATACATATCAAGCAAGCATGCAAAGAGTATATGAGCAGTGGAATGTAAAGCATGCAACTTGCAAGAATGTAAGGGGAAGGGTTTGGAGAATTCAAACGCAATTGGAGACACGGATGTTTTTCCCGTGGTTCGGATAGGTGATGCTATCCTACATCCACGTTGATGGAGACTTCAACCCACGAAGGGTAACGGTTGCGTGAGTCCACGGAGGGCTCCACCCACAAAGGGTAATGGTTGCGCGAGTCCACGGAGGGCTCCACCCACGAAGGGTCCACGAAGAAGAAATCACCCACAAAGGGTCCACGAAGTAGCAACCTTGTCTATCCCACCATGGCCATCGCCCACGAAGGACTTGCCTCACTAGCGGTAGATCTTCATGAAGTAGGCAATCTCCTTGCCCTTACAAGCTCCTTGGTTCAACTCCACAATCTTGTCGGAGGCTCCCAAGTGACACCTAGCCAATCTAGGAGACACCACTCTCCAAGAAGTAACAAATGGTGTGTAGGTAATGAAATCCTTGCTCTTGTGCTTCAAATGATAGTCTCCCCAACACTCAACTCTCTCTCATAGGATTTGGATCTGGTGGAAAGAAGATTTGAGTGGAAAGCAACTTGGGGAAGGCTAGAGATCAAGATTCATATGGTAGGAATGGAATATCTTGGCCTCAACACATGAGTAGGTAGTTCTCTCTCAGAAATAGGATGCTAGAAGTGTAGGCTTAGTCTGATGGCTCTCTCTCCGAATGAAGAGGAGGTGGAGGGGTATATATAGCCTCCACACAAAATCCAACCGTTACACACAGTTTTCCAATCTCGGTGGGACCGAATCAACAAACTCGGTCGGACCGAAAAGGTAAACCTAGTGACCGTTAGAGATTTTCGGTGGGACCGACATGCAACTCGGTAGGACCGATATGGTTAGGGTTTGGGCATAACGTAATCTCGGTGAGACTGATTACACAAACTCGATGAGACCGATTTTGGTAATTAGCTAACCAGAGAGTTGGTCAGGCAAACTCGGTGGGACCGATTTGCTCTTTCGGTGAGACCGAAAAGTTACAAAAAGGAAACACTGAATTTACATTGCAATCTCGGTGGGACCGATTCGCTTTTTCGGTGAGACTGAAAAGTTACGAAAGGGAAACAGAGAGTTTGCAATCCCATCTCGGTGAGACCGAGATCCCTATCGGTAGAACCGAATTGCTAGGGTTTGGCAGTGGATTATGACAAGTGAAACTCAGTGGCGCCGGATAGAAAGAATCGGTAGGACCGAGTTTGGCTTAGGGTTTAGGTCATATGTGGATATGGGAAAGTAGTTGAGGGTTTTGGAACATATCACTAAGCACATGAAGCAAGAGGCTCATTAAGCAACACCTCATCCCTCCTTGATAGTATTGGCTTTTCCTATGGACTCAATGTGATCTTGGATCACTAAAATGTAAAATGAAGAGTCTTGAGCTTGAAGCTTTAGCCAATCCTTTGTCCTTAGCATCTTGAAGGAGTTCCCACAACCTTTAGTCCATGCCACTCCATTGTTGAACTTATCTGAAACATGCTAGATAGAAATGTTAGTTCAACAAGAGATATGTTGTCATCAATTATCAAAACCACCTAGGGATCACTTGTGCTTTCAATCTCCCCCTTTTTGGTAATTGATGGCAACATACATCAAAGCTTTAGATAAAGATATAAAGAACAGCAAGTAAAGCTTTGGAAGGACATGTAACAAGCATAGGATCCCCCTACATGTATGCACTCATGTAAATATGAAATATAGAGGCATGTGAGAGCATAACCATGACAGAGTAGGCAATGTGTTACATGTATCTTGGCCATATGCATCAGAGCAAAAGATTATCAAGGAAAATACCTTCATGCTCATGAGTCCTTCTTGCAAACAGTATGTACATAAGCAAGAATTTCTCATACTCATGATTTTGATGCATACACTTACCTTGTAGTCTTTGAGTTGGCCTAGGATGGAATAAACCTGCACAAACAAAGTTAGATAACACACGTACATCCACTAGCCAGAGCAAACAAAAGAAACCACAAGAATACCAAGACTGGGATGACATGTAGAGAGTGAGTACAAGGTACCACATTGGATTTAACATGTCCCCAAGAGTAAAGATATGCAATGAATTTGACTGATTTCTTTCCCTTAGGTGTCTTGCTCCCCCAGAATCTTACATGGGATATTGGGAGAAGATAGGGAACAGCAAATCAGAGCTGAAAGATACAAATGAACATGTCTTTCCCCCTAAAAAGACATGTGACATCTCTCCTCTTGAACATCAAGCATCAAGCATCTGGGACACCTGGGATCCTTGAGTATTCGCTCCCCCTGGAAGTCTCTCTCTCCCCCTTAATAATTTCTCTCTTGTAGGTTTGGTCCTTGAGACTTTTTTTCCCTTGATGTGATCTCTCTCTCCTACAAGCTTTGATGTGATCTCTCTCTCCCCCTTTGACATCAATTTCCAAGAAGGGCTTTCTGGAATCCGTCGTATAGGTTTGGTCCTTGAGACTCAGCACAAAGCAATGGATAAAACTGTGATGCTTGTAGAGGACAAGATTCATTGAGTAGAGCTGGATCAGAAGACATATAGAACAAGTGGCAAACTGTTTTTCCTGTTGCGAAGTCGGTGGCACCGAGTGGTATGTTTCGGTGGCACCGAAAAGATTCGGTTGGACCGAAAATTACAAGTCAGTGAAACCGAGTTCACACAGAGAAAAACACTTGTCACCTTAGCTCACTAGACATGTAGGATCTCACAAAGATTTGCAATGAATTACCTGAAGGATTTGCAAGGAATTAAGTGCAGAAAATGCAGAACATAAACAGAAAGAAAAGAGAAGAAACTGAAAGATCTAGATGAAGTAGAAAGAGAAAGAAAATAAACATGCATGAGACAAATGCAATAGCACAGAAAAGAACACAAGAGAACTTCATCTAGAGTCGGGCGGTGACATAGTCACCTATGTTAGAGTATATTGACTTAGGAGTCAAGTGAGAGCACTTGATCATAGGTCATACTCATCGTTTAAGCTCAAAATGGGGTTACCATTTTTCGTTTAAGCATCTTGATGTATTCACATCTTGTTGAGTTGCTTTGCCTCATGTCTTGGAGTAAAGCTTCTCTAAGATGGAATAACATACCTTGGGTGGTGGTGTGGTTCTTGCTCATGTAGTTGAACTTGTGTGGGTGCTCAAGGTTGATGTAGCTC